>NC_056548.1:21939650-23139650 GCF_910596095.1 Thunnus maccoyii
GTAGAAGTATAAATTCTGGAAATATCTATGCAGCACAATAAATCACACAGAGCAGGATAACAGTAAGTTATCATGCAAATCAACTCACACTACTGTTCGATATAATGTTGCTGCTTTTAATATACTTAATGCAGAAGCTGGTATTTCATCATCCTGTTTCGACTTTGCATATTCAAAATCCTATCAGCACCATCAAGGTAATCACAGAGGAGAATAGGAAACAGAAGTATTTGTTGGTGTTGGTTAGGTATTTGAATTGGTTAAATTCAATTTTTTGAATATACCATATACCTTGAATACCTCTCCTGGACTGACAGGTGCAAATGTGGATTCCAAGGCCTGATTATTAAGCTTAAATTGAACAGAAGAGTTATCAAAAAGGAGCTCATCCAAAATATACTCATAAAAATCCTCAGAGCATAATAGCCGCTCCCTCGGAGCTGCTTTTAAAATAGAATGTAAAACCCCCATGATCATATGACATCATGAGGTGTTATCATGTAATATCATATGGTATGGAGATCAAATACATTGACAAACACATAGAAATGGAGGATGAGATGATGATTTTCAAACATAAAATGGCACACAACTAAAGATATCTACTTTGTCATTGCATTAATGATTAATTTGGTTATAAATTACGTCAAAAAACAGACTTCTACAGTGCAATTAAATCTATAAAAAGCTACATTCGGTTATTGTGTTAAAGTTGTCTCTCTTCTGTGTTTATGTGAGATATGCAGGATGCTTGTAGAAATATGTTTACCGTGTCCTGGATGTTGAAGGTGACCCGGGGTCCGGGAGAGGCAGCATCCACACGCACGTCTGGTAAATCATCCACATCCCCTATTCTGGAACTGAAGACACAGTAAAGTGACATGAACTAGTGCCAGGTAAGTGCTAAATGACATTTGTACAATATAAATTAGCTTATAGTTGGTTTCAGGATATAGGTTATAGGTTATAGCGTCTAATATCATTACTGCATTCATTCTGAGATATCTGCATAATTAAAATATGAGCACCTTTTTATTTCCCCTGCATCCTCTTTGTAACAGGGTTAATGGGAAATGTTTTTGGAAAACACACAGTGCCAGCAGCACTGGTGTGAGACAGAGATTACATGATCTCTTTTGTTTACAGTAAGTGCTAGATTAATCAACCTTAACAGTGTCATTTCCATTACAATATAACACCGGGGAAAGTGGCTACTCCTGCCCTCTGTTACCTCTGTCTGTCCATCCTTTTTAGAGGCGGCCTGCCTGCTGCTGCTGAGATGCTTTTGGAGCGGTTGTAGCTTGGTTTATAGCCAAGACCCCACTTATCTTTTAGAGAGGCCGCCTGGTGAGGAACAAACACAAAGTCAGAAACAGGTCTTGTAAAAGTATACTCAGACTGCTGTGGTGAATACATTGCTATTTGTGGCAGGTAAATAGATGAGAATTCACCCTCATGCTGGAGCGACGTAGTTTCTTTCTGACGTCTCTCCTGATGTCATTAACGGCAACAGACTCCAGCTGCTGATAGCGTTGGATCTCCTGGTTGATGGTGCCCTCACTGGCCCCCAATTTCCTGTAATTAAGAAAAGAGGATATAGATAGTATTAACAGGATAGCACTTGTGTAACCTTTTAGAATTATTAATGTCAAATCATATAATCTAAACAAATAAGAGTAAACTAAACAATTGAGAAAGCCGGAATCTTACTTGAGGTCGTCGATGACCTTGGCCTGTTCATTCAGCTCTCTGATGTCCACCACCCTCTTGGTGAACTTCCTCCCGCGAGCGTCAATCACCTGGTTCCCCATCGACATCTGCCTTCTGGGGTCAACGGTCTCCTGTTGGATCAAAAATAATGATAGACACCCAAACACTTTTATGTGGTCAAACTGAAAAAGTCACAAACCTGCTGATCAAACCCAAAACCCTTTTTTAAAAACAATCTCCACCAGGCAGTTGCTGTAAATAAAAATGCATCCTTCTCAAATCAGTCTCATTAAATTTGGGTTATTTTGATCTCTATGATTCAGTCAGAGTAGGTTATATGTAGTTCAATCAACACACCAGGGACAACAAAATACAAAATGGCACAAAACAGGAAATACCACCACCACCATCACCACTACATTCAAAGTGAGAGAGGAAAGCATCCTTGCCACAGGCAATTGTGTAATTTAGACTAATTTATTTCTTTTCACCCATCATTGAAGCTTAATGAGGAGGGCAGTGAAAGCAAATGCTAAGCAACACTATTATCTACTCTGCTATCATGCTATTTAGCTCCAGCATAAAACAGCATTGCTCAGCATTGTGGAATCCACAACCCTAATTTGTGACTGATATGTAACGCCACCTTGGAAGTGATTTTGTCAGCCCAGAGAAGAGTTTAATACTGTGGGGTGGCTACATACACAGGCCCAGGAGAGAGGTCTTTGGGCCCTGGCATTGCCTGCTTGGGGGCGAGGCGATGCACAGTTTAAGTAGTCTGCTGGGACAGATACACTCTGGGGCCTGGGGTTGAGGCCCAGGATGTGGTTTACCAGACGCCTCCTTAAGGTCAGCCGTGGGCTGAACAGGTTCTCTGGACTCTGCAAACAACGGCAGGGACAGATGGATGGACAGGTAGGAGAATGGACGACTCGGGTCAGACTTTACCTTCTGACGCTTTGTTTTTAAAAAAGTAAGCTAGGTAAGATTTCTTCACATTTATTGATGAAATATTAAAGGAACAGTTCAAAATTTGGGGAAGTATGCTTATTCATATTAATTGTATGTTAAATATGAAGTTACCACCAACAGCCAGTTAGCTTAGCTTAGCATAAAGGACTGGAAATAGCAAAAAACAGCTAGCCTGGCTCTGTACATTGGCAACAAAATCTGTGTACCAGCACCTCTAAAACTCACTACTGAACACGTCCTACCTGGTTTCTTTAATCTGTACAAAAAACATATAAGTAAAAATAATTTTTTGTGGTTTTACGGGGCATTATGTGTGGGACTATTTCTTGGCCAGGTGCAGTGAGTCTTGTTGTCACCATGAGATTGCCAGGCCAAGCAGAGATTTGGTCCCACACATAAGGCCCTGTAAAACCAAAAATTGTCACATTCAAGGTGCTGGTACCCAGATTTTGTCAAGTTTAGACTGAGCCATGCTAGCTGTTTCCCCCTGTCTCCAGTCTTTGTGCTAAGCAAAGCTAACTATATATATATATATATATATATATATATATATATATATATATATATAAAAACATGCACACTGTCTGGACATTTCCCAAATGTCAAACTATTCCTTTATCTTGTGACAACCAGAACCAACAGACTCAAAAGCTTCACTGCCTACATTCAGGGTTTTCTCTTCTTTTCTTTCTTTTATAACTCTCTAAGTCTAAAGAAATGATTTTTCAAACATCTTCTTCCAATAAGAACTTTCTCATTGGAATCACAACAGGACATCTGATCTAATTGTCAACAGTTGCATATTTCTCTTGACATAACACTGTGTCATAATAACTCATTTGAAAATTATATTTAAATAGCAACAGGATTGGCTAATCTAGCAGTGTTGGCAATAGTATATCAGTATACTTCCTATCTCGATTTGAACCCAATACTGACTGACCATGTGGATGGTGGGTGACATGCTGTCAGCCTCGTCCTCATCTGAAAGGTCCGCCATGTTGACAGAGTTCAGGTCAGCAATGTCATCTATGTCCTCCTCGCCCGTCAGTGATGTCAGCGTGTTACCCAGAGCATTGAGCCTCTTGCCAATGTTGGGGTCCATGTGAACGTCAATGCCGCACATTTTCCAAAGCACATTGAGAGTCCAGGTACCAGCACTACTGCTCTCTGTTTTGAGGAAGAAGAAAGAATAGCAAAGGATGCTGATAAAAATTAATGCAAAATAAAAATTTCAGACAATTGTCTCATGTTTATTGTGGAGCTCTAGGGTGTGATCCATATTTTTAGGACCAGAGCTTAGTTAAAAGAACTTGCCTGCAGAGGGCTGCCCTGTAGTCCTGGAACATACTTCATATGTACCATCAGGGACTATACCTATATACAGACCACAAACAGACGCATAGGCAACATCCAGTCAATATTTCAGAGGTGCTCTAGCTTTTAACATTTATTAAAGGCTATAAAACTGAAGCATATTGCGCCACTCACAAGCATTCATGACCATGTCCCCTCGGATTTCAGGCTTCCAGTCGTCCCAGGAGGTCTCAAATCCCTCGGCGAAGCGGATGCAGAAATTCTTGAAGTGGCCTTTGCTCACCAAGGACTCTGAGGAGCAGGCGGTGATCAGTGTGCTCTCAATGGTAAGAACCAGAGCTGAGCCCGTGTCAAAATCTATGCTGTGGTTGGCCTGGTGGAGGAGTGGAGAGAGGGAGATGGGTTACCCGAGCCTCGGCTGAGGGGGAAGTACATGGAAAAAAAACCCACTTCCATGTTTTGGGAAAAGGCAGAGTTAGCTGGTAACACTTCATTCTACTGTACTATCTATCAATGGAAATGTAATTATGGTCCACACAGATCTTTTCATGAGATTTTAAATAGATCATATTTTGTTAGAATACTTCAAATCAAGGTAGACATTAATTGCAAAATCTGCAAATGACAGACCATTCATACATACTCTCACTGTACTCTGTGGACGTCTGAGTGAAATGTTACCAAGCTTTTTGGTTTGTTAGATTGGGTTTTACTGTCGGATGGGAAAAGATTCGCCCACATTACCTGAATTTCTGGATTAATTCTGTATTAATCCTAAAATTACAGTCTGATCGTCATCTCAGTCATAACTAGAGGCAGAGGAAAGTATGTCTTATCTTATAACTATTCGATTACCTGTCATTATAACTCAGATCACAATCAGATGACAGTTTTGGAGCAATTCGTGCAGGAATCCAGGTAATTTTCAAAGGTCAACATGCGTTCTCTTAAGTAGACAGAGCCTGCCATGTGCAGCGATGCAGTGTGTTATTAGATCTAGTGTGGGTATATATTGTTGGGTATAAAACTTTGTAGAATTTCATGGTAGTCTGAAAAATCTCCATTTTAGTAACAGATAAGCAATACATTGAACACCAACTGGCATAACCTCTTTTTTAGTATAATAATTACACACCTCAAAAAACACCCCAGACACCAACTCAAGCTTCATTAGTTGTTATGCCAGCGCTGTTAAAAGTGGTGTCACCCGCGATTTCAAGAAAAGAGCACTTGTGATGCAGTGTACTTGTGACAGATTTCATGACAGATTATTGATCACAGTAAGTCATTGTCCCACAACAAGCCATCACAAGAGATGTAATAAATTGTAGGTTACTTTTCGTGCATTTTTATGCCGGCCTACTGATGTGCTGGCCCCAGCTTCAGAGTGGATGCCCTCCGTAACTGGTACTTGTCCTCTCTATGGAAATAAGTGTGACATAACAGCTGGTATATCTTGTCTCTAAGGACATTCTGTGAGTATAACAAGACATCTGATACGGATCATTCATTGATATCCAGTGTTTCCCCTAGAAATGCACTAATGCACTAAATCAGGTAAATTTTTTAGCAAAACAAAATTTCAGTTGACACGTCAGTCTGAATCACTTCACATAAAAAATACATTTTTGAAAGAATTATGTTAAAAAAAAGTTATACATTTGAAGCAGATAAACAGTAAAATACATTTTGTGGATAAAAAAAATAAACGACAACACTACTGCAAGTCTCTAAAATAAAAATGTCTACCTAAGTCTATTTTACAGTAAATCTAACATATGTTGCACATATGCCTTGTCATTAAAAATAGGCCAGCCAGCATGTACTTATGTTATGAGTCTGTATACGATCAGAAATTGTTTGCTTTGCATTAAAAGTGTATCTTGTTGAGGTCAGTGAGAGGAAGAGTGTGTGGAGGTGTAGACATGTTTTTTTATTGGTCTGCTTGCTTAGCAACAGTTACAGTAGGGGAAACACTGATATCAAAGCTGATAACAGAAGATCATCTCTTTTTAGGAACATACTCTAAGTACATGTTTCTCAAGGCTATTAATAAAAGAGAAATAAATGTCATGAGCACTGGTACAGTAGGTGCTGCCAAATGCCAGTGAAGAAGAAGATGATCAAATGCAGTATTGACATAATTTGATAATTTGAGAAAAGAGGCCAAAAATTATTTCTGCATGTTATACTTCTTTTTAGTTTAAACGAGAATCCAAATGAAAGACTGTTTGTTTCATTACAGTAAATGAAAGCTACTTACAGAAGGAGACGCATGTACATTTTATATGCTACACAACACATCTGCAAACCTTGGCTTTACATGAGGTAAAACACAGCAAAAAAATGCAACCATGGTAATTAAATGCCAATAGAAGATGCGTTAAGTCTTTGTAAAAGGTTAGCTTTCTGCTTAAATTATTTGCCATAAACATCAAAATAAATGTGGACAGTTTGACCTGAATGACCTTAAAGCTAACAGACAGCAACCCTGCTATTGTTTATACACTATATCAAGTACAATATATATAAACTTGGACATCTACGCCCCGAAGTTTAGATGTAAAATATCTTAACAAAACTGATGATGGACCAAAAAAAAAATAAAACCAAGCATAGCAGATTACCTGGGATGTATTGGTGATGGGTAGGCAGATGCCCAGGTCGTTGACCGTCAGTTGAAGGAAGAGGGTGCTGAAGGCCTGGGCTGAAGTCTGCTGGATGCCTGGCAGCTTGTCCACCACCTCTTTTGTGGCCATGTGGATGTCCTTGTTGAGGGCCAAGCGCTGCTCATTCCAGTTGTCATATGCTGCCTTGTAATTCAGCCAGAAGAGCACAGCTGCAGTAGGAAACACAGGTGGGTAGAAAGAGTTTTTAAATCTTGAATGTCATGTAAAGAAGTCACAGAAGTGTTAGAGACTTCCAGTTAACTGAAAAACCCTTATGAGGTTCAGAGTAGGGCTCAAGACATCAATACATTTGGCAGATTTTTGTTTTTTAAATATTTTTTTGTGTTTTTATATGATGGATGTGTTAACTCCAAGAGCCTAAGAGGACTGTGATGTGATTTAGAGAAAAAAATGAACTGAACCTCTGTCAAATGCCACTGGTTGGGCGAAAACAATTGGTCTGTTGAGTGTGATGAGGACAGCTTCCTTGTCGGAGGAGCCGCTGATCTCCTCCTGTAGAGCATTCCGCAGACCGATCCGCGTTCGGAAGTACGCCACCTGGTGGAAGTCTGACCCAGCCTCTTCATACACCTGTAAAATGACATGGAGTCAGATAGCCATCTACTAAAACCAAGCAGGTCCTAACTTTATTCAAGTATTTGTATTTTGTGCTTTTTTTGTGAAAGTTTCTTAAAGCAGGGTACTTATTTCACCAGTCTGAGGCTGATCTGTACCTGGTGCTTGACAATCTGTCCAAGGGCTAGGTTGAGATCTACTTGACATTTCCCAAACAGTTTAAGGTAACTGCTGCTGCCACCGGGCTGAGCCTTGCATTGGATCCTGTTGGATAGCTCCAGCTCGATCAGACCCGTCTCAAAGCGCACGGCTCGCATGGAAGGAGTGGTGGCTGTCATCTGGATTCCCTGTGAAACAGGAAAATGGCTTTCAGACAATCATATTCAAAATAGAACAAAAATCTATATCACATCAATCATATATCAAATCTCAAACCATTCCTGGTTCTGTTACTTGAAATGATATAAAGTTTGGTCTTAAATCTTCACCGGGCTGCTTCTCCCAGCGCGACTGAGGTGCTTTTTTTTTGCATTTTCATACAAAGAGAAACTGAACATGAGATACCTTGAACATGAGGCTGACAGAATAAAGCAGGATTTTTGGCTTGTCTGCATCTGCTGAGGTATCGTGTTCATTCCACAGTGGGATAGGTTGTTCTCCTCCTGCAGGGACAGGAAGTATACAAGTCAGCCTCACAAGTTCCAACAGACTGTTGTGAAATAGATAGCGTGTGATGTACTTGTGTACCTACATATGTGAGTTTCTAATATCTGCCAAAGTTTCCCATTGGAACTTCCTTTCAATCCCCTGATGTGAATACTTGCCATACACCATTCTCATTATTCTTTAGCCTAAAACGGCACAAAACACTCACTTCTCTCTCTGTTGGGCAATTACATCGATTAAGCTTAGTGAGTTAAACAAATTACTATCAATACTGTTGTGGAAATAAACATGACTGGATTTGTGCATGTGCCTTGGGCGATGTTTTGTGTGGAATTTTTTTTTTTTCAATGACTTAAGTAGTGGCTGTAGGCTATTGAATACTTTGGGGAACAGTCAGATGTTTAGGATTAGATTAACTTTATTGATCTGAGAGGAAACTGAGCCATTACAGCAACAAAGAAAATTATATAGTTTCGTATTGGCTTCCATGGTAATGTGTAGGTTTTTTGCCTTATAATTTATAAATGTATAAAAATGCAAGTATGAAAAAAATTTAAAAATGTGTGTTGGCTTTTGGTACAGTACCTGACACCTTCTGAATGACCTCATTGACCTCCTTCATGAAAACCTTCTGCAGGAAGACCAGGTGGTTGAGCAGGTCTGTGGTCAGGTTGTGCTCAAAAGAACCAATCTGCACGCCAGAGGAGACAAGTTAGTGCGGGTTTAAAATCATCACAGGCTGCTCTGTTAATTCAGCTGGGCAGCTATTCAACTGTTAATCACTGCCATGGTATGCAAAAGTAAACCATCCCATCAGGAGCCTCCTACCTCAGCCACACAGCGCAGGTAGTTGCCTTGGAGGTAGTTCCCCTGCTTTGCTGGGAAGTCATCGCCACCCCAGCCCTGGTCTGAGTGGCTCTCGTGGTCCTCCATGATGTACTCTCCTGACATGGTGACCGGGGGCAGGGTGAGGCTGGCTGAGGGTGGCATGGTGGACATGTCCACTGGGGACACTTTTGACTGGAAGCAAAGCTTGTGGTTTGGCAACTCAAAGGTGAAACTGGTTTGTGCTCCTAAACACAGGAACGAGTGAAGAAAGGAGAAAGTATTCCTCAAAATGGATATTAAAAACAGAAAGACAAGGCAAAAGTATTTTGTATCCAGTTTTTTTTCCCAATAAAATGTCATTTTGAAATGTATGACACGTCAGAAAGAGCGACATTGACGCTCAAGCACAGGAAAAATGAATCTAGAAGGAAAAATAGACTGTTCGCCAATTAGTTCAAACTATCATGGAAATCAAGGTCGGATCTCTTTTCTCACACACACCTGTCATGCCATGGCTCTTCATGCGACCCATTTTGTACTCTGCTTTCAGTGAGGGCAGCAGGGCAGCCCCGATGGTGATGCCATCCATCATGGCGCTGAACTTGAGGACTATGGGCTTCTTCTCCAGTCCTTCAGGAAGCTGGGGGAACTCGTTGGCCTCTACGGGGGTCTGATTGATGCTGGATGCCTTGTCGGAGGGTTGTGGTGTGGGGGTGTCCTCTCTGTTGGGAGGTGGACTGCAGGGGAGGAAAAAAAACATTTGCTCACTCAGTCACAGTTGGCTAATTATCGACATAAGTGGTGAACAATGTTAACAAAGGGAGTGGATCCACTTCAGTCCACTGAAAAACTGTGTGCTGAGTGTGTTAATATGCAGAGCTTTGCAGAAACTGGCTCATATTCCTGTGAACATCAAATAATGGAAAAATTGTTTAACATCCTAAGCACACCTACAACTCTATAAATATATTAACATAATTCAAAATGTTACCATGGAAACAGGCCATACACAGGCTTTGAACACAGTTAACTGGCAACAGTGTAGATATATTGAGGTAATCTGTCACTTATGTAAATGAAAAGTTCTTAGAAGCTTTCTATCACAAATCTAAATATAGCTACAAGTGTACAGCAGTTTAGCGTCTGTCTTGCGGTATTTAAAAACAGCTAAACGGAGCAGACTTACCTGTTGGAGGGTTGGCGGATGAGGTCGGAGATCTGTTTGGAGAGCTGATGGGAGCTGCGGACCATCATGCTGTGCAAAGTAGCGGGGTGCTGAGGGATGTTAATCATGATGGCCCCCACTTTGAAGACAGCTGCGTTGTTGGTCTTCAGTCCCCGCTGGGCGCTGTACAAGGCCTGAGACTTGGCGATGTTGCATTTCACCACGGTTCTGAAACACAAGAGGAAGTTAGTGTTAGTGAGCAACAGGACTGTCAACGTTGTTTCTCTTCAGGTGATATGAATGAAGGTGCATTTTATGTGGGATTACTACAAGGACATCAAAAAGCGAAACACCATGCAGATTCGGGATGGCAATCACGATTTCTGGACACAGGTAGAATGAGCAATCATGACACTGACGGAGGTACACGTTCCACTATGAATAATGAATAAGGTAATGAATTGTACACTATGGCAGCTGAATGCATGGTCGCTTATGTAGAAAAAAAAAAAGTGATCTGGACTCAACAGTTTCCACATTTCACAGTCTTATGAATTTATTATTCAACTAACTGAAATAAAATGTTGAAATACCAGTCTGATTTTTCAACATTTTGTCAGACATTCATGAGTAACACTTAAGGCGTGAGAGACTCACAAAGAGCTTGAAAAATTAAAAAAAAACCAACTCCCTGCTTTCATGAAAGTCAACTGGAATAGTTCCCCTTAGGTCTCTGTAACCAATGAAAGTGGCTTCATACACACACACACACACACACACACACATACACACTCAACCAGGAGAGTCCTGAGTGAACGTTCACTGAGAATACACGTAGATGATAAGTGACTCAGACAAATGAAGGATGTGCAATTAGGGCAGTTGTGGTTTTGATTGACTAATGCATATGAGCCCTGAAAGGCAGCAATAACATACAGAAACTCTTGTTTAGCTGTGCTGGTGGGAGATGTTGGGAAATCCTCCAGTCTATGCAAGTAGTTGGAAGAGAAAGCCAAGGAATGTAAAAAAAAAAAAACACAAAAAAAACAGAAGAAGAAGAAGAGCAGAAGAAAGTGTGAAACAGTTCTGAGATAGTAAAGTAGTTAAAGTGCAAAGATAAGCTGAGCCATCACAGAGGACTAAAGTTAAATTTAATATCATCAGGAAACTGAATCTGGAAGAAAATATCTGAAAACAACCGCTGACAATCTGCTAATATGAAACACACCGCACACTTCAGTTGTGATCCGATATGTTTACATTTCGCATTGTTGCTGCTTATGATTCAATTAATGTCCTTCATCTGCACGCTGTGTTACCCTGAATCAAACAAGCGGGTTGGTAAATACGCGAGTGGCACTGTGATTATTTTTACTTACATCTGAATGTTGGGCAATTTTACACATCAATAACAACTAAACGGTACAAGGCTTCTGTCTGACAAACACAAATTTAATCACATGGGTGCATTCAGAGCATACTGTATAAAATTAGGATTAAGCTTCAGCGGTTTTATTTTCACAGTGGGAGCATCTGTTAAATAGAATGAGATGAAAAAAAAAAAAAGCTTCCTTCTTGAGTGGCATTATAGTTTTAACTGAATCAGAACACTGTGGAGATACATCAGCGTGTTTCAATGCATGACTACGAGGCTTGTAACATGATTAGGACGGTTACGCTTTGAGGAAATCGCTTGCAGTAAAAACAAAAACTACCTGGCTGGAAAGAAGTCGGTAATTGGTTCGCGCTGAGCACCAATGCTTGTGGAAAACACTTTTTTGCACCACTTTTCTAAACTCAGATTTTCAAAGATACTTATAAATTTGACATTAAAGTTACCACTGTTAAAATCAAATCACCTTTCTCTTTGGCAACACAAAAAAATAAAGGAATATTGAATCAGAGCACCAAAAACCATTACTTATGATTTTAAATGATTGTTACCAACTTCAAACTAATTTGAGAGAGATACAAAAATGAATGCACGCACACAACAATCAGCAAACTCTCATCTAGAGAGGGTTAAGATCAGTATAATCTGTTAAACATGTTAGATGAAGTAAAGATTCAAAGCACGTCTTTCTTTTCCAAGAATTCCTTTCAACATGAGACATAAAAACCTTTCTTTGTACTGTGTATATATATATATATATATATATATGTACACATTGTTACTTAGAAGAACTGAAGGCGGGTTTGTACGTACTGTATGTCAGGTGTTATGCCCTCCAGCAGAACAATGTTTACTCCTCCTATATGAGCAGATGCACAGGTCTCAGTCATTTTCTGATGCAGGATATCTGTGGAAACATGAAAAGAAATATTAAATCAAACAGAATAGAGACATCAGGGGAAAAAAGTTCATCTGCCAAAGACTGATAAACTACTAACTTTTTCACTATACTGTGTACATGCAATAAGTCTCCAATTATAGTTTATGTATGAAATCAATCATTCAAGACAAAACTTTTACTTTATAACTTTAAATCTTGATGCCAAAAACTGAGATTGTTTTAATTGATTTTTTTATTCATCCCCTGAAGACTGTCTTTTAATGCTTGATTCATTTAAGACTCTCACTGTGAGAGCACATTAGGGAAATTAAGATATGGGTAACCAGCTTGCCTGAAGTGACAAAAAAAAAGGAAAAAGCAAACAACACACTGATAAAACTTTTTATGTTTGATTCGCATCGCCCACCTTTCATCTTCTCCTTCAGGGTGAAACTTCCATGGATCTTCTTCAGTTCAGCCTCCATGGTCAGACCGCCGATGTCGGCCTCCAGGTGGGTGCGGTTCACCATGCCGATGCCGAACACTATCAGGGTGACGTGCTGCGGCTCCGAGCTCACCAGGCTACGCCGCCTCCCGCCTGCACCCGGGGGCTTGTTGGGTGTCGTGGGTTCCTGCTGCTCGTTCTCAAAGATCACTTTACAAAGAGGCTCCGAGGGCCGACGCCCACCTTCTGCAGAAAGGATGAGGGAGAAAAAAAAATACAAGTCGGAATGAAGGGATCTATTTATTGGAAATATTTCTTTTAAGGATAGACGTTATTTGTGTAGAATGATTTAAGTACACCGTGATCTAATGATTGATGAATTGCAGCTTTCCTTCTTGCTGACTGACATAACTTTAGCTTGTGATGACCACTGCGCCATCATTAGCCAAAAAAAAAGACTGAGCAAAGTTTTAGTCCCCGAGGAGCCAATTCTATCCCTACATCAAGGTGTGCTCTTGTGAAACTTTGTCCCACCATTACACACTACTCTCTTATATTTAATGAACTCCTCGGGGGGAATGTGAGGTCGTAACATCAGCAAAAAAGTAATATCAGGAGAAAATGACCATAATAATACATCACTAACTGAATTAAAATACAGCAGCAAGATGTACAGCTAGGGGAAGTGAGCTCCCGATGTCAGTTTGCAGGCTGAGACAAAAAGGGGCTTCTCTACTGAATGCTAATTTCTTGAAAAACAGCAGATGTTGAAAAAGTATTGGTTTTTGTATAGATACATTTGTTTAGGTGAAATTAACATCCTGTGTGTGATACAGCAATACATTTTGAGAATATGAAGAACAAAACTGATACATCAGTAAAAACTGAAAGAAAAAGGAAAAAGGGTGCAAACGAAGTGTCAGGAAACGATGGATTGAAAGAAGGGAGGATGGAAAAAGCAAAAAATACAGAAAGATGTTGTGCAAATAATGTGAGGAGAGAAGGTACGGGATGTGAAAGTGGAAAGTGAAGCAGAGAGGAAGCGCAGGGATGCGATGACAGGACGGAAATAAGGAACTGGCTGACTGTCAGATGCTGATTCCCACCTGAGAGGCAGTTCTCTGGAGAGCTTTTCTCCAGGATGCCGGTGGGATCGGAGATGAGGGAGTAGAAGTTGAGCAGCTTGTACATGTTCTGCCAACATTCTGCTGACGGCTCGCTCTGCTCTGACACTGTGATGGAGTCAGAGTCGTCCATCTGGATGGCCATGTGGTCCGCCACGTCACGGGAGCCCTTTCTCGACACCTGAAGAGGTTACGTAATATTCCACGTTATGAAACGAGTAGAAATGTCACAATATGCATCACGGGGTTAAAGGGTAAATAAAAAGCCTGGTCAGTTTATTTATTTCTTCTTTTACTGACCTGCTGTTTGCTCGGACAGTTAAGTTATAAGCTCTTAAGCAGTCACGACAGTTAATGAGAGCTTAAAGATGACGACTTGCAAAAGGAACCTCGGTATACTATGGAGGTAACTCATGGAGGTTATTTCAGCAGACAGAGATTCCTAAGAGACCTGGTTTAGAAATACAGTACCTGTGAAAACTACTTGAAGTCTGTCTTGAAGTCTATCTGATGAGATCATCTTTTACTTTAATAAAAATCTCCTCACATCAAAAAGTGCTTAGCTTCTCAAAGTTTGAAGCTGATGTTCCCACCGCCCAGATAAAATAACTTTCCTTTAAAAAACTTTAAAAGCAGCAGTATTCTGTCTGGCTGGGAAGTTATGTTGGAAGTTAATAAACTGTGGACTGAATGATAGGCTTAATTTTACAAACAAATCACAGTATGGTTTTGTGAATGGTGCCTGTTCTGAGAGGATTTTATAATCTACTGGCTCCCTCTAGGGTTTGTGTGTATAAACTGTCAGTTTCAGACTGAATTTTGTGATTTTACTGATCGTGTTTAAGGTCTGAACAGGTGTGGCACTAAACAATATCAGAGATATTTTAACATCACATCTGCCAGATCATAAACTGAGGTCCTGGGGCAGTGTTGGCTGTTCCCACTGCGGTGTTTGCCAATATCATTATCTGACAAGAAACAAACTTGGGTGTTTATGTTGTCGATTTTATACATTCAGTATGAACATGAGCTGTTGCTTAGCAATAGAAATTCCTTAAATCCTTTAAATGATGTCTTTAAATCTATGTTTTTGAACTTTGAAAGCTTTGAGTCCCTGCTTACAAAAATGTCTGTTATCATTCTTGTTACCTTAGAGGTGCGTCGCTCTGAACGTCCGAGTGAGCTGCGTCCCCTGGGCTCTCTTCTCCCCAGTGTGTCCATGCCTGATGGAGGTCCGTTAGGAGGTAAACCCCCAGCCACCCCTGCTCCTCCTCCACCCGTTCCTCCCCCTCCACCCACTCCTCTCTTGCTCTTCAGGGTTTGCGTTCCGCTGCGTCCTGCGCCGTTGAGGCTGCCCCGGGAGCTGCGGCTGAAGTCGGACGACCTGAAGTGGCGGTACGGCCGGGCCTTGAAGGTGGGTGTCGGGGAAGCTGAGCCGGCGGTGTAGCGGCTCAGCTTGATGTCCGTCTGCGTGGCCTTGATGTCGTCGATCATGGTGCTGAACTGGTGGATGAGGCGCACCAGGGCCATGTCCACGCGCTGGCTGATGGCCTGGCAGGCTGTGGTGAAATCGCAGTGGAATGTGTTGTACTGGCGGCGGTTGAGGTCGTGGAAGGAGAGCGGGGCTGCGGTGGGGCCCTGCGGAGCGCTGGTTGACTTCTCCATCACCACTGCGTTCAGACTGAATGTCTCAATCAGCAGCGCTGGCTTGAACTCAAGAGGAGGGAGGTTCACCATGCCTTGTCTAAAAGATAGAGCAAGAACAGACAAAAGGTTATGTATGTATTCAGCAGACATTCAGACACTTCTGTTTCAAGGGAATGCCACACAAAAATGACAAGAAAGAAAATGGGTAAAAATGAATCTCACTTCTTCTTTCTTGTTGTCATTTTTATATGTAGTAATTCAGATTTATTTTACCTCCTGGATCTTTTGTTTTTGCGTTCTTTTGAAGGGTCTGAGTCGACTATGTCTGCTCTGAGACACTCAAGGTTGCCAGAAAAAGACAAGTGCTCTCCAAAATACATCTTGTAACTAAGAGGAGTGGTGTCTTGGGCCTGGATGCCTGTGTAGCTCAGCAAAGGCTTGAAAACAACCTGAGGGGGGAAAACATAAAGGCACAGAATGACAACAGGGTTTTAATGATGAAGGATGATGACTGATAATCAAGTGAACATTTGGATTAGCCACTTTTTTCCCCTCAATGGACAAATCTGGCTGTTAGCCAATAGATGTATATTAAGCCTAAATATTTTGCTTGTTTTCTTGCTATCGGCATAAATAAAAACTTCATTTAAAAACTATTTCTAAAGCAATTCAAAAACGACAAATTCACATTTTAATATTTTTCAAGACGTATTAATGAGCTGCCTAGTGATGATTTAAACACAATAGCGAAATGAGAAGAGTGCACTCAGCACTCAGCAGAGTGTCGGGGGGCATGTATAGTCTCAGTTTTCTTTAAGATGCATAGAATAGTGTGATGGTATTGTAACCAAGCGTCCTCCTGGGTTCACCTAACTGTATAAACTTAAAAAGGTAAAAAAATAAACAGGACGGTAAGTCCAAACTTCTCAATTTAAACATTATTATTTATTTAGAACATTTTGTTGTAACACACCACACAAAATAAAACCCCTCCCTACCTCCCTCTCCCCTCCCAAACAAAGAAGATTTGAATCTCACTCAGCTGTCCCTCCTTTACAGTCAAGATGGTGGCGAAGCTAACAAAAACAAGGATTTATTCATCTCGTATCATGCCTAACTTTAGAGGAACATAACATACTGAGTATGGAATTAATCTGCAGATGCTCCACTTCAAGATGAGACCAAACTTTTCTATGGATATCAGTTTTTGAGCCATGACCAAGGCCAAAAATGTGACCTGCAACAGACTTGTTTTGAGCCTAGCTGATTGATGGAGATGCGGACACACGACCAAACACATGATCTCCTTCAGGCTTACTCCTGGCAGAGATAATAATCAGACAAATGAAGAAGCACCTGAGCGTCGGCCAGTTGAACAGCAGCTGGACACTGATTTCCCTCCTCAATGTCGGCCATGTCATCCTGGCTGGTGCTATGCTGGGAATGCTGGGAATGGGTCCCATCCAGGGTGTTCTGGTCGCTGGACAGCACCGTGTTGAAGTCTGACGCTGAGGGGATGGTGGGCAGGTTACACGTCCCGCCTGAGGGTGTGGAAGAGAGGTTTGGGATACATGTACTGTAAGATCAGGCAGGAGGTTGTCTGAGCATGGGCATACACTCTATATATAAGAAGCAGTGAATCAAGTGCTGTACAGTGAAACACTTTACCACTTTAGCTCCTCATAACAAAGATGTTATAGTGAGTTAAACAGAAGGCAAACTGGAGTAACAATCACATTACAGGAGGTGTTAAGAGGAACTTTATGGCTGTTTTGTGCGCAATTTGGAACTCCTAACAGCCAGATCACATTCAGTTAATTTGTTTGTGAGGAACTAATTTGCTGCGCTGTCATTGGCTGACACCTTGGTGAGCCGATGATGACAAAGCTTATAGTCTTGGACACGAATCCAGCCGTTACACACTTATAATTGTACCCACACAATCAGCCGTGTTCTGATAAATTGTGAAGTCAAGATATATCTTTCCAGCGATCCATGCGGGTGATTCCAGATGATGAGCTACCATTGGGAGAGGATGAAATAAATGCAGGGTGCAGCTGTTTGTTAACTCAGGAAGTATAGAGGAACAGAGGGTGGGAAAGAGCAGTGCTGTGAGGGATAAACAGCATTTCAGGTCGCTAAACTTCAATAACATGCTCTGGTTCTCACAGTATGTTTGGCGGAAAAGTATCAGTAAGGAAACGACATGACATACAAAACAAAAGCACCACTGCGTGCCTGTAAATCAGTTACAAGGTTACAACTTAAGTCTAATGACACCACACATCGTTTTATATCATCACGGCCATTTGTACTGACCGGTCAGCATGTTGCCACATTAAATGACCACTAATTAGCTGAGACATATACAGAATTCACTTGTACAAGGAAATAAGCCCTAGTGTTGGATCAGTGCTCAATATTGGCCAATCATCCAAGGTTTGGTATCCATATCAGTATTGTGTTTGCTAAAGCTGCTTTGACATCTTACCTGAATGGCAACAAATAAAAACATCCCATCAGAATAAGTTGAAATATGCTACAATCATTAAAATTCTATACATAGTGGCTTTAACCAACAACCTCCTATACAGAATCTATTGTTAATGATTATGAAATGAATCAATTTCCTCCAGAGTGAATAAGGAATCTTGTCTTTGTCACAGACTGACAACATAGCAGTTCTGCTAAGAGACACAGAGTTCTAGGTGACTATTAAACTAACAAGGGGAACAAGCTACTTTACTCAGGTAGCTACTGTGGCTAATTAGTTCACCAACAACATCAGCACAACACCGAGCAACAAATCCCTGACCTCCTTCTGGACTGTTAAGTGTTGGTAGTGGTTGGTACACAAAGTGGTTGACAGGAGAATCCAGCTGGTCTAGTAAAACAGCAACATTAAAACGGACATGTAACTGAATTCTTTGGCAGTTATAGCTACTAGATTAGAAGAAGTGCGAAAGTTTTAATGAGCAGTATCTATTCTAACAGCATTATAAAATAATATTTTAATTCAGAAGTGAAAAAAAAAGCAACAACCCTCAGAGGAAAATCCTGAGTCCACCGTGTCTCACCTGTCTGCAGGCTGTTGTGCTGGGACCGGTTGACCGGGGAGTCCTGGACTCCAGCCCCACTCCTGTTGCCCACAGCGTTGGACATCCAGTTGTAAAAGCTGACGGAGGAGGGCTCTGACAGCAGCGGGTGCTCTGTCAGCATGTCTGTCCCTAGGCTGTTTCCTGAGGGCAAGAAAGAAGAGAGTTGGTTTTCAGAGCACATTAAATCATCGAACAGGTTACAAAAAAAACTGGGCAGACTGCTGTTCACATATCATCTTCATCCTGCGTCATAGAGGCACATGTGCTTGATGTAAATTTAAAATTTTAGGGGAGGATAAAAATTTATGACGAATCGTTTCCAAACTCTGACTCCATGCAAACCCACAACATCATAAAAATCATGTTTTACAACACAGATTCAAAATATGCAGATAGAATGTTTTTCTTTCCACACTTTGTTTCAAGTTCATCTCCAATGGGAGTTATTTCATGTATAATTAGAAATCACATTGTTGTGTGAATTGGCTGAAGATCATCTATATTTGTATATTCCTTCACAGTGAGCATGAGCTCAGTGAGAAAATAAACACACTGGTTTGATATTATTCACGTTATTGAACACTAGAGGTCAGCTTTGCAGCAAAAATCACAAGTAGGCTGTTACATGTTGTCATAAAAAAAAAAAAAAACCCAGCTCACACTTGTAGTCAGTGGTTACCAGACCTTTCTACACACTGCAGGTAGCAGCGAAGCAACACGGCAGTGATCCCGGCATGAGTACCTGTGCGAGTGAGGGAGCTGCTCTTGGCTGCGGTGGCGGCAGACGGTTCGTTCCTCTGGGGCGTGCCCTCCAGCAGGTTGTGCAGACTGCGAAAGCTTCCCGTCAGATTGCTCAGGAGACTCTCCTTCCTGGGGCTGTCCTTGGCTGGCAGGCCTGCACGGCTCACATGGGCGGGTGAGTCAGCTGCTGTGTCACCGCTGGTGTAGCTCAGCGACTGGTAGGGATGGGAGCCCTGGGTATGACAAACGTACATATTACTGAGAGGAGGTCATGTTCACGCTATGCCGCTGCTACTGGCTTTTTTTCCCCCCCGTTTTAAAGACGAGTGGGATTCTTTTTGTCTGCCGCTATCCGTTGTGGAAATAGTCCAAAGTTGAGGTAATAGTTCTTTGACAAAAGAGCCAAATAGCTTCAACATACCCTGAGATAGGAGATAAATAATCACTCTTTAACTTGGCAGAGAAACTGCAGTGTGAAGTGCCATCTTAGTGTCGGCTGTGATCCCTCTTGGCGCTCTAACAGTGTAATCACCCTCATAATACTGTCAGGACAATCTCCTTCCTCGAAAGTGCTCCATAACATTCTCTTTAGTGTTTTTAGTTAAGTGTATTTAGATGTATGTACTCTAGAATGGGTAAAAGTAATTTCTCTTTGTTTAAAACTCTCACAGGCTGCAGTTACAAAAACTGTATACTGCCTTATGGTTTACATAAGGTATGTTAAGGAAATATGCTACATATGAATATATACAAATCAGTACAAGTATGGAAATGTGTATGTTTATGTATTCGTTACATTTATTAGGCACTAGGTACAATCTAATGTACTCCGATATGGATTCATAACACGTGATTGGGAAATACAGACACACATGATCTCAAAGTTGTACCTTTATTCTGAGTGCAGACTCGTTGTGTGTGTGGGACTTGGACAGTTTCCTCATGATCTCCACTCCGCTGACAGGACCAGAGTTCGCTTCTTTTGGCGGCGGACGACTGCATGCTCCCTCCAGCAACATGGTGTGTTCACTCACTGTGGCTTCACAAAAATGACATAGAATAAAACTCCTAGAAGAACCATGTGACCGCTTGAAAAGTGAGATCAGAAAACTCATATTGTAGCCATCTCTACACCACGTTTCTGCCATTAAGAGATAGTAGTCCATTTATCTCTGTTCAAACACAGAGGTAAAGGTTAGGAGTTTCACGGTCCATCTGTGGTAACAGATGGGTGGCTCAATATATTTTTAGCACGCTGAAAGCTGTATGTTCCCACCTGCATCATATTCAAATTCAGCCCCATCAGCGCTGGTGTCACTCTGCAGTGCGGCACCGTTGTCCAGGCCTAAGATCGTCTCACCCAGGCTCTGCTGGGGCTCCTTGGGTTTGGTAAGCTGATTGGGCCTCATTAGACCAATAGCCTTGAAGCCCTGAGTGACCACAATGAATTTCATCCATTGTCTGGCCAAAGCTACCAGACCCTTCTTTAGAGTGACTAGAGCTGGAACCCCATCATTCTGTGATGGAAAGGAGAGGAGAAGAGGAGTGGATTAGTGCCATAGTTTCACATTGGCAAGGGATCAATTGAAATCATGAAGCGGAGCCAAGAGCGCTTAAGACCACTTAAAATAATTGGCTGTGAAATATTTTGGAAACATTTGTTAACATATAGTGAACTTGAGGGCAAAGTGGTCTAATAAAATTATTTTATTAGTCACTTAACTGTAGATAGCCAAGTTGAGAAGGCTTATAAAAGTGATGTGACTGAGAAAGATTTAGAGGCCTTGTACTAACCATGGTGGCCTCCTCTATGACAGAGTAGTCAGCCTGTTGCAGATAGCGATGCAGGATGTTACAGAGCATACACGAAGGGTTCTCATGCAGGTAGCGAGCTCGTTTAGTCACACGGTTGTACTTGCTGCGGATCGGGATGTGGATGCTCTTTTTCTGTTGAATGACAACAAAAGGATGATGGAAAAGTCATAAAACAAGCTGATAAAATGTTTTTTTTTTTTTACTGATTTATTAATTCAATTATGTGTGATCACGGGCTATCGGGTGCATATATTTATGTGTGTGTCCACAGATGCGTTGCTGACCTCGAGAGCTTCTGTCATGATGCAGCCCATAACGGCACACACACGCAGCGTGCCCTCCATGTCCAGTTTGCGTAGAGAGGATTTGAGCTGGTCGATGGGAACCAACCAGGCTCCGATGGCCGGCGTGGCCGTGCTGAGCAGATTCAACTGCCTATAATCACAACAGAAAGTCAGTTCATCTATATATCCTGAAGTATACTTAAATGTTTTTTCTCCTCTTCCAGATAAATTGCTAATAGCTGTAACATGTATTATTATGGCTTCAACTGTTTTGCAATGGTTTCTCTCACAGCGGTTAAGACTTTATTTCTGTCCCTTATTGGCTGGTTGAGTTATAATAAAACTCAGATCCAGAGCTCCTGCACCTGCCAGTGAGTCCTTTCAGTTTGATGACCTGTGAGGCTGACAGGTCTGCATCAACAGCAAAGTTGATAGTGGTTGACAGCAGTTGCCAGAGGCACACAAGAGAGGATTTTCATGAAAACCTCCTGCAGCAGATAATATTGCAGTCAGGACAAAATACTGCTGCCACATGACTGACACCAAAAGCAAACGACTAGTGAGTTTACTGTACTTCAGCCAGACGATGCTGCAATGTGGTGGCTTGTTGTCTGAACTGAGTTCACCCTATTTGTGTAGTTTTATCACAAATCACTGACTTCCTGTACCGACATGAAAGCATTTTTATAAAGAGGTCCATATTATGTCAGTGCAGTCATACCTGGAGATGGCCTCCGAAGGTGAACGCACGTTGGTGGGAGCAGCAAAACTGAACCAGATCTCCCTGATGGTCAGTTTCATGCTGCTGGAGTCAGGTGGCGGAGGCATGAGGGGCAGATCTTTCTTCAGGTCATCTGACTCAACACCTTCATCCTACAGAGCAGAGGAGAACAGGATTTAACAGGTGGATGAGACTGACTGGTGCGAACGAATTCCATACTGCATGTTTGGTTTGGATTTAGTGCTGTCCTCTGTAACTGAAGCCGCACTGCGTCACTGATTATAGTCTATCTGAAGAACAACGCATGGTTGTGAGCATGACAGTTGCTCAAACCCAAATCAAAGAATGGCAATTGGATTGTGATATTTACAGTACATGTTTTCGAAGGAAAAACAAAGAAAGTGTAAAAGGAAATGTATGAATTATATTCTGTGATTTTAGGCTGAGACTGACAAACATTTTGCTCAATCAGAGCTCTACTACAAGCTTTGATTCTCTGTTAACAAGTGCTCTGCATTTTCTATGACATTTAGAAATTTGTTAGCACATACAATGACTAGATAGATAGATAAATGTGGAGATAAATTCCACAACAAACTAAAATTTGTATTTCAACCAAGTTTGGGCTCATGAAGTTTCAGGATTATGTTGTATTAAAACAGATTTAACACTGGTTGTGTCTGGGCGTTTCCCAGTATCTCACCTGGTCGTCTGAGTCTGAGTGCTCATTGACTTCAGAGGCAGGGCTGACAGTATCATGTGGCAGGTTGTCATCAGATACGTCAGTGCTGTAACCACTGCCTGTCTGGGAGCCTGTTGAACCATTGGACTTAGACATTCCGGTCTTCCCTCCAGTGTCTGAGCGACCCATCACACCGAATGCATTGTAAAGAATGGCTCCTGACTGACGACCCCCTGCAACACAAAGTGTTATATATTCAAATATAAGTTACACATACTCAGAAATCTGTCTACAATATATTCTACATCATTCTTAATGCGACTCATCTTTAAATGTTTCACATCTCTAGGTCTCATTGTAAGTGACGGCTCCTGCACGAAGAGTTTGGGATGATTTACCTTTGACCGTGAGGTTCTCGATGCCACATTCAAACATGATCCAGCCCCATTTCTCAAGAGATGTGGTGGAACGGCCCAGATCACCTGAGGTGGCCTGGGCATCCGTCTCATCTACCATTGAAAACTCCTCCATTTCCTCCAGACCGAAAAGCACTTTGGACTTCTCAAAAGGGATGGCTGTGATGGCACATGTGCCAATGTCTACAGGAAGAGAAGGAACAACAAAACTCTTGGCACTTAGAAGGACAATAAACCACCAGAATATGATTTGAATCATTATTACATATTTGTGACAAATAATACATGTTGTCGGAGGTTATAGATTTTTTTTTTCCTGGCATGGCAGGTTTGCCCAAAGCAAACAAAGAGCAAAGACAACAAAAAAATCTTGAAAAAGAACATTTTAAAATATCATTAAACCACACTAAATAAACAAAAATTCAAGGTGTTTTTCCCTGGAACTCTAGGTCTAGTTAGGACACTTTGCATATTGTGAAGAGACAAACACATGACATGTAAACCTCGCAGTGTCTGACTTCAAACATGGTCACAACAGCTCGATCAGGGCTGTCATTCTACAGAACCAACCTGTGGAGTCGAGGCCTCGGAGCTGGCTGTGGATACGGTGGACGTTGAGTCTAGCGGCGATCTCTTTGCCTTTCTCGATGCCGGCGTTGGAGCGCAGCGAGCCAGACGACTGAGGCTGCATCTTGGTGGCCGAGGCGTACTTCTCCAACATGACGGACGGTCGGCCGTGTTCTGTGGTGTTGGGAGTCTCTTCTACAATACCCCTGAGAAGAAAAAAAGAAAAAAAAACATGTATTTGTGTAGGTCTTTTGACACAAGTTATGTGGTAGTGACATTTATGTGCATGTCAGATGTTGTGGAGTCAGAAAAATAGCTGAATTAGTTGATTTTGTACTCTGAACACTCGCACTGAAAAAGTATGAGAATGAGCTTTTGGGAATTGAGAACTCATTTTGAATCAAAGAATAGAAATCAAATTGAATCATTCACAAGTTCTCGCAGATTCACAACCCCTCCTGGATCTGAAGCGGATGGCATTCTTAAAAAAATGACTTCCATACAATTTTACAATTTTAATTTACAGCAGGTGTGTAGTATAAATCCTGTGCACATATGTATACTCCAAAAAGCTTAGTCATTGTACACACACACACTCACTCTATTGTGACATGAGTAGTTGAGGCATTACCTGTTCATTCTGAACTGGGTGGCAATCCTGTCAAAGCACAGCGCCACAAGAGACACATGTGTGACACACTTACTGGAGCAGGACGGTGACCCCTCCTCTACAGAAGCCTGCAAGAGGCAAAGGTTCACCTGCGCGGAAAGAAAACAAAACAACAAGTAAACCAAACTGAACTGAATCCTACAATACTGAAAAATATTCTCTTCTAAAAAAACAAGTTTAAAAAAAATCTGTAACTAAGGTCATAAATTATAGTAATGCCGAATTGAACCTTCTTAAAAAACAATTATTGCTCCACAGGGATGAATACAATAATAAACAGATTAGTCACACTGTATGTGAGTACTTTTCCCAAATGTAAGATTGTTTTAGTCTTCTCTTTATGAAGATATACAGAGGGCAAAAGCAAAATCAATAATGCAATTGTTGCAAATGAAAGAAATGTATTACATATCCACTTAAACATTTTGCGTAACAGACTTTAACTTCTCTCCAGTGGAAGAGAAAGAAACATGATTGTGGTGATACAGGCTATTATAGGCTGCATTTCAAACCTACATTTGTGCACTTTACAAATAAAACAAAAATATATGGCTTAACTATCATTATTCTACATAAATGCTGAATGTACTGTATATTCATTAAATGTAAAGTGATCTACAGCAGTGCTCATGATTCTGTGCTTGCTCCTGAACCTCTCTTGGTCAGAGCACATTTTCAGGAACACTCTTGGTCTCTCATTATACGGGGTCATGGGTCTTACCTTGGGGATGGAGACGTTGGCTTGGAGGCCCTTGATTTTCACATTATCTGGTTTGACAGACAGGTCTGTCTGGCCATGGGAGATGTTGAGCGAGCCAGGGGTCGTGCCCTCTGTCTTGGACAGCTTGTGCTCCTGCTTGCCTGCTTGGCTCTGTGTAGATCCAGATTCATAACAGTGGGACATCAGTCGTTGGGCAGCAAAGCCAGTTTTAATTCACTTTTAAACTGGGTGGATTTTGTTAAATGACAACATTTTTAAACATTTAGAACAAAAACACTCACACATTAAACTCTATTGCTCTGTTCTGGGTGTTGTTTTACTTACAGACTCAGTGACTGTGGACTTGCTGATCTGATAGGCCTCATTGAGGACTTTCCCATGCAGGTCGTCCAGAATGGCAGCAGGATGACGAATACTGGCAAAGTGTACCATAGACTCAATGTACCTGAAACAGAGCAAATAAACAGACAGCTGTAATAAAATAAAACATTTCAGAGCAACATAAATGTTTTATTTAGTTGATATTTGTTTTTTTGTAAAACAGAGACGTCACAAACACAAACTGTTTTGTGAGCATCACATGAGCTGATTCAGAATGGCCTTTCCAAATATAATCAAATTTACTGTCAGTAGAGATGTTGGCCACTCCTCAACCTCCAAGCTACAGTTTATTAACTCCACACTGCACTAGCCAAAAGCTAAGTGCTTGTAAGAACATTGTTAACCTAGCATTGTTAGCCTATAGCAAACTAAAGTTTCATACTGGTAGAAAACCAAGAACGAGACCAGACTCTGAAATACTGTCAGCAGGATTTTTATATCCAATATGTGGTATGCATAGGGATTAAATTGGCTTAAGGTCAAATCTTAGCCTCGGGCTAAGAATAACCCTCAACTCAGAATGTGCTGTGTGAGAAAGAATTATGTCAGCTACTGTATTTCTTTTGTATTTTTAATCATGTTTTCCACACTGAGATTAAACATTTTGTTTTAAAAGAGACATAACCAACAAAGCAGCAAAGACAAATATTTATCTTTTAATAATATTTTAAAATCAGTAAATAGTTAGATTTTCAACCACAATCATAAAAAAACACAACATGAAGGTTGGTATCTACCTGTCCAGGGACTCAGCCACAAGGGGTGTGAGCACCACGTTGATGGCCCCCTTCACCTCCACAATGGCTGTTGTCCTGGTCTGAGCTAAGGGCTGCTCTAGAGTCCAGTCATCTGTTGTTGTGTCATCATCTGTGTTTTCCATGGCTCTCTTATCCAGGGGAGTATATGGTGTACTGGAGAGGAACATATGTACATCTCTTATTATGCATAACAATCAAATAATGTAACACAGGAGAGGTTGAATGTGGGCTGTTGAATATAATGACACGTAGAACTACAAAAAAATATATTTTTCTGAGCGGATGTGGTTTTATTGTAAATTTAAAAGCTGATATGGTCAACAATTTGGCTTAAATACCTGTTGTTCTCTCCCATCAGCTGAACTCCTCTATCCAGTAGTGAGCTGGCTGAGAGGCCCTGCTTTATCACCTGCAATGCAAAACCAAATCCTAAAACTAATACACTAGGAACTTCAGCCAAACACACAAATTAAAAGTAAAGTTTCTAATCACTTTAATACACTAAGACAAAGACTGTATGTCATGGGTAAAAGACCTTAAAGCTGGGAACGGAGAGCTGGTCAAAGGAGGCGGAGCTCTCTTCGCTTGTGGGTGTGTCTAGATCTAGGGGGCGGTGCAGAGAAGACTTGGAGGTCCTCTTATTGGTGGGCTGCTTGACAGACCAATTGGAAACCTGGCAGAGATGAGGTAAACAGACAAAATTAGACAAAAGAGTCAACACAATAAACATATAACATGTTAATTATATGTGGTGCTGCATAATTTATGTGTTTTATCATCACTTGTGCTTTGGATCCTGCGAATCAAACATTTTGAGATACAGGAAGTTGTTTTTAATCAGATGGGAAGCATAAAATGAAGCACTTGCTTTGCACGTGGAAGTACTTTTCACCATGATCCTCTTATCACAACACAGCAAGTGTATTTGCAGAGGAAAGGGGCAAAAGTGGTGGATTCTTGCATCAAAACAAATCATTTAAATAAAAATGAATTCAGCCCTCTCGCATGTGGGCTGAAGATTTGCACAGATGTGGACTGCCGTGACAGATGTTACCTGGTAGTGGGCCAGGTAGCTCTGGTAGCACGCCATGACGTGGGGCTGTCGGGTTACGGGGCCAGGTTCAGCCGTCTTCTCCGCCTCCACTGAGCTCTCTTCTTCCATAGCCAGGGCTGACACGAAGGAGGCCTGGGATGTGTGGCTGGGCAGGGGCTGGGGAGGCAGCGGGGGCAGTGTTGGGGGCATGGGCAGAGGACGTGGCTCGGTGATAAGCTCCCCGTTGAGGACATAGGTGAGAGGACCCTCAACACTGTGGTAGATGGAGCTTCGGCTGAGAGGAGGTCAAAACATTTACACATGAGCATCACATGAACAAGCCTCGGTGTGGTGTCAGCCAGTTATTGTTTTGGCGGCAAAAAGCCTCATGTTTTGTGACATCACTGGAAATAATGGTTTTTTTTTCTGTATATAGTTTTATGTTATTGAATTCAGCCATATGTTTGAACAGGCTTGTGCCAGAGGAAACTTTTCATGAGACTGAATTGATTATTTGTGTTCGTGTGGAGGCTGTATCAATCAAAAGGCGCGCTGAAATCAATGAGTGAACATTTTGGGTAATAGAAAAATGACAAGGTTGATGCCGAACAAGACTGCAATCCAATTTGCAAAACACACCAGCATTAAGTGGCTGCCCATGGATCAAACATCTCATTTGCTACAACCCCACTACATCACATCCATCCTTGCATGATCGAATCAAAGTAATAAATGGAAACTGCGATGTGTTTAGCTCAGGGGCGAGTTACACGATCAAATGCAACACTTGCTGGGTGTTAAACATAAAAGTGTCATTACACGGTTAATGAATGCCTGCGTATTGTGCCATCCAGATATTTTATAATCATTGCAGTTGTCGGTGTGAGTCATCAGAAATTATTTGATGCAGTCGTTTAATACCTGTTTTTCCATTCCAAGCGATGTTTCCCAAATATAGGCGACGTGTTAAAGACCTTGCTATGACAGTAATTCAGACCTTAAATTCTGTTTCAAAAGGAAGAAGGTCTCTATATTACCATGATACCGTGAAATAGCTCAAAGGCAAAAACAGATTTTATTACTCTAAATGTGGAATATTAACACTAAAATCCCAGCAATTGAAATTGCAGTGTAACAATCTGACAATCTGGAGACACTTAATGAAAAATCAAATGCTTGGACACATCACAATCATGAAATGTAACTCAAAGGGGCAAAATCCTTCTGAATGGCTGCTTTCACATTTTTAATAAGGGGTAAGACTTTAAGCCGTCTGGCAAGGTCAGGAGTTGCGAGATAGGTCATTAATTCATCTGCTCTTACAGATGAGAAATAAGAGACTCTTTGATGTTACTGTGAGCTGTCTAGAATCTATCATCACCTTGATCCTGTGCTTAACCTTGGACTTGATCGGACCATCCACTTATTCTTCTCTGAGTCCTTTAACTTTGAAAACTTTCGTGAGCTCCACTGAAGCTGAGCTCCATTAATAGACTCAATACTTCTAAAGTATGTTATCATCTAAGCTGACCTGTAGTTCTCCATGTGGTACGGGGGCTGCTGCGGCTGCTGCATCTGCTGCCTCCTCTTCTTCTTACGGCCAGGGTACGTCCCTGGACCCTCATCAGCACTGCTGATTGGCTCAAAGTCCTCGGCGGCGGAGAAGTAGGCTTCGCTGTCGGCCACAGACATGCTGGAGTCGGCGGAGCGGTACTGGTGGAAGGTGTTGGAGTCTGCTGAGGGTGTGAAGGGAAAGGAGCCGTAGCTCCTACGCTGACGCGGTGAGTCCAGGACGTTCTCATCGCTGCGGGAAACCTCGCTGCTGAACTGGACACCTCCGGACAGCACTGGGGGAGGCTTGTCGGTGAAGACGGCAGCTGAAAGGCTCTTGGTACTGCCCAACCGACCTGACTGTACAGAGGCCTGACGCTTGAGAGGAGAGCAGAGGGGGGAGCGCATTGAGGAGCGCTCCTGGGAGCTGTTGGGTGAGACGGGCGAGACCTCTGGGACCTCCCCTAGGGTGCTGTAACAGTAACAGGAGCAAACATAACACTTAGAAGACATTACAGACTGTATATGGACATTTAAATTAAATTATTATAATGAAAGAGTAACTACACCCAGGCTAGAAATCCTATTGTGTTTCCTTCATGCTGTCTGCTTATATTTATGTGTTCAGCATTTTTTCATGCTCAAACACACTACATATAACACTAAATTTAGTATTCAGCATTATTATGTTACTCACTCAGCAGGGCTTTTGCCGTTCACGGGGAACATGCGTTCCTCTGTGCTTGGTGAGGGAGTGTCCCTCTCTCCAGCCAGCAGGGGCAACGCAGCACTAGAGGAACTATTTTCTTCAGAGGAAGAGGCAGAGCTGTGGGAGCGTTGGGGCACCTGGAGACTGAGGTGACCACGCCTCTCAGGCACCTCAGGAGGCAGGCATGGCGAGTGTGTGTCCGTCTTCAGTCCTACAACCCTCCCTGACAAAACATTGATTTGGTTTAGTAAGTATTGATGCAGTATTGAATCTTACTCTCAAAGGTCCCCCTATGTGAAGACTAGTCTAAAAAAATATCAGGAAATGTAGAATATATCTTGCCAATCCATACCATCCACTTTGGGTGTCTCCTTGGTAATAATCCACTCCCCAGGCTGTAGCAAAGACTGGCCATAACCCATGTCCATCTCCGTGCTAGAAGAAGAAAATGCAGATGAGGAGGAGGGCGTCAACTCTTCCAGCTTGAAGAAGTCCAGACCCATGTTGGTACCACCAAAGAACCTGCAGCCTCCAAGGCAGCCACAGCGGTTCCTGCTGCGCTTGTTGCGAATGCCAGCCTCTTCAGGCCACAAGAACCAGAGTCTGAGGAGAAGAGGGAGACAAGGAGAGTGAAAAGTAGAGAAAGATGAAGGAAACAGCAAATTAAAACAGACAGGATTCTGGGTTTGTGGGAAGACAAAGAGAAGCTTTGTGGTCTCAATCAAAGTCTTTCCCAAAAAAATTCATGCAGAAGGTAAAATTTCCCTTTCCAGCAGCTGATATTCCTTTGGTACCTTTATTTTGTACTGTTTGGTTTTAAGACACACACTCCTACAATGTGCATACATAGATAATACATACTTGTAATACAGATAATACATACCACATCTCACAACCCAAATAGTAGTATCTTTGGTATATTTGTTTACAATAATAACTGATGATATATCAAACTCCAATGAATATTTGTACTGATAATGATGCCTTGTACACCTTTTATAAGATTTTGAAGTGTGTTGAATTTATTGTCACAGCAAGTGATCAATCTCCTGGTTGATTATCAAATATCATAAGCTGGATCCATGTATAAGACATGATGACTCAATGAAAGCTGGACTCTTGTTTTAATATACTGTATCTACGTCATCATGATTGGTATCAGTGACTCATTATACAGAAGTGTGCTACAGCGACTGAGTTTCAGCACTGACATTTCTGTAAAAGATGCTTTAACATTACCAGTGTCCCTTCAGTAAACTAAAGGGTGCTACTACCTGTAAGCAAATTCACATATAGAAAAAAAAAAAGAACAATAGTGACCAATGATCTAAACAAATAATGCCACAATGCTGAAAAGCTGCTGTGGGCTAGCTGAAGAACAACTGTAGACACCTTTATCCCACCCACAAAAAATGTGACAAGTGCACAGAGAAGCAAATAAGAGATGACAGTTTGTGCTTTTCTACCTTTTGGTCTGAGCATCATGTAGTTCCAGAAAATGCCTCTGGACTTCACATTTGGCGGGGTGGTCAGCAGCAAGGGCAATATCTGCTGTGATGAGGTTCAGGTTGACTGAACCTGCCTCTAGCCAGACAGAGCGTCGTAGCAAAGGGGGCTGACCGAGACCTAACGGCTGACCGGGACCTTGACCTTGTCCAGCCGGCTGCAGCCTGGTCGCCTCACTGTGCTGCTGCTGTTGTTCAATGTACTGCCGGATGTTTACATCCTGCACCACAGCGCTGATGCCCTCTCCCACTGCCTGGTTATGCAGGTTGCAGTTAGCCACACGAATGATACCCGTCTGGGGAGGAACAAATTTAATAAAACACATTTACACATTAAAAAAATCTAAGAGCATAGTCCACTTTTTCCCACTATATTTAAAATAAAATAAAAACATAGTTGGTGTTAATAACCTTGATGTTAGCAGCACAGCCATGCTCAACAACGAAGAGGTCCACTCCGTCCATAGCCAGTCGGGTCATGGTGTACTTCAGCTCCTCTGATGTGCGACAGTGACCTGGCAGGCAGCTCAGCTAAAAGACAACCAGAAACTTTTCAATGGTTCTGAGACAGGCAATCTCCTATTTCTCCTGTAGCCATAACTGCTAGTTGTCAGAAACTAATGAGGGCTCTCAGGCAGTTTTTAAAAATATCCTTGTTAGTATTCGCACACAAACAAGACTTTTTGCGAAATAGACTTGTTTTCTTTCAACACGGTTTCATACGTCAACATGGTGTTGTGTATGTATGCTATGTATGGCTCCTGTGAGTTGATCAATAGGTTTGTGTTGTTCAGTTTCTCCAACTATGTGAAACAAAGTGTGCTTTCTGAATCATGCATCATTAGAGAGACACGGTCTGCAGTGGCCTCCGTTTATTATCTCATCATGTTCACATTTCCTTTCACATTGAGCAGGTCTGACCAACATTTAAATCTTATGAAAACGCGCCTTCAGCCATAACGAGCTAATTCAGTATCTTCAGCCGTAACGAGCTAATTCAGTATCCTCAGCCATAACAAGCTAATTCAGTAGCTTCAGCTTTAACAAGCTAAATCAGTAGTTTTAGCTATAATGAGTTAAATCAGTAGCTTCCGGTGTGAGATGCAGACACACATAACTGCTAATAAGTTCAAAACAAGACCAGACAGCTACAGCATCAGAAATGAGGCACAGACCTTGTGCAGTAATTCATGGTATACTGCCTGTTTGTACCTTGGCATCACAGATGCGACGGTCCACACCATGTTGGCAGATGACAGAGGGCTTGGGTTGTTCTAGTTGGAACTCGCGGGACACCACGTGGAAAAGATAAGTCTCACCCCACTCTATCATACTGGCCACCTAATAATCACACACACACACACACACACAAAAACTTTAACATCAATAAATGTTTACTGTAAGAGCAAATGCATTATGAATTCACAAAGGTGATGTTTATTTAGAAAACACATTCTGTCAAGTGCTTTAAAACACAACTGTACAAACACACTCTCCCACACAGCTGACCTAAAGATCCATGACATAATCATAATCTACATGAGTCTGTATTTAAACTGCACACATTATATCCCCTCCAGATTCCACATCACCGTTTGACATTAACCAATAACACACATACACACACACACACACACACGCACCTGTGGAACAGTAACCCTGCCGGTGAGCCCCCCAGCCTGCATGTCAATGAGCCAGGCGTACTCCAGCGTGTCACTGCCCAGTGGGAGGCCCTGAGCAGAGAACATGGCATGTGCCCTCATCTGCAGGCCTGACAGACTCAGGTGGCCGTCCCTCAACACCCCGTCCGCTGTGGGACGCTGTTGACAAAAGAACAGATTCTCACACACTCATTTTTAAACTTGCATCACTGCCTCGGGAGGTTAAACCCACAGAAATTGAATTGACATGAAGGAAACGAGGTGTGTTGCTAATAGCAATCTTTAGCTAAAGTGAAATCCATGGCTGTTTTCCACAATCTCTTTGCACCTGCTAGAAAGAGGAGAGAGAGAGAGAGAGGGCTACACGTTCTGCATCAGGGAATAGGAAAATATATTCACTCTAAACAGCAAATAGGCTCCGACTCATGGCTAAAGCTTATAAATTCTTTGCGGTTATACAATATGCTTGAGCTTATGCAAACATGTGGCAGGTACTGCCAACCTGTTTCACATTAGGTAACACTAACCGCAGGCTTTATTGTTTTCTAAGGACTGAGTCACTCTTTCAGTGACCAGATTAAAGTGTAGTTGTTTGTGTATTAATTATTTAGTCCTTCCACACGTGAGGCTTGACACACACAGTTAAAGTCTGTATTACTGTGCTGTATAACACTGTCTTGCTTAGGCTTTTAAGTGATTAATACAGAGGCCAACACGGTCCTGTAGCCACAGGGATAATCGTGTTATTTTTTTGTGCTTCTGTATTCCTGTTGCAAAGCCGAGACACAAATTGATTTTGAACGTGCTTTTATACAAATGAAATCTACTGCTTTGTAGATGTCTGCCCTGCACGGAGCCAAATGGAGCAGCGACAGGTATGATGTGTTTCTGACCTGGTAGTTGTCACTGATGAAGATGTGAACTGGAGACAGGAGCAGCTGAAGCATCGTCTCCTTATAACCCTTTTTCATCTCAAAACACAGCCGCTCCAAGAAGCCTGATGGACCTTCGGGACCCTCGCTGCTGCAGTGCTGGAGGCAAGCGAGAAAATAAGCAAAGACATAGATGCATGCGTATACAGATCGAGTCAAAACATAAGGCTGGCAGGTTTGGATTAAAAAACAAGTCTTTGCAAACACAGGAGACAAAGGTTTAATGAAATGGAAACACTTTACGAGAATGTTCTCCGTTCATACTGCAGATGCATTATTCATTGTCTTTCCTTCATTTTTTATAAATATGCATACAGTATCATGATATTTTCTATCTATTTGTAGACTGCATGTCTTGCAGCATACTCAAGTGAACATTTTCATCACTTATATTTCACACTGTAGTGATAGAGTAGTTCCATTATCTTTAAATCGTACCCAATTTGCTACACTTCTACACTTATCTTTCTCTCGCTCTCTCTTTAAAAAAAAAACAAACCATTAAACAGAACTATTGGCAGTCATCAGTCTTACCATTGGCAGTCGGCCGTGGACTTTGTAGAGGTTGATGTGCACAGTGATGTCCCAGGGCCGCAGGTCAAGGGGATGGATGTCTGAGGTTCCCTTCTGTTCGCTGTCCTCCATGCCCAGAGGAGACCAACCCAGACCCGAGGAGGTAGAAGTGGACAACACAGGGCTGGTCACTGCCTCCTCAAAGTCTGTGTACATGTCGTCCTCACCGAAATAGTTTTCCTAAGGAAAAGGTAGAAGGGGAGATTAGGAGGATGTTTAATGGATTATGAACTTATTACACCTGGGCTTTCCTGGTGCTTACGTTATCCAAAATCTAATCTTTATGATTAAACTGGATCACTAACTACATTGAGTGAAAACCATGAGAGCAATAAATCTAACCAAAGATGTCACCAAAGTCAAGAAAATTAAGAATTTTACTATTATTAAGCTTATTCAAAGATTTCTGTACCTTGATGGAGATCAGTGCTCGGAGCAGAGGCCCGTAGAGGATGATTTGAGAATCTGGGGACATTTCCATTTCCACATGAAGTCTGTCGGGGGGCAGCTCTGACGGGTCAGTGGGCACCCGACTGTGTGTAGCTGAAGTAGACGTGGAAGTGTAGCGTGGCGGGGCGTTGTGGGGTACTGAGGTGTGCTCTGGGGGCCGCAGAGCTGACAGCATGGACTCCTCCATCTCAGACACTGGTGAACAAGTCGGACAAGATTAAGGTGAGAGACATGTCTTTTAAAGCAAAGATTTCAAAGACCGTCAAAATTCCTAACGTAGTCCGCAGTCTTATGGTTGGCTTTAGAAGGAACAACTGAGAATTGGTAGTAAGACGGAGAGCTTACATGACTGTTTGAGTTGCTCATCAGCCTTCTGGGGATAAATGGGGTGCCAGGTGTAGTCGATGATGAGCAAGAAGTTGGGTACACTCCAGCAATCTACCCAGCCAGCTCTGATGTAAGGAAAGAAAAATGTATACTCAGAACACAGTCATAATGCTGAGTTTATCATCATTTCAAGTGGATTTTCCAGTTCATCATTTGCTTTACGAACCGTACAACTCGAGGACATACAGTACAGGCTAAAGGCTGCAAATGGGTCACGCCTGATTTCTCTGCAGCATAGAGTGCACCAGTCCAGACAGAATTCGATCGTAACCTCCCAGGGGGTAAGCGGGTGTCTCACAGCGCTACATCAGTAAAGTCTGGCTCAGGGCTATACATAATAAATGATCTGCATGTTAAGTTATCATGTACAGATTGCAAAATGCATGCGCTACCCAACCGCAGCGTCTCTTTTAACCTTCGCTGATCTTTAAGTGGAGAAGAACTGTAGGTTTTAAAGAGTCTAAATCAAGATATACTGGTATGACAACACTGCTGATAGCGCTAAGACAAGGCAGAGTTTATACATCTTATCTCTATCGCCGAGATAGTGATATAAAGTTAGTTCATTTTTCACTCAACTAAGGATGCTAAACAGAACTGACCAAAATTTAAACTGTCAAAATAGCTCTTAGTATATGGTTGGACCAGCCAGATACATGAGTCGCATGTTTTACCTGCAAGACTCAAGAGATGTTTTAATGCTGTCATTCATCATTTGTGATGTGACAATGTCAGAGAAATAAAAAGCTTGTGTCCTGGTATTAGTTCAGTTATTAAATCCAAACACACCCCGGAGCGTCTCTCCTGCTGGCTGCTGACAGCACTGTCAGCCGGAGAGTCGATCACTCTGGTTGGCAGAGAAGGAGACGGTAGAGACGCTGGAACGTGTCTGTTTAAACGGGAGTTGAGCCGACATCTCTACATTTAACACCGGAGCTGAGAGCGTCAGAGCTCAGAGAAGGAAACACAGTCACTCTGCGTCACGCTGCTGTCGTCCGCTTCCATCGTCTCGCACTGATTCATTTTGAAAGAGCAACGGCCCATGAGGAAACTCCAACACTGGACCGGCCGACCAATGGTGACACTTCATCACTCACTCGCTCATGGACAACTGTGGTTATAGTGCTGGTCTGTGGCTTGTCCAGTCAAAAAGGGATATTACATTTTATACAAAACCAACAGAGGCAGCCAAAGCATAAAAAGTTAAGGTTAGTGGTACATTTACTTGAAATTACCACCCACTACCTTTGCAATGTTTCTCTTCTTCCTTTGCATAGATGTGAGTCAATGTTACGGTGATGAGTCATCAGCCCTGCTCTTTGCGAACACTCACTTTTTGCCCACAACTAGAGAGAAACTATTCCCAGGTTTAACTCACTCTGCGTGGGTGATGTTCCTCCACCGGGACTTGGCAGGTTTGGGAGGGGGAGCACCTTGACTCTCTCCTGGCATGAACATATCTGGGGGCAGCTTGACGTTCTGGTAGTCTTTGGCGAGGGTGAGGAGGGGGTAGCGACTCGGGTGGCACTCTGGAAGGGACAGTCGCATGTCTGTATCCTCCGCCTGAGGAGGTCAAACGCACATACACAAACGCACCCACGTACACAAAGTTAGTGTCAAAGTATTCACATCTGTGGGCGAAGAGCGAAAGCATCTGAATAAAAATGAAATGAAAACATACAGTATGTGCAGTCGTACTGCTGTGAAACAGGAAAAAATCATTACAAGTAAACTCAAAAACCAGACGTTTAATTGACTTTTAGTTTTGGAACAAATCATATTCACTTAACGCATGACTAACCTTCAAGCTGAAGCGGGTATTGCAGGTGGTTGGAACAAACTCGTTGAAAGGCAAAGTGAAGTCTATATTCAGCGTCTCGCCGCATGCTGCCAGGTACACTATATAAGATCAATAATGCAATTGATTAGTCTGCACCATTTTGGGATGGGAGTATATACTGTACAATATGTCATGACTTAATAGAGTCAAAGCATCCTGTCATGTACATTAGTCAGTGTTATAGAGGCATTAAGTTATCGATTACTGTCATGGCTGAATTATTTCCCCTCCATTATTTGCAGCAGTGCTAATGCTAATGCTAAAGACATATACAGAGGTGAGTCTATTTGTTACATAGCAAAACTATAAAACTACTGTATCATCCAATTGTATTGTTTTCTAGGATTTTATATTGCAATTTGTGCTTTACTTCAAAATATGTTTAAAAAAAGTCATTCATCTCTAAGTAAATGGCTTGTTAGATGAAATGACTGTAAATGTAATTTCAGTGCAGAATTATGGGTTGTCATCATGTTAAAGACAGAATAATTATAGAAATTTTCTTTTTTCTTCTTGTTCTTTTCTTTACTGTCACACATAGATATGTGTACATGTCTATATCTCTACACAGAGAGCCTTGCATGCAGAAAATAAATAAGCTGACTTCTACTACTCTTATAAGACACATTCTGTAACTGAACACCCATTTTAATATGTTTAGTATAGTATAGTTATCTGCATCTAGAAGAGCATCTTCATCTTCCTCACCATTCTCCTGCTGTTTGGTGGAACAATCAATCCAGTTGTGCTGGTTTGCCGCCCAGATCATCTCAAACTGGTGGAAAAGGATCTTGAACTTCCAGGAATAGGGAACAAAGGAGTAGATGTCTGGGGCACTGTCACTCGCCCAGTCCTGGATCAAATCTATAAAGATGGACGGGACAGTGATGAGGTGGGGAAAAAAACAGTGTTTCACCTTCCGATCTCAGATGACTGCGCTCAGATTGTGTTTGTTTGTTGGGAGACTCACCGGTGAAGAAGTTTTTCTGGGCGTAGATGAAGTGATAGGTGGCCTTGTACACCTCAATCTCACACTGCCACGACTGAGGCATGTTCCACACCCGAGGGTAGCTGGCTATCACGTGGAACTGAAATGAAGGCAGAGGCAGAACAAGTTTTCACTAAACGGCAGAGCACTTACTATGTATATGCCCGTTTGACATTGCATTTGTATCTCTCTCCCTTGCATCTTAAGTCAGCTAAGAAGTGACCATTTTCCAAATTTATCTCCAAAACTTCAACAGAGGAGCTTCTTGTATAATTGCCTGCTACTTACAGCTAACATCTCAGCCTCCAGAAGAGTCCTGTACTGCATGCTGCTGGTGGTGTCAACGTGAAGCAGCTGACCTTTGATGGTGGGAGAGTAGCCTGAGGGCAGAAGAAGGAAGCGGAAAAGCAGGGCCATCAATTCTCAAAACACAAAGCTACAGCAAAGTCCTCGCAACTAATCCCATTTACCAGCAAAACTTGAAAATCTACTTATGTTAACTAAATTCACGGGGACAGAGGACAGCATTGACTGATGACTTATCTGCTCAGTGTGATAAATGATTACATGTCTCACAAACTATCAGTGTTGAGATTGTAACATTTGCCTGAGGTTACTGGTTTTATTCTGAACATGGCTTCTAAATATTTATGATACTTGATCTTTAGTCTAGTCTTTATTATAAGAGTGGAAAACTTGATTCTTACGTAAAAGCTCACTTTAAGTCTAGATGAAACTGCATTTTGAGAGTATCTAACTTCCGCATCGTGATGTATTTCAAGTGAAACAGGACAGACAGGTAGGACATAACGCTGGGAGGAATTTGATGTGAACGTTCATAATCATCATAGTGAATCTTATCTCTGTGCCGCTAAAAGTTGAAGACTGATTGGTTGACATTGGTTGGTTCAAGCCTACATAAGCACACGTCATATTTTGTTTTACAGGGAGGAAAACATGATTGGATTTTGATATAAGAATACAAAGTAGTTGGTTTTTGTACTCTTTTTGGCATATATTGTTAAATATGTGCACAATATGACTGAGAATGTGAAATTTAAAAAAAGCAAATAGCAAAAGTTCTTATTAGCAAAGACTAAACAAACTTTAGTAAACTTAAGTAATTTTAGAGTACTGTCATGGTAACATTAATTTCACATGATTATACAACGATTTCCATAATAGTATGTTTACATTTTTGACAACCAGGTTAACGTTTGCTGTGACCTCAAAAGATCTTTGTTATGGGCCTAAATAATAAACAATTCATGAAACAGCAGAATTTGATTAAATTCCACTTATAAAGAAGCCACTGAACTTCCTAAATTTACATGTCAAATACAGTAAATAAAGATGCTAATTTGCTATGATTAGCTTTAAGAATCTCTGTCTTCTTCCTGACTTTTGGGAAAGTTCAGTAATTAGTCAGTGCATCAGATTAATACCAAATGAAAGAGAAAACTAACAGAGTTGACATGTGTTTCTATATGAAGAAGACTGGTCCACAAGCGCAGATGACCCATGAGTGGGACACCTGCTGCAACAGATCTGAGTGCTGACGTTTTAATTCACTGGTCTTACCGTTCTCTCCTACAGTCATGGGGATGTTGACTTCCAGGTAAGAACCGGCACCTACATTCACATGGATGGCATTGGTTTCCTATTAATGGGGATGAAGACAGCAGAAGGGGAGAGAGCAAACAGAAAAATCATGTATGCTGTCAAATTATTAGAGTGAGTGCCTTACTGTCTTAAAAACAGAAGATAGTCATCTAATCTAAAAAATGTGTTCAAAAGAGGTCATAAAATGTTAATCTTTCCTGACTCAAGCCATTTTATGTTTTTATTCAACATGCATTTATGTTGTTATTTAGTATGCACTTCACATACTTAGCTTTGCGAAAAAAATCCCTGCACTGCTTCAGCATGAAAATTTTAAAAAGCATAAAACATGAACCAATATCAATAGCTAAAAACACAGGGAGGAATAAAGACAAAGACAAGGGAAGCAGCAGGGGGACGAAGATAGATCAAAGGGTTTGGCAAGAAAGGAAGAAAAAAAAAAAAGAGAGAAGAAAGCACACGAGAGCGAGCGCTAGAGTCACCCTGTTTTTGGTGAAAAGCAGATCGATGGTGGCATCAGCGATGATGTTCATGCGGAGCTCAAAGGCCTGGATCTGCCTGGGTTTTCCTGGCTCAGCCATCTCGGTCACTTTCATGGCCTGGTAGTCAGCCGGCAGGAAGAACTTCCACAGACAATCCCTGTGAAAAGTGAGCGCTCGTGTAAATGCAAGACCACATCTGTAAAGCCCAAATCTAGAGCCTTAACAGTTTGATCTGTTAGACACAGTAGTTAGAAAACTTTATGCTTAAATCTCACTTCACCTGAATATTAGGGCCAGGTTTTAACAACAGAGCTTGTCTTTTCATGGTAATTAAGTAGAGAGTTTGTGTATTTATACATTCTGTTTACTCACCTCTGACGATCTGCCCAGGGGCCGTAGTTGAAGTCAGTTCCCTTTCCACAGACTATGTCCAGACCCCAACATGGAGGCAAGTCCTGCAGCTTATCGCCCTCACTGCATGTCTCTGCCTCCTCTCCACTCTCTTGCTCAACTGGGACCAGACCTACACACACGCACACACACACAAAGATTTCAAGCCCTAGAGCATTCTGACAATAAATATTGAACAAAAATACAAATGTAAGCAAAGCCTTGAAAACAATCTTGAAACCAAAGAACCCTTTACTTTTAATGGCTTACTTGCTGACATACTGCACATTTACTCTTAAGTCCTTTATAATTAGCCAGTCACTATCGATCAGTCGTTCAAAGGCAAAACACAGTGTGTCCAATAAGGTTAAACAATTCTGTGAGTGTTATTACAGAGAAAAGACAATGGATTTGGGCTTTTTTTTTTTTTTTAGAATGTGTGAATATTATTATTTATTGTATTTATTGAGACCTTGTACAGTGTTAAACATAAATGTTACAATTTGATGTACTGTACCAGAGTTAGCTTATTGCTAATTTTCATGTGCAGTACCTTCTGCAGGTCACAATTAAAACATATAACAGCACAATAACAAACAGTACAAAGCAAAAAAACACACAGGACACATAATACAAAACACAAAGCTACACACAATAGCACATCACAATGTCAACTACAAATTAATAATGTAAGCTTGTCAAATTAAAAGCAAGATTATTTGCGTTGTATGTGTGTGTGTGTGTGTGTGTGTGTGTGTGCGTGCATACCGGGCTCATCTTGGTAATAGTAGATGTCTACATCGTTGGACTGCATGACCACAAAGCCTTCACCCATCAGTCTGGGGGGCCTAGAAAAGAAATCCACAAGGGTACAGAGAAAACCCAGTTTTCATTAAAGAACCAGTGTGTAGGATTTAGTGACATCTAGTGGTGAGGTTGTAGATTACAACCAACTGAATGCCCCTCCCCTCACCCTCCCTTTACAAGCATGAGAACCTACGGACCTACGGTGGTCACAAAACTCGCAAAAAACGCGAAAGCCCCTCTCTGGAGACAGTGTTTGGTTTGTCCATTCTGGGCTACTGTAGAAACGTAGCGGTGCAACATGGCGGGCTCAGTGGAGGAGGACTCACTCCCTATGTAGATATAAAGGGCTTGTTCTAAGCTAACGAAAACACAATGATTTTTCTTTTCAGGTGATTATACACTAATCAAAACATACTTATGAATATTATATTGCATTTCTGCCAAGTCTGTTCCACTAGATACCACTAAATTCTACACACTGGTCCTTTAAGAGTTTTTCTGATAGAGGCAAATATAATCAACGTGTCAGAATTTCTCCTGCTCTACTTAAGAGCTACCAAAGCCCTAATTAAATAATCAGCGCTTATTGAAGCTCAACTTTTGCATGAAAACACTCTTTTTAAATTCTTAAAAGCAATGGCTTTCCTCTTAAATATTGTTTCTTCATCTCACTGGATATTCCAATAAGGCTTTAAGACACTTCAAGGACTGTTGGAGGTTGAAATCATAGATGGATTTTCTAGAGGCTACAGTTGCCAATTTTTTACTCAGAGCGACTCTAAACATCACTGAGGTTTAATGCAATTTCACGCTCCATGTCGATTCACTCTGTTTAAGTGCAGATACTGGTTCATGGCACCGTTAAAGCTGCCAGGTCAAAAACAAAGCACTCTATCAACATTTTGATATATACACATCTAAAATATATATATAAAATTGTAAAAAAAAAAAAAGAAAAACTTCTGGAGCATAGCATGGCAGCAGATTTACTGTGTTTTTTTTGTGTTTTGTTAAGTACAAACAAGCACAGGGATGTAGAGTGAGTCCTCTGCTTTTGTTTAAGACTGACGTCATACATATCGCAGTACAAATAATCTCATTCATTATACAGTCATTATACTAATGACTGACAATATACATGTTGAACTTTTCTTTAGGCAATAGCTTCATCAATAAAAATGTTTTGGGGAAAATACTTCTCACACCGAAATCAACAATTGAAAAATTAGGTTGTTTACACATTACAAAAGTTGCTTTGAATATATAAATACTACATTTTCAGAGTGTCATATTATTCAATCTCTGTGGCATTACTTTATACACAATTCATCCATGAATTTAAACAGCAAAACCTCTTGAACAACAAGTTTTTGTGATATTACAGCAAGGCTGAAATAAAATTTGAAAACAAATAAAATGGTGTACTGTAAAAATAAATATATGACTTGGCCTTACTCGTCATTCTGCATGCCCAGGTAGCGTGGACTGGGAACCAGCATGACGCGTACATTCTCCAGCGAGCCTTTGACGATGTGCATGAACTGGTCGAGGTGGCTGGATGGTGGCTTGGTGGCGTAGGTCAGGAAGGCATCTTCAAAGTTAACACACAGAGTCTGGGGGAGGTGGTGGTTCCCAAACGCCAAACGACCCTACAAGAGAGCAAACATACGTATATACATACTATATACTATTTCCTGAAATACACTTCTGTCCTTAATATTTTTCTGTATCTCAGTGGTGTCCTGATGGTATGAACTTGTGAGGTACTCACCGTGCTGATGTTAACTTTGATGACAGGGATGAGGGAGCGCCAAGAAGACGTTGGGTCTGGATTTTCTGCTTTGATGTTCACACTACAGTGGACCAGAAGACATTCAGCCTTACAACAGTTTAGTAGAACTACATTTCCAGTCTGTACAATTAATTTGGCTGTCAGAAGGAAATGATAATAGCTCTCTTCTGTGCCTGCACCTCCATCGCATTTCATGATGATGGGGGGAAAAGGGATTGTATATGTGCAGCCTATTCCTATTGCTTGTCATTAAATTTCAATTCATAAATCTTTTTTATAAGATAGTACTGTTTCCTGCTTTTTTGCATTTCCAACCACACCTGAGGAATTGCTCTTTCACACTTACTACTGTGCTTCTGAAGTGAAGTCCAATACTAGAGAGAAAATAAATTACCATACAATACTACCTACGCAGTATTACAATAATCAAGACACAGTTTAGTGAATGATAACCCATGTAAAAAGAGATTTGTTTTCGTTTCAAATCCCACCATTTTCAGATGATTGCTAGGTAAAATAAATGAATTCAGACATACTTCAATTTTGGTTTACTGTTCAAATTTGTGGATTAATTCGTAAAAAACCCAACATTTTATGTTACTGTGAGTTATGATAACAGAAGCAAGATAAGTATTCAGCAATCAGGAATGTGTATTGACCAAAATATTATTTTTACTTAACTAACATCTACTTAACTAACTTCAAATCAATGTTGGAGACATGTCTTACTTGTCCCTAAAAAAGACTAATGCTTTCAAGGCAATCGTCAATGTTGTTTGATGAGGCCTTGGTCTTACCTTTCCAGGGTCTTGTTTCTTTCCTCCCGTCCCCTTTCTTCATCTTTCTTGTGCGTGATGAGTGTGGGATCCAGGCCAAAGGTCTCCTGCAGGCGGGCGTAGAGGTCGGTCCGGTTGTAAACATGAAATTCAAAGCCGTTGACTGTCACGTAAAGCCTGGTCTCTGCCTTGGGGTCTGGTGATAAAAGAGAGAGACAAGTTACAATATTCTACATTCGGCAATCCTAAAGTTAAAGTAGGTTATATTAAAATAATAACAGATGCGCGTTTTCCTCCAAGCAAACAACAGAATGAGGAGGACAGTTACACTCTACTTACCATGCTGTTTCTGTTTTGGGTTATACATTTTCCACCAGCGAAATATGAGGAAGCCATCCTGTATCCTATTACGCAGAAAAAAATAAAACAATCAGTAATCAAACTTTAAGATTATAGATGAACCCAGGAGATTCAGGAGGTCACATTACCTGATAGACATGTCTTGGTTAATGTAGTAGACATCTCTGAACATGACTTTCCCCGACAGCACAGAGAAGGAGAAGGAGCCTATGGAGGAGGTGCACACATATTTTGTGTTACAGACACAGAGTACACGTATAATATTTCTATAAACAGTAAATAAATAACAGTAGCGTTGATTACACTGACTGAAAAAGTGATATCATGGCAGTGTAAATCTGTTTGGATTTGTTCAATATATTTTTGAACTGAAGTTAACACACCAATTAATTAAAATGTTACACAAAAGATGTAATTAGACAGGTTAAAATCTGTGTTGCTGGGACATTCAATCATCCTGTCTCTCTCTCTTTCTTTTTTTTTTTTTTTTTTTTTTTTTTTAATCATAGAAAAGAAAAAAACATGATTAGGATCTAATTGTACATGAAGTAGGCCTGAGAATGTCACTGGGCAAGAAAGATGTGCAATAACCTGAACATGATTTGCCATCGTTAATCCTCCTCATAAAACGTCTTTTAATTATTTCATGCCAAGAGGGTGACGACACCTGAGCAGTTGAACTCTAATCATTCCAGCTGACACTCATGTTTGTGGTATTTTTGACTTTTTTTTCCGCTGACTGACTAAAGACAGGATGTGTGACTGGGCCAAGGTTCTCTCACTAGGGAACTTGTCATGGTCAGTGCTTCCCTCTTTTAACCTGCTCAAGAACTTCACATGACCGAGTGTTGACAAGACACACCTTTAAATAAACATGTTCAGACCTGTTTAGGATAAAGCGATTGTCTTTTCCGAGCTTTTGCAATGCTTTTTGTAAATGCCACCTGTGGACGGTAGAACTCTGTGGAACTTAAGAGGCGGATTTGAATAAACAGATTAGTGGCCACACAGGTGACTGCTCACTTTGTTGTGACACATGTTGGCAATGAGGCCTTTACTAAAATTTTAATGCTGCCTCGGTAATTGTTCTTTCTCTATTTACTCATGGCATGTCGGCTGCGGGTTTCTGTCGACGCATGCAGCTGAGATGCTAAATAAATGAGGTGAATTTGTTAATTCACTACTAAAATAATCAACAAGCATGTCTTATTACAAAGTAAGCATCAATATGATGTAATTTGGCTTCTCTGAAGGTTGATTTTGGGGCTGTAAACTGATTGGTTCTGAATTATTACAGAGCAGATGCACCAGATAAGCCCTAATTAACTCTTTAGTGAAGAAGCCAACATGTTTTTGGAAAGAACTGATCAATTTGCTGAAAAATAATGGCTGAGTTACACTTGGATTTAAGGTCTCAAGGTGCTTTAAATCCCAGTCTGTGTCTAGTTTATATAGAGAAATTCAATCTGTTATTGGTGGCAGGTTGCTGTACAGACTCTACGGAGATAAACGCTAATAGAACCTGGCTCATCATGAAATATTCAGCAGGCCGAGTTAACGCCTTGAACTGAAAGCTTTGGCAGCCGTCCTCTTCCCTATTTATCACCGTGTGACAAAGCTCCTGACGAACACACCGATATGAATGTAGCCATCCTTGTAGAGTCTGTTGATGATGAGGGTGAGGATGAGGCCGATGTTGCGGGAGTTGTAATAAGTTAAATAGATGATCCATCCACAGGACAGAATGGTGGCTGAAAGGCAAAAAAAAAAAAACACAACAAGGTCTCAGTCAGTCAAAGATGATCAATTATAAAGTGACTTGGGACACATTTTTATTTACAACAGTGGGACGTTTTAGACATTTACAGACTATCTACAACATGCTTATGGTCTGAACCAATATGTAAAAGTGAACAGAAAAGTGTCTTTAATTGTTGATCACTTGTGTCTGTAAACACAGATGGGAAATAGGCCTATAATTTAATCACTAATGCTGATTTTGCATCCATTAAGTCAACTCTTTAATTATACATGTGTACTGACTGTTCCTTTTATACAATGTGCCAGATGCTACGCTTCCTGATGAATAAGACCCATCAGTAAAATAGACTGGAAAACCCATCATAAACTATAACCAAAAATGTTTTCATCACTTTTTACAGAGTGTAGCAATGCAGATGGATTTAACACAGTAACTGTTTACTCTTCCAAATCTGGGCTAACAGCTGGGTTTTACTGCAGCACTAAAAGCTTTATCTGATTTTTTTTTTTTCCTTTTCCCCAAAAGAGCTATTTTCAAGTTGAAGATGTTGTAGTCATACAGAAAAAAAGGCAACTTCCTGTAAAACATGAAATATCATCGGCCTACCGAGAGCTACACCAGGACTATGCAATAATTGTAAAACTATTATTTAACATACTTTAATGAGACCAAAAGACGATATGATATCAAACTAAAACGCAACTTGATCTAGTGTTGACAGCTCTGTGCTTTACATATGAGAAGTTATGTTAAGTCTAAGAAAAATCAATCATTGATGTGGATATTTCTTACAGTACAGATGCAGACCACTCACCCACAAGTAGCCAGATGAAGTTGGAGTTGTGCTTGGTGAGAAAGTCATCCAGGTCACCGAAGCTGGGGAAGGTGCTTTCATTGTTTTTGGAACCAGGCCCATCCATGGCTACAGGCTCTCAGTCTGATGTCTAAAACTAAAAGAGTTCAACTCAAGATTATTTCCAATGGCGCAGGAATAAACTCAGATAAATAAACAAACAAAACAAACAGAATTGAAGGAAAATTAAAAGACAGAAAGTGGATTCTTATGAAAATTGTGGCAGATGGAATTACAAGGCACAAATAAAAACAATTAAACCACTTTACTGTTGAAATGTCTGAGTAGACAAAAATTTGAATCAATTAGAATCAAAACAATTGTAAAATATGATGATTCTACACTATAAAAACTAAATGCAAGCTTCTTCTTGATGAAAGTGTTATTCTAATAAATGACGAGTTATATTTTCTGCAAACCCCAGGTAAAATACATCTTCAAATCATAAATTAAATGAACACAAGAAAATAATTAGTTGAAATAAAGAAAATTAGATATAATTTACACATCAAATGGCCAACAAATGTTGATATGAAGTAGACTAATAATGCTCTACCCCAATCCACTGACAACAGACTCAAGTCTTACAATTTTATTTTTTATTTAAGAAAAGAGCCTATGCTGTATGGTCGGGGCTGACTGAACTTGCTCACTGTAACTATTTGATGGATCACTTCACTACACATTCCAAACTTTAAAAAAATGCTTGCTATGCATTACGCAACACGTGACCATGGTTAGTTACATACCTAGTTACCCTGACCTGCAACTACTTTGCATGTCATGAAGACATTGGCTGTTTCATGACGTGGACTTTGCTTCATACAAGGATTACTTTATTCTGTCTGTTTGTGGCAGGGTATTGGCGGAAGGAGGTTGCAAATGCGTGTGTGTGTGGCAACAAGTGTTTACTGTGTGAATCCAGTCAGCCCATGCTTAGGAGTCAAAAGCTTGAATGCTGTTACACACAAAAAGACTCACACACACACAAACACAAACACAAATCCTCGACTAATCCACCTTAAATGACGTTGGCTGTAAAACCACAGTGAGCAAACCCAGCTTACAGAAAACGCAGTGTTTCTTAATCTCTCTTTTTGACAGGTACTTCATTTTAGGAAACAGACAAACATTATCTGTTATATTTGACATTTTGTACTTAAACAGAAGATCTGGATCTCACTGAATACTTAACATCAGCTACCTGCCAGATGCTAATCCAATTCTGGCTGTGACAGTTGTGTTTGTTTACTACAAAAAGCTGAATTAGGCACTAAAACAGTGTCAGTATGAGTTTTTGAAATCACAGTTACTTCACCTAAATGTACCCTGAATGTATGTTTATATCTCTTATACACTACCTAGCTGTGATTCAGTCCATCTGAACGGATCACAGCACAGATATTACTGAAAGGCAAGTTCAGATTTGAGAGGTATGTTTCTTGAGTTATGAGATATGAGCACAGATTATGCTGCCAATCCCTGAAAGATCAATGACTCATAACAGTTACAAAAACCAGGGTGTTTTCAGTTTTGGTTTGAAGTGTTTACATTAGTACAGGAGGGAAGGTAACTATCAAATACAGAAATTATCTTTAACTTTTTAGCTACCAGAGGTGTACCCAAACACATACACTGTACACATCAGACAGTGCCCATCAACAAACAAAATCAGAGGACATCTGAGTAACTGTTTAATAGTTAAGACTATTCATTTAATGCTGTTGTCGTTGCTCTTGGTGTATTCATGTTCAAAACAACATAGCAGAAGTAGCTGAATATACAAGAAATGATTATTATGGTGTAATAATGATGTCTGGCTGATTTCATTGTGCTCACAGTACCAAACTGCATTGGAAATTTGACCAAATCTGACCTTGCTTATCAGCAAAACAAACACCTTGTTGAATACACAAGGTGTTTAAACTCATACCTAACATACACTCATACCTAACATTTCATCCAAATAGCTTTCGGTGGTGTTTGGATGTTGTATTTTGCTTAAACAAGACGACCATGATGATGATGACAAGGAGTCATTAATAACATCACCCGAAACAACAGAACAGCAACTCATCGAAGCTACTTGGTTGTTTTTTAGTTTTGTTTACACACTAGTTACAATCATCGAATGAGTTTTCCATCATTATAAATAGGTTAAGATTAAGTTAAACTTGACCCGGCGTATACAAATTGCTAAATTAACAATGCACTCGACTTCAGACGTAACCTGTAACCCCGAACCATACCTGGAACCAGCCATACACCTTGCTAATCCCAAGTCTTGAATAATTTCCAGAGCATTGTCCTCAACACCTTTTACAACGTTACAACTAAATACTGCTTCGTCAAGCATAGCCAGCCTCTTAGCTAATGCCGTTTTAGCTTGTGGATAATGCAGTTAACCGCTAAATATCATAACGTTAGCCCCAAGGCTAGCTAGCTAATGACAGCAGGCCGCGCCCTATAACTTCTCCTTTTTAAAATTGTGAAAACAAGTCACTTAATGATAGTAAAATACTACCTCGATGCCCTCGGGAAAGCATGTGGTTTCATCTTTGCTCCAGTTGTCCAGGAGTTGCTGTCCTTTTGTCGTGTCAGACATGGGGATAGCTAGCATCCTCTGTTGAATATTTACCTGGCAGACGGCCAGTTAACATCTCTTCCTGTTGTGACGAGGGCAGTCTTAAAATCGACCAATAGGAAAAATGGCAAGTCAGAAACTGACCAATTAGAGGAAAGCGTGAGGTCACGCACACTCTTGACAGACAGTTTTTTCTACCTATCTCTAAGAATGTTTTTATAGCAGTGTAGTGGGATTTGAGTGGCGCTGTTTTGATGCTGAGTTGGTTCAGTTCTGTTAAAACCTCAGCAGGAACATTTGCCCCAGAAACGTGTTATTCTATATTTATTAGTTTTCCAGAGTAGGCTATGTAATAATAATGATAATGATAATAATTATAATAATCATCATCATCATCATCATCATACATTTAATGTGTATTATTATAAACAACATAAAGAAAATAATAATAATAAGAGTTGAGATGAAAAAGCTTTCTGGAATAGAAAGATTTTTAGGCTTTTTTTTAAAACACTCTAGGGTCTGTGCTGTCTCAGATAGTTAGGAATGCTGTTTCACAAGCGTGGTGCAGCAGAACAGAAGACTAGATCCCCCACGGTGCAGAGCTCAGTTATGGGGGCCTGGAGGAGCAAGCTGCTGGCAGATCTGAGGGTGCTGGTGGAGGTTTGGGGTATGATCAGTTCCTGTATGTAGGGAGATGCATGAAGGATTTGTATGTGAGTAGCAGGACTTTGTAGTCAATCCTGAAGGAGACAGGGAGCCAGTGCAATGAAAGCAGAATTGGTATTATATGTTCGTGTTTTCACAAACTCATCAGGATCCTGGCAGCGCTGTTCTGAATGTAGTGGAGCTTCTGGATGCTCCTGCCAGGGATCTCTGAGAAGAGGGCATTGCAGCAGTCCAGTCTTGAGGAGATAAAGGCATGGACAAGTTTCTCTGCATCTTCATCAGTTAGAGAGATGATAGAAAGATATAATACACAACCAAAAACAACTGAAATATAAAAATGGATATGACAAAAAGTATAGTACAGTCAAACATATTTTTTCACACACTCACACATCATATACACTTAAAATAAGAGCAACTATACATAAAACTTAAACTTCTATTCCTAAGGTGAAGAATGGCTATTTTGAAATAAAATAAATATCTCATTTGTATGTAGCTTTGGACAAAAGTGCCTGCAACATGAATAAATGCAAATGTAAATAGATTTACCCAGAAGGGAGATCAAGGTTTTTTATTCCACATAAACCAAGAAGAAATCCATATTCTGAGGATTTTCTCAGTAGAGCCTTTCAATTTATACTGTGTTCTTCCAAAAATTCTGAAACCTTTCCCCTATTAACAACATATTATGAGGAGGGGTTGTAATTGTCAATGTGAATCTATCTGAGTAGTAGTACAGTAACAACTTAACGACTAAATAAAGCCTATCCAAGAGAAGTCTCGGAGTGATCTCTCTTGTCATCATATTGAAAAAGAAAGTGTAACAAGCTAATGAAACCAACACTTTATATTGTGTTTCTCATTCTACTGCCTAAATTATTTTAAATCTGAATTTGAAGTTCTTGCAAAACAAATAGTATCTGACAATATTTTGTTATGTTTGCAACACTTTCCCACTGATTTCCATCAGGCTAGTCCTGTTTTAAAGCATTTTATTCAAAAGAATTATAACAACAACTCTTTTGCTGCCAAGCTCATCCATTCATTTTGGATATTTTCAATCCTATATGTTGATGAAGATTTGTCTGTTTGTCTGTTTGTCTTATGCTCTGAGTCTGTTAAAACCAGACTCACACTGAATGCCTGTACAAAATGTTGTCCCAATTCATCCGGTGGGTGCTGAGATATTTCACAGGATAAATAAAAACTTTGACCTTCTGGTAGTTCTACAGGAAAAGTCAGGTGATCACCAAAGTCAGAGGGATTCATCCTCTGGGAACCATGAATCTCAACATTTCATGGTAATTCATTCAAAAGTTGCTGAGAATGCGTATTTCAGCTTAGACCAAAGCAATGGATTGAACAATTGGCTAATATTGCAAAAAAATGTCACACATACAGTATATGAGACAAAAAATATGTTGTGTTTGTCAACATAGGCGTTACTTTCAAAGCTGCTTTCTCTATTAATGTGAGCCATTCCTGTGATCAACTTCATCTCTGCTATTATTACGTCAATATTCAGCTGCTTCAATAGACTGCTGAATTGCTCATTTTGTAATCGATAAAGTGGTTTGAATGTTAAACTAGCTGGAAACTGTTATCTTATGGCTAGGGGTCCAAAAGGAAAGAATTCAAGCAAGCATTTGATTTCCTTTTCTTTTCAAAAAACAAGCTAATATCAAAGTACCAGAAAACATTTTCGGTTCCAACATCGTCTGTGTTATCTCTAAGAATTGCCATAACTCTAGGGTACTGCAACAGACGGTTGTCATGTGCCCCTCCAGTCACAACAACAAAGCCTCCCCAAAGCAGACGTAGGAGTTGTTTTACTGAAAAGGTGCCAGACATCAGGCTCAAAGCTTTTCCCTGCCAATCAAGCCTCCCCCTCAAGACCAACCTATTTGGGTTGTGGCTTAAAAAGAAACTATATCTCACATGAATTCTTTTTCTTGTCCTTTGAATGTTATTTCATCTTAATTCCTGAAGGAGGTCCTTGGTTGCAACACATATTCTATTAGTAATTAAAGGCTCCTTCACTTTTTAAAAAAAAAATATATGCAGCAGTTCAAGGCCCTCTAGAGGACACCTAATTATAATTTTCTTGCTTGAGGCAGCTTTAGACAGACTACGATCTTCAAGCTGCCTTTTTTTTCTCTCCCATCCAGCGGTTTAAAGAAAGCAGTTTACTCATAGATTATATTATTTATGAATAACCACATCTTGGAGAAACTGCGGTCAGGTTTTGAAGGTGTCCATAGTTCATGAACCACTTCAGTTAAAGATTGTAATTACTGCTGCCTCACTAATAAATTCAGTGTTTCGCTATATTATTTTAAAATTTAATAGTCTGGCCTCAATGCTATTTTAATGTTATTTAATGTTATTCAGCTGCAGCATCTTGAAAAGGTGCTTCGAGTCACAGATACAGATCCCAAAGGGCTCTGATGCTTTTTATCTGATTGATTGATGTGATACATGGTGTACTCTCAGGGTTAATTTGATTCTGTTCGTTGAATGTCTAAATATCTGCAGTAAGAGAAAAAAAATAAGGAAAAAATATACATTTGGCACACTCAGCTCCATTAACCTTGTACATCTGGTTATATAGTTGGTTAGCCATTTGCCAGTAGGAATCAGAGAGTTATGTTTGAAGGTTTCCGTTTTCATCAGCAATGCAGTAAATCCTGTTGTGAATTAAAGACCAGACTTAGGAAAAAGTACATTTTAATAAATATAATAAATAAAGACTGCTAGAATTAAAAATGACCAGCAATACACTCTAAACTTTCATGGTCAGACTATAAATTTTGTCTGTATTTAGTCATATCATTATTCATTTCACAATGTCTTACTCATTCATCTATTATTGAACACATTAAGTCCCCGTTTGACTTGTGAGTCCTGTATTTTGAGTCAGGGCTTAGCTTAATATCTGGAGGTCATTAAATCTTTATCATCAGGGCTCTTCTGCTTTGGATCTTGCACTCTGAGAAGCTTTCACATCATCATTTTCTCCAAAATCAATCCTTACTTCATTGTTATTCAGCTTACTTTAATTCATGAGTGACATTTTTATCAATTCCAAAGCACATAACAATGAAGTATAAAAGATGATATACTAAGCTGGTTATTACTCTTTATTGTTCTTTGCCCAATATGCACAAGTTGATGTAAATTAGACAAAATCCTCTGTTAAAACAAAGTAAGCAATAAAGTAAAAAAGAAAGGGAGCACAGTGGATAAATGTAGAAAAGAGAACACGCCTGTCATTTGATGCATTGTTCTATATTCAATCAAACTGTCTGTAAACAGTAAAAATGTACATATAGCACAAACTCATCAACTCCACATATTACAATGTCAAAACAAATAGTATTTTTGGCCACAATTCTCAAAGCAAATAAACTAAATGACTTGACTTTAACACCATGGAAAAGTTATGTTTGCTGTAAAGCTGGATTATCCTAACGACAAATAGCTGCATCATTGCTGTGGGGGGAAGGAAAAAAAAAAAAAAAAAAAATCTGTGCAAATCCATTTTACGCACAGCTGGGTAAATGCATTTAATGACACTCACTGTCAGCTACAAACACAGGTCTGCTTTGTCAGGAGGGATTGTGATAAGATTTCATTTACAGTGCTTTTGTCCTTTTTCCTTTAATGAAATCTCCGTGCTTTATGACTACTCACAACCTTTTAGTTGCAGCGTAGTGCAACATTCACGTTCAGCACACACGTTCCTTAATTGAATTTTTGAAAAGGTTAATCCACAAGTTCAAAAGATTCAAAAGGCCAACTGAGATCGTTGTATAACACGGGCAGTGAAGAAACTAATAACACGTTATAATAAATAGAAATTTAAATTAAATTGCAAACATCCAGGTGGGCACCTCAGCCAATTTTAACACCATAAATGAGTACAGACCCTCTATGAACAGAAGGCATAAAATAATTCAAGTCTTCTAAAAACATTAAAATCACATCATACTTACAGTTGATCAAGGCAATATATCAAAACTTTAATTCTGATGGCTCATAACAGCAGTAACAATCAGTCTTTGAAATCATGCCTTGTATTGATAAAGACACACACACAAAAAAAAGGCAAAATATTCTTTTCATTTCAGCCAAGCAGAAACAAACGCTCAGGCTAATAATGGTAGTCTTGTATGAAGAGTACACTGGTGCATACATTCATGTAACGATAAAACAAACCAAAAACAACACAACATAAATGTCTGTTTCCTTCCGTGACATAGTGCAGAACAGAGTCAGAAGCTCATTAACACGTCTCGCTCCTGCATGCTGGTGTAGAACGGCTTCCCGAACACGAACGAGTGCAGTCCTGCCCTCAGCTTCTCAGCGAAGGCCATTACAATGTTCAGGTCTCCTTCCACCGTCAGATCCAGGTCTGTCTTTAAATTACGCAAGGATCGAAATGGCTTCTTCCCTTTTTGCCTGTGAAAGCAGGAGGGGAGACACCGTGGTGTTACTGTTAACAACCGACAATACCCAGGGTCAGAGGCTTTGCATTAACATCTAGTTGGGTTGCAGCTGTGCACAGGAATGCCATGCCACGATGAATTATGTATGCTGCTACAGGACGGCAACTGAGCATAAACAATCTTGTCAAAGCACCTGTAAAATAGCATGCCCTTAGACCTCGGGCTGTTACTGTAGCAACACCATAACCAAGACCGCTTTAATGCCTTCGTACGCAAACACAAATAATGGTTTTGTTTGTGTGGTTAGTGTTGTCTCGGGAGTGAGATATGTTCAGACATTTCCTGAGTTCAGGAACAAATGAAATTCTAAATAACATCTTTGAAACCCTTTTATGTATCAGGAGAAAAAATTCAATAAGAGCAATATGTGCAAAATCATGGTGACATTTCCTGCAACGTTTATTCAGAAAAATCAGTTATATAAGAACGAGTATTTGTTGCTTTTCTTTGTCTTATATGACAATAAACATCAAAAGAAGAAATTTGATGACATCACCCTGTGACAGACATTCTTCTGACATTTTATAGGCCAATTGATTAGATGAGAAAACAGTCAGTGGATTAATCAATAATGACAACAGTTAGTTAGTTAGTTGAAGGCCTATTCTATATCATAATTTACATGAATTAGTAAATGATTGCATATTGATATTTTAGCATGTCTGATGTGTTGGTTGTATGGCAGAACGCACCAAACAGTTTTTCTGTATTTACTTTCCTTCTTAATTGTCAAATATGTATAAGCATATACTGCATAATTTAAAGAAATGTCTTCTATCTGAACTTAAAAGTAAACTTATAAATAAATATCAGTGTCCAATAACAACTGTTCCTAAGACACATGAAAGTTTTAAATGGAGACTGCATTTGGCAATATGAGTGACTCCTTTCATATCACATATTTCATTTCATTAAGTTTTACTATAAAAAATATTGATTAGTACAGCTTTAAAACTTGATATGGTGACACAAAATAAAAGTTGAGTTTCAAAAAACAGGATAAAAAAAAATGAGATTAAGCCAACTTTCTTGTATGTGTCAGAAGCATTTTTCTGCACACAGACTTGTTTACATTTACTGATGCAACTATTCAACCACTTTCAGTAACTCCGGTGTCTGATGTAGTGCTGTGCCATCCAGTTTCTATTATGCAGTGTCAAGATGCATTCGCTTTAGAGTTGAAATGGCCTTAAAAAGGTCTTTAAAATAGAACATCTACATTAAACGCCTCAGAGCAAGTGTACCAGGACATTGATAGTGAATACTAGTTACAGGGCCAGAGGTTACAAATATTCCTGGATGCTGAAATGCTTATGTACAATAGAGAAGCATTTGATAAAGAGTTCAAATGTCTCCTATAAACAAAATAAAAGCATGTTCATGTAGAACTAGAGGAATCAACAGGGAGTGGGAAGGTCATTTCACTACTGGGGAGCACAGAAGGAGATGAGTCAAGCCCAGATGGAGCGATGACCAGGTCGCCACAGGGAGGGTGGGATGAAAAAATTTGGGTAAGCTGAAGACAATGGAGGACTGCAGCGCCTCAGATGAATTGAAAGGGCTTAAGAAGGTGCTTATGGAGCCGAGCCAGGAGGTGGTTACTGTAACCCTGATGGGATGAGAGCGTGACTAGAGATACAATTATTTCTAGTTCTTCTTTTTACAAGGAACTGAAAAGCTCCCCGGAGAGGAGGGTAATTCGATGCGTTTAGTAGTGTAAAGCTACAGTGCTGGTTTTCTAACATGTATTATTGTTAAATGAATGTTCTGTTAACTGCCTAAATGAAAGACTCATTAATGCAAAGTCTGGTGTGGGGCCATCAAAAGCCACCAGGTCACCTTGCAACGTGGCATTCAGTCTCATTTCTGTGCCTGAGGGCTGAGCAGAGGAAGGAGAATTTCTTGTCAGTGATAAAATGGTGATCATAAAACCATAATTCAGGGCATTTTCAGACCAATACTTTGCTTTGGTCCGAATCAGTGGATGAGTTGCTACTTTGTTGCATTTTCCCTTTGGTTTGGTTTGATTTCACACTGCAAAATATCAAGTGAACTAAAATGTATCAACAAAAACCACGAGGGAGCTGTCAATCCGTGGTCAGAAATCTCGTGGGGTTGGCAGGGGGAGAAAGGTTGTTTTTCTTCCGGGATAGTTGTCCAAAATGGATCATCAGCAGAATTGATATTTCTTCATAACTGCGGTCATCGTTTGGGCGATATACCAAGCCACGATACGCGAGCAGAATGGCACATTTGAACGAACTTCAAGGTAACGTCTAGAAAACAATGAGTGTGAGGACGTGCTGCCTTCAGTGGGCTGAAGAGAAGGGAGTAAAATGCACAGTGCAGCTGGCTACGAGAGCTGGTTTAATCCAAAGAATATGCAATGCTTCCTGCAGTTGCATCAAATCTAGGTTGGACCATGTTCATAATACAAACTGACCGTGCCAGGACCAAGACCACCTCTTCAACAACATCTCCGTCCGGTTGGTCTGCACTCGATTGCTGTGTTCTAGTGATGCGTGGATCATAGTTATATCCACGGGCACCGCAGTTCACCCACAGATCGGATGGACTGGGTTATAAAAATGAACATTCTGATTAATAGCGGATGGGTTATGGGTGGGTGAAATAATAAATCATTAATGCGGAAAATATTAATTACATTCTTTAAAATGTAAACATATCTTAAACTTCATTATCCCACCACAGCACAAGAGATAAGCGCGTCGCCCCATTAAGAGACACTGTGCGCATTTTTGCACGAGGCCCAGTGGCGTAACTTTACTGATTTAAATCTCCAGACACGCTGACAGGATCAGTCAGGATCTAATGTTAATTAATTTTCTTTGTTATTCTCCACATCCAAAAGGTCATATACAGTTCCAGGTTCATACAGTGAAATTGTTTGGAGTAAAGCAGCCGTCCTCCTGATAAATCCTGAACTCCATCAGAACTGTCTAAAAAAAATATTTCAGAAGCTAAAAGCTTAATTCTGTTTCCCCTGGAGAGTTTCCTCTGTCCTGTCAAGTTTATAACTATATTTTAAAGTATTGCTGCTTAAATGTCCCAGGATATTTGCAGCAGTGACATTACTGCGTGTATGGAAACATTTACAATCACTGAAAGCAGCCTCTCTAATCTTCAAAGTAAATCGTTAAAGTTTGTGCTTCTCAACATAATTTAAAAGGCAATATAGCCTGCAGGGACTAGTAGAGGTGGAGTGAAATGTCCATGCAGGTGTAGGTCTCTAAATCGGAGAAAATAATTTGTTCAGGTGGGTGGTGGGTGGATGATTTATGCGTACATGTGGATTCGGATGACATCAGAGCCGATCCGCGCATCACTAAGTGCGTTCACACCTGCCCAAACGAACCTCACCGAGGGGGTAAACGCTCCAGGCTTCGATTCAACCAAACTAAACAAGGCAGGTGTGAAAACGCCCTTAGAGTTTTGATGATGAGGAGGAGGGACAACATCATCTCTGGCATCGCTAGTCTCTAAGAAGTTGAGCTGTGGTGACTGAAAAGGCTGTGGCACGTGCTTTACATCATTTTCAACACATTATTCACCAACCGCTGATGCCTTTCACACCCATAGGCATACTGTCATTCTGGGAGGATGCTGAGGATTCATCACCTTGTGCACCAGCTGCCTCTTCTCAGTTTCTCCCAACACCAATCACTCACATAAACCATAATTGGGAGCCTGATTTTCACATTTTGTTATATACTACTATATATGCAACTATACAGCAATGAATAAGAAGAAACTGTTACTAGGGTACCAGTTTCTTCTTGTTTATTGATTGTTTTGTCTGACCGACAGTCAAAAACCAAATGTATGAATCTTACAAAGACATAAAACAGGGAAAAGTATCCAATCCTCATATTTGAAAAGCCAGAACGAGCAAATGTTCAGCATCCTTGCTTGATAAATGACTACCGTTTAATCAGTTATCAATATTATTAATTTTACAAGCCTAATTCTGCTTTGCATAGCTTCAGTGGTGCCACGGGGGTGCTACATTTATACAGTCCTTTGCTCTTGTTTGAACTGTATAACTTGTATTCATTATTAGTTCACCATTTCACACTTTCCGTTTCCTGTGCATGTAAAGCCTGATACACTAAGTAGATAAGGTCTGCAACAGCACTGATGCAAAAAAAAACAACAAAAAAAAACACAAAGTAGTCTTTGCAAATCCATTTAGCTGGTTGTAAACTGAAGGACAGATTTTTGTTCTTCTCACCACATACATATACATGAAGAGGTCTGTCCCTTCTGAAGGACAGAGATGTTAGGGGAATATTGAAATTATTCAAATGTCTCAGCTGCAGAGAGCTTTAAACTTCCCCTCTGATTGTGTGAGATATTTAGCAATAAGATAAAGCATGTCACAACCTTTGAGTGTGAGAACAGGACTGCTATTTTTGGTGTCGCAGAGAAACAGAAAGGCAGATCATGACGATAGATTGCTGCTTGCTGTTAAGATTACTATAAAAATATGTAGTAGCTGCTACCTGCTCAGCAGCGCTGGCAGATGGAAAGATACTCCACAAAATTAGAAAGAGGTGTTTTCCCTGAGTCTATTTTGTCACTGCTGTAATGTTGGGTGTCTTAAAACTTGTCCGTACGAAGGAACAAGTTAGACATTCTTATGTACATGGTTTAATAAAGACAAAAACATTCTTGTCCCATTAGGGCAGAATACCTCTCTACTGTAAGAATGTATAATGTCTATAATTCATAATGTAAAGCAGGAACAGATATCAGCAGACTTCATCCAAACACTACTGCAGATGATTTCACTGACTTACTGAGTTTGTGCATATGAATAAAGCTGGCAGCACTACTGTTTGCTCACACTGTTTTGGTCATGAGCAGTACAGTGAACATAATCCACCATAAAAATTCTGCCCAAAACCAAATAACTTGTCCTTTGGGAAAAAAGCACTCAGACCTAAAGAGTTCTTGTGAAATGCGTCACAGTCATACTCGTTCAGAACAGGGTGAAGGATGACTCATCTGAACATATGAGGTCTTTTAACTGTTCAGCAGAATGGTTCCTGCGTTCGTTGCACTACGTCTAACCTGCATTTTATTCCTGCAATGGTTTACTGACCATATATCGCGCTCTGTGTGTTTCTTGACACACAGCTGTTCATCTTGATAAAAGCGTCTGCTTTACGCCAGCAGTCAGCTGAATCAGAGTGACTGGTCTGTATTCCCATACGTTTCTAGCAAGTGCACAGACATCACAGGTGACTGTACGTCCTCTCTGCGTTCAAAAAACATGTTTTTGTTTGGAACTCAGAGTGTGCGCTCACCCTGCACCTGTGTGTTCCTCTCCTGCAACCCCGCTGTCCATCTACCTAGCGGCTTTTGAGATTTGATTCAGCAGGGTCCTCTCCAAGGACTAACAGATGTTTCTCAAGTGGAGTTGGTGTTGTCAGTTCCCTATCATTCAGCGTGTTGTAATTTGTCCTTCTGAGCTAGCTCACCCCCTCACCCCTACACACCAAAACCCTGGAGACATGACAAAATGCAGAAAAACACTGAGATGAGACATGTCTTCTACAACTTAAAAAAAAAAAAAAAGTGTGTTACATTAGGTCACAGATTTCATGGTGTTTGTGTCCTGTAGTGGTGGTGGTGGTGGTGGTTTGGGGGTGGGGGGATAGTGGTGATTGGTGGTGATGTCGCTATCAAAGCAAGGTCAGTGACTACAATGCAAAGTCAAAGCAGAAGCAATAGCAGAAGGCAAAGAAGAAAAAAGTATTTTAAACAGCCTGAAAGTGAATTAGCAGCTCTGGTAATTTGATTTTTCGAATCTCTCTGTGATGCTGGGTGTATGAGTGTGGAAGACTGTTGCCACACAGAAAGCCGTTATTTGAATTAAAGTCTTATTATTGACAGGTCTTACGTTTCGTCCTCGATGTATTTGAGCAGCGTGAGGGCCTTCCTGTGGAGCAGCAGCAGGAACTGGGCCAGGTAAGTGCTCCGCAGGGACAGACCCGGCTTCAGCATGAACACCTGGGTACGACACAGGATGTCAATTAGTAGTCCAGGCTACGACTCTGCTGGAAAAGGTTGGAATAATACACCCCCCTCTGCCCCCCCCCCCCCCCCCCCCCCCCCCCCCCCCCCCCCCCCCCACCCACCCACCACCTTTCTCTTTTGTGCTAACCTTGAGGAAGAAACATATTGCTGTTGTCATGAAAAAAACTTGTAACCGCAACTCTGGGAGCACTTTCATGGGACCGGAGGATGGGTTGTTACCCTTGGGAATAAATCCTGCTGCTTTGTATCTATGGGATCTACAGACTTCATCAGTGCGATGGGAGCACGTCATTCAAATGTTTGCAGTAGCCAGGTACAAGTCCTGGTCTGTGTTCAATAGCAAGGTGCTTCAAATGAAATATGACTATGAATTTGCCACTTTCGACTTCACAACACTACACTGTGTTAAAAAACATACAAACAGGTTTGTCTTAGAAACACCAGATTCACTTCTACTTGATGATTTCATATTCTTGATTTTGCAGTGAACTTAACAAGCAATAAAAACAGCTGAAAGAATCTGCACTTGGAATTAACAATTTATACGTCGTTTGAAAGCAGAAAGCGTCATGATGCTCTCTGTGTAAACCATTTAAGAACATAATATCACTGCATTTCGTAACAGGAATGCATACAAACAGAACAGTAAAGTAAAGACCGTAGGCAAGATTTTTTTCATCATGTTGTTGCTTCTGTAAATTTGTAGAATAAATTTGGTGAACTTTGTCTTTTTTTTTTTTTTTTTTTTTTTTATGAACTCAAAACATTTAACTTCCAGAAGAGACCAGGTTTACAACTGTGATCAAAACGGATCAAGAACTGTAACTGTTTTATCTTGGGTATCATTTTCAGGCATGACTTGACTAGAAACCAGCTACACACCTCCCACAGAACACAGCAGGTATGAAAGGAGCATGTTAGAGAGTTCATTTTTAGCAATTTTCATTTTCCTAACTGACATCATATCACTGTGAGCCATCCAAGAAAGATGAGTGAAAAACTGGCCTCCAAAACCTGGAACATGATTAATTTAAACAATTATCAGAGTAATATTGTGGTTTGGTAATTTAGGCTGTACAATGTGTTGCAACATAGTATTTGGCTCAAAGTACAATTAGTTATGATTTCATAATTACTGATATATTCTTGTTTCTGGGTATTTTTATTTTGGATGATTGTCATTTCATTGTTGTTTCATAGTACACTGAATATGGTTCTTCCTCCTTTTATGGTTATAGCTTTTCTTTTATTGATGTATTCATATTTGTCTTTGATTAGGGATGTTTTTTTTCCGTTTTTATGCAAACAATAAAGAATAATATGGCAAGGAGTGTTGCTATATTCTTACCTCATCTATAAATGACTTCACCAAAGTGTCTTTATGCATGACGTCTTGAAATATATTCCTAAGAAGAAAGGCAAGGTGGTTATGATATTGGCATTGGGAAATTTTCTGTAGTATAAGAAAATAAAAGTAAGATATTAGAATATGTTTGTGTAACAGCAGATAAATACGTGGCTTACAGGTCAGGTGTGAAGGTTTCATCAGTGTGAATGACCGTGTCAGGCGGTATGTCCTCCTCGCTGTCTGTCTTCCAGAGCGTGCTTAGCTCAGACCGCATGTAGCGGCGCTGGTTGTACGTGTGTTCGTGGCACGGCGGCATCTGCTTGACCGTGTTGATGTCGACGTCGATGTGTGTGGTCGGGTAAGGCGAGTAGAGAACCTGGCGGAAGGGCAGGACGAAACTGCCTGTGGAGTCCTGAGAATGAAAAAAAAAAAGGGGGGGGGGGAGGCCCATATTGAAAAACTGCCAACCCTTAGGTAATCTTACAACCTGGTAGTTTTGTTTTTGTTGTGATGTGTAAGGGCATGTTCATTTCGTTCTGCTTAGTGTGTACAAAACAAAACTTCTTCGATCCCTGTTAAAAAAAGCAAATGGCATTATGTACACTAAAATCACAACAACAGGGAGTCCATTGCTTACAAGTTGTGAGATATATTAGAACTTCTGATGCTGATATATAAACAAAAAACTTCACATAGACAAACATCCTATATGCATGTTATATATGGCAAAAGAAGCTGACAAAAATAATTTCCCTTTTTGCAAGCAGTGAGTTTTGTCTCGTCTCCTTGTTGTTTCTCCCTGGGCCAGTCTCTTTTATTTCTGCGCTTTAAGTTGGAAATATATAAGAGGATCCTGCAGGCGCTGTCGAAACTAGAAGCTCCACAAAACAGCCAGTGTGTACATTACTGACTCTTTATGACTGAACTAACAAGCTGCTGTTCTCATTCTGTTCATGTTGAGTTAATGTATGTTCTGGTTATTTGAGTTAAAAAGAATAGAGCACATATTTACATACTGTATATGTTAATGTCTTGATTTGCATATTGCAGCTGTGTGGTTAAGAATAACAACAATATAAAGACAGCAAATAAAGCTACACGTATGAAATCAGATATGAAACGTAAGCAATATGGTAATGACAAATATCTCATTGTAACCATTTCATGTTAGAAATGAGGTCAGAGCAGAACGAGACTGGGCGACATCAAACAAGCAGGCGAAACAGAACGATAACCAGGCTCTAATTCAAATCACAGTGTATAATGAGAGGTGGCTACCTTGAGCAGACCCTGAACAAACAGGCCTGTGTCGTATTTGAAGGAAGCGTCAGCCTTGCAGAGGCGAGAGCATTTCCTCTCAGCAGGGGTGAGGAAGAGGCAGAGTGTGCGGACAATCTGTATAAAGAAAAAAAAAAAAAGGATTTATCTATAAACAGAGTGACCGTTTAACTCTTAAACTGGAGAAGCCTTCAAAATCCAGTTTTTGATTATCTGCACAGTGTTTATGTAATTGATTCAGGTGAAGGAAAAACAGGTTTGGGAGTATTTTTGAGCACAATGGATAAAACTCAACATAACTGCAACTATTTAAGCAACAATGCTGTATTAGGTTTCCATTTTTAAAACATAGGCTGAAAATGTTTTTTTTTTTTATCTTGATTTTGCTGGTTGTTATATAAAAAAGTGGTGAATTCTTGCACACTGTCAGCACAAAGTTTGTTCAAGAAGCTAAATTTTGGTTGAAGACCATCATCTAGCATTAGCCTTGAGGCTAGTTGTTAGATACAAATAAAAGTCTTGATTGAATTGTGGCTCAATTCAGTCCTCAAGCCCAAAACAAACTGAATTAAGGCTGTAAGATATTCATTGTTTGTAGCTGCTTCCTACTGTAATATTGATCTTTTGAACAAACAATACATGGTGTGCAATGCAATATCATATTTTTCCTTCTCAGTTACAATGTGTAGCCTCTGTCATTTCATTCAGATGTCTGCTCATTTTAAGTCATTTATATGCTTTCTCATATCACTTCTATCTTTTCGGAGACAGCCGCAACTGTAACTGTGCTCCCGAGCGCAGGGGGGCATTCGAAATACTAACGCAAGCAGTAGCAGACACTGAAAAAAGTGCATGCGTGGCTCATTAAACTTAAAACAACAGCGCAGCACACTTGTAAACATTTTAAATTATGCAGATGCATTACAAATTTGTCTGTGTGTAGCCACTAATCCGGTAAATTTACCTTGTTTACTTTCTCCGGGTTGCTTCCGACCACTATTGAACAGCCGCAAGTCTGGAGATGAGAGCTGATGGCCCTGAACCACAGAGACAAAGATGCAAATTAGAGCCAACTAGCTTCATTAGCATTACTGTAATTAATACTGACAGCTTGTAGGAGTAATGATTGAGACAGAGGAACTGTGTCCTGAGGACATTTAGGAGGCTTTACACATAATCCTTAAATTTACTCCAATCCTTATGGAGTTTGATCATTTTTTGGCTTTTTGAATGTTAAACCGTCATTTGACTGGTCACAAAAAAATCTCACGTGATTTTAAATAATATACAGCTGGTCTGTTAAATCAACTATAAATATTCTTTACCATCAAGTAAATAAATTCCAGTTCACAGATGCTTTATCATCTCCACAGGATGCTGAACTAATCCTGTTCAAGTCTGAGCAACTGGGAGCTTCATTGCCGAAATGAACTTTCCAAACTCTCGACACTAACAGCAATTTAGCTTTGGTCCTCTCTCTGGAGGAAACTTCAGCTAAGTGGAGAGCCATTACTCATCATTGGAAGGTTGATGGGTGTTAAATGGGCATTGTTCATCATCCGTCTCCGTTCGCCTGTACCAGAGTACTTACTTGTGGAGGAAATCCTCGTGGCAGCTGTCCCCGATGTCATCATCATTTAGCACCGTGTCTTTTATCTACTCAGCAGGAGCGAAACAAATGAGTCATTTTTAAAATTGGTCTTGACAAAGATACAGAAGTGATGATGGGCACACTTGCAGATACTGCGATGAAAATAAGATGCAATAAGATACACCATCGTGCAACAGAGCAGGAAACACAAGAAGGGTTCTGGGGAGCTTCTTCATGCTCCGTTTTTTTTGTTGCATTTGCATATTAGAGGGAACAAATGTGTTTAATCGCACTGGGAGGTAAACTAGGCAGAGAACATGGATAATTTAAACCTCTTGGAAATAGAGGCCATTTGAACAACTGAAACAGTGAAACAACTGAGATTTAGCAAAGTTGGAGACAAAGGCTTTGTTTAAAATTTTACATATTATATTCTAAAATTCTATCCGGTTCTTTTCAGCCAATCACTGCCACCATGATGTTTAGATGATAAATTATTAACTCTGCCTTCTAGTAGACTTAATGGAAAATTATTTATCGATAGAGCTGCAACAATTAGTCAGTTAATCCATTAGCTGATTGAACGCGAAGTAAAACAGCAACTATACTCAATTAATTCAATTGTTTGATTAATTGCTAATGATTTTTAAAGCAAAAATGGTTCCAAGTTCTCAAAAGTGAGAATCTGTTATTTTTCTTTTCTTGTTATATTAGTCATGCAGTCAGTGAAACACACATAGGTTATGTACATTACAATGAGCTGAATATTTTGGGGTTTTGAACTGTTATTTGAACGAAACAAGACATCTGATGATGTCACCTTGTGCTACAGAATGATGAGGTACACCAAATGATTAATCAGGAAAATTATTGTTAGTTGCAGCTCTAAACAAAATCAATCCTAAATATTTCGTGCACCTAATTAGTAGAAAACCGAATTACGGTTTTCTACTTCTTTGCCAATACTGTTCATTATTAAAATATGAGAGGATGAGATGATGTGTGTGTGTGTGTGTGTGTGTGTGTGTGTGTGTGTGTGTGTGTGTGTGTGTGTGTGTGTGTGTGTGTGTGTGTGTGCTGCTCACATCTATATCCTCTGGTACACTGTGTGTCTTCATGGAGGCCAACAGCTCCATGATAGGGACAATCTCCAAACTCAGCACTGAGATGATGTTGTAGCCCTAAAAATCAAGGAAAGAGGAAATAGTGAACTAAAAGCACTGAAGAAATACTAAAACCAGTGAAATAATAATAAGAATTCTGGCTTTGACTGTGATCTCTAATCTATTGCTTAAAAGATATCAGATTTTAGGACACCAAACACTTTTTCAACACCTTACTTTGATAAATATATATTTTTCTACAAAAACCTTATTTCATTTACTAAAAAGAAGCTAAAATATTCATATGGGAATTGTTAAACACAAGCAGACATATAAAAACTTTTCCTAAATTAAATACACACCAAATCAGACAAAACTGTGTTTCAAATCAAACGATGTGGGATCAAAGAATAATTAAACAAGATTAAAAGACTGAGCATACATTCAACGCCAGCTTTCAGCATTTGACAGTTTTCAGCACTCATTGCTACAGATATTTTCTGGTTGCTTGCAAAAAGCACTACAGTTCAAGTCAGCGCTAGGGCCGGTTAGTGTTACTTGTTAGCTGTTAGCCGGCAAAATCAGTGCTCTGATATCAACAGTTTTAAAGCTGCCCAAACAGAGCACTAAGGATGCCAAAATAGGTGCACCAGGCAAAATTAAAAAAAAAAAAAACTACTAAAACCTCATTAATCAATTATCAATGGTTATGATTAACCTAATAATATAATTACTCTTGTCAAGAAGAACACACTGACAAGAGAAACACCGGTCACAAGGTAAAGCAAACCAACAGGAATGTGATGAATATAGGTAAAACATATGAGACTGATAAACAGGGCACACACTGATTCAACCTTATATGACTGATCAGTATTGACGGAGTTAATTAAAAGTTGAAGCCTTTTCTCACTATGTGTTCATGTCATTTTGTCTATCCCTATTATACCCTCCTCACTAGCTTTCTCTGCAGGAGCTCTCACAGCTAATTAGCTAACTTACTCTTCTACGTTGGGAGACTGTAACTTTATTATTCTGCCAACGGTGTTGCAATCCATAATGAATAAAACAGAGGTGGATTACTAATACCCCTTTAAAATCAGGAATGGAAGCAGGAATAGGTAGGGTAACAATTTGCCTACTGCTATGTGGATACGAAGAGCGTCTAGGAGTGAGACGTCAAGGGAACAGTGGGAGTATCAAGGTTACCTTCTGCATCCAGATGCGTCCCTTGCGGATAACGTGTTTTAGCCTCTCTACACAGATGGTGTGTAGAGGCAGGTAGAAGGCCAGCTCCGTCTGAGGCAGAATGATGGACAAGGCACACGTGTTCTTGTCCCCCTTCAGCTCGCCATCGAAGATGAGAGACACGATGATGACGCCCTTCTCTGCCAGGACAAAGAACTTCACGTCCACCGCGCCACACTCGGCGCTGCGCAGAATCTCCCCATTAAGTGTATGATTGGCCAAAAAGGTCACCTCTCCGTCGCTGAGGAACATCACCTGGTCGCCTTTTGGAACCCAAATGTGGCGCACACGTGGACCCAGGATGTTGTCCCAGTAGGCAAAGGTGGCAGCCAGAAGCGGGCATTCTCCCTCTACTGCTACCTCAGACTTCGCCACAGCTGGTGACTGAGGCGGACAGCCGGAAGACATTGGAGTGACTTGGAAACGTGACAGTCTTCTGAAAAGCGGAATGATGTTCAATCTGCATTGTAAACACAGAAAACAACACTACAATTTATGCTTCTAATAAAGTACACCATTATTAAAAAACAGGTTTCTAGCCATTGGTAAAAGTAGAACTTATCTTCAATCTCCAAAGGTTTATAAAGCTACTCATCTTACCAGCTACATACTGGAATTGTGTAACTTTTCAGCTTGAACAGGACATATGAATAGAAATAACTCATCGTAACGGATCTAATAAGGTTTTCAGAGGAAATGAAAGTGATTTGTTTATGGGATGATCTTCGAGTCAGCTGACACTTCAAATGGCTTCTCTTCCTCTTCCAATGTCTAGTTTGACAAACATGAAACTAAAATGAACAAATGAATGATTCCTGCAGGGATAAAAGAGTCTCACTGTTCTAATATGGGGCAATTTCATGCTTCACTAATTTTCATTAGAATACTGGAAGTTTACATCAAAGTCCACAATACTAATAGATTATGGCTAGTCTTGTGATATTCTGTTGGATTAGGTATACAAATCCAATAAAACTGCACTTTAGTTCAGTAATATTTCTCATTTTTTCCTTTCACGGCGATCCTGGCAGAGGTTTAAACTGGAAGCAGGAGATCAGGCATATCAGACACTCATGTATAACGCTTAACACTATATTAAACTGCTGTTTGATGGGTTATATATATATGTGTGTGTGTGTATGATTATGCTGAATTGACCAGCAACTCCTGATAGTTAAATGTTTGTATTGTCGTGAAAGCAGTTAGCTGTGTATATCTGCAGACAAGCAATGCAAGTTAACATTGACATTTTCTACAATAGATATTGGCGTGACATTTTTTTTACAAAAACAAGAACAGCACGTAAACAGGAGCAACGTTACACCTCAGATTTAGTGAACTAAATAAATAGTATAAGCTAACTGACAATCACAGAGCAATGCCAATACCTGTATCGAACATGAAGGAAATAACTTACTGTCACTGATAGATAAATCAGTACTTTGTGGCATACTAACGCAGGCTTTTAAAACCATGCTAACTCGCTATGCTAAATCGCTCACTAGCGTTGGCCGACACCGCCACAACTCACCCGTTCTGTGTTTTAGATCCTAAGCCGTCACGTCAACGCGTTTCTAGAGGAAGACTTTCAAATCTTGCTGGAAAATCATCATTGCATTTCTCCTGTCACTCTCACAACATGAACGGGTGGTTAGCATTAACCAGCTGCAGTTTTTGTTGTCATCTACTTCCTAGTACGTCAGTCTACGTCACCCGTTGATTGAGGTACACAGCGCCCTCTAGCGAACGAGGCGCGGTAGAGGGACAGTAGAAGTCAGTGATGTCATTTTTATTCAAGGTGCCCACCTGCACGAAATTGGTTATTTGAATTCATTTACATGAAGCCTGGTCTACAAATGAATGTATCTGCAGGCAAAACACTTTGTGTTTGCCTTTTAATTTTCTCTTGTGAGGAGGGTACTGTGGGTCTAAATGAATAGCGCCACACTTGACTCTTACAGACCTAATAGCTACTTTTTTTCCCCTTTCCCCTTCAATCATACCACTGTAAATTACATTTACATGACATGTCTCCAGAGTACCTGGCCGTGGACATCCACTGGGAGAACTGTGTCGACAGATGTTAAAGTAATTATTATTTTCCCTGAGAATAGATATATCAGCCATTTTCAGGTATATCAAGAATTTTATACACCTTTAATTCCCATTTTTCCTTAAGAATGAGCTCATCTATTCAAAAAAAAAAGAATTTCCCACTTTCTGACATCCATAGAGCAGAATATGTCAGGAACTGCGGTGGAGGAAAGGGTCTGTAAAAGGGTGTGTATAGCCTCTCCCCTTGCAGAAACTTCATTGAATTACTCTGGGACCAGTAATACCTTCACACCTATTTACAGCACTATATATTCATCTACACACTGTATACACACTTGAGCTTAGACCTAATTCACAATATTATTCCTAATGGTCTCAGCAAGACACTAATGGGATGGCTGAAGCTGCTGGCTCTAAATGGCTCATCAGCAATTCAGGAGCAATTCAGTCTCTGAATTGCTGCAAACAAACACAATTACACTGAGAGTTGAAAAAGGTAGATGATTACTCAGATGTGCCACCATCCAAGACATTCTCAGTGGTGTCCTGTCAAAATTTTGAATCTTTTCTTCACTTTGGACCATAGCTGGTGTCCATTCTCCTAAGTCAGTCTGGCTGCTATTTACAATTTCTTCCAAGGCCTCTTGTGGGCTGTTGCAATCCATGACTGCAAATCTCACTAAAACTAGCAGTGTGGAGAGGCTACAAATACCAAGCAGCTGTCTTCTATAGGCTTCTGAGCCTTTTCTGTTCAGCAACTCCGCTCTCATGCTAAATCTGTATGTGAGCTTAATCATTTTTATAAACCTCCTTTACAGTATCTTCCTGTTGCACGATGACCCCCCTGAGGTAAACAGTTTGATGAGGTTGGGGCCACATTAGATCAATAGATCAGTTTATCTTTGCTGGCTCATGTCCACTTATGCTTTAGCTTCCCTTTAAGATCCCCTAAATTGTGTAGTAATTATTTTTTACTGGCGCTCTTTCCTCCACATACAAGCCAAAACACCTGTCATCCTAAAACTGAAAGATTTTTTACTCTTATTGCCAAAGTATAAACACTTAGTTCATGTGGCGACTGTATCATTCTCAGGCTAGACTAATTTTGTATCCAGATAGGAGCTGTCTCAGAATACAGAGGACATGTGGAGTCGTCATCTGGCCACTGCAGGTTTTGGATGATAGCAGTACATCAGAGGTTGCTTTATACTGAATCTAACCCCTGGCACTTTCAAAGTCTTCCTATCCTATCTTTGCACATTTTTGCCCAGCTATACTTGTCTACTTCCAACAGGTTACCTTTTCCCAATCTTTTCTGTGTCCTCCTCTAAAAATGTTTGCTGCATTACAAGTGCCCTTCAGTAAAACTGTGAGTCACATGAACAAGAAGCCACCGCAAGTCCGTTTTTTCCTACAGAGCTCAGCAACCGAGGAAACATGGATGACGTGCAGACGGTCAGCAAGTTAGTCAGCTGAAAAAAGTTGGCTCCTGCTGAAGTTTTCAAGGTCACTGACTGTCAACAACCACTCCTAATTGTGTTCCTTCTGGCCACCCCACTGAAGTGATTGCACTCTGTGAAAAGCATTGCAGCCTTACTGATGCAACAGAGCTGAGAGATTGATTCCAACAATCCAAGACTTCCCAGTTGTTTACACAAAGAAAATATGAGCAAAATTATCAAAAATGATACACAACAGATGTGTACAACCATTTTTAATATTATGTTATATTATTTTATGTTATTTAGTTTTACTTGTGGGAATTTACTTCTGATAGATTGTCTATACATGGAAAAAGGTGTTATTCATGTGTCTTATTAACTCTGCCCTGATAAGAACCCTGCCAGGTTGAAAGAGGTCTGTATTTTTAACCATAATCACGCCAGATTAAAAGGATTTTAATGTAAGTCATCGCCTTGCTCTACATAAAAGTGTTCTACATTAAAGTGCCTGAAGATTTTTTTCCCCTTGCTGTTATAATTCTTTTCATCTTCAAGAGCACCTTAAGGTTCCTGGATCTCATTGCATGAGAGACTGGTTGAGCTCATAGCTTTTTATATGTCTTCAAAGGTCTCAAAAATGACAATTGGAGAACAATTACCTCAAATGCGTGGGTCAATGGTAAGACTAGAATTTTGTTCTCTTTAAGAGTAATGGTATATTTCTGTTTATATGTGGTGAATCCTACCATATTACCACAACCACTTCCCAGCCTTCTATTGTACACACATACTTTAGATAGATTATATTTGCCTTTTCAGGAACTTTGTGACTGTATACCGCCACAAAGATAAAATCAGACTCTCTAAACACCCACAAGTCAGAACAGACCCAGCCAATAACCAACTTACTGGCAGTGTTAGCACACTGTAATGGTGTTACTTTATGCCTTGCAGGTTTTCTTGCACCAGGACCAAGGCTTGAACAATCATGTATGTCGACCACAATATCCTTGTGTCTCTAAGCACCACTATTGGAGGTCTATTACTTCCCTGCTGCCTGAGTAGGTGCTAACTGTAATCTTCACATAGTTGGATCTTTATCATTAAGCTAAATAGATGTACAACTAGAACTCTACCTATACATAGGGGCGGCTGTGGCTCAGGAGGTAGAGCAGGTTGTCCACTAATCAGAAGGTCAATCTGATTCCTCCTGTCCTCATGTTGAAGTGTCCTTGGGTGAGATACTGAGCCCCAAATTGCTCTTGATGGTTGTGTCATCATCTTGCATGGTAGCTTGTTGCCATCAGTGTGTGAGTGTGTGTGTGAATGTGAATGGGTGAATGAGCAGCAGAAACATTGTAAAGCACTTTGGATAAAAGCGCTATATAAATGCAGCCATTTGTCATTTACCATATTGCAACGAAATGTGTGGGATTCTAGCTAATAATTTATGATTAAGTTAGTCTTTCTTTTTAAATGTTTGGTCTTTGTTGTACTTATATTATTTTTATAGTCAGTAACTGTTAAAGGAGTAGTCCGACATACTGGGAAATACACATATTTGTTTTCTTACCCAGAGTCAGATGAGAAATTCAATACCACTCTTATAACTTCATATATGAAGCTATAGCCAGCAGCTGGTTATCTTAACTAAGCATAAAGATTAGAAAAACAGAAACAGCTAGCCTGGTTCTGTCCAAAGGTAAAAAAAAAAAAAAAAATCTGCCAACATGCAGCTGTAAAGCTCATTTACTAACATGTTATATCTGATTTGTTTAATTCAAGACTCCAGGAAGTCACTGTGCCCGGCCAAGAAATACACTAGTCTGTCACACAGACCCCTGTAAGACCCCAACTTGTCAGTTTTACACTTCATTTTTGTACATAGTATTTGAAAGCATTTGAAATGCTGGACACAGCTAGGCTAGCTGTCTCCAACTATTTCCAGTCTTTCTGTTAAGCTAAGCTAAGTGTCTCCTGACTCGAGATCCATATTTCATGGAATGGATAGCAGAGTGGTATCAATCAATTAAACTCTCAGCAAGAAAGCAAATTAATCTCTCTCCCAAAATGTAGAACTATATTCCCTTTACAAATCTATGTTTTTGAATCCTTATGCTGGTAATATTACTTGCACTAAAGCTGCACATATTCACACTCTTTAATTTGACTGTTTACGTTATAAAATATAAGAATTTGCAGACAGTTTTACATAATTGCAGTCTTTGAGGAATGTCTCATATTCAAATATCTTGTTATATTTGCAAAATGATACAAGATCAGTTCGCTGGACACAAACTGTATCCATAGCTCCAGTTTGTATGGTGAATACTGACCCCTCTATACACTCTTAACACCTTCCTGCATCCTGTCTTAATTCCTGGATTTACTTTTTGTCTGTATGGATTGCATTATATTGTTTTCCTCCAATTTTCAGCCTCTCTGATTTTCTTTGGAAACACACTTTTGTCAATGTAGACCCCGTTCCCATTGACGGTAGAAAGGCTTTAGTTTAAATTTGCATGACTCCACTTTCATCCCAGCTCATCATTCAACTTGGCGAGCAGACTTTCTGTACAGAGTAGAGTTGACTTCAGCTGTCATATCATCCATCTGTCTGTGCTGCCTTTTCGCACTCACAATCAAGTGAAAAAGAATTACTAGTCATTTATCTTAACTTCAGTAGCCCTGGCTCTAAATTATGCAGAATTATGAGATATTTTCTGTCATGATAATCATTAACTATGTGAACCCTTCTAGTTCACAGTTTCATACATAATTAGCTGTGTAGTTGTGAATCCACCAGTTGCAAATGCCCTGACTTGTGTGAAAATGACTTTATAAGAAGCTTGCTTCAGCATACACTACATTTGACACAGCACTGGCTATATATTCCTGCAGCTCACCCATTACATTAATGGAGAGTGTATGGGTTATTTAAAGATGAAAAAACTATCGCATTACTCACCATTAACTGTTGCAAATGGCTGCATATGAACACTTAGCAGTGAGGCTCAGTGGACTGCAATGTCGATCTGTTGGTCATACTCAAAACCTGCTTTGAATTATTGTGTAGTATAGATTTGAGACATATCATCAGTCTTGTTAAACTGTGTAAGTGAATTTCTTTGCAGGCATATTTTCTGTATGTGGGATTTTCAGTTCAGTGGTAATTTGTAAGTGGTAACCTGTCTTTTTTATTTTGACTTGGATATGAAGTCCTTGCAATTACACTCAACAGTATTTCAAGTATGTTTTCATTAATCATTTTAAATTCAAATAAATAAATTACAGCTCATCATTGTCAACTGAGCTTTAAGGTAGGAGTGTTGTCTTGATGAAGGTAGTCAAGTCACTTAATAGCATCTCAGTAAGTCTTTTCAAATTAATCTGTTGTGTGTCTGGAACAGTAAATACCTCATGAATTGCTAATACAATTAATTGGGGATTTTAAGTACAAAGAGCTAAATTGGATGACTGAGCAGTGATCTGAGCTAAAAGCTTTGAGGTTATGGAGTCTGTGGCTGTGTCTTTGTATCTGCGGTTCACTTCATTAGAGTCAATGTTTTTGCTCAGGGAGACGTGATTGAGAGTAGTGACAGCACACCATCTCTTTTCATCTGACATTAGACAGACAGACGGGCTCCTGTTTCCGCCCAGGCCGGCAGCTTGATGCCCACCGCCAACATCCATTAGGATCGGTTTAACATCAGTCCTTTCCCCACTAACCTACATGGCCACGAGAAATGGGGCAAAACTGCCCTTAGAGCAGCCTCCGGGGCCCTCCATGAATCCTTGCTTCCCTCATTCTGCCACCTAACTCCACTCTCCTTTAGAATAACCTCCTATAATATCACAAATACTGAGTAGACATGCTGAGTACATGCTGTGCTGGGCATGATATCATATATTAGACAACATAAAAGACTGACATGAATACAAAATACAAATAGAGTGGGAAGCAGAACAAAAATGATGCAGATGAATCATATAAGATCACCAAGATGTAAAGTCTGTCACGCTCATGATCACGTTGAGCAAAGGCTGATCCTGCCAATTCCAATTACTCCTCAGTTTTTTTAGAAGGGCAAAGTATGGACGGCCTACTGGGCCATAATAAGCCAGATCCCTTTGTGTGGTTTCAAAGCGAGCTCCAGGTTTGAAACAAGGCACAACAACAACGATCTGTGTTGTCATTCAAAAGAGGGAACTTCAAAGAACCTCATTTTCTCTTGCCCAGCTGCACTGTGGCTTGCTGCCATGGGCCAATCATTATAATGAGTTAAAAAAAGCACTTTGGAATAGACAGCTAAACACACCGCAACACTGCCAGCTACTGTACAGACTGTCTCAAATACTGTCTCAAAAACAGATCATGAGATGTTCAAGTGAGCAAGAACAAAGGCGCTTGCTGTCTGAGAGATTATAATAATTATAAATTGATGCATAATGGTCCAAAGATAATGCAAAATGAATATTAGAATATAATATACAGCATTAGGGACATCAGCGTGTTTTATATAAGGAACCAATAGTTTCCCCAGGTTACAAATTTTAAGTATTGTGGGGAATATAATAACTGTATATAAAAATATCAGCCTATTAAATTTAACAATACATAAACATTAAAAATATTACTCCTTAACCTACCAGAAACCAAAAACTTGACTGACAGACTGGATCACTATAACCTAGAAATTTTATATTAATTTATAAAATTTTATATATTTTTTGTTTCTTATCGGAAATATGTTCTTGCATCTGAAAATTTGCAGTTAAAACATTTGAAATAGTTCAAATACTGAAACAATTCAAGTTGTAGTTGAAATACAAACATTGAAAGAAGCTGAAATGGCAGTTTAAATAGAAGAATAGAATAAAAGTTTTAAGTGTAAGTTATGGATGAAGTTGAAGTGAAAGATTTTTTTTGTTCGAAGGTGTTGATCTGAGACCTGAAAGGATTTTAATGTGTATGGCAAATTGCAAGGAAGACTTCAAACCGCAGTCAAAGAATAGGAGATTAAAGAAGTCAAAGATTTACTTTAAGTTCAAACCCTGAAAACAGTTAATGTCAGTTGAAGTGAAGCCAATAAACTGAGCTAGATGTGGAAGTGGAATTCCTGAAAAAAAGTTTTTCGTAGTTGTCGTGCATTGATGAAGACCTGAGACCTGAAAGTTTTGAAGTATCAGATGAAGAGTAAGCGTTGAAATTAATTTCACTTCACTAAGAGCGATTAATGCAGTTAAAATGTCGGATGAAGAGCAAGAGATGAAAGCGTTTCAGATTTTACTTGAAGAGTAAGACAGCAGTTGAATTGTTAGAGACAAGGATAACTGGACTTGGTTGTGGATACTTGAGGATGTTTCACCTCTCATTAAGGGGCTCCTTCAGTTCTAACTAACTGGTGGGGAGTCCCAGGTATTTAACCTCTATGGGGTCATTATTAAGGCCATTGATACCACTTGGTTTATTCTTACTCCTGGCTGTTGTAATGACAGTTGACAGAGTCATTGAAGTAACCTAAGGCCAAGTGTAAATGTCAGTCATTGGAGTTGATGTGAATGGTTGAAATGTGAATGGGAAGGTATGAAAGCACAGCATTGCAGGTGGGGGATAAGTGGTGTCGTAGATAGTTTCTCTTCTTTGACGATGATATAGCCTTCTTCATTAATCTTTCAAACCATCTGTCCTCCCTATTCAAAATACATACGTTGTTGTCCTGGAAAGAGTGTCCCTTATCTTTCAGGTGAAGGTAAATTGCTAAGTCTTGACCTGAGGAGCTTGCGGTGTTTGCATCCGCATCTCTGTGTTTTTCAAACCTAGCAACACACTAAGATAGAAACTGGTCCATCCGAAAGACCACAAACGCATGGCTCAGGTCAAGACTCAGCAGTTTACCTACACCTGAAAGATAAGGGACACCCGTATCACCCATATGCACATACATTCATCAATGTAAGTGACACACACCATGCACACAAGCTTCTTTTTTTTTTTTTGTACCTTGGCCCACATGTGTCCTCCAACCTCAAGTGTCCTCCGGCTCCTTTCGCCTCCCCTGCTGCCAACAAATACCAAATATGACATAAGACCACCTACTATGGATAGAAAATGGTATAGGCCCTGAGCTATCCCTCCAGGCACATGATCTTCTCGTTTTAGTACTAATTCTAGTTCAGTCAGTTAGAACTGAAGAAGCCCCTTGGATGAGAGGTGAAACATCTTCAAGTATCTACAACTAAGTCCAGTTGCCCTCGATTCAACCATCCTTGGATAACCATTACCCGGATGACTGAGAATCTTCACAGACATCTTGAACCGTTAGAAGAATAAAAATCAGTTCATCAGTCAATTGACATGTAATGGGTGAAAGCAGTAGAAGAAATGCTATTGTTCCATTGTTGCTGTCTTCTAACAGCCTTGCACCTCTGTGATGTGCGTATAATTATACCCCTTCCTTATGAAAGTGTCAGTGAAAGTGTAAGTGATGAAAGCACTTACGCTTTATGATGATCAAGAATGGGAGCTTTAAGTGGACTCTTTGTACATTACTTGCCATTATATACTATTTTATAATTGATATTTATAATTATAATACAAAACAAAATGAATATTAGAATAATTATGACATAAAGTATTCAGACTCTAAATGATACAAAGAATCCTTTAGTTTCCCCTGGTGGCTAAATTTTAAGAGAGGAATTTGTCTTATTAATATTATTAATTATTCTTATTATTATTAATATATTAACTGTATCTGATATTATCAGATTACTAAATGTTACATTACCCAAACAATAAATAATTTGGTTTAACCCCTGTTACTGTGTTTTCCCCAAACTTCAGAGAGGATCAATGGAAATGGCCTGAGATTTTAGCAAAGATTCAGGAGCACTATAGCACCAGTAATGTCCTTAGCGGAAAGGAATCAATAGTTGCTCATCTAAATGGAGACTACCAGAATGTATTAGCAGCCAAAGACCATCCCACACAGGTTTTAATGGCAAAATTAAAAACCTTTAGTCCACACTGACAATGTGAATACTTCAAACTTGTGACAGGTTTCACCTTGAACAAGCCTCCATCAGTGTGACAAGCGATGACAATAGTGAACCTTGGACTCTCTTTGATTGTTAATGCATCACCTCAGGTTTGATCAGTTTCCCCTTCAAAAGCATTCACATACACATCTCTGACAGAAAGGGATTTTTATGGGCTTCTGTAATGTCAAACACACATGTCTGTCGTTATATCTGAGCTGACATTATGTCCTTTAACATGAGCATTTGCTGGGATATGATCAAATTAATGTGCTTCACTTGCTCAAAGGCACCAGTTATTGTCCAGTCCAGCCCTGTTGGCTGTGTTTGTGTTGGGATTTCATGCCTCACATGTGCTCATCGTGCTTTATTTGTCATGCCGTGAGCTGTGAGCCCTTTAAGCACCTGCCTCTGCTCTGCCATTTTGCTGCGATTATATCATTTGTTGATACTAGTATTTTCTGGTCACCCTCTTTTGCAAATATGCATTTGTATGCTAAGTTGACTATCTCCTGCTAACATTTGCTTATTCTATCAGCCTGGGTGTGATGATGCATGATGAAAAGGCCATGCACATGCTCTTTTCTGATTTTGAACCTTTTCTGGCTATGAATCTCAAACTCAGCATCAACCAAACAGCTGGAAATTATTGTGGCTGCAAATTCATATTACCAAAAACTCTGTCTTTAGAGCCTTCCAGCAACAGCTGCTACAGTAGCTCAGTGTACTGTATCTAAGTGTCTTCCTTTCATGTGTCATTTAATACCTCTTCCCATGGCACACAGAGCTCTACAACAAAGCTCCTCTCTCCAAGTTTTCCCAGTCCGTCCTCTGTCTGTGCTTGCAAATCTATTTTAACACACCGTGCTGCATCCGTCTCGCAATATACCACTTCTACTACCAGCCTGCTGTTTTCTAGGGGTGTTGCTTTGTCCCTTGCAGGTTTTCTTGGGTCAAGACCAAAGCTTTCCCAATCCCTTTGAACTTGTTTCCCAATTCCCTATGTCTAAGTGCCAGTGGCACTTGGTGGGCTGCTTCACCGAGAACTCAGATCTGAGCAGTCAGGCGCAAAAATCACTGAATATGCTGTAGAGCGTTTTTGCAATTTTTTATTTTCTATTACTGATATAGCGGTCTATTGTTGTACACAACACTATGTATTCCTGTTTCACATATAGGTTTTCATCAGCCAATTATCCTATGAATTATGTCCATATTGGACGATTCAGCACCTTGTGATTTATGTCCAATGTCAATGTTCAGTGCCAATGCAGGAAGTAAGTTGTCTTATGTTGTCTTATTTGGTAAGGTGGAAAGTAAAATTGAATTGTGCAGGACAGGGTGATGGATGGGCATGTAGCACATCTGAGTTTTGTGCAAGAGACAAGAGTACCTTGTTTCTTGCAAAAAGCGACAACACTAACCCTAACTGTAACCTTGCAATTAAGGATCGCTTTTATATTGACCATAACCATGATCCTTTCCTAACCATAACCAAGTGTTTGGTCGAACCTTAATCTTACTTTAATCACTGTTTATTTGCCATGTGCAGATATTGTAAAACATTGTAATTTAACATATCCAATGTTTTGTAGAATTCTCAATATCAGTGTTCTTGTCTGGCGATAGGCTTGGTTTTCATTCAAGTTTTGTCAATTTTTTTATTGTTTTAAAGTCAGTGACTTACTTGTATATACAAATGTTCTTGCCCAACAGAGCGGATTTATGTTGAGATGTATCTTTAGGGGTTCATTTATGCCCTGTTGCTCTTATTACCATTGTGCCTTCAGCCACTGTTCAGTGTCAACCCTACTCTTACTTTTGCAGATTTAAATTCCTCTAGACATCCTTCCTATACACTGCCAAGGCATTAAGGGACTCCCAGTCGTCTCCAAACGTTGACAGTCTTTGGAAGCAAGCCAAGCGTAGACAGCCGTCTGGGTTTCTTTTATTCAGGATCAAACAATCAAACAGACAACATGAAACATGCAGCACAGGTACTTCTTCTGCTTATTGCTCCCTTTTTGGGAAAGAGCTGAACAGGCTATAATGATTATTCTGGCTGCTTCTCTCTCCAGACGTGCTTGAAGTGACATTCTGCCGTCTGCAGGCTCAGTCCAACTCATCTAGCAGCACCTGCTGAGACAGGGATGTGTATATTTAGGAGTGGGTGATCCTTGCTACCCCGGCTCACTACAGCTTTTTAGCTCATCATTTAATTTTGTCGTGCAGGCAAATTTTTACATAGTCACAGCTTGTCATATTGTTCATAAATTTCCTTATAGAAGAGAGGCTTATTCATCCCTGCAACCAACTCTGACACACTAACGATCATCAGAGTGTGTCCTGTGTGGTAATGAGCCAAAAGCTGTGCGGTGAGCTTCCTGCTGTCTCAAAGCTTAACAGCGCTGCATATATTTGATTTTAACTTCAGGTTTTTCTGGGCTTAAAGTTACAAAATTTAAACTTTCATCAGCAGATATCTCAGGGGTTTATCTCCTCTACTTATGCCTTTCATTCTGTTGGTAATTGCATTTACCCCCTCAGGTTCCCGTCATTCATTCTGTCTAATTAGCTCTCCTGACCCTCTAAGCATGGCTGTGACCTCTTCATCCGGTAAAGGCGCTGACTTCTGCCTCATCACTTTGACATTTGGCTGACATGCAGCCAGTGCTAAATGGAGGAAGGATCCTTCTTGGGCCAACACGTGCAATTGGATCAAGATATTTGTTGCACTTTCAATGGAATTTATTCGTTCTGGTGTTAATTAAAAGCAGTTATCACATTTGTTGTTAATGTCTAAGGAGGTTGCATGTGGGTCATATCTGCATGTTTAAACAGACTTGTAATACATGTGATTGGTGCAAAACCAACTGCTGTTGGCCAGCCCTCCAGAATGCACCAAATTAATTGGTGACTCATTGACAAGAACACTGCCATGAAAAGACGACTGTGTCTTGTGAGAGCGAATTTCAGTTGAACAATGGGCCTATTTAAAGCTGACTGGGAGGCTTGTTGTAAGGAGAATTAATGTTTGAATTAATCAGCACCTAGCTTTGCTTTTCTTCCTCTGTGATTTAGCATCTGAGGGAGGAAACGGGGCAAGGAGTCATAACTCACAAATTAATCATTTATAATCATTCATCTCACTTGCTGGGTAACTGCATTGCAACCGTAAAAAATGAATTAACATGCACAGATAAGATACACTGATATGTAAATGACATCCTTCTCTCCATCCTTCATCCTTCAAAATAAAGTTACAGCTTCGGGGGTTTTTAAGAGCAGTACTGCAGTGCTGATGCATTTAAACCAGCTTGAACACTTTGCTGCCTACAGGGCCGATGTTCACATGGGTTACATGTAAAGCCCAGAAGACATCTCTAATATGACTGTAATTCTCCTTGGCCTCAGCACAAACCACATGGCATGCCTCCAGGCGCCCAGCTGTAATTTTTTATACACATGTAAGGCTTTGCAAAGGGAAGAGTCTTCATAAACTCCCAACCCAGATAATACAGCTCAGGGGAGAAGTCTGTAGAATGACGTCACACTGAACCTTTTCTACACCCAGAGGTACGGATGGCGTATCAATTCAATCCACATGCTGGAAGTCGACCACTGATGCAATGTGATGTGCTTCTTTTCTGTTATTGCTCTCATCTTTCACACTGCACCACTCGCTGACACTTGCCACAAGCTATGTTTTAATGGGGCAGTTCCACAGAGATGAGATGAGTGGTGCTCGACTTTGACCAGAGCAGGGTTAAATGGGGAGCTGATGGTGAGTGTGGTTTCACCATTGCTGACAAGACAGAATAAAATGCTCAGCTCTGTAGCATGAAGCACCATTACACATCCATTTAAAAGGAAATATTGCACTGATGTCACAGATCAACTCTGGAAAAGCTCATGCTAGTTTGTACTTTGATCACACTGACCACCTGAGAGACTAAAGGCCTAAATGGACAAGTAGCATATAATAACCAGTCCAGAGTCTGCAAATACTGTGGTATTTTTAGAGAATATGAGCTATTCTAAACTAGTTAGCTTCTTCTACTCCTTACATTAGACAACAGTGATTATTTAGCAAAGGTACAGTAGAATACAGAGTAGCAAATGCTAAAATAGAGTTTAACAGTTGAACAAGTACAGCAAACTGACCCTGAACCTAAATTTTGAAAAACATTTTTACTTTTACTGTAGAGGCGGCATGATTGCATAAAAAATAAATTCCAATTAGCCTTTGGCAGCATAAATTAAAGTAAACACACAAGTGATTTGAAAATCTCTTGAACTTCAGTGGAAAATTAGGGCTCATCCCAAGGCAATTATGAGTCCACCTCACAAACAGACAGAGTGAAGAGGAAAATAGAGAGAAACTGTTGAGAAAAGTTCCTGGTGAGTTCTGCAGTCAGTCCGAAACTCACACACACTCCACAAACACAGTGTGTACATTGCTAGCTTGATGCAGCCAACAACCAGTTGGCACCTGCAGTTAAGTTCAAATAAAAATGGGAAAAAACAGACCAGTGAATAACATGAGTTGGAAATTCACTTCAGTTGTGGTCTGAACACACTTTCACACTTACACAGGTAGAGGGGAGTCAAAAAGTCAGCAAACTGCAGTAAGCTAATGGCAGTTACACAAAATAGCCACCAAGTTACTGGTTACCACGCCCAGTGGCTGTAGTAGCAAAATCATTGAGTATTGAGCCAGGATGAGTTTTGTTGCTTATAAATATAACTTTTTATATAATGTATGAATACACATGTATAACATAAAGCCCATGTAAATATTTTCATCTTCTTCCTAAAATTATGAATTACTTCCTTCCTTCTGGTATCCACTGCTATAGATCTATATCTCTGGATGCTTCAGATGAAGAAATTTCCAACACTGAAAGATACCAAGCTGCACGACTTGCTGTAAACACAATTATAAATCTCTTTAATGCTGTTATCTTGAGATCACTTGTTAATTATTCCATTATCTTGAGAAAACAAGCTTTTTAACTCGAGATAACGAGATAATCAACCCTTCATCATGAGAAAACAAAAGGTTGTTTCTTTTTATTACTTATAATGTTTATCAGAGATCAGGAGTGTCATGCCAGTATGCATAGATGGCGTCTTGACAACTGTAGTAACTGATTTAAGCTGAAAATTAGATCAAGGAGTACCCATTATTATTAACAGCACCTTTATAAATGATATCTGTGTCATGGCCAAATGGCAGGTTGATTAACTTCTGGTCATAATATGATGGGATGTTTCATATAGGAGAAGTACCAAACAATACCTTTCAAGCACTTTCATTTTATTGGACTTAATGAGAGAAAGGAAAGTGAGATGGAGAGAGGGAATAAGAACCAGATTTGAACCCATGTCCTTAAGAGCCACCCGAACAAATGAGAATGAGCTCCATCCATGATAAATCTTGTGATAAATTATTCTGTTATCTCGAGAAAACAAAAAGTTGATTTCTCAAGGTAACGAAATAAATTAACTTGTGATCTCGAGAAAACGGCATTCAAAAAGTGATTGTGAGCACAGTATGGGCCATATTTTTTTTATACTTGAAGGGGTGCAATTATACGCACATCACATTGGTATAAGGCTATCAAAAATAGAAAAAGAGTAATGCCCTTACATTTACTCCAAACCCACAAATTTTAAAATAAATAAAATTGGTGGCTTTGGAGTAAGTGTGCAGGCATTACTGTCTTTTTTTATACCGCACCATATAGAGTGAAAATTTCTGCTTGTTATTTCCTAGTTGTACGTGAACTGATTAGTAACTGGAGTTTTTAATCTGTTTTATTAAGAGTGATGGGAAGAGCAATTAATCTACAGTAATGTACCGTAAATGCAAAGAAGGCTGCCCTCCTGTATTGATTGATGGTCTGAGGAGAATGAGTTTAACTACACTGCTACAGTACAACAGCTTCTACATTACAACAATACAACATCAGCACCATCGAAACTATCAGGCTACACTTTTATAGCCCTTCTTTGAAGGCCCCCCTGGGCTCCTAAGTAGCATGAACCTGCCATCCCTCTGCAGGCTGGCTTGAATAGCGACTGACCTTTCATTTTCGTCTGTACATCATCAGTGAGCCCAAGGGCACTGGGAAGAGCCACTGCACTAAACTCCAATATTTTTTATTAATTCGGGCTACTGTGAAGCATGCTTCAAAACAACATGATTGTCTGGAGCAACCAGACAGTAAAATGTAGCAGTGATCATTATCAAAACTGAGGAGAGGGCAATTTGGGACAAGATCATTATCTTATTATGTTAAGTTACAACGAGACAATGCAATTTGTGATAAGCTGTGATTAGGCTGGTTGTAAATTGAGTGACTAGATAAAAAGGGTTTTTTTTTTATGTACTTTGTCAAAAATGTCCCTGGATATTTGACCCACTGCCCTATCAGAGCTGATGCACAGACAACAGGTAGTCAGATTCAGGATTGTGCAAATACTGTGGTCCAGCCATTGCAACACTACCCTGGACTGACATGAAAAAACAACATTTCTAAATTTTGGGCTTCGGCTCATTTTTAGAATAACAGTTGAATAAAATTTTCTGTAAAAATAGTATTTAGTCTAAAGTTGGTTCAAAGCCTTCACCACATATAACATTTTGGTGGGGAAACAATCTTTTAATTAATTCAGCAAACAGTAAAATTCGCCTTCAAGAAAAATCCCGAAAAAAAACAGCATTTGCAACTTTCTTTGCAATGAATCTGTAACGATATAACTGTATTTGTATGTTGTCCCCTGGTTTGTAATCTTTATGCACACCCTACTTATAATACTGGAATGTCTGACAGGGATCTGAAGGCAGCATCTCGTTTATCTCTTAGGTTGACTCACAGTTACTGTGTATAACGTATCGATTTCAAGATTCTGCTTCTCACCCTTAAGGCCCTTCATAACCTAGCACCTTTGTATCTTTACAAACTCCCTCATATCTACGCACCCTCCCATATTCTCAGATCCTCTTTTGCCATCCAACACACTACACCATCTGCCTGCTTGACTACCATGGGGTCTACAGCCTTCAGCTGTTCTGCCCCCCGCCTCTGGAACTCTCTCCCACAAGACATTTGCAATATCGACTCTCTCTACCTTCAAATCCCTTCTCAAAACACATCTTTTCAAACTGGTATATTCGGTCTGATCCTGACTCTAATGGTTACGCCCACGTTGGGTTTTGCATGAATAATGATTTTATATTGACTTATTATCGTATATCAAAGCTTTGTTTGATTCTATAATGTCTTGATACATTGCTGCTTGTTTTTAACTGTCTTGTAAGGTGTCCTTGAATGCTTTGAAAGGCGCCCATAAATAAATGCAATGTTATGATTATTATTATAGTTAACACACAGCACGATCAGTCCGTCCCTGTCAGCTCAGTCTTTTGGAAGTGTAGGAGGTATTTAAGTAAAGTTGGCTGTGGAAGAAAGATGATCACATGAGATTTGTGAATTTATAACCCCAACTACAGACCTACCTACCTACCGCTAACCAACATGTCGAAGATCCCACAAATTCATGAAGATGACTGAAAGTAAAAACCCTGAGCACCTGGATCTCTAGTGTGGCAAAGCTCCTCTCTACCAATCTAAACTCACACTGATGAAGCAGCCAGGCTCAGAGAGTATGGCTCACTTTGATTCATGCTCTTTGATGAAGGTGCGAGGTTGTGACAGATCCTTTATGATGTGTGAAATTATTCATCCAAGGGTGCGTGGCCCTGAGCGTGATCACCTCTTCTTGAGCACCTCCCAACACTGCTTAAGTGTTATAATTCCCTTAAAGTGCTGGCATCGTATATTTACTTCAGTAAATAAATGATGATACAAGTTTTAATCACGGGTGTAAAATGAAGCTAATAACATGGTGTTTCTTTGCCAGATCACTGAGCAGAGGAATTTTTTTTACATTCTAATATAAATTACACATTGTTAACAGCTTGTATGAGCTCAGATCATTAAAGAACTGATTCAGAAATCCTCCATCTACGAGAGATAGGATGTGAGAAAACTCGACAGTAATAGATTCATAACATTTCCTCTCCATCGTTTACAGCACCCTCTCTGTAAAGGGGAACCTGCAATAAAAATAATAAAAGCCTATTTGAGGACTTTGATCTTGTCTTCATATTGCCACAGTAGCACCCTGAATATTCCCTATGAGCTTTCATGCACAAAAGACAGAATTTTTTTTTAACATTAGCATGATAGCATCAAGTGCTGTCTGAAAACGAAAATTTCTGTTAGAGCAGTATGCCAAATTAACATTTCCTTTCATCTGATTGTCAGGTGAAGCATTGAAGAAGGCAGTTTTTCACTGAAGCATTTGGCCTGAATGAGGACATAATGATATGACCTAAGGTAGGTCATGCAGGACTTCACCTTAACTACGTGTCAGCTCATGTAATGTGGCATGTTTTACTTGTGCGCAGGCTGTTTAGGCTACATCCACGCTGCAGCTCAGTGTCCCAATTCTGATGTTTTTTCTCTTCATGTGTCCCAGTTTTGATGTTTTCTGATCAGTGTGAACAGCAAAAAGCTGCATGGAGTTGCAGTTTTCCGATTCCCATCTGGACCACATGGAAGTGTGTTGCACAATCAGATCCCAGGGTGGGCAGCTTGTAACTCACAAACCAGAATTTATCAGCACTACCATGACTAGTCCAAACTAAAGGACATACTATAGGTGGGAAGCTAGTAGGAGAGGTCTGGGTGTTGTTACTGTTAACCTGCACATCCTTATTAGTTCACATAAACTCACACGGGTAATGTCCCAGTGGTCATCCAGAAACAAGACTAAAAGCATATTAACAAGGGTCTGTGTGTTTCATGTTGGTCAGCACAGTTGTTACTTCTGACTACTTCTGATTACCATGTCGAGTGACTTTTGTAAAAATCTGCAAGTTACAATGTTGATGTTGCTAGCAGTATGTTTCAGAGATTCAAACACTGTTTTTGTAACAAACCTTGTAGCTGCATCTGTGTGCTGATATTTTGTGAAGGAAATATCTTTTGTGTCTGGTCTATGAGACTAATTTCTTATTGTACTGTGTACTTCTGGAAATTCAGAAAAACAAGTAATTCATTTCATCGTGCGCCTTTCATTTCAGGCAGTGCACAACACTGATTGGCTGCTCCCCCAAAGGTCACAAAGACAGAGCCGTCACAACACACCACGTACGCAGTAATGAACGAGGTGCGCATGAAAACTTGACTAGTGCATTAACACCTGTAACAGCTACCTGGTAGACAAATCTCTTCCCCTTTAATTTGGAGAGACTCTGGACAGGGCACACACTGAACTGTCAAAATAGTCTGCACTAAAAATACACGAATATATGACTCAAATACTCTGTATTATACTGATATCATATGAGGAAAAAAGCCATAAACTCACTATTGAGGAGCTACAACAGAATGTTTACTGTATGACATGATATAAATAGGAAAAATAAGGTAAAGCTGGAGAAAGTCATGGCTGTAGGTATTAGTACAATGCCCAATGACAGAGAAATACCATGAGTTACTATAGAACCTATGGAATATTATTAGGGTGATTATAATTCAGATATAAGGATTTTAAATATATTAACATCACTGTAAAGTCACTAAACAAAATTTAAACTACTGGAATTCCAATTTTAGGGGTATGATTAAGATTTATTTCCTTTTGAAAATATACCCATAAATTTGTCATATGAAAACAATTATACAACCTTGAACATTTTATCACAACAGGATCACACAACTTAACACCCACGTCCCTGCATTACAAAGAATTGCCCTTAATTGTTTTACAGTTGTTTTTTTCTCTAAACATTTAAAACATTTTCAACAAAAAAACTAAACAATACAAGATTCCACTACAACTTTCAAATTGCCATCTATTAAATAACCACGACCCCTTGGTGCCCCAGGGAAGAATCCGGACACGCTAGCTTGAAGTGGTGCGATCAAAGAAAAATGAGAGAGGGAGGAAATTCAACCTATAAATCTGTGAAGCTCAACTTTGTCTCTTCCCAAAGAGGACACCGGCCAGTAAATCTTTGCCATTGTGTCTGGCCACTGACTCTTTTATATCATATCAAGGGATTTGTCTGGCAGGAAAATCTGCCCATGATTTATTATGTTATAAAATGGGTTTAACATGCCATTTCTATAGCTGGCAGCTTTTTCAGAGTAATAACACCACTGACCACTGTTATTTCTCAGGAAAAGTGTCTTGTGTGGCTGGAAACTGAGCTCTACGGTGAAGACAAAGCTCAGACTTCACATTGTAACTACTGTGTGTGTATAACTTTTCCTTGAGTTTAGAAAAATCCCCATCTAATGTTGGCGTCAATCCAAGGGGGACAACGACCTATTTCAAAATTTATGCAGCATTTCTCTTGAATATATTAACTGTGATTTTGCATACAAACATAGATAGTCCTCTGTTTTACTCAACAGTGACAATACTGTTGTTACAATGACCGAACAAGAACAGAGGCCTGGAAAAATGCTTTGGACCCTACCATTCATTTTAATTGTTCCGTCCAATAAGAAAGGCAATGCGTGCACATGCACAAAGAAACACAAATGCAACATGCGCACACCGATGCACACACACATACACGCACCCACGCACACATGAACACAACACACACCTCTCATACTGCAGCTAAGATGGGTATTAGACAATTTAGTCCTGACATGTTGCAGCGATGATAGTTCTACTGCCACCCGAAGATGTCCCCCGTCACTCCCAGCGGCTCCCTCCTTCACCTTGATGTCACGGTGAGTCGACAACATCATTACTCATCACATCACCACTGAAACACATGCCTAGTGCAGCACTATATCACTCCCATATTGATATGTTGGTTATAGTATTATATTCAATGTACTGTATGAGAACATTATTTCATATAAACACGTCCACAGTTTCATATATCACTTTTATATTCACATGTCCACTTTATCACTAGATCACCTTCATATTGACACCCACTATATTAGTACATCACTTTCGTTTTTGTCACAAATCCACTGTGTCATAGAAAAACATTTTTTTCAGTTGATATGTGTGCACTGTGTTGTTGACGTTGCTATCGTATGCCTCAGTCTGCATTGTTTTCAAATCATTTTCATATTGACCCGTCGGGGGCCACTTGTTTCTGTCACTTCAGCTGCTGCCCCGTTGGATTTACGTGGGACATACTCAATATCAAAGTTGCTCTTATGGCGTCCTTTCCCTCGGCTCCAGGCAAACAGAAGCAGGAAGCAGAAGATGACCACACCTAGGAAGGACAAGCAGCCCATGGCTGTAGATATAATGATAGTCTTTATGTCTATAGGGACTGTCATGTTGTACAATACTGTCCCATTCCCCCAAGTGCTGTTAGAATCTGTGAGATAGTTTGAGCTCCTGTTGATATAGTGAGATCTGTCACCAATGCCCAGGCTCTTCACAGCTAAAGAGGCTGACAGGCTAGCATTGCCAGCAGGGTTACTGGCAATACATAAGTACACCCCGCTGTCATGCAGCTCTGCTGCCTTGATCTCCAGGGTACCATCTGGTTGGACTTCCACCCTACCACTGCTCTTGGCTGTGATGTAGCGTCTGTGAGGAGTAATCCAGACCACTGAGGGCCGAGGTGCTCCTTCTGCCATACAGCTCAGGCGGGCAGGCTGACCCTCATCAGCCATCAGCAGCTGTGTCGTGTTGGGTCCAATCCGTGGCTTGGTGCAGGTCATGTACCTGGAGACCAGAGGTTCCTTGAGGTCACGGATAGTTTTTCCCAGGAGGTGCTCAGGGGCGGCGCACTCAGGCTGGACATCCAGAATCTGCAGGGAGGGGGGCTTGTGGCTATTCAGCAACCAAAGCAATCTGCAGTCGCACACTAATGGATTTCCACCTAGACAAAGCCTCTGGAGGCTGTCTGGTGAGGCAAACACTCCCCTCTCCAGAGAGTCCAGGCGGTTCTGTGACACATCCAGTAGTTGCAAAGATTTGAGGCCAACAAATGCAAAGGGCTCAATAGAAACCAGCTGAGCCCCTTGGAGACGGAGCTCCATCAGATATGGGAGTTGGCCTAGCTCTCCTTGATGGATGTGCTGGATGCGGCAGTAGGACAAGTTGAGATGCGTGAGGTAGGGCAGGTTGCGCAATGCTGTGCCGGGGAAGGCAGACAGGTTAGTATTGGTTATGAACAGCGTTGTGAGGTTGAGGCCATGCAGTGAGAGGGGAGGCAGTGTGTCCAGCCAGGGCCAGTAATCAATCTCTAGTCGGCGGAGACGTGATAGCCTCTTAAAGGAGAAGGGCTTAAGAAAACTAATGCTCAAGTAGCGCATGTGCAGTTCAACCAGGCTGTGCAGATGTGCCAGAGCATCAGTAGGGACCACGGTCAGATTAGAACGTTCCAGGGTCAGACTCTGGAGTCCAAGTAATCCTGTAAAGGCCCGTTGGGAGACAAAAACCAATTCGTTGTCACCCACTTCTAGAGATGTCAACCTGCGCAGATCTTGGAAGGCATGATCCAGAAGAACCACCAGTCGGTTGTGGCTGAGATCAAGGCGTGTGAGGTTGGTCAGGCCTGACAGCACGCCTGCAGGAACCAGCTGGAGCAAGTTACTGCGGAAGTTTAGCGAGCGGAGAGCAAGCTGAGAACGAAATGAGCCAGGCTCCACCACACTGATGAGGTTGTCACTGAGATCCAGGTCCTCTAGCTGCTGGAATGAAGAGAAGTTGTCTGGCGTGATGATGCGTAGCTTGTTCTTGCTGAGATCCAGGACACGTGTCTCAATGGGGATGCCTTCAGGGATGGTGGGCAGGCGCTTGCGGTGGCAACTCACCGACTTGCTCTGGGCAGAGCACTCACATCGGGCGGGGCAGCTAAGAGCCGAGCTGGCCAGGAGAAGCAGCAAGGCCCCGCCCAGGAAGAGGTGGCAGTGGTGCAGGGCTGGGTGTCGCATGTCTCTTTTACCCACGTTGCCCTCTGTCATGGCACAGCTTCTTATCCATACAGAGCACCATCACGATCAGGCCCTGCAAGACACAATACACAAAAAAGAGATGTGTTAGAATACTCCATACTTAACTCAGACTGTCTTCACCCATTTGCCCCCCATCCTTTCTACAGTTTCAACCTTTTACACTTTATGTCTCCCTTAACTGCCAAGTCTTTTCTCCCTTAATGAACTATCACTATTCCTGGCAAGGTGGAAATAATGGAATTAAACTCACAGCAGGGCAAGATACAGCAAGAGAAATATCAGCTGCAGAAAAATGTGAGTGTTCATGACTGTGTTAGCACAAAAGGTTGCAGGCTAACTGGAGATGTTTTATGAGGATGGAAGATGTTTCAGCCCGATGGCGAGAAATGACCCTCGTTAGAGTGCAGCGAGGCTAAATGCCCATGTGGGTTTGTTGTGCCTGCATGTGCGTGAATGTGTATTTTTGCATCACTGATGATATACTGTATGTGTGTGTGTAGGGGGCATGGGGTGGCGAATGGACTATGTGACAAGTGTTTAAACATACAAACATATATACAAACAATACAAATTGAAATGGCATCATGTGTGTGTGTCTACAAGTGAATCTAAAGGGCTTACAGCACTGTTTTCCAGGCAAATATAACCTCACCAGTATGAATGGAAACCCACAGTATATATGACTCCTTAATAAGTAATCAACACACTGAGTCATAGCAGCCTTTCTAGTCTGTCACTGACTCATTGTTTCATTTTACATTGAAAACACTGAGTTTCTACATTCATTTCTAAAATGTCTAAATATGGATTTTTTACATCAAGGCTGCATATATTTCATATTTAATAATCAATAAAAAAGCAAGTACTGAAAACAGGGACTGTGAAAAATAACAGTTGCATACATTTACATAATCCCCCACAACTGTTACTATTTGCTTCATTGCTTTATTGCTCTGTTCGTTTCTGTTTAGGCTGCTGCCTGTTATCGCAGATTACTACTGGTTTATGTTCTTTATATTCTATGCTGAATTCTGTTGCACTTGTTCAATTTCACAGCAATCTGTAAAGTTTCATCTCATGTCCAATACATATGATGCACATTACTTGTAGGCTAAATACCTGCTGTAGTCACTGTGAATGCAAACACACAGCTCAAGATAGTAAAAAGCAAGATTGTTATGGCAGAACTTTCTGTTTCACATAACAGGATATCTGCACTTTACTTCTATGTGAAAAACAATAAATTACTGCAATTAAAAATAACTTTGAAGAAAATATTTCTCCTCGTTGGTTGCATATTATATTAGATTTAGAATTGTTTTTATAATTCAATCCTTGCTTTACATTTAATTCATTTGTTTTGTGAGTGACCATACAGGGAGGTTTTTACAGGAAGAGAAGATAACGACAGGTTAATGTTCAACTGTAAAACATTATATTTTCTGAAAGCCATGCCTCTCTACAGCCTGAAAAGACATAGACCTTGACAGAAAAAACACCTCCCCGCAGCCACAGGTTGTTGAATTGACAGATGGCTATGTAGACAGAGAGGCTGACCATAATTGCCTCATTACCAGTAGTATCTGCATTCTGCTCATGGCTATCTTTGCCAATTAGGTGTGCAAAATGTAAGACACATCTGTGAGCGGTGGAAATTTTAATGCACTGTCATTAAGAGCAAAGAAAAATGCTAGAAATACAAAGTCTGATGCGCTTTTGACTTTCGACTGCTTGCAGAGCTTGCAGAGTCAATCACTGCAAAGCAAAATCCTGCCAAGGTAAGCAGATGATGAGCACACAGACAGACACAAACCGTACTTTGATAGTGAAGTGAGTGACATTCAGAAAATAGCCGAGATGAGGCAGGAGCCATAGAGCATACACACTCACTCTTTCTCTTTCCCACAGCACTCACCCCTCCGCCAGGCTCAGCAGCGGCACTGCTCGCATCTCCATATCTCCCTCTTCTTTCTATTGCTGTTTTATCTCTCCTTCCTCCTGTTCACACATCTCCTACCTAACTCCTTTCCTCTCCCCGGTCCTGCCTGGCCTGGCAAAAGACCCAATTCGTTCATCAGTCCCTGCAGGCTGGGTTTTTATCGATCACAGCGCAGACACATCAGATGCCAGGAATGTAGCCTTTAACAAAGAGCAGGCCGTTGCCACAGCAACTACAAACCCTTACTCCCATCCGCTCTATGTAGTCTGCCAATCAAATTAATGAAAAAAAGGAAGAAATAGAGTAAGGAGGGTGACATTTTTTTCATATTCCTTTACTCCACACGCTGAGAGAACACACAAATTGAATATATTCCTGGAAATTCAGTGTCATTGGTATAGCGCAGCCTAGTTTAAGGTGTTTCCAAGCTGTCATTCTGACCGCCTTGCTATTTGTCGACCTGTCTTGTTGCCCATCCATCTGGTGCTCCGGTAACTATCTCTGTCTGTCTACCTTATTATCCGTCCACAAGCCTGCCTCTGTCTTTGTGTATTTATCAGTCTGCCTTCGCCCGTCAGCCTCTGTTCCTCTCTGGCTCTCTGTTTAATAATTACAGTCCAGTTGTCTGTTGCTGCAGTGGGGAACTGGTGTGGTGATCTCTCTGAGAGTTGTGCGTCATGCACGGCTCTGCTCAGAGAGTTGGTGTGCACACGAGACATTACAACCTTGTAAGTTATTTAAGCTCATGTGAAAAAAAAGCACATGATAAAATGGCTATGGTCATATGCTGGACCACTTTTTTGCTTTCTCCAGTTAAACCTTAAAGGGAAAAATGAGTTCAGCTTCTCTGACAGGCCACTGAAAAAATATAATTTCTAAATTGTAAATATATGAGATTTTCAAGATAATTGTCTGTATTTTTTTGCTGTAATCTTAAAAAAAAAAAAAAAAAAAATCTGACATAGTTACAGAGAATATCATAAATCAAAATCTGTCCTTATCCAGGTTTTACAGTGAGACATTGATAAAATAAAGATGACTCCCCAAAGACTGTAAATCATGTCCTTGGATTAAAATACTGTTTCAGCACTTACGTACAAGTGCATAACCTTGAAAAATGATGTAGCTTTGATTCCCAAAGACCAGCAGTCTATTTGAAGTCCCAGTGTTATGGAACCCGCTGTTTTCCAACTTCTGTCTTTCGCACCCAATTTGACTGTTATCAGCACATTGAATAGGTGCTATCATCACACCTGTCCCAAATATGTGAGCTAGTAGGGGCCTACTAAACCTACTTGTGGGTTCAGGGCTGTCAAGTTTCTTTCTGCAAAAACAAAACAAACAAAAATCTATCTAAGAAACTATCTTAAAATATTGTATTTTCCACTGAGAATAAAAGGAATGTCAGCCATTTTTTTGTTTTTGTTTTCGCAGAAAGAAACTTGACAGTCATCTGACAGCACATACATGATAACAGGCTTTCTGTGCCCACTGGGCTCCATCAATATTGGCTCACTGAAATAAATGGGTGATAACAGCATCCTGAACCCAGGTTTAGTCGGCCCCTACTGTTGCATATATTTGGGATAGATGTGTGATGATAACGCCTATTCAATAAGCTACAGTTTTTCTGTTATTCACCTCTGTCACCACAGAATGACTGAATGTAGTTAGTATAGTTATATAAATAGTTGATGAGGACTGACTTAATGTAATTCACGCTATAATGTGGTTTTAGAGAACATGAAATTTTGGTGAAAAAATTAAGAAAAAACTGTTTTACAATTGAAATCACATATAGCAAATCCCTAAACTGTAACTCTGTTGAAGTTGCAACAGATAGCATTTTAGCATCACTAAATCTATAATTCAAACAGTGGTATGATTAAAAGAATTAAATGAGGTCACTGCTAAACAACGGTGGCCTCTGCTGCTTCCACTGTATTTTATATTACATTGCACCTGGTCAGAATTAGTTGGAGACTTACTGGCTTGCTTTGACGAGGGCTCTATTTTTCAAACAAAACAGAGCTAAAGCTTTTCAGACTTTCTGGAGATGGCAGATGGTGGAAGGAGTGAAAGGCAGATGGAAAAAAAATCACTTCCAACATGTTAAGAATGGAGCCATTGGCTTCATGGGAAATGTGGTCCCAAATGTAAGAGACAATTATTTGTACTTGATTTGTACTTTTTGGGTTTTTTTTTTTTAAAGCTGCACCATTTTTTATATTTTTCTATATTAAATGATAATGTGTAATGTGAAAGTTGTTACTCATAGTGATTAACTGCCACAGATAATTATCACCCAGCTCTGCAGTTCACTTCAGCTCTACAGAGGGTTTTAGTGTCTTTCAGCACACTGTTTTGACAACAGTGCTTCCATCCACAGCAGGTGGCTGTTCAACAAAAAAAAGCACTGATAGACATACTGTGTGCTACTTGCCCAGCACTTAGCAACTAGCTGGTGAACACAGGACCATTTAGCAGCTCAAGAGCCAAATATTTCCCACAGGAGTTGGTGGAGATCAAAACAGTGCTAAAAGGAGAGAGAATATTGGACTTCCATTCGTCACATAGCCAGAAATAGACTCCAAATGAAAGCTAATGTTTCTCTGTGTCTGCTGGATGAATAAATGAGAAACTGTTTGCTAACATGTTCACCATATCAGTGTCAGAAAGCATTATTATTATTATTATTATTATTATAACAAGTATAGGACGGCAAAAAATGTAATTCAAGTTCAAAGAAAGTTATCCCTGGCACACACTACTGCCATGTGACTCTTCTTTCTGAATGGCTTATTTGTATACAGTGATGGCTCTGATAGTCTGACCCAGGCTGACCTGGGTGGCACACATACACTACTGTAGTGGACTTTTCTTAACTCCCTCCGAGCCTGGCCATATTTTTAGAAACACTTGGAGCCAGTTGTGTCATGGGCAAGACGGAAAACCTACAAGATCCCACAGAACTCTGGGTAAATGGTAATGGTGAGGGGGGTCATTGAGAAGGGCAGCCTACAGGGTTGAGCGTTTTGGGATTTGGTTCTGAATTGGATTAGAGTCACAGTGAAACTGTAGAAAATCTGACAGCCGAATAGAAGCTGTAGGGTGATGCATGAGTCACTGTGAGAGTGAATGCGAGAGAGAAGAAGAGGGAGAAAAATAAGAGAGCCGAGTATGAGATAAAGCAGAAATACATGAAGAAATGAGGAATGCCACGCTTACAAGATTAGATAAAACTCTTGTTTGCTTGACTTGAGTATGATTTCTAATGTGCTTTTAACGGAGTAAAGCTTGAGAAACAGATTACAGCTCTTCCAGGAGATCTCCGCAATAGTTGGGCAATGCTCGGTGCACATGTTGATTTTAATCTATGGGCCTATCTGTCAAGATGAGCACCATTAAATCCCTGTTCATTATCACACCACTTGCCAAATCTGCGGCCTTTGACAAGAGCAGAGGGAATATATTTCAGACTGAGGAGGACTTGATTGGACTGTACCAATTAATTTTTAAAAACTACTCTAAATTACAGTATTGATCCCCACAATATTATGTATGAATTAATAATGAATTTTATTGACAGAATGTGTGTCTGGCACTTTTATTTTTGCCTTTAGGCATCCATTAAATCTGTGCTTGTGTTGTATCTTTGTGAGAGAGATCTGCAGCACTGCAACTTTAAAACTGTTATTAGCACAGTTAGCCCAATATGTGTGGTTAGAGGTATATAGCATTAAAGGCTTGGTTATTTTTTGTGGTTACTGTGCATAATAATCTCGACTATAAATCCTCTCTCGTCTTCCCACAGCCTTGCAAACATGAGGCTTTGAATACATTTACGTGGCTGCAATTATTTTGCACCCAAGCTCCTTGGAAAGAAGCCATTATTATTTTACTTAACATAAATCTTATTCAGTCGACTTCAACTACAACCTCAACAAAGAAATTTTAAGCACATTTTCCATTCATTTGCTCCTTTTTAAGAAAAAAAGCATTTATTTCATTTGTCACTTTGGATCACTGGAGTCATAAAAATGGTACAATGTTCATTCATTCTCTTGTTTTTCCTTGAAGTATTATACCATGTCCCCACCGTTCTGCTTTGCTCATTTCTAGATATAATAGTGGCATGAATAATGGAATTATTTCACATGAGAGAGTTCACATGTAGGCGATTATTGCCGCAGTGTGAGCATATAACATAACACACTCAATATGATAATTGACCTGAAAGGACACTTCGTTAAACCAATCATCCTTTGTGTGTCTATGTATTGATGCACAAACAAATGTGCCTGCAAATTGCGTTAACGACACGCTAGCAGTGTTTTACATGGAATTTGATGGTAATTCAAAGAGAGACCCTGTTGTGATCCGATACACTGAATTAACCAAACACAAAGGATATATATACAATTCATCAAGTTGTCAGATGAAGAAAAAAACCCTGTTGATTTTCATTTTTATGTCCATATCATTAAAAAGAAGACGTAGAGAAAGAGAAGCAGAGGAGCTGCAAGACTTTTAAGCAGAGAGAACTGAGACCGGGAAGGCATCCCTAATTCTGTGTACATTCAGTGATGACTGAGTTCAATTTAATGATAATGCACTGTGTATTCACCACAAATACTAACAAGCCAAATACATTTTCTATTCTGGGGTTTGTGGCACTCTGCGCACCCAATGACCACCCTGCAGAGTGCAAAATGTCAGCAGAGTTTTCAGGATGCTGTTGGGAATCAGAAGTTGAACCGTGTTCTTCTCGGCTAATTAGCGCTTGTGCATTCAAACTCTGCCAATTAAACAGCTCCTTTCTGCACCACTGGCCATGTTTCCTCTGAAGCGGTGCCTTGTTGAGCCATCAACAGCGTATCCTGTCTTCCACCATGTGGCTTGTTGTATGTCTGCTGTGCTGCAGGCTCACAAGGGATGTTGCTTTACCCCGCAGTCTCTGGATTTAGAAAAGTCCAGTTAATACTAGTCAGTGTTTGCTCATACTGATAGAGGGAGGGACAGCATGGTGCTGCTACACCACAGCCTCCAGAACTGAAACAAAGAGCATAGTGACACGCTCTGTAACACAGCCTGCATGCTGTGGACATGAATAATGTGAGCATTACAGTATGTTCCTCCACCAGCTGAATGATGTCACAATGTGCCACTTTTCCCAGCCTTTCATATTAAAACATTTAAGACCTCTTTACATAGATGTGAGGGCAATTTAACATGAATTAAAGTTGCATCTTAAAGCTGCTCTAATACTTAAATATAAACGGTGGCTCAAATGTCTGTGTAATGTGAAAGTGTCACTGTCACCCGACACCTACAGAGTGTCTTAGCATTGTTCAGCTGTTTGTTTTGGTTTTCCAGCATGCAACTTTACTGTTAAGTTCAGTCTTACTGCTCTCACCAACAAAATGAAACTCAAAAATCTGCTGTACATTATCTGCTCAGCACCAAACGGTAGACAGACGAAGTTAGCAACTAGTTCCCTCAAGGGCAGGTATAGATCAAAATAAAGCTACATGAAATATTAGTGAATACTGGACCCACATTTGGCAGGTCAACAGAAACAACCCTCGAAGGGAATGCTAATGCTGCTCTGTGTCTGCTGGATGTGTGAATAAACTACTGCAGGCCCGGCACCAGATGAAGTGACTGAGGGACTGTTAGAAATTGCGAAGGGGCAACTTTTTTCATAAAATAAAATTCATTGATTTAACCACGCAATAGCCTCAGAAAGGCTGAATAACAACAGCATAAGGCTACTGTTGCAAATTCGAAGAACAGCCCACATTTATTAATCAGATAACTGACAGATATCTCACATAAGAACATAGCAGAACGCAAAATATTTTTTTAATTTACGAATGATTCTCTGTCAAAATCAGTAGGGGAAAGAGCGTAGAAACGTCATTGACCGTCCCTTCACTTCCTGTTGTTTCCCTTCTGTCTGTGGATCGCTACAACTGGGGGAAAATGGAAATGGGGCTAAAAGTTATATTTATAACCATGAAAAGCAAGAAGGCTAAGAAACCGAACTAGGTGACGCGTTCTGTCTGTCTATCAATCTCCTCCGCTCCGTTTCAGTACTATGTGGGCAACGCAGCCCAAGCTTAAACCTATGCAAATAGCCTAAAATGATACTGGCCACGTAATTCTTTGACACACCAAACCAGCAGAATTCTTACAAAATAAACCACAAAAATTGTTAAGCCACCTCATGGCGCTGGACCCAAGCTACTGTATGCTAACATGTTCAAGTTCAACTTTACAAGGAGATAATATGTTTAAAGCTTTTGTGTTTAAAGCTTATTGCGCTGCTTCTAAGTGTCAAAAAATCCTGCAGGTTTAAAATCATGTCATTTTAATCTTTGGCACTGTCGGACATTATGAAGTAGAAGAAAAAAATGTTAACTAATAACTGATGAAATTCATGGGCGAGAAGAGGGGGGCACTTTCCAGCACACCACTGAGCAGTACCTCTGCTCCCTCTTGCCAAATATCGCTCAAGCAACGGGACTGTCATGTCCGAATAAAGCCATAACCGAAATTTACGTAACACACAGCTATGTCTGAATGACAAAGGCTTTAATTAGCCACTAAGCCAGCACTTTTAAATGTTAGTAAGTCATTAATTAACAGTTTTTTTGCTGATGCTCTGCAGTCTTCTTCCAGAGGCTTAAGGACCAAAAAGTCCATTAAGATTGTTCCTTTTTAATTAATGAAGTAGTTTAGTAGCTAATTTATTTTCTGCTTGCCAAATGTTTCCACTTGAAAAATGTTTTTCTAAACATTAACATATACACACTCAAATGTGTAGGTCCTGACAACTGTGTATCAACATTCATACTACATTGCATATTATCCTTTATACCACTTTATATTCTACCTCAGCACAGTAGTCATTGAAGGACAGTCACACAGAAATCATATTGTGTGAAATGATTGCTTGAAAAGACACCATTGCTACATTTCAATGGCTGCTTAGCTTTCATGCAAAAGGAATAATCAGATTTTCCACGGTGTGTCGACTGGCATTACGTTTCTCCACCTATCTTGGCAAGTGTTTTGTAGAATAGCAGATTTTTCTCACTCTCTCCCTTGTTGTTGCTTATAAATCAGTGTTACTTGAAGGACACTCACCATATTAGGTTTCTGTCTAATTTTAGTCTCGGGAGGTAGAACTCATCCATTTTTCATGGTATATGTATACCACCACTGATTCATAGGCCCCTTCCCCATTCACCAAAATGAGATTTGTCTTAGCATATTAAACCAGTTTTTCCTGCATTCCTTCTAATAATGTTATCCTCTTCAAACAAGTTCCACATTATGTGTTTCAAAACTGCATGTTTAATTTAGTTTAGATCCAAGTTTCTGCACTTTGCAGGAGTGCCATCCAAGACTTACTGCAGCTGGGTTAGGGGTGAGGATTATTTTCTGTTAAGCTTGTGTGAAATCCTAACAACCATATTAAAAACACCAAAATAGCCCACATACAAGGTTTTATGATACCATAGAAAATCTACACACAATGTAACATACATGTGTGATTTTCTTTTTTCAGTCAGCGAAGGAACTCTTGCAGCTCCCTTCAAAACTTTGTCTATTTCAATTTAGAATGACACCAAACCACGATGGCAAAGAGGCGTCTCCATTTTAAAAGGTCAAGTGTTAACTTACATCTATTCTTTACCTCTAAAAATAAGAGGGGAAAAGGAGCCCGATGATGTTAGATGGTCTCGGTAGTCAATATTTTTATGTTTGCCACAAAACTCAAGGGAGACATTTGTACTGTCCTAGTAGGGGCCTGTTGCAATTATATGGTGCCCGCATCGATCCCGAGTATTGATTAAAGTCTGTTCTTGATTTTAAGATTCAACAGACATTTCTTGGGATTTCAGAGGAAATGAGAGCAATGGAAATTACACTCATTTTAAGATGGCAAGAAACCTCATAAATAAAGCATTTTTATTTAATTTAAGAAGTGAAATATAAATGATTTAACTACATCTTGTCCCCTTGTTGGGTTCACAAGAGCTGATGCACTGATAAGAGTCAGTAAGAACAGATTCAATTATGGGGAAAGATAACAGGCGAACATAATGCAATAGCCTTTTTGTTATTAACTTTTATAGTGCAGGCTGTATATTGAAGAGAATCAGTTTTCTGCTGTCAAAGCACTAATAAATGAAGACAATATTGGTGCGATGTCAGTTTCCGGTGATGATAATTAGTTTTCACAAATCACAGTTCTTTTTTTTTTCATTTTCAATCCCTTTGATATGAATTGTTTCTGTTTTTACCTGCATGCTATATTTTTAGATCCTTTTTTGCTGAATCTCTTGGGCCCATTCACTCCCAGTTTCAGCCTTTTCATTCAGTCTGAGAAGATGATTCTTCTCTGTGAACGAGAGGTCCACAGTTGACAATACTGTAGCTGCATCAATGGGCTAATAATGAGGTGATTAACTCAAGCATTTTGAAAAGAAGTTCCCAACACTGTTGCATATAAAAGTGCAGATTCAAAAACAGTGCTTGGGGACATCTTACACGACTTTTTACTTGTACTGTTTAGCATCCTACCCTTGCGTCATTGTATAACTACTTTCAAATTTCTTTTAAGAATATATTATCTGTAGTTATGTAAGTTATTGGAAACCAAAGCTGTCAGCTGTGAATACTAGTTTTTAAGTCATGTGCTATTGGCTGCCAAAGGATTTGTGATTATAATATGCTCTCATGCCCAATATTTTGTCTTGAAACTTAGACTGCTCTCATTCCCTGGAAAGCCTCCTCCACTTACAAACTATGTCAGCTTGGGAACCGATATTTTCTCTGTATTCAGCTCAACATTGCTAGGAAGCAATTTTGCCTGTTAGCAATTATTAATAACAAGAATTTGATGAAAGCCTGAATGCTGGGTGGATCTCTGGAGCAGCTAGCTTTTCAAACAGATGTTTGAACTTGCTGCGGCATGTTCTCACTGGCTTCAAACCAGTTAGTATTTAGGCAGTGAGCGAGTGAAATAAGATGCAGCAGCTTCACTTACATTCAAGGCTTCTTTCAGTAACTGAAAATATAAATAACACAACACAAAAACAACATTTTGAGAGTGAAAAACCTATTTTGACAAGTCTATTTGACTTTTTTTTAAATCAAACTTGAGGTAATCACATATTCATGATCTTTGAATGTTATACCTACTCAGACTTGATATCATATTTGATATCAACTTTGAAAAGTTTCATGTATGTGACTGTTACTTTGAGAAATTTCTCCCAAAGGTTCTGAAATCCCACAGATGCTCATGTTTCCCCAACAGAGTTATGATTTCTGTTTGCCTGAGGAAGTTTTTGGCTTAAAATGGAAATATATTTACGATGACTGCAAAATACACGAGAAACGAGAAGCTGTAAATTGCTTGTGCTAATATCAGTTTGTACTGGGAACATGAACTTGCTCCTGCACCCTCCTGTCATTTTCCTGGAGAGCCGTTTAGTTAGCGTCATGTCTTTTTACATCAGACCCTCAACGAGGGATTAGGCAGTCCTCACTGGCACTGAATGACACGGGGGGGATTAGCACTTTCGCCTGTCACCAAATCATTCTGACGGATTAGCAATCTCCACTGTCACTCCAGAGAATTCACTCCGGCTCTAAACGAATTCAAGTCAGTGTGACAGCCAAGGTGACATTGAAGCGAGAGGGAACAAGTCATTTTCGTCAACCTCCTCTGACAACCTCTGGCACGATGCTTAGCATGGACAATGTTAGCATGACGGACATTTAGTGGGAGGCGTTAATCGACAGCATGGACAGCAGCAGTCAGGTGGGTTCATGTGTTGTCAAGTACTCTTTAATGAGTAACTCAGCTACAGATCAAAGTTTACTTTTGTCAGCGGCACAGAAGGAAATATGAGAATAAAATGTTTGAATTTAAATGGTGTCTGAGCAGAAACCGACATTTAAAAAAACCCAAACAAACACAAAATGAACCCTAACCCTAACCCTAACCCTAACCCCAAACCATTCTGAATCCATAAATTCCCAAAGCTCCTGTCAGTAATGAGAAGTGTAAGGGATTACAATTTGAAATTCAGTGATTCCATTCCAGTAAATAATCCCAATAACGATCTGTTATTTTGACAGTTTGGGGGTTGACTTGTTTGCTGTTTTACTGGTAGTTTGATGGAGGGTTGATATCAGTTTGGTCTCATGTGAGCTTGCTGCAAGGGCTGGAGGTGTGGAGACAGTAGTAGCTGCCACCAAAAGAGGAGAAATATGACTCGAGGTAACTCTTAAATTGTCTTATTTGCATGTTGTGTCTTCTTAACAGTTTTTCTAACATTACTCACTGGTAAGGTTACATTCAGGAATCACAGATTTAGTTCAGGGTGTGAGAATAATGGAGCTCCACTCAGAGGACGGGACCTTGTGCAGTCACTGGGGCTAATATTAGACTAGCTGATGATAGTCAGTACATACCTCCAAACTGAAGGATGGCTGTCTCTTTGTCTACACAGAAGATGTAATGTGTGGCCGCAGAGGCTTTGAAGTTGTCTAAACCTTTGACAGAGCTTGACTGAGAGAGAAACAAAAGTAAATTAGTTACTAATTACTCAACAACAAAAGTAATCTATTTAAAAAAAGAGTAATATGTAATGTATAACTGAATACATTTTTGAAGTAACTTGCTCAACACTGGTCAACAGCCTCCCAACACTTTCTACATAGCATTTCCAGCTTATCTACAACACTGTGCAAGCCATAAAGCCTTGTTCTTTAGCTAACAAACAAATTATTTTTACATTCATGTATTTTGCAAAGGTGATATGTTATATGACCACATGTTCCTATTAAACATATTCATACAGGCGTTTTCATGATATCCCCCAAAAAGCACACATTTTTATATCATATCCTAATAAAAATGACTGCTCTAACTTTGTGCCATTACTAAAAAAAATGTTACATTCCCCGGTGTGCTCCAAAAATGCCACGACATGGGTCAGATGCATAAAAGACAAAAATATGCACATGCATTCTCCTCTTGGCACATTGGAATGAGACACCTGACACCTGTTTGCATATCAATACCTCTGCCATACCGGATTGTGTCACATCGGTGAGGTTCTCCAGTAATGCCAGAGCAGCTGTCATTATGCAGAACCATTATACACGGCTGTGCCTATTTATAGCAACAGCTGCATATTAAAAGTAATTCATCATGTGTACCTATTAACCATCATTGACGGTGATATCTCAAACATTATTTTTAAACATCAGAAAGATGATCATGAGTTTACTTTATAGTGCCAATATAGACAGACTTTACAAAGTGCTTCACAAGGACCGATGAAATTAAATGCCTCAGATATAAATAAAAAAATATGATAAAACTGATCACACAGTGTTTGGATGGGCATTTTACAGATTGCTGTACAGACTGCAAAAAAAGACCCAGTGAAAATGGCCAACAACAACAAACTATGTTTTATTATTAGATTCTGTCTTTCACCCAATTTTTCATCTCCACCTTATCATATCACTCTCAGATTACTCTAAAACAAATATGCATGAGGTGAACATATTTTCACCACACATTCTGTTTTTATAAATACCAGTTTTATATGTGTATATGGAAGTTTTTTTTTGGTTTTGGTTCAGCTCTTTTTGAGTCAAGGTTAAGTAAAAAATAATTTGCTTGAGCTTACCCGTATGGTCTTTGGTCCACACAATCCATAATTTACATAATCCATATCACATAACCCTACTTATTACACCCTTTGGTCTATAAAATGTTAGAAATCATTTACAAAAGTACAGAGTGACATCTTGCAATTGCTTGCTTTGTTCAAAATCCAAAGGTGTACAATTTATAGCACAAGCATAAAACAAAGGAAAGCATCAAATCCTCACATGTAAGAAACCAGTGAATGTTTTGAATTTTTGCTTCATAAAATATTAAAATTCTCAAAGGAGGATCCTCAGTCGTTCCTACAGATGATTTCTACCTTCATTGTAACAGTTTGTACTGGCCACCAGTAAAGATCAATGATTACTTAATCCCCCCGATGCAGCTCTTCTTTAGGTGGAACTATACCTGCAATACAAGCACTGCAGTACACCGTTTGTGGATTTCTCACCACAACTGTGACAGAAGCCTTCTCCTGTGATTTGTTTACGCGGGAATGCGGATCCTTAGACTTAATGTAACAGCATCAAATTAGTGTGTGTGTGTGTGAGAGAGAGAAACAGAGAGCTTACTGGATGCTTTCAGAGGATAATACCTGCCTTTTACACCTGCCGCATAATTGGCTGTCTCCAAACATAACCAGAAACTGGCAAATAAATGTGAACTCTCTGGGGAATGGAGCGGGTTTGGACCAGTTAAATGTTCGCTAAATGCTCCGAAATCCCAGGCTAACTCACATTCACATGCATTCATGAATATTCCAAAACATTATGATATCCACTTGAAAGCCTGAACAATTTCTACTGCTGCACAATAGCTATTGGAAGACATTCTGTGGCTTAGAAATAACTTCTATTATTATGTGTTTAAACAATGTTTCCTTTTATGTCATCACTTAAATAGCTGGTATCCTAAAAAGCAAATCTTCAGGGGAAGCCAGTAGTTTAAAGACCATCCATAGAAAATCATTCAGCCCAATTCCTTTTTAGAGAAGTGAAGTCCAACATTTTAATCCCTCTGCAGACTGTTTCATCCCAACATTATGAATCTTACAAATCATACCATTCAGGAAAACCCAAGCATATGCCACAAAATCAATATGGAGAGGCTGAGGACAAAGGGGCCTCTGTAGCAAAGCTCGTGTCTTACACAGGATGGAGAACTACTGGTGGCACGCATCCATTAGCACCTCATCTATTTTCTATCAATAAAACACAGAGGAGCAGAGTAAATAGTGGCAGCTGCTCTGGCTACCACAGACAGTTTTATAGCAAAGGATACTCCTGTTTTCTACTTTTTTTTACAAAAAACCTTTCCCACGGCCCTTTTCCCATTGCTGTAAAGGTGATGTTAGACAATGAAGATCTGTACAGTGCAGAAGATTTTGGGGTGTGCCTTTTTCTTGCAGAACCTTGGATTTCTTCGCCCATCCCTTCAGTATTTTGTAAAATTGGGCCATGGACTTAATCTCCTTTATAGAATGTACTATGCCTAATAGTGACCCAGTATCCGAGGAATTATGTTCACATTGGATGATTTCAATGTGTATGTTCAGTGCAAATGCAGGAAGTAGTGTGTCCTTTATGAAGACATGCTGAAAGTAATGGTGATATGGACCGGTCATAGCAGTGAATGTTTTCTGTCTTTTTTTTTTACTGACTTTAAGAATATTGACATTTCCTTGCACAGATATTGTAGAAAAAACTAATTTGAAATATTGTTGTATATAATCAGGGGATCTGCAGAATTTTTCAAAATCAGTGTTCTGTCTGGTGATAGCGTTGCTAATAGCATGCACCTTTAATTAAGTTAGTTCATTATTATTCAGTTGTTTATTACTATTTATTTGATTTTAAGTATCTTAATTTAATGAAATGTATTAACTAGGTAAAAATGTAAAATACATAGAATACTTACAAAAAATGAATAACGCTATTATTATTTACTTACTGAAAAGTCAAGGTTCCTGATGGCAACTTGCCATTCATTATTCAGTCTCAAGCCATGCATTTCACCAGCACTGATGCTCTTTGTTTATATGAATTTTACCTGATAAAGGTGAATTGTTGTTAATAAAGTGAGCTCAAGTGATCAACAGAGTCCTGGAGTGCAAGAACTTTGAGGTGTTACTTGCTCATTTCACTAAAATGCCCCAATAGTACTTCCTATTGCAGAAATCTAGGCAACATTATGGGAAGGAAAGGGTGCACATAATACATGAAGAGATTATGATTTTGGAGAGATAAGTGGATTTGCAAATTATCCTCCAAATACGGCAAAGCTCTGTGATGGAGGATCCTGCCCATGTGGGAATGCTGAGTGTGCTTAGCACATGTCTTGTCCACCTGAGTGCACCCTGCTTGTTTCCTCTCCTTTAATGATCCATTAAAACTGATCAATGACAGGAAACATTACAACCACTTAGTTGTTCACCGTAATAGTATTCTTACTTCTCAGAGACCAATCAGCGGCAAATTGCCAAAGTAATTTTCCTCCAAGCTCTTGTGACTCAACAAGCCATATCCTATTTGGTGTGTTTGGAGGAGGATAGTGTGCAGATCTTTTGTTTTGCATTGGAAAATTGCTCAGGAGGAAACGCTTAATGGATCTAACACATTAACATCATCAGCAGCCTAAACAGAGCACAATGCAACATATTTCTGTATAAAGGCATGATGCTGACTTTTTTCTCTACTCAGGGAAATTTAGCACTCTTTGTTTTTCTGTTGCTCTTTACACCAACATGTAACCCTCAGCTGAACGCTAGCCTATCTCTGGGAGGCATCATAAGGCATTCTGGGAAATTAACGCAGAACTTACTTAACTCTATAAAGACAAGGCTAAAAAGGTAAATTGCAACACTGCATCGATAATGAAATTCCTTCATGAACTTAACAACAGGTTAATGACATACTGCACATCACTGAAACGTCTGAGGGTGGAATTACAAGCAATTCCCTCATGAAAACTTTGGCTGTAGGCAAACTTAAGAAAAACACTCCAGCAATCATTCTTCCTCTAATGAATCCCATGGTGAGCTACTGAGCAAACTACTGTATGTCTCCAAATAGAGAACAGGCTGATAGCCAGAAACTCCAAAATAATCTTTTCAGTTTATGAAGTTGTTGGCGTCAGCATTTAACAGCTGAACTTGTTAAACAAACTCTTCACGTCTTTTTTACTGTATACAATCCCACCTCCCTCTTCCCTCCCAGCATGACATTTACACCTTTACACCGGATACTGAATTGTTAATACAGGGTCTCACTTTTTCTCTCTACAACAAATATCACAGCATCGATCCTCTTGTCTCTGTCTCGACACCTTAATTTCATTTGTTTCTGCTTTATTTCATTGCAACCCAACACGTAATTAATTAATGGTAATTAATACCAGATGGAAGGCTAGGTCATAGTATCATTTTATGTAAAAAATGTATGTAATATTATAGTATATACAGTATTACAGTAACATAGAGTTTATAGTTTCTATCTATAGTTTGCTGTAGTAAGTGAGAGCTGTGTATCTGTGTGAGAGCACGCTGCTGGCCCACTAACAGTGTGTGAAAAAAGGGACAGTCTTCTTCTGCAGTGGGCTCCATTTCCAACTCTGCTATGCTAATTAATCCCCAAAGCAGCTGACAAATACAGCAGGGAGTAATGCTTCCACATTTTGCAAGATTAGGGAAATGCAACACAGTCAGGATGTTCCCTCGTCTAATTGTCACTGTCCCAGCAGCAGCGCTCCGTTCGCTCACACCCACTCCAAAGTGTGACACTCAGATGGCTCCGAAACATTTGTTCTGCAAAAAACTGACTCTCACCAAGCACTCTGTGCTCTTTGTGCACGTTTCCCCACAGTTAAACATTTTCATTTGTTCCAGTGTGTTTGCCAGCTGGATTGCAAGAGTCTTACAGCATTACAGCGAATGTACTTGCTTTGGCAAAGGAGCGTAAACATTAAATGACTCAAAATTCATAGAGCATGCATTAGTGCTGCACTCTGGAAGATGTTTCATCAGATCAGTCTGAGTCACAAGGTGGAGTTGAAACATCCAATTTGCAAAGCTCAGATGCTTCCTGATTGCCCTAAATTTCTGTTGGTTTACAGATGTAAAATTCACCCTGAAACTAAGTATGTTACTTTGATTGTCATTTTTTAAATTTCAGTAAAATTAATTTAACTAGTTTCACTTCAGGTGTAATAAAACAGTTTTGGGATTTAGTTCACGTTTATTTTGATTTATATGAGATAACATAACTTTGCAGCTTTTCCTTTATATGTGCTAAAGATACTTTGTAGCTCAAATCATTAATGGTAAAATGATTTTCTATTAACATTTTTGCTTTACTCACAAAAGACAGCATCATTCTAGTTTAATAATATTAATTTTAGTGTAAAAAGTCAGTTCATCCATATTGAAAAAAAGGCACCCAGACCTCTTGGATTCTATAGTTTCAGTTTTATTTGCTGAAGTTTTCAGATTTCTGCTGCTGAGATTTAAGCCACCGCAGTAATACACTGGAGGTGAAAAGAGTCTGAATGAAATTACTTCTGCTGCTCCTTTGTCATCCTCCTCTCTGCCTGTCTTAGACAGTAAATATGTTTTCTGCACAGTAAGATAAAGTGAAAATTATTGATGAAAAGTCATCTGTGGCTGTCTCCAGCATCTTTTGATGTATTCAGGCAAACAAGCCCACATCAGTACAAACGTTTCTGCAACTAAAGTTCCACAGTCAGAAAACTGTGGAAAACACTTTCGAAAATATTTCAGGTCGCACTCTGCATGGGAATTGAGAGGCATGCTGGGAAAAACACTTCACTCAAGTGACTGTCTTAATCTACCTACGTACTGTAATTATATAAACCTTCCAAAGTTTAATTAACTCTTTGGTCACTTACTCAATGCCAGATGCTTGGACAATTTGTTGTGGGTTCTCATCTGGCGTCATTTGCACATCTGGTACATACACAACAGTTTCAATAGTGAACATACAGTCAGTCAGTCACTCAGTGAGGGAGATTTAGTCTGTCTGTCCATCCCATTTGGCATATTAAACAACATAACATAAATATCTTTGAGAACTTCTATTTATGCATATGCCACCAATGTATGAAAATACCTAATAAAATGTAAACTAAAAGCACAACAACCACTTCCAAACCTATCAAGAAACTGAATGAAAACTATAATTATCCTGATTGAGAGGCAGCTCTGCAGACTGCCTTTGTTTCAGATGCTCAGTGTGGCAGAACACAGAGGGACACAGCTTTTGCAGGGACACGTGGTGCTGATGCTGTCATCCTAAAAAGCCACTGAAGCTGTGGCTTTGGCCGTCAACTAGCCGCATGGCCCTGCGGCAAGGAGTGTGCTCTCAGACAGCAGATCAAGCGGGGCGCTGGCGTCCACATAACGGAACAGCTGAGAGGCCACAGGCACCACAACTGGAAACACACAGGCCTGGTGCTACACTGTGGGTTTAATGGCCTTTGTGTTCTTTGAAGTGCTTTATAATGATAAGGGGATGAGTGCATTAAGACTACAGCTCACTGGGCCAATTGTATTGACAGGGTAGTTACTACAGTATAGCAGGTGTTCCCTGGGAGCGCTGCTCTGTTCCCTACCCGAACAAACAACCTGTTTGTGTCTGCACTCACTGTTTTTATTTGTGCTATTACTGAGCACTCCAGCAAAGCCATCCTGCATCCTGTCACAGAGGGGAATAAAGTCATATTGACCATCTTGGATTGAAACAATATCTGTTCTGAAATGCGAAACAGCAGGCAGGCTCGTTCCTTCTATCATACATGACAGGCAATCAGGAGCTGTTTTTATTACCACGCATACGTTGTCAGGAAATCAGTATGATTTGTGCTTGTCTATCACCTGGTGTCGTTTATTACACTGTGCTTGGGCCAGGAAGCCTAATATGAACATTATCTATTTATACAGCAGTTTTATCTCTCTAGAAATAAAAAATTTATGTTGCATGATAACCACCATGGTGTAGATGTTGCGTTATCCCCGCTTCAGAAGGCAATGAAACGCTTAAGCTTATTGCTTGTGATGTTTACTTTATCTTTGTTGCAGCAGCAAACACATCAGAAGCCACCGCATCTAATAAAGCAATGCATGATGGAGGAAAACACAAAAGCAAAACAATCAGTATAAGCCTCGCACATAGGCAGTTATTGCACATTCCGATTCATTTTCCAAGTCGAAGAGGGAGAAATTTAGAATTCAAGGTGGCGGATGATCTTATTTTATTTAAGTCAAAACATCTCAATTAGGGCACGCTCCCATTCACCTACCACTCGCTTTCATTCTCCGTATCAGATTTGCTTTGTTTTACGCCGTGCTATTCGTGCACTTTAAATGACATTCCGAAATGCCTCCCTGTTGACTTTTGGCATCATTTCCACTCTGTTATCCAATTCAGTAAGGTCTTTTATAACCTGTCCATGATAATTTCTGCCTTCTTTTGTTTAGTTTTATAAACCCCCTCAGGGCTTTCATTTCCATCATCTGCACGATGTGTAATCTATTTTCCTCTTATGCATTTCTATTATTTTTTACTGTATGTGTGACTAAAGTAAATTTGCAGAAGCAGAGATGGAGGGAGGCAGCAGGAGAGAGGTCGGGGAAGCTAATGATAGAATATGGGCCAGATGCAGGCAGAACTCCTGGAGATGCAGGGTTGCGGGTCTCACTGTTAAAATAAATACCAAAACGGAAAGAGACGAGGGTGAGGGCAGGAGGGTCGGCAGGCGCTGTGACCTTCAATCTGGCTCTTGGCTTATGTCACATTTAATTCCTCTACTCAACTGTCTGTTTCCATGATAGTCACAGCAATGCATAAAACCAGGGTCCCATTAAAATATGTTACTTTCCTGATAATCTGGTGGGAGTTTTAAAAAAAAAGGTCTGTGGATTATCCAGAGTAATCCATGACATTGTTTCTGGAAAAATACATTGATGTTGTATTTTTCAAATGTCATTTTTCAATGCTGTGAGCGTCACAAACAAAATGTCATTCACCTCTATTGTATTGAGGTAGAGGCAGAGACAGATGGATCTCTCAAAAGAGAGAGTACTAAAAATATGTGTTTTTTTTCATGTAGTTTGGTTGAACTGACTCTTTAAATTACTGATATTATTATTGTATTTATAACTATAAGACAGTTACAGAGATACTACTATAAATTGATATTATCTTACTACAAGCAGCTGGTAAGTTTTTTTAGCTAACGTTTAATAAACTATTATCATGGACAAATTTGAGATATTGGATAAACTCAAAATTTCTGTGGTCAAGCAGAAACAATGCTGTTTTGTTATGTTGTAAAGAGGTGAATTTGAAAATATCTTCCTTTAACTACACTAACATGTTAATAAATGTACTGCCTTAAAAAACGCACCCGGCTCCTTTTACAGACTGTTCTTTTAAATAATCTAGAAATCGGCTTCCGAGGAACAACTCATGTCAACCCTCCTCTGGGAATGTGATAATGCCAGAGGAAGGGAAGCCCGCACTAACCTGAGAACTCCATTGTGCTGAAAGCCCTTTTCCCATTTTACTGGCATCTCTTACAGGAGTGTGTCCTCTAGAGACCTGCCTGTTGCTTCATTTTCTCATTTCTCAATGGGAAGGACGTCTGCTATTATGTGCTCTTGACATTGCTGAGAGCTGAGCATGTTTATATATAGCAGCAAGAGTGACAGGCACTTATAAACATTTTGACTTTAAGCACCTCAAAGGTGTTTTCAGTCAGTCGGCAGAGTTTCCTCTATCTGCTGGGTGCCGCGAGACAAAAACTGAGATGCAAAGGGTCTATGCTGACTTTCATTAAGGCAACGGATAACCTTATTAGTTATTAATGCAATGTGTAACTGCAGCAGGTCGAGACTGACATACCAGTATGAACACTGCCCACTTAAAGACACCACATGTGGCATTCTAATGTCAAAAAAATGATGAATAAGGGAGACATTTTTGAGAAGAGGGATAACAATAGATCTCTAAATCACAGTAATCACAGTTCATTTAATACAAAAAAACTGATGTTTTAAAATATTTATAAAAAAGAAGCAATGTAGCTCTTGCACTATTAGCAACATAGCATCCCATCTGTACATCATCTGGATCCATGTTCAGCTCTGTTCCTGCGTGTGTGTGTGTGTATGTGTGTGTGTGTGTGTATATAGGTTGACATATATGTTGACCAATACAGTCTATTGATTTTCTGATAAATGGGGCCGATACTGTAGGCTTTCATTAAGAATCAGCTTTTTACTGTTGTCTACGGTAATGGATATGACCCAGTTTGACTGATCACGCTTATGGAAAAAATTGATATGTGTTGCTTGTGGGAGGATCTTATTGATTTTAATACATTTCAGTTGGATTACATAACCATGAGTGTGGTTATTGTTATTGTTATGATTATCACTATGATTTTTATGATTATAATTATAGCAGTGGGTATGCTCATTATTGCAATTATTGCTGTGTTTATCATTATAGCTATGACTGCTTATCCTTGTAGTAATGGTTATGATTATTTTAAAGGCTTCAGCAGACTTCCTGTTTTAGAGTCATTTCCACACTGCAAATATTATTTCTCATCTTTGTTTTTCTAGGAAAGTCACATGACTCTCATTTCCGCCAGTGTCCTTCACATTCACACATTAATCGGTGACACTGAATACCTGCAAAAAAATAATGGCTGTTGGCAGCTTTGAGCCAGTTTTGGCATTCGGTGCTGAAAACCCCCCCATGTGGGTCGAGCCCTTGTGTGTATTTATATGTGAGAGAGAGAGCAAGAGAGTGTGTGCAGTAGGAGGTGCAACATACCTGAGCAAAAAATAGGCTCTTTTGAGTGCTGGAGCATAATTCTGCTCTTGTGAATTTCCCACGCACCACTGTTACATTTTAATCATGCACTGGAGACAGGGGAACCTTGAGTTTGTTGAAACTGACGCCTACAGAAACCTGCATCTGCAATGCTAATCACACTACAGCAAAGGGCCCCACAGACTAGCCTTGTCTTCCCTGTCAAACGAAAAATTCGTCTCCAGTAACAACCGAGCACTCCATAGCTTGCTGCATTGCTAATGTGTTGCGGGGCTACATCTGGAGAAAGCCTTCAATGTCCCATTACTTTAGCCAAATCAGTATTCAGAATAAGATCACGGAGATAAAGTGAGTCAGTGTAGTGGCTCCTGTACTGGTCGCATGGTATCATTTTTCTCCCATGATGATATGTTGTTTCTATTTTTACTACTTTGTGATGTTACTTGTGTGTATTTACAGCACATCCTTGGTGCTGTTTTATCTTTCATCTTAATTTAGGCATCTGTGTATCCCATTATCTGACACCTCCTTTACAAAACAGCTAAGCTAATGTATTCACATGTATTCAGATTTTTGCAAAATTATTCTTACTTTTTACTTTATTTAGCCGTCCGGTCATTTTTTAATTTGGGCAGAGCAATGATCAGAAACCTGAGCTGCACCCTGTTTTTGTGTCTATTTTGAGAATACTCAGAGAGCTCTTAACATCATCTAAAAAGCAGTGTCAGTTTAGGAGTGCTTTCATCTCTGCAATCCGTAGCACTTTATCACGTCTTTGTAATTCAGCATTTGGTGAACTTTTCTCTTGTATCCACTTGTTGCAGCCTTTGTTTAAGAAACCCCTGAGCTACATAAAAGTCCTCCTCCATACTGCACCTTATAGGTATAGTCATAGGGGCTGACATCTACGCATCCTGGATAGCTTTTATTTTTCACAAGGATTTAATCTTTTTAGGAAAAATTCTTAGAAGACGTCATAATTCAAAGAACTTCCTTTCAGATTTTACCACTGGGACCAAATCTTAGTTCTCAACAGCTTTGTAAATATGACTCTTGGTGTGTGATCACACAAGTTTTTGTGCAGAACATTCTTTTCAATGAAAGTGACATTTTTTTGTCTTCTGCTTTTGTGCTGATGTGTATTAGGAATTGTTCTGCTTTAGATGACTGCTTTGCTGCAAGTTAGAAAAAAACCTTCACCTCACAACTTTCTACTGTCATGTTAAAGGAGAGGTGGGCTTTACAGTATTCTACACAAAGAACTGCAGGACTAAACCCAAATGAATGATATATACACAACACACAGCAAAGCACAAAAATGCATTGTATATACATGTATCTGATTGTTGAAGTCTATGAAAAAGACATAGCGATAATCCACTGAAAACTCCTTTTGTCTCGCTTTTCTTTAAAGGGGACCTAGTAGGCTCATTTCCAGCTCTTTACTTTAATTCTGGGACTCCACTAGAGTATCTTTGCATGATTCACGGTTCAAAAAAATGCTTATTTATCTTATATTGGCCCTTTATGCTTATTATCCTTTATATTGGGGCAGCCATTGTGGCTCAGATGGTAGAGTGGGTCGTCCACTAATCAGAGGGTCGGTGGTTCAATCTCCAGCTCCTCCAGTCCTCATGCCAAAGTGTCCTTGGGCAAGACACTGAACCTCAAATTGCTCCCAATGGCCGTGCCACTGGTTTGTGAGTGTGTGTGTGAATGGGTGAGCAGTAGAAACATTGTGAATGTGAATGTTGGCATGTGTTGTCAAATGCTCTGAGTGGTCGGTAGACTAGAAAAGCGCTATATAAATGCAGTCCATTTACCATTTATGCAGCCCCTCAGTTCAGCCTCTGTCTCTTAACAGGCAGTCTTAGCTCCTGTCTCTTTAAGGCCCCCCTCCCAATGAGCCCCCTCTGTTCTGATTGGCCAGCTTTCCAGAGGCCTGCTGAGGGGCAGCATGTATCAGAGTCATGTTAAGTTACTGCTGATGAAAACCCAACATTTCCTGCTTTACTGCTAAAGCTTTTAAATGACTAAATAACAGGAGACTTTTATTGTGAAGATTTTACAGGAAATTAAACGTGTTCATCACTGAATTAGCAGAGCTTTGTTAGCAGCGCTAAAAATTTGTTGACAACACAACATATGGAGATATTTGGAGCTATTTGTTCTACAGGTCAGTTAGAAATAATGCAGGGAGGAATAGTACAAGCAGAAACAGCCATAGCGATGATGATGTTTGATGAAGAGCTGCAGACGCCCAGCACATCTCTAAGAGGTAAACTACTTATTTTACTTTGCCCAGCACTAACAAATGAGCGCAGCAGACCAACACACACTGCAGCACTTGTGGGTGCGCTGTGCGTGGAGCAGATGACCATATAAAGAAATCTATCATGAGTTGATGCTGGCTCAGGCTGAAAGTAGAAAAAAATCGAACGTTCAGAGCAGCCTGAAGCCAGTGCTTTTTGCTCACAGGGATTACTTCTATGTACGTTTACCTCATTATTTGACACTTTGGCCACATTTAATATGACAATCCAACATTGTAACATTATATATATGACTGAAAATGAGGAAAAGCATAATAGGTCCTCTTTAAAAAATAAACTGTTGTAGAGCTGCAATGAATCGATTAGTCGATTGACAGAAAATTAATTGCCCAATATTTTGATTATTGATTAATCATTTTTAGTCATTTTTGTTAAGAGAAAATGTCCAAATTCTCTGGTTCTACCTTCTCAAATGTGAATATTTTCCGGTTTCTTTAATATTTTATGACACTAAATGGAATATCTTTGGGTTTTCGACTATTGGTCAGGACAAAAGAAGACATTTGAGGACTTCCGTACGATGCTTTGGGAAACAGTGAACATTTTTCACAATTTTTGGACAACAAATGATGTAAACGAGCTCAACTGTTGTTTTAACACGTCCTATAAATTACATTACAGCAGGACTGTTACTATCCTCCAAGTAGCCACTAGTTTGAATTCATTTCAGTACGCTGTTAAAATCAACTTGCAGACACTTGAAACACGCTCAACTTTCGTAATCCATGACTTGTGTTCGCCACCTTATCATATCACACAATAATACAGTCAACACCTGTCATATAATGTTAACTTACAGTACAGTATGATGTTGGGAAGCTGCAACATCTCTAATAGGAGAGGTGATTACTGAACAGCATTCATTCATTAGTTCTGTTGCAGAAAAATAAAACTCAGAAGATAATTATTAAGCAATTAAAGTTGTGTGTGTGAATTTGCTAGGTCCTTGCATTAATAATGGTGCTGTTCGGCAGCCAGCTGTTGTTGTTCTGTTCTTAAAATAATACATTTCTGAATACAAAAAATATACTCTCAATAAACAGACATGGTTGACTGACAGACAGCTGATTCATCTGTTACTGTAGTTACAGGTTGTTGCAGCAGCAGCACTTAAAGCCAGCAGACGACTTTGCTTAGTTGGCTTCAGCAAAACATCACTCTGGCACACTTTGCATCTTTCAGCCTTCCAAATCTCCATTTGTTTAATTTCACTCATACTGTATTCCCACCATATGAGAAAAGACAGAAAATACAAGCTCTCTAGACGACAATACTATATATGCCAATGAGATATCAGGTGTATTCGATGTATATCTGAATTTGTGTTTGTAATGGATCCTAATTTCTGCAGTGTAGTGAAGGGAGTAATGTATTCATGTCAAATATTTAGTGATCACACTTGTTGCTGTGACGTGTGACCTCTGCAACATTGCGGTTCACAAAAAACGCACAAGATATATTTCACATCGTCGGTTCATGAGCTTGTGTGTTCAAGCTTAGATTGATTCCTTTGCCTGAAATTGGATTTCTTTGATGTGTCAGACAATTTAGGGTGTTTACAGTTTGCTGTGGGTGTGTCATATGAATGTAGCCAGATGGTGGTGAGCTGCTGCCTGTGGAATGGAAGTCCAAAGAATACCAATTAGGCAAATAAGTAGAAGTAAAACAGAGCTAAACTGTCAGTGGATAAAACCCAAACACTGGCGTTGCTTTTTTTTTACATTGGCACCATCTGAGCGAAGAAAAAGTGCCAGGAAGATGCCAGCTGGTTTGTGTGCAGCCTCATCGATGGGATGTGAACTCATTAGTTTACTCATCTAGTTGAGGATATAGAGGTTAAGATTTTGGTTATGGTTAGTGTGAGCAACTAAAGAAGCATGACATTTGTTAAAAAGCAACCAAAGTCAATAGGAAATGATCATGATGTCTTCAAACGAGTTCAAACACACAAACACTTTCATGCACTTGATCTTAAATGTACAATCCTCCCATATGACGCACACATAGCCATGACAAGTGCTGCGAGTTACTTCCAAATGAACAGAGGAGGTGGCGTGTGGTAGGAGAGGAGTAGGAAGCCAGTGAAGAGAGTGCAACACAGGAAGGAGAAAACAAACAATAGGGAGGTGGAAGGGGGGGCATTCCCACCTTCCCCTCTTCTCTCCATTATCTCCTTCCCATCCCCCTCTCACCCTTAACGAGGGATAGTTTTCTCCTCGCCTCTCATCTCTCTCCTCCCCTCCGTTCCTCACCATCTCCAGGGACCAAACACACCCCTGACAGGTTGCCATGGAAACGCCTCACACACACTCTCTCCCTCTCTCTCTCTCTCTCGCAGACTCTTTCTCTCTCATACAGACTCTCTCTCTCACACACAGACACTCTCTCTCTCTCTCTCTGTCTCTCTGTCTTGCAGCGGTTAACGCCTGTATCCTCTCTCTCCTCCATTAGCATCCCTCTTGCTTGGAGACAGCAGGGGCGGCAGTTGTTGAAACCCCGAGGTACGGCAAAGTCTCCGCACCTGAATTCATTTGTCACAAGAAAACTTAGAGAAAAAAATACTTTTATATTCCAGATTTATGGGCGCAAGATGTCAGAATTTGGTCCAAGTGATAAATTGTTGGACACAGCTCACCAAACTATCTCATATAAGATGAAATATTGTTCCTGAACACCCCTTTTATTTTTAGATACCTATGGCTTACAAATGCATTTCTGCCAATATCCCTTGAGCTTTGCTCTCCATTATCAAGATAAGAACAACTAGATTAAATTTGCACACAATTACCGTGGACATGCCATGCTCAATTAATGCTCATGGAAGTCAGACAAGAGACAGTAGCTGAGTCCCTCAGCTGGAGCATAACTCATTTATAATTCAGTCCTATTTCTCATACTTAAGGTCAGGACAGAAGGTTTTTTGCAAGCACTCATCCGCATGAAAGGATATATAGACACTATATCACACCCCCGCAGGCTTTTAGAGATCCTGGTCCACTCTGGGGGGTACAAAAAAAAGGACTGTGTTCCTCTACTGCAGGGCCACTTTGACTCACAGCAGAGCACCAACCGCCAACATCATACAGTGCATGTGTCATCCCCGCTGTGCAGCTCAGGGAGGGTTTTATCCACCTTGTGAAGTGTGTTGGTGTCATCGTGTCACCCAGTGTACATATACAATCTCTGTGCTGCAACAATCCTCACAGGAAACTACAGTACAGTCACATCCACAGGCGTCACATCATCCATTCACCCAGGCTGGATTTTACACCTTTTTTTCTTCTTTTAAATTTTAAAAATCTCATTTAATATCACTTAATTGGTTCTCTTTTCATCCCAGAATGCTTGGGGGGGAAAGTGTCGTCATCCACCCAAACTCACACAGTGAATTGCACCGCATTTTCCTCCCTCAACACCTACATCACTCCGAAACTGTGAGGCAGAGCTTTTTTCCTTTTTTTTTTTTTTATCTCCATTCATCACCACAGACCCCATGGGGACCTCGTCAGGCCTCTTGTTTATTTATTTATTTATTTATTTATTTATTCATTGAATTACTTGCCACCTCCCCAAAATTCCTCACACCCTTTGCCCAGAGAGGGACTACGCCTATTAGTCTGCTGATGAAACCAAGTGTCAATATCTTTTTTTTCCTGTGAGTTAACAGCCAGTTAATAGTGAGTCGTGCAGGGAAAGATTTTCATTCATCTTGGCAACAGATTGAAACCACAGGAGCACCAAATCCTCAACAAGAAAAAGCTGTAAGACTGTTAAAGAGATTCAGTGCTCAGTCTAAAGTATCATGAGTCTTACCTTTTACCTGCTCCTCCACATGCCAAAATCCACCTTCACGTTTTACATCACTGAGTGGGAGTCCGAGGCACACACTCTGACTAACACACACTCACACACTTGCACAGACTGTCAATGCAATCCTCTTTCTTGAGTTGGTCTCCTTCCACTCTGTCTTCCATGGAAAAAAAAAACTACCTTCATAAAAATCCGTTTTATCTTTTTATTTATTTATTTTTTTTATCTGGTTATCTCTCCGGTTACCCGGCAGCTCATCCTTCCTGACGGAGGCTCCAGGTTTAAGGAGGCATCGGCACCGCACTGGATGACGGCGGGTAGAGAGAGGCAGAGAGATAGAGAGGAGAGAGAGAGAGAGAGAGGCAGGGAGATGGAGAGGAGAGAGAGAGAGAGAGAGAGAGAGGGTGATGCGTCAAGCCAGCCGCAGCTATAGATGGGGCTGGGGTGACTTCGTCTTCAGAGTAAAAGCTTGAAGCAAATGCAACAGTTCAATAATGAGTTATTTTTTGACATGGCTCCTTCTGCAAGTGTTGGAAAAACCTGCAGTATTGTGGTTGTATCTGAGGCTACCGTCCTGCTGCTGTGGTATGGAGGATCAAACCAGACGGAAAAATAATGAATTGATTTATTAAGTGATGAAATACATTAAGAGACCAATAAAAATTATAAACAATGCGCAAAGACAAAATATTTATTTACACTCACTTTATTTTTATTTTCCTTCAGTAGAACTTATGTTCTGCAATATTTTCTCATGGGGTGTGGCCTATTTACTTTTCAAGTAATATGCTAATGTTTGCAAATGTTTAGCTTTGAGTTTTTTTAATTGATTAATTATGAGAGCATGAATTCTAAATCATTATTAGTTGTACCAGTTACAAAGCACACCACTGCTTCACAGGACAGATGACTAGTTTAAGATAAGGATTAGCATATAAAATCATTGTTATATCTAATATGCAGCATATTTATTCATTTAGTTAAACTTCATTTAGCCGTGTAGTCTCATTGATATTGAGATTTCTTTTTCAAGAGAGGCACAATAACAAATATGATCATACAATCACACAGTTCATATACAGACAATCACAAGTTGTATACAGAAACAACAGGTGGACAGCCAGAATCTAGTTTGAAAGCAAATTGCAGTTCATTTAAAGTTGCATATAATTTAACCTGCTTATATGAATCCAAACCAACGCCATCAACCCTTTTCATATCATGATCAAAAGCAGCCCAATTATACAGAAAACTGCCTAATCTGAAGATGTAGGAATAGACAAAAAGATAAATCCAGGACAACACAAGAGGAATTGCTTGAACTGCCCCATTTTGTGCATAGTGAAGATAAAATATAATATGCAATCCAATTTTTAGATGTTGAAGTTAAATTTTATGAATCCACCGTCATGAGGAAAGTCTTGTTCAAAATAAAGTCTTCTGAGGGAAAATAAATTTAACAAGACAAAATGTGCAATTCATTTAAACATTTATGGCAAGATTTTCAGGAATAGACCCAAATGATAGATAGAAGATAGAAGGTAATAAGTGTAACCGGCAGAAGAAGTAGCCGCACTAAAGAGTTGGCAGACTATTGGGGAAAAAACTCTCTGATGAGCTCTGATCACAGGCATCAAGTTATTTCTCATCTGTGCATTTTCAAGATAATTCTACTGATTTCTTTGTCTATTTCATTCTTTTATTAAATAATTTGGCATTGATTTATTTATTGCTCAATTTATTTGATCATTGTATTTGACTATTCATCAATTCATTAAAAAATCAGGATTGGTCCTCCATACAGTTGGACATTTGACCAAGGTATTTAATCTAATATAAATTGTGAACTTACTGTATGTGAAATTGATGACCATCAGGCCTACTTATTTAGTATCATTAGTATTTTTTTTACATGACAAAGTATGATCATTTTCATGCCAAAACATGCTCTCACTGTAACAGGACACAAAACTACAGTCAACCTCAAATTAAGAAAAATTAGAGACAAGAAAAAAAAAGATAAAGAAAAGACAACAGTGATGAACACTCATTCTTGCGTGTGTGTGCAGTCAGATCAAAATATCACATTAGCATTAGCTCAAAGGCTTTCTACAGACAACCAGTATTGATCAATTCCCCAATCATTATATCAGAGATGGGAAACACTGACACCCAGATAAACGTATCTGATTTCTAGAGGAAAGGTCAATATCAGGCTCACGTATCAGCCACAAACCCTGATCTAATCTTTCATGCTAGAAGCAGCATTTACTCCTTTATTCAGAGAGTGGAAATCCTGTCACCTTAGACCATCTAATGTGTGCAGATAAAGAATTAAATAATGTTTTTTAGTGTTTTTTTCCACAAATCCATTTTTCCACAGATCTGAAAGCTTATCTAATTTTAAAAAGCACTTGATATGTTTAATAAGTTTTTATTTTGAAAGTTTCCACAGGAAGTCCTAGATTATATTCTTTCTGGCTTGCCATCAGGATGGTGGAAATCCAGTCTTCCAAGTTAATCAGTCTTCTATTACCAGTGAACAGCAGCTCACAGCATGGAGCAAAAAAGAGAGGAGTGCATGTGGGATCTATTGTGTTTCTACCTCCACTTCCTCTTTTTTTTTTGTCTCTTCTTTCTTTGTCACTGTGCTCGCTGTGACTTAATCCGAGATCAGCTTTTATCCAGTTTTACCCTTTATCCTTGTTTCTCATGCACACCACACTTCCCCTTATCTTCCCCTTATTTGAATCTTCTGTGACATACTCTCCCCTGTAACTAAGTCACAAGGGACCCCCGACGTACATGTGGCATAATGAAGATATGAGGTGTGTGAGTGTTCACATCTATCCTTATGAGGACCAAATTTCATCAGGAAGACAGTATAGTGTGAGAAAAATCCCAGGTTTGACATATATTCAGGGTTATTTTGTAGTATGGATGTAGTTTTTTATTGAATATTACATTTAGGATCAGGTTAAGATGAATGAGTTAAGGTAAGGAAGGAGTTATTTTTGCATATAGAGGTAATATTAAAACAAGGGTCCATAACAAACTACTCTAAAGGTGTGCTCAGACAGAATGCAATGCAAATGTTAGAGTTGGCATGACATACACAGTCAATGGAAATTTGTGGGTGGGTGCGCCCGGGGTGGTGTGAAATGAGGTGAAGATGCATTTGCACAAGTTAAAAATGTTTAAACTTTTTAAAAATGTGTGCCTCTTATCCTGGGGCACTGAAACTCTCCCACACAGTTGGTGCATTGCTAGCTAGTTAAGCTAACGTTTGTATAGTCAGTGTATTGGCTTGGTTTGTTGCGAATAAACACAGCCTGCACAAACAGACCAGCAAAAACTTGGTGATAATAGAATATTTTTTATCTCAACACTTTTGTGATTAATGATGCCTTTTTCTTATGTTTACCAGCTAGAATTAGGTTTGCACTCAAAATTTGTACCAATTTTCAGCAATCATTCATACAGGGATCAATAATACCAGAGGCAGAAATGCCAATTTATTCACTGACAGTATCCTCAACAGACCAGAATGCAGTGAAGCCACAGGACAAGTTGGGTTATAGATGAATCTAAAACCTCTTTAATTGCTCATATGGTTCAAGAAATAGTTAGACATTTTGGAAATAAGCTTTTTTTTGCTTTCTTGCCAAGAGTTAGATGAGAAGATGAACACCACTTTCATGTTTGTCTATTTAATATGAAGCCAGGACATAGTTAGCTTCAATTAGCAAAAAAGCAGGATGAAACAGCTAGCCTTGCTCTTTAGCTAAGATAACAGAATCTGCCTACGAATGATGACAAGTTGTGGTTTTACAAGATGTAATGTGTTAATTAGTGAACTTCAGAGGTGCCTGTTAGCAGATTTTTGATCTTTCGACATGGCCAGGCTAGCTGTTTCTCCCAGCCTCAAGTCTTTACGGTAAACTAAGCTAATGGTCGCCTGGCTCTATATACCTATATGTAATAGACCGAGAGTGGTATCAATCTTTTCATCTAACTGTGAGCAAAAAAGCATGTTAAACTATTCCCTTAACATTACTGATGTTTACATGCATGTAAAACAATGCATGTTGCTTTGATGGTTAACAAAAGGCATTCTGAAGAGAGGGCACCTTAAAGCAAAGTGAATATATTGAATTAATGGTATTTAACATTATAAGCGACATTATTTCTTTACCTTCTAAGTGCAGGATTAGGGACCAAGTGTAGTCAATGGGAGGTCCTCACAAATATGGAAATACGATCTGTGTGTGTGTGTGTGTGTCTCGCTGTGGGGAGGATGGCAGGAATATTGATTCCACTGTCTTCATTAGCATGTACCTGTGGGGCTAACGTCTCTATGGGGTTCTGGCTAGACAACCTAACACTCCGTTTCTCTCCCTGTGGTGAAAGACGGGCATACCACTCCCCTCCTGTGCCGCCTGACACTTTGGACTGAGAGTGAGACCAAAATAGAAGCAGTAAAGACAGAACCGGAGACCAAAGAGGAACAGACACAGTTCTGGCATCTATGGCAACCATGCTGAGGAAGAAATGAACTATAACCTAAAATGTCTGTAGCTCTTTACACTTTTTATTGCTCCATAATTCATCACACTTCCAGCTCTCGTGATACTAACATCAAATGATTCCTCTCTCAGTTTGATGCATTGTCCTTGTTTCAGCGTATTCTGTTGTAAAGCAACTTTAATTACATTAAGTTGTAAGGGCAGTATAAAAAAACTCAATTTGATGGATTGAAAATTACTGTTACACTTCAATTAAAAAGAAGGAAAAACATAATAATCACATTAAATGAGAGGAATTAATCCTCCCATTAGCTTATTTTCTTTTCAAGACAATCCTTTGAATCAACATGCAGAGCTTAAATGAAGGTTTGGGAATTTAAATAACAAAAAACTATTTATTCTCAAAAGCTTTGACAGCTTTGTCACAAACATGTTTCTCCCCCTAGAAACAACTCAATCCAAAATATCAATTAAAACAGCCTTTGCGTGTAGGCTAATAGGGTGCATAAGAAGCCAATAATATTTTCTGTTATTTATGTTTGTATTTTTGTGGAAATTATATCTATGTTTGGATTTATGATGCCAGTTTCTCCATGTGTTGAAATGTCTATTGGAGCCTGTGGTATTTTCATTAAATCTGTGTTGAACTGCCTGTATGTCTGAAATATCTGTCATGGTAACATACTGGATATAGATGAGGTGATTACTCCTCCTGCAGTACTAAAGATTTTTCCTTTTTTTTTACCTACAATTGTAAGTGTTTTCCTCTCTAGTAGACATAAAATTCCTTGTTTCCTTTTTCAGATTGTTTTGGTGTGTGTTCTGTACGCAGAGGTGTGGACCCAGAAGCAAGACTGGTAGACAAGGCATACGAAGTTAAAAAAGCTCGATAATCAAGGTAGTAACAGACAGTCAATTAGCAGACAAAACCAAACAAGGAGCAGGCAGGCAAAAACTGGAAGCAGGCAGGAGCCATGAACACACAGGCAGGTATAAGTGGAACAGAGGGCTGGAACGTCAAAGCTACAGAGCACAATGCATGATCTTGCAAATGCCTAGGGAAAGGAGCTGGTATACTGTAAATACTGAGTGGCTAATGAGGGAATGAGAGACAGATGAGCAGGTGGGTGTGGGAATTGGGTGACAGGAGATGGCGGGAACACGCTGAGGGCAGCTGCTGGACAGGTGGAGAATGACAGGAGAGGTTAGTGACTGAGCCGTGAGAAATAATGGACAAAATTTTTTTGCCAATCCTACTTAGGATTACAATATCTAATACATCAAAAATATAACAAGGCATCTTTAGGTAACACACAAGAAAAACACCACTTGTAACATATTCTTTCAAGTAACCCTGTGTGTCTAATTGGCAACAGCAAATACATTTTGCTACAAATGTTCAGATGTTTGTACTGAATGTATCAGTTAAACGTTGACTGATTTGTTTTCCTACAATGTCCGCTCATAGCAACTAAAGCATGATTACCCATCCCCACCCATGATTAAGATCCCACAAGACTTAAAGGATATGGCCAGTGTTTTTTTCTGTTTTTCTTATTGTCAATGCATTTCATATGCAGAGCCAAACCAACAATGAATGCATCCTACTTACAAGTACTGTGTGTATATCCAAAGCCTGATATTTCATATTCATATGAGCCACACATTACACTGGGTGACATATTCCTTCACCCCAAAGTGTGGTTACGGTGGTTTATTTAGAAATGGATCCAAAGACTAATAACATCAATCACATTGTCAGTCTTAGGGGAATAGTTTGTAGTACGGCAGACACCACTTTGTGGGAACATGATTCTGTTTATGGAGATTTGCTAGCTTGTTGTACTACATATTGCAACCTTTTTACTTTGTATTGAGGTACTTTGAGAAATTTACCATGTAGCACAAAGTCAAGAGGTTACAATATCTATCAGCAACCAGTGAAGCTCTATAAACACAATCACATTCCCATGCAAGCTCTGCCTTACAAGGAACCACTCTCTGGAGAATGAAACAGTGATTCCTGTTATTATAATACTTATTATATACTTGTAAGTAGATCAATTCATTGTTGGTTTAGCTTTGCACATGATGTTGACACTAAGAAAAATATAGAAAATCGCCAGCCTTATCCTTTTAACATGATGAAGGGATTTTTTTCCTCATCTTTCTCCAAGGAGCCAGCTCCCTCTTTGTGTATCATCCATGTTTTAAAAATCTATTTCTGTTGTTATCTTACCAAACAAAATATTGTGTGGGTCAATGTGAAAAGGACAATAAAAATGTAAAAGCCCTTGTTAATTTTAGTTATTAACCTTGTGCACCAGGTGGAAAATCAGCCCCTCATTAAAACTACAAAGAAAACCAGCGAGGCTAAGTCCTGAGAAGTATGGAGCTAGATAGTTGATTCAGCAGAACATAATTAAGCAAATAAATATTGCTTTCATTTTTCTTTTACAAACCATTTTGCTAATGATGAGGTCGTTAATAGTTAAGTATTCTGGTCATGCCTGCACCATTTCAGACTGCAGCCAAAATGTAGAATGTTCTCCAGACTGATTGCAAATAACAACAGCGGCAAGGCTATAAAAATAAGTGACTTGCATCTTGACATTTTGGATTGATAAACAGGAAATATTGTTCCTCTGTATTAATATTCAGAATGATTAAAACACTGAGTACATGCCATTTTCTTTTTTTAATGTAACTCAAAAGGTCAGATGAGGAGACTGTAAACTTAATTTGAGAGTGACAGCCCTTTCATAAACGAGGAGCGTACACTGCCAGATCTGGATGACAGTAATTATGCCTTATGAAGTAAAAGTCACTTTTGCAATAATCTAATATGTCCTGCATTAATACCAATCTGTTTGCTTCACCCACTCTCTTCAGCAGGCTCATTATTAAGAGGATGAGGCTGGGAAAAATATTTATCACTATGGCAAGAGCCATGAATTTAAAAACTAAACACAAAGAAAAACCCAAGATGCATTTGTCAGATTCCAAGTTAAACTAACTCATAGCATGCAGTATTGATGTTTATTGTGGACCAACTAAAGTAGAGTATTTGATCATTAAATTTAGACTATTTATTCACCCGAATACAGTAAGTTAAACGAAAGTGTGCAATGGAATGGAACAGTCAATGGAAGATATCGACTCTTAAATACATGTGAAAAAAATATAATTACAGCTTAATAGCTAAATTAGTACTTCTGGTGTAACTTAAAAGTAAAGTAAGAGATTAATCTAATTTGAAACATCTAAGGGGCTAAGTGACAGACTGCAGGTCAGTCCCTCTTCTCAACACGACTTGCTTCCACCGTCCCAGAGCCTGGCGGTGACGAAGCCTCGAGTCACAATCATCTGGCTTAGATCATAAATGTCGCCTGTACTCACGCAGAAGTTGTGCAGAAAGGCAGAAACAACAGGGACAGAAGGCACACCATTTGGTCTCAACTTCAAGGCTGTGAAGAAAACGACTGTGCCATCTTGACTTCATCATGCCGAAGGTGCTCTGTGTCAAGTGAGCCCTAGCTGGGACGACGCTGGGTGTACATTAGTGGAATCACACTCCTTTGGTATTATCTATTATGTACTTGAGCACATCAGTGTTGTGGAAAGATGGGTATCCCACAAACAAATGTAGTAACATTTGGGATTGTTATATAAACCCCTATACCTTACACAGGCTTGTCTTGTGCTGGCTTATCTCTGGCTGATGCCTGACCAGCCTCCTGGTGATCTTGTGTACTACAGTGGGGTTGCATAAGGCTGGAGATGTTAGGATGTGTGACAGCTCGCCTTTAAACAAACAGCAGCACCTCCAGCCGATGTGCTCAGTCTGCCACGGTTGTTGTTACTGTCCAGGGGTTGAGTCAGGTTGTGTATCGCCATGATCTGGGCAGTCAGAAATGTGCTTAAAGGTCAGGCTCCAAACTAAATACACAACACATGGCTGGTTCAGTCTAGTTTATTAGATTTTTTTTTTCTTGGTAAAAAGTCCAATGTGATAGCTGAATGCTGTAGACTGAAGAAATTATTTTCATGGGTTTGCACTGGACTTAGTCCAGTTTGACTCTTTGGAAAATAATGATGTGACTATATATCTGTACGCCAATTATGAAGGTAGAGTCAGCAGGTGGAAACAGGGGGGAACAGCTAGCCTGGCTCTGTCTAAAGGTACAAAAATAATAATCTGGCTATCAGCACCCCTAAAAGCTCACTAGTTAACACATTATACATCACATCTTTAATACATACAAAAACCAAGACTGCAAGCCACTGCACTCAGCCAAGAAATAGTGCCAGAATGTAACTCCCCATAAAAATATAACTATCATGTGTTAATTAGTGAGATTTAGAGGTGTTGATAGGATTTTTTTCTCCTTGCTAGCTATTTCCCTCTGCTTCCATTCTTTAGGCTGAGCTAAGCTAACTGTCTCCTGGCTCTGGCTTCAGACAAACAGAGTGGTATATATTTTGTCATCTAATTTTGTGTGTGTGTGTGTGTGTGTGTGTTTCCCAAAATGTCAAACTATTTGTGAGACACCATACATTTTGAATTTTTAATAAGATATAACATGTCATGCTAGCCTCTGCTTCCATTCTTTATGCTACGCTAGTTATCTCCTGGCTCTAGCTCCTTATTTACGGTCCAGATATGAGTGGTATCTATTTTGTCATCTACAGTTTTTGCAAGAAAGTGAATAGCAGTACAGTATTTCCCAAAATGTCAAACTATTCCTGTAAGGGAGATGCTGAAACAATTCGGGTGTACGAAATGGTGAATTACATGTGACCCACTATACAATGGAGAAAAAAAGCAAAAGCTTCATCCTTTAAGCTGGACATTGAACAAAGATAAAGAAGGAAACTCAAATTTCTGAAAATTTACACCACTACAACACACACACACACACACACACACACACACACACACACACACACAGAGCAGCAAAACCCGGTGACCCCCCGTAATAACAAGCGGATGTGCAACATGTGTAATGAAATTATTTTACCACCGATGCCTGGTAAATAAGGACATGGAGACTGTGATTAGAGGATGAGGAGTCAGACCACAGAGCAATAAACAAATCATTAATGGAACGACATGGGAGCAACTACACTGAGCTCATAAAATATCGAGCATATCGTGATCATTTCATGATTACTGGCAAATTTAAAACAAGTAAGTCGGGGTCACATCTTTTTTAACATTTTGTTTACATGTGAAATGTATTTACAGGGCAACAAGGACATGGCATGGAAATGAGCATGAAAAATAAAATAAACCTTATTTAGCTGTCTTTCCCTATTGCAACACTGTATAACAGTGTTTATAATTACTTTAACTGTTCATTATCTTGAGTCTGAATATTGTATCATTTCAGCAGCAGTCGTGTAACTAAAGCTAAATTCTGCACCATATACGTCTCAGAGGAGCAATTAAACAAAAAACAAAGCCAATTTATTGTGCACATTAAATCAACACAACCCAGTCCTTTATACAGTCTCGCACAAATGCACTTGTTTTGGAATTACTGAGAGATAACAACCATGAAAAAGTGACAACTGGCTCCGAGGTGGGCGTTGAATGGTTGGAGGCTGCACCAGTTGATGAATGCAAGCCAAGTGCACAAAGGCAGCGACTGACTGCAAAGTACTGGAGGCATTAAAAACAAGCAGCGATAAAATGTCATTGTAGTTACAGAAATGGAGCTAAATAAACTTATTGGAAAATAGTCAATCGAGAAACATTATCATAATCTTAATATCTGAATAAATTTGAAAGAAGAACATTTCTTTCAAATCAGACTGACTGACTGACTGTTACTGATTGTATTTTTTTTCTCATCTTTTCCAGTAAAGGCAAAAAGAGCTCAGTAGAACATTACTATTGGGTTAAGGTTAGGGCTTCCCTCTTGGTACATCCATGAACTAGCAAAAGCATTCAATTGCATATTTGTACTTTATAGAAAACAAGTATTGTATCTTCAAAAAGAAGGCTATGTTTTGAAGGATATCTGTGCTTTTTCGATGAAAGCAGCAATAATGCTGTTGAAGTCTTTATAAGACCAGTAGTGGTTTAGAGGTTAGATAATCTGTGGAGGAGAACATATATCTCTTGAGCTGTGTTTGTGCCTGCAGATATCACATAATTTCATAATTTATTACTAACTAATATTAATATTTTACTGTTTAGCTCAGTAGTTTTGTCATAACTTTCTGTTTATTTTATCTTTGAATTGCTTCTCCCAAGGCTTCTTATATCTTTTAAGCCTACTGAGACATTAGCTATGTCCCAGTTCCATACTACATTCTAACTATACACAGTATTCACTATATGCTAATTATCATAGTATAATGTTTTTGCAGTCAAGACAAAAAAAAATCTGGGGCGGCGAGTTGCTTCTTTATTTCCTTTGTGCACTCGATTGTGGGACAAGACACTCACAAATCAAGCTTTTTTTTTAATACTGACTTTTTGTCAATTTCCAGTGTTAACCCTCAAAGCGTTCATAGAATTCGTATTAGTGGAATTAGGGAACAGCTATTGTATGTGATAGTGAGCTGTAATAATAATTTTGTCTTGAAATATATACAGTATGTAGAGGAATAGGCAACCCGATTGTGAAGGACCTGAGCTTTAATTACAACGAGTGACACCCAGGAGATGTCCCTGATTAGTTAATTTTTCTTCTACTTTGCTAAATTAACAGCTTAAAGCTGCACTAATCAATATTTTATGTTAACAATGGATAAGATTACATTGTGTAATGTGAAAGGAGTTGCTCACAGTGACAAACTCACAAAGAATTATCACCAGACTGTAGTTACCACCAGTTTATCCTTTTTATCTCATTGTTTGGTTTTATGGTCCGTAACTTACGTGTTTTGAGTCGGTCCAATTGCTGTCATCAACCCTGTTTCCAGCTACAGCAGGTAGCTGTTTTCAGCTAAATAAACTCTCCTAAAACCACTGTATCCTGCCTGCCCAGCAGAAAACAGCAGACAGACCAAGTTAGTGTTCAACTGGAGAACATAGTAGAGAATTTAGTGGCAAAACAAACATATTTCCCTCAGTTGGTGGGGACCAAAACAGCACTAAAAGGAGAGTGAATAACAATCACGACTCCAGAATTAATTAACGTTGCTCTGTGTCTGCATGATGTATAGGGAAATGATTGCTAAAATATTTACCATGACAACTTTATAAGGTGATAATATGTCAACATTTGTCCAATGTCTTCAGCTTGATTTGCTGCCCCCAAGAGGCCAGAAAAAATGACTTAATGCAGCTTTAAGTCTTTGGTTAGAATAAAAATCTGATGACCCTTAGTAGTCCTTGGCACATATTCTTGGCTTATTTATTTGTGTAATATGTAATTATGATTACGACTACTATAACCACTACAACTATCATTACAGATCAACAAAGTAATGTTTATGTAGTCTCATTCACAATTAAGACTTGTGCTTGGGAACTGCAGTCATTCAACCAATAGCAGGAAGAACAGCCCTGCTGCTGTTTGTTACTCTGGCAGTAGATTTTGGGCGTGGCATAACGAAATGTTATGAAATTAAATGGTAGGAAAATATTCACCTCAGTGAATCGAGACAACAAATTAAATATGACTACTGAATCTCTCGAGCTTATTTGTCACAGATGAATGACACGGGGAGTGCACATGAGGCTATTATTACCAGGCAATTTAATACATAACTGCCAGTGCAAACACCATGAAACTTCACAAAAGGCTATGCTAATTATTTCTAGTTTGTGTGAACCCTGCCAGTTGTGACCTCACTATCCTTTGAAAGTTAGATGAATGCACAGATCAAATTAATGAGAAATTCTATCGATTGAATATCTTCAATCTGTTTCAAAAGTGCTCAAACTCATTGACTGACCCACTTGTTTTAGGAGAAATAAACTTTAAGGTTTCTTTTCAAAGCAGTGGTTTTCCATCCTGTGGATTTACAGCTCTGCTGATTTTTACTCCAGCCATCTAATGAGGGACTAACTGACACCTGTGTTGCCTGGTGAATGTAATTAACTGCAATTAACCACCTGGTAAGATAGATAACCAGTAGCACTCTGGGTCCTGAGGACAGGATTGAGAACCACTGTGTTAATTAACACAATACACACTAAATGTCAATTTGTCAATTAGTAAAGTAAAGAAGAAAAGGGCAAAGTGGTTTGTATCAATGATTAAATGAGAAAAAGTCAGATTCTTAACGTTACAAAATGACCAAGGAAGGCAGCTAGTGGGGAAAATAACAATGGCTGAAAGGAAGAGTTTGATATTTTGGGACATCTTACCGAGAGTTAGATGAGAAGATTGATACCACTCTCATATTTTTTGTTTAAAAGATATGACTGGTGATGTTTTTCTTATTGTCAACAAATCTCATGTACAGAGCCAAACCAACAATTAATTGATCCTAGTATTGTATGCATATCCAAAGCCTGATATATGTTATTCCCCTGTCCAAAAGCTATTAAAAGCATGTCAGTGCACCACAGCATTGCACTGGGTGACATATTCCTTTGCCTCAAAGAGTATGGGTACAATAGTTTATTTAGAAACAGCTCCAAAGACAAATGACAGCCATCATATTTTCAGTCTCTGAAGAGTAGTTCAGTGTTAGGCAGACACCACTGCATGTTTCACTAGCTTACTGTGCTACACAACCTCTTGACTTTGTATTGAAGTTCTTTGAGAAATTTACAATGTAGCACAAAGTAAAGAGGTTATGATATGTAGCTCAACAAGCTAGAGAAGCACTGTAAATTGAACTACAGTCCCACACATGCGCAGTCATGTCTGCCAGAACTACTCTCTGGCCACTGAAAATGTGATTGCTGTTATTAGTCTTTGAAGCCATTTCTAAACAAATGACCAAACCCGTACATAAGTTTGAAGGAACCATGTCATCCAGTGCAACAGTGTGGCTCAGTGACATGTTTTGAATAGTTTTTGGACAACACATGGCACAGAGGAATACAATATATCAGCCTTTGAATACACGCAATACTTCTGATCAATACTTTGGATCAATTCATTGTTGATTTGGCTCTGAACATGAGACAATAAGAAAAATATAGAAAATCGCCAGCCAGTAATATAAAGCTACAAATGGCTAACTTAGCTTAGCACAAAGACTGGAAGCGGAGGAGGTCACTGTGCCTGGCCAAGAAATAGTCGGGTACATATTAATGATAATAATCATGTAGTTAAAGTTTTTGTATGGATTAAAAAAATGAGATACAACAGAGGCTAGCTGTTTCCCCCTGCTTGCAGTCTTTGTTCTGATCTCACACAGTAGATTTATATGTAACAGAATGAGAGTTGTATCAATCTTTTCATGTAACTCTCAGCAAGAAAGCGAATAAGCATATTTCCCTAAATGTGAAACTGCCCTTAATGAATATGTGGCCAGATACTAAAATTTCAGGCTTTCAGAACTCACGTTTCATCCCTTTTCAGCTGTTCGGAGTCAGTATTGAAGCAGGACACAAAGTAGGAAAATTGCTCCTGGGACCAGAAATCTCATGCAGCCTCTCGGATCTCACAGGCAGTTGAAAAGCAAGAGAAATAACTAGGTGGTAGTCCAAAGAGATCAATAAAATGGTAAAAACAATCCTACACTGCTCTGGGAGCCAGCAATGTGAAACACGGGGATAATATGCTGTTTCTTCTTAGTTGGCTGTCAGGAGTTTACTGGCTCAGACAGGTGTACAGGGAGTTTGGATCAATAACAAAAACCCCCACGATGTGTACGATGGACTGCTTTGCACTGCATGACTGTGTTGTCTTTATGTGTTGATGGTGTCTCAAGGGTCTTTCTATATATATGTTAAGTGCATGTGTCGAGGCTTTAAATGTAATCCAAGTATTCACAATCAAGATCACAGACTAGGCTAACTGCCTCTCTGATTACCCTTCCTTCATTTAATCTGGGCTAACAAATCCCGCCATTGATCCTTACATTACTGGGAGAGAAATGAGCGCCCAGATGGTCCCTGGGGAAATTGATCAGCCATCTACAGAATGGTGAGCTGATAAAGCATTAAGCTCCACAAATGGCTGTGGAGATCATTTACTTGTAAGGGTATTACACAATGTAATGTCCTAATTATAGCTGCTGGCAACCTACACCATATATAATACATAGATTTTTTATGTTAAATTACTGGGGTGCTCCGTTTCTATGCATTACTATTCACTCACACTGAGAACCAGATTGCGTCAGCCTTTACAGTCATATCAACATACACAAAAGTTTTCCATGTTTTATACTTTTATTGATTGTCTGAAATTCCCTCCTCACCTTTGCACACACACAATAGATTTTTCACCTTATGTTGCTGCTAAGTTAATTTCTTTTCCTCTGAATTGTGCGCTGCCACCATCGAAGCCCCAGATAGGAAATATCCCAGTAAGACAGACAAGACCGCAGTGCAATCCAGACAACAGTGAATTGTAAATCACTGCCTTTTAAGATGAAAGCCTGCAGGGTGTAGACTTGAGGCTGTAAACAAATCCATTCCTGTACTGCCTACTGGCCATGGGATTGCAGCTCCTTCCAGATTTTAAGTGATGGACAGCAGTCCTGCCTGCCACAGAATCAACAGAAATACTCAGCGCAGTCCTAAAACAAGTCAACTGGATAAATATTCCACAGTAATAATATTTTATGTTTGGCTGTTGGTTTTGTGTGCTATTCTGCAAATCTAAAAAAAGTAAGTATTATAGCTACGAAACAGATTGCTTTAGCAATATTTTTCTTTCGTAAGTGTATTCTGATTTTAGCCTCCATTATGTATTTCCCATGCTGGATTACGTCCTTCTGTCCAATTGATTTGACCTGTTGTGTGGCATTGGAGGGTTTGGGATTTTGATAAGCGCCTCTGACTGGAAAACAAGGAGGCCCTGCGGCTACCGCGGCTGACTGGAGACTGAGAAACTATGCTCAATTCAATTTACCACATTGACTGCATTCATTACTGCCAGGGTTAGTCTGTAACCCCATTTAATAAAGTGACCATGTCAGTGGCCTTGTGTTTACCTGTCTGCACAGACTGGGACATCCACGTTCACAACAGAATAATTAAAAATATTCTGTTGGTGGGCAGTTTTCAGTGAATGCAGGATGCAGACAAACTTGCATTTATTCCTCAAATGGTTAAATAGTTACACTGCATATTAAATTTACAAATAATATAATGTATAATGTACTGTATTATTTTTTGGCACTGATGCAAAACACTAGTTCATTAGTAGTGTAAATGTAAAATTAATGATTGTTATTGTTATAACTGTCATTGTTATTCATTCCCCATTTTAATTTAATAATATCAATCACAAGAAGGGGATGTACATAAGAGAAGCAGATGAATTACGGACTAGTACAGACAGATTTTTAACATCCGAGACATTTTAGCTGTGGATTGGGCAAAAGGCTTTTTTAACATTTATAGATGTTGACAGTGAGTCCTAACAACACTACAAGAACTGAGTATCCAGATCAGACAACTTGAAGTTCCAATTTCTGATTTGATGTAACAAATCTGAGCAGTGGGACTGTTGTGAGAAAGTGTTATTGTTGAGCTTGACATTTCAGTTTTGACCATGGAAAAAAAAGTAGATAAAACAATCTCAACACAAGGTCCACTTACTTGGTTGTTCTGGAGAAGAGGACTGTCATGAAACTGTAGATATTCCATTTATTTTATTATTTTGAACACCTCTAGGACCAGAACTTGTCCAACTGGCTAAAACAGTTCATGCTTGACCTTGGAAACAGATGAAGACCTTGTGATATGGCCTAAAATAAGCAAGTAAGTGGACCTTAAATTGTTTTGTTCTTTCATGTGGAATTCTGCTTTTTTTTAATGTCACACGTACAAGTGTGTATTCTTCTTTTAACTCTTGATATATCCATTTTTTTTAACTGTGGTCCTGGGAGAACTCAACTCTGCTTTTGTGGAATAGGGGGATGTTTATTTTATTAATGTGTTTAATGAAGCAGACCTTCACTTCAGTTTGTACATTGGCATGTACAGTGGTTATTTGATTTTAAAGACACCTTTTTTCAATTGACCACAACGTCCTATATTGTGTAAGTAGTAATTTGTTTATACAGGTGTTAATATAGTAATTAATTGTTTGAATCGCTGAGTTAATTTGCAATATTAAAATTGGTGTATTGCAGCTTGCTGTAATTACTGATATTAAGCAACTGTTAGCAAAAGTTAAATGTTCTGTATGGTTTCTTGAGTTTTGTAATGATTTTCTCAGATTATTTGAAAATGCCTCCACTGATGTTTGGTTGATTCGTGTTCATCATGCACCAAACATTCGTTCAACAACGTTCTTGAAAAGGATCTTACATGGGAGATCATCTGGCCTTTAAAGGTTGCTACAACAACCATGTCACAACTTCAACAAGGACCTAATGAAACGTCTACAGTCACTTAACGCTTCATCAGATCAAGAAGGATCTAGTTGTAGATTCTTCGCCTGCTGGCTTTAAGAACGCCGATCCTTGAGACTGTGATGACATTTGTCATGCTGAAGTGACATTTTTAAAGTTGCCCTGGTGGCAATGAACTGAGAAGGGAAACCATGTTGCCCAAAGTAACCTTTTCTTTCAAAGTTCTTTATGTACTGACATTTTAAGGGATCTTGGGATGATGGGGTGGGGGTGTTGGGTGGGTTTTGAATTTGGAGCTTTCACACCAGCTAGGGCTAATGGTAAATCCTTAACTGCCTGGAAGCTGAGAGATGTACTTTTCCTAAGATTAATTGTGTCTCTTTTAGTATTTTATTTTACATGGTTGGAATGTCAACCATTGGTAGAAAACTATTAGATGGTCTACTATAAATATTTTTAAATGAGGTGAGTAAAAGTAACAAAACCTTGATTTACAAGCATCCTCTGCTTTTTTTGCCTTCCAATTCAAGGTATATTAAAGTCAATCTCTATTAAATTGATGTCCTACAATACAGCACTGTCACATAGTAATCATTTATATCAAGGAATGTACCCAGTACAGAAATCCACAATTTAACAGCTAATAATTGCAAAACCAATGTTTTAATTATATTAACACTCAAATTAATATGAGTCATGAAATACTTTAAAAAGGCTGATTACGTGCAACAGTTCAAGGCAAAAAAAAGCATAAAACAAAGGCCTAGCAATCTAATAATATGCAGGCAAATTAATATAATAAATTAAAAGGGTTTAATGTCATTAAGGATTACAGCAAACCAATGATGCTGTAGAAAATGGGAAATATACATTTGTTTTGCATTTCAGGATTGCTTGCAATTAAAAAATAAAAAAAAAGAAATCAACACAAATTTCTTTAGAAGAGTATGAAGCACTCTAAATGTCAACCACTATTAATACCTCTCATTGTTAGTGTTTTTTGTGGGGTTTTCCCTGTGGTTCAAGTCCTGGGCAGGTTATGGAAACATTTGGCATGTAGTCTTGGATTAGGTTTTTCTTCCAGAATGCGTTCCGCAGAGTCTTTGCAGCAAAGTAAACATACGCACCAACAACAAATAAGACAAGAGGATGAAAGAGGCACATAGGGGCATTTCTCAAACAACAAATTTGTTCTTGGTGGTTGAACCGCTTTTGGTAGCTGTGTCTGCGTGAGATTGGTAGCCGATGGTCATCTTCATGGGAAGGCCCAAGCGCTCCTTGTAAACTCTCCTGTTGAGGGGAAAAATGACACCGTGAGAGGATGAAGAGAATGTTATTATGAACAAAAACACTCCAGCTGACACTGAAGGACTGCCTCACCCTATGTGTGTTACAGCTTCCCGGTTCTCGTAGTCTGATGTCCAGACGGCTATTTTGTCTCCTTTTGTGCGAATGTTGACCACAGCTCCGCAGACATCGTCGCTGTAGTCGTCAAAGGCCTCTCCGACTAAGCACAGGAGCTGGTGCGGTGATGGAGAGGAATAAAAACTATTGTCACAACATGATTAGCGCTATTATTTTCATTGTTGCTTAATCTGGGAATAAGGAATAAAGGACTATTGTCACAACATGATTAGGGCTATTATTTTCATCGTTGCTTAATCTGTCGATCATTTACTTGATTCATTGTTTATTTGTTTGGCCTATAAAATGACAGAAAATAGTGAAAAAATGTGCATCACTGATCCCAAAGCCCAAGATGACGTCCTCAAATGTCTTCTTTTGTCCTGACCAACAGTCCACAACTCAAAAATATACACTTTACTATCACAGAAAACTAAACAAACCAGAAAATATTTATATTTGAGAAGCTGGAATCAGAGAATTTTGACTCCAAACGATTAATCAATTATCAAAATAGTTGATGATTAATTTAATATTAGTGACTAATCGATTCATCGACTAATCAGCTCTCAGCGTGGGATCATAGGGGTAGTAAAATATTACGTAACATTTGACATTGACATCATTACTTTTTCTTGTGACGAAGAACATTAGCCCCATGTTTGACATACCCATCAGAACTTTCCAGCATTCAGATGATCAAAATGTTATTTTACCACACAGTAGATGACATACTATCAAACTAAACCAATTACACGAGACAAGAAATGAAAAGCCATGCACAGGACTTGTGCTGACAAAACAAAATACAAGGATTAGGTTGATCAGTCTTTGAGCTCAGTATCACCAGCCCTGATCAAGGACTATATGATACAATACATGATCTTGCATTGTTATCTCCCAGACAGAATGAAATTATGTTATGTTAATTTGCTATGGGAATAGCGTTGGAAACACTAACTCACTGGATGGTAGGAAATTTTCTTTGCAAACTACAGGCTGGAAAAACAACATCAGGCTGCTGCAAAATAATCTATTCTGATAAGATTCTGGATTCTTTTCTGTCAGCGTATACTGTACAAACCATAAAAATCAAAGATGCTGCAGGATTCCTTTGAGCGCTCGATGCTGCCACAGATGGCCTGAAGGAGTATAAATGAGATTATGTTTTATTCACTGCTATTGCTGGAAGGAAGTATAGGTGGTTCTAGACTCTGGAGACTTTTCTCTGTCAGAATAAATCAGGTTTTTGTTACTTTACAGCCTCCTGACCTGTAGGGCGCTAAGAGGATTCCCTTCCATCTGATGACTTTGTACTTTCAACATTCTCCCAGTGAGACATTTTATGTGCGGATCTGTGACTGTAATATCCAAGTTCCAGCCAATATCCATGCAGGACTGTAATTTGTTGGTCCTGGATCAGGGCTGAGCATCACCCTTCATCCTTCATGACAACCTGGTATCAGAGCTCAAGGACTTTTCATTCAAAACTGTCAACGATAATTAAAAAAATGTTTTTCTCTCCAAATAAACATATAATTCAGAGTGAATCTCACCCCATTCCTGAGAGGTCACAGGGCTACAGTATTGACAGTACATTAAGTGCTGTTTGCTCACTGGCAAGTCATAGCTTGCTAAATGTCTGTGTATCACTGTCAGTGACCTTTAGAGCAGCAAGAGAGTACACCACAACTCTGCATGATCTGCCGACTTAGCTGCAAGCAATCCAATAATTTTAATTCCCGTCATTTGACTGTGATTTGACCCCTCATCATCAGCTCTGTATATAGTCGATGACATAGCAGATTTTCTTATGAAAAACCTTTGTGTCTTAGATGTTGTCGTGCAACAGGATGACAAGAACATTAAAGACTGATCACGCTGCAGTTCAGTTGAGTTGTCAAAGGTATGAGTGGATGTAATCACCCATTTTAACATTGTGAAAATGTAATGATAGAGTGGTGGTAGAACTAATTATGGCTGCCAGCAGGTAATAAATATACTGCTTTGGGAACAGGCTCAAGAAATGATTAATAGTGTCACTTGTTTGAGTAGGATACAAAGCACAGCAGCCCACAGTCAAACCTACAGTTTCCAGCCAGAAGCGGTCCAGGTCTGATCTCCTCTGCTGCTTGTTGAGTGTGATCAGCCAGCGCCCGCCACGCTTGTTCCTCTCATCCTCCCACATGGGTTCAATGCCGTCCTGCAGCCATAGTTCAAATTGTCAATACACATCACAAACCATCGCACCAAAACTTCAAAACAGCCTTTTTTTTTTTTAAAAAAAAAAAAGAGGTTTCAACATTGCCTGTAACAATCTTTTCCAGCTCTTCAATAATCCCGGCAGAAATTCTTGAAATCTGATTAAGAGTTACAGCTGGAATACTAAACAGGTACCAACAACTCAATAAGTATCAAGGGACTATTAAATATTTGGTAAACATATTTTTCTCTGCCCCTCTGCTTACACTCTGCCTCAGAATTCAGATTTGTATTGCAGTGTTTGTTAAAAAACTGCATTTTCTAAGGTTTTAAAAGTAAAATGTGAGAAACTTTAACTTTCTACAGGTGTTAATGAACTAATTCCACTAATTACAATTAAAAATACCAGTGGTTAGTCTTTGACGGAGATGATCCTGCTAATGATTTCAATAAAAGTCCGATAATCAAAGGCTTCAGTCACATTTGATTACTGCCTCATCTCAAACACAGTGTAATTAGTGGCTGCTAGCTGCCCCCTGCTATTCAACTTACTAAACTTCCACCCACGCTACTCATTTTCTATCATCACACCTGGTTAAATGAGCTCCTTTGCTGATGAGCTATGAGTTGGTAGAGACAGATGTAGACAGAGAAAAATCCTCGCAGACGTTTGTCTTTGGTTGCTGATCTTTTGTTTCGACTTTTGCGTCAATGATTCAATCCCGTAATGTTCTGTTTGCAAAAGCTTTATTTGCTTCTGTTGTCTTAAAATCTTGCAGTTTTTCTTTATTGATGAACTGCTGATAAAAAAACTTATATTCTAATTTTAATTTGATGCCTTTTTCCTCAGTTGTAAACAACATTTTGGCTACTATTTTAGGACTGAATGGATGACTTTTCCTTCCTGTGTTTACAGTGTAAATGACATCAGCTGCCATGTGAGGCTCAGGCTTTCATTTAGTTTGCATGATTTCTTTAGGGCTGCAGCTAACTATTATTTTCATTATTGTTTAATCTACAAACCATTTTCCCGATTGATCGATTAATTGTCTATAAAATGTGGGGAAATGGTGGAAAGTTCTTGTTCAGGTCATCGCTTCATGTTGTTCTTTCCAACCAACAATCCAAAACTGAGAGATATTCTGTTTACAATGACACAAAACAGAGAAAACATGCAAATCCTCACACATTGGAGGAGCTGCAGCTACAGAGTTTTTGCTTAAGAAACAGGCTCAAATACTAGGGATGTGCAGAGATCCCAGTATTTGTATTTGTATCTGTATTTGTTGAGGCAGCAAAATTATTTGTATCTGTATTTGTGTTTGAATAAAGGTGAAAAAGAGGCTTAAAAATCCTGTTTTTGTTTTTATTACCCTTTTAATTTTAGAAAATTAATATGATTACTGAGCTAAAACTTTACTCATCACCTCATTGCAGCCAGACCTATCTATTTAAACACCCATAACACAGAGACAGCACACCCTGTAACGTGTAGGGAGGAACTTCAAAGGCGATTATTACTTTGCACTTTTCATTTATTGCCTATTTTTTTACAACCTGACTTTGTGGAAAGGAGAAGGGGAACAACAGTTCATGGAGAGTCTTTGAGAGCGTTTTGCTTGTGTCAGTACTTCAACTTTATCTCTGGGGAACACTCCCAACAAATAATTTTTAAAATATTTGTATGAAACAAATATTCATATAAAACTCTCTATTTGTGCTTTGCTGAATAATGTATTTGTATTTGGTCACACCCCTATCAAATACATTATGTTACATATTTTTGTCAGATTTCATGTCAAACAATGTAAATGAGACTTTTCACTTTTAAGGAATAATGTTTTATAGCCTTTTACATGGTTCCTTTATGAGTAAATATAAGAAAGCGAGAAAATGCTGTTCTTGTACATAGTATTAAACAAATTAACAATACAGCAATATGGTGTGTAAAATATAAGAAATGACCTCAGCACCACAGATAATATTGACATACAAAAGTAACAAAACCCTGGGATTAACTACTTTAATCTGTTACTGGTCTCCTCACTTTCTGTACATAAATGGTAAATAAATCAAACGTACCTTAAAAAGAGAGTAATCGCAGCCTGACATGAGGTTGCTTGACAACTGGATATGGTTGTAGAGACTACAATGAAAAGAGCACAGCATTAACAAAACAAGTTGATCTAACAGTATTCCAAAAGACAGCACAAGGATTTTACTGCTACAGTCCCTCCATGCAAGTAAAGGAAAACATAAAGACAGAGAAAGCTTTATTGCTTCTTACGCCCAGAAATCTTCAACTGTGTCAAATTTGGAGATGAGTCGCAGGTTGGCCTGCCATGTTTTGCTCTTGTCATTCTTGAAGAACCAGAGAGACCATCTGTTGGGGTGAAAGCAGAAAGAGGAATTTGCATAAATGTAACAAGCCCCTAATTAAACATGAGGTAAACAAAAGTAACCCAAAACCATTGAGCTTTCAGAGCAAACGAGGGACGTATGGATGCACCTGGATACTGCTGAAGCAAACTGTTCAGTAAATCATACCGTCACTCTTGTGGTCCAATTAACTGTGGTGCTGTGTCATACTGTTCCTCTTATGGCTCAGCAACTGCCTAAAGCTCTTTAGGTTTAGGAATAATAAAGGAAAGTGACTGTTCAAATGATTATTAAGCCATTAAAGCAGCTAGTCTATCAGTGGGTATGGGCGGGTGTTTTTAAATGAGAGCACAGTCCAAATAAATTCCAGAAAGGGGCAGGGTAATGAATGAATGAATGAATGAATCATCTGATACAAACTCAACTCTCATCAGGTGCACTGTATTTGCACAACAGACTGTCTGATAAGCAAATATGGCGATTAAATAGTCTTCGGTTTATGGCACATTTGTGTACTCTTTCTTAACCTCTCAGATAAAACATTTGAATGTTTGATGATCTGAGGCAGCATGTATTGTACAGTGCCTTTGATGGACCTCTGTAGGGTGTTTCTTTGCCTTCCAGTGAATGCTGGGAAAGGCTCATCCACCCCATGACCCTGCAAAGAAATATGTGGGTCAAAAAAAATAATTAATGTCAGCAGGCTAATGTTGTTTGACCTGTGCTTAGCTGTGCAGAAAATCATGTTTGACATGCTAATTTATACAAACTAATGATAAACAATGAGGGCATTTCAGTAATTTTGTAAGAATATTTTCCCATTAGACTTTAACCTACCGTTAAACCCGACAGTCAATGTATTTCAAATCTCACAACTGAGCTATGAAAAAACTAAAAAGGTTTAAGGTACAACTTTTCTTTTATCTGACTGGCTTTCTGTTGAGTTTGCCTTTTCTATTTGACCCTTTTGAACATAAACATCCTTGTGGAATTTAAATATATATTAAATATTCATTCAACGTCTATTGGTATTCAGCACCGTCAGGAGCTGGAGCCTATCTGAGTTTGGGCTGAGCAGGAAGCAGTGAAACGCCCTGGACAGGTCACCAGACCATCACAAACAATCAGTCTTTCTGTGGGGAAATAAAAAGTCTCCAATCCAGCAGACTGCAAGTGTTTGTACTGTGAGACGAAATCCGCTTCAATACTTGAAGAACATAAAAACACACAGACACAGGGCCCGAACCACAGATAACACTGCTACCCACTAACTGTAGGCACAATGTGATGTCAGTATGTTGTACATTATATACAGTATATCATTGCATTTGTTACTTTAGGACAAGTCCAGAGTTAGAGAAACAAACAAAATGTAATCATATTTATTGTACATGGATTGTACATTTTTGGACAAGTGAAGTTGAAAATATATAAAGTAACCAGACATAATCTATCTAGAACATGTCTTCATTTGGAGGAATTACTTTCTTTCCATCTATTTTATTTTTTTGACATTTTGCTTGTATCGTGTGCAGTGCACAGACAATTTTGTGAATTGCTCCGCTTCACTTGGTGAACACAGCGTTCATTGTTTTTCGGTGAATGGTCAATTCATGTCTCGCTTTCACTTCTGTATGAGTCCGTTCAGTTGTATGCAGGAAGGGTTACTTTGTTCTTGAGTGATGCTGAGAGATCAAACAATAGTATGATGTAAAAGTCACCAATCTTTACTTTGAGGTCGGTGATGCATACTGTTCACCTCACTTCACATTCATATAGCTCCACATACTCACGTCTGGGAGCTGCCCAGCACAGCCAGTGGGTGACCAGATACTGGTGTATCCGAATGTCATGTGTAAACACGGCCGGTGCGTGACATTTCTCTGTTCTGCCTTCCACGTTAAACTTTTAGAAAACAGCTATTATTTATTTGAATTACATTCTGACCTAACTTGTGTCAGACAACCAAGACAATTCAACAGGTGTGCCAAAGCAATACATAGGTACTGACCATAGCCCATTACATAAAAATGCTAAGTAAAGCCTGATTTTACACAACTCTGACTTAAATTAAAAATAGGAAATAATATTAAAGTTGGAACCTAGTGATTATTTTCATTATCAATTTATCTGTTGAACTGTTAAAAGGACAAGTTCATAATTTTTCAAGTCTCTCTTAAAACAATAGTCAGGTGCCCAAAATAACATTGAAATTGTTTTTTCTTGCTGTAATCATTCCTCCTGTTCATATTGACCATTAGAAGATCCCTTCATAATGCACTTACAACGGAAGTGATGGGGGACAAAATCCACAGTCCTCCCTCTGTGCAAAAATGTATTTAAGAGTTTATCTGAAGCTAATATGAAGCTTCAGTCGTCCAAATGAATCAAATCAAGTAGATACCTTTCAACGTTACAGTCTTTTTAGTGCCAAAGTCCCTCTTTTTGTCACTGTACTTCCAACACAGCTTGACAGTGAAACACTGTCCGAGGAAACACAAAGAGGGAATTTGACGCTAAAACGACTGTAAATGTGTCAGATATCCACTTGATATGACTAACTCAGACTGCTGAAGCCTCATATAAGCTTCACATCAACTTTTAATGCATTTTTGGGCCCTATCACTGAAAGCACATTTGAACAGGAGTCAGCAACTATGTTTTCATGCACACTAATGTTCCACTATTATTCCAACTATGACAATATTCCGAATTTGATACAGGTCATGTAAACAGCATATTCCGTTTGGATATTCCAAATAAGACTTCATTCTGAGTGTAGCATTTTCCGATTAAGACGGGGGATATGACAATATTATTTGGGTTGTAGGAGCGTTCTTTGGACATGTATACAGCACATTTGGAATATGCTTCTCAACTGAGGATTTAAACCACAGTTTGCGACACATGGCCCTCTTGCCTATTTACCCCTGTGCAGGCAAAATGACATATGCTGGAGCAGGAGGGCAGACAGAGGAGAGGAATGAGAGGAGAGCTGAGAGCTGCTCAGGGCGGGCTGCAAAAACGGAGCCCGCCTTCTCCACGATGTGGGTGGAGGGGTTTGCTTATTATCCTGACTGATGGTGACGACTCGTCACACTCAGCAGTGTAGTAAACATCATGGGACAACCTAGGGACTGGATGAGCCTGTAACTCTACATTTACAATCTCAGTCATATCAAAACCACTTATAAATATCAAGCAGCAGCTCAATAATGTTTTTCACCTTACTAGTTTACTTCACTGCCTGCAGAGATCTTGTGGTTCCTGTTCCCACTGGAGCAGAGTGAAACCCTGAAAACCCTCTTCATGTAAACAGGAATATTAGTGGAATATGAATTGTCATTAACCTTGTTAACAGCTTGAGTGAGGAAAACCTCTTTCACTGTTCATATGAGCACCTGAAAGTTGTTTTAAGACAGACTTGAAAAATTGTGAACCTATCCCTCAAGTCTACGAAAAGTCCAAAAAATAGTTTAAAGTACTTCTGAGAGCACAAGGTGACGTCTTCAAGTGTCATGTTTTGTCTGATCAACAGTCCAGAACCAAAACATAATCAATTTACAATGACATAAATCAGAGATGATAGTAATAACGGCGTAAAACATCAGCCATCTGTGATAACCCTCTCAATTGTGTCTGTCTGTTACTAAGTTTGTGTGGCTGTTGCAGGTACTGGAGGGGGGCGTGGCAGAGTGTCATCAGCAACACCTGGGGCTCTGTGTGCCAGTGCTACTTCAAAAACCCTCTTGGAGCTCAGTTGCTGCGTGCTCTCCTCCCTGAGAGACCCTTTGGTTTTTGGTTGGCGTTTGGCTTGTGTTGCTGCACCAACACCGACACACTTCCCCACTCATGCAGTCACCTACACTGCTGATCTTTCTGATCACACACACCACTGTTAGTTTAGGTTCTTCTCTTCTGTTATTCCTCTTTCAATAAATAGTTTGTTAATCTGCTTGGTTGTCTGTGTCTGTCCTAGAAATATCTCTTGATGTAAGAAAAAAAAGGTTCTTGATACAGCGGGTGTTAACGCACAGTAAACCTTCAATTTCACGTTTTTCCCCTTGCTCACAAAACTAGTATACAGTGCAGTGATTTCTGCAGCGCTGTGATTCAAGTGACTCATTGATGCCAAGTGAGTGTCACTGTGCTGCTTCAGGGAGTGACCTTCTGACACTGTACCCGCTACACCGTTCTAAATAATTCAAATGTCAGATCAAATATGTGTGTTCTAAAGTTTGCCTTTATCAGATAGACACTGGCTGCCTCAAATATATTTTAAATTGCCACCGTAAGGAGAAGAGCGGGCCCTCACTTGTTCTGGAGGGGGTGTTTGATGTAGGCCTCTGGGCTCACAATCTCCTGTCCGGTCTGCTCAGCTCCATCTTCCTCAGGCTGGGGTGGACTTGGGTTGGTTTCCTAAAAAAGACAGTTGGGCAGTGGGGAGATATGATACATATATGATGTGTATGTTTACTATTACCAATGCAAATGATGGTTTAACTGGAGAAATTGCTCTGTAACCTGGGCTGGAATATCCATGTATCGCATGCTGAGGGGAGGGGAGGGAGGGAAAGTGGGGTGGGGGGGCACCAATGTGAAAAAAAAAAGAAAAACATAAATACTTTTCATGGTCAGAAATGGCAGATACAACATTTATAAAGTACTTGATTTAGCTTTTATTTATCATTATTCTTATTAACAAGAATGTGAATAATAAGAAAACAGTTGAAAAGTAGCCGCTGCTGTGTGTCTGTCGGCACCACAGAGGCGTGGAGAGTGAGAGAGGGACGCTGTTTATTTCAGTGATAACAGTAGTACATTTTATTACTGATAGAAAATGTGTTCAAAGACCATTTTACTAGTCCAGCCTCCTGTGTGGAAGTCTTATTTTCTGTTTCACAAAGGCAAGAAGGAAAATCAAGTCCTTTGTAAATGTTGTATCTGCTGTTTCTGAGCTGCTGTTTATGGATTTTAAAACAAAAATCAAATCATTATTCTGTTTTCATTCCATTAAGAACAACCATAATTTCTAATAGCCTACACATTGCAATATATTGTCTCAATGTGCTGTTCCTTATACCTTCACATCACCTCATCTGGCGCTCTGTGATCATTCAGCTGTTGAAATGGTTGCTTGCAAACAGTTGATATTGGACTTGTCTTATTTTGTATATATGTGTGTAATAACAATTTTAGACATACTCTGTAATGGTTTTGCATGTAGTCCTCATACAGGCCATTTATGATTGAAATAATGATATTTAGCATGATGTGTTGCGTCATGGTTTGGGCTAGTATGGTTTTTGTAGGCCCAGGTCTATCTATGGTGTCAGCTTTTTTGGTTATGTCTTACATTTTTCTGTAGTATGTGTGTTGAGTACTTTAGCGATAGGTTCATGTAAATCTATGGTCTTTATATACCAATAGTAAATTTCACCTTTTCACGTGTAAAGTGGGAGGAGGGGCGCACTTCAAGTGTGGTCACCCTAGGGCACTACACTGTGTTGATACGGGCCTGCCGGTAAAGGTTACGCGACATCTAGTCTCTGTATGTCCAGCTGTTGATTAGGTTAAATTACATTAGTATACCTTAAAGCAGTGGCCACTAGCCTAACAGCTAGTTGGTGGTACAATTAAATACAGTTAAAAAATTAGACAGTACAAAACTATGGTGCCTTTTTGGAAACTTAAATGAAATTAGAAATATCTTAAATATAATTGAATGACCATTAAAATTACTTCAGTGACAGACTTGTTCACTAACGAAACCCGATATGAACATCTGGTACACATTTCACTGTGATGTTACTTAAGTTACTCCGCAGCTAACATTAGTCACTGGTGCTGTAATTATTAATACATTAACCCTGGTTAACTTCATTGTTAGACTGGGCCGCATTTATTCCCAAAATGTTTGCTGGTGAACGGAAAGAACACTGCGCAACATTTCCTTCACATATTTGCTCATTTAATGCTGCCTTAGTTAGGACAAAGTTACATACCAGCTATAACATGACCTCAAAACCTCGAAATTTGGAGCAATTTCATACACTAAATAGTACTTCTTGGGGAAAATATAAACTTTTAGAATTGTCTAACCGTCAACTAACGCTAGTTAGCTAAATGACGTTAACCTTAGTTACTAAAATAGTTAACGTTGCATCGTAACTTAGAGGTCGGCAGAGAGCAGCGTCAACTCATTTTGACAGCTGAAACGTTAGCTACTAAAACAATGTTTGTCTTTGGTGGAGTATTCTACACGCCGAATTTACTAAAAGTCTCTAATAAGTAGACGTGTATTAAATTATCGTTAATCAAGTATGTACTTTTACGGATAACCCAAGCTACGGAAAACTTGGCTAATTTCGGAGTGGGACTTGGTGTAGTAACGGCACGTCGGTTAGCCATAACGTCAGCTTTAAACTTAGGAGATCTCCACTCACAGGCTTTCCTCTTTTCACGCTTCGGTCGCTTCACAGAAGACAAACTTTAAACAAGTCAAAACAACCCGTGTGAATGTAACAACAGTCAATTTTCATTTGAGGACTAATGCTGAAACGTGTCAATAAAACTTTAAAGTGTGACCTCGCCCTGTAATTAAAACAAGATGCCCCCCCCGAAATGTTTTAATATATTTTTTGGATTTTTTTTTAAGAGAAAGTGCTCACCGGTTCGGCGGTCGCCATCTTACAAATCTGTGTTAGGACAGTTTTCTGTTGATTGGACTGAGCTGTGCAACGTGACGACCCCGCTGCGCACATGCGCTGTGTGCCGCCGCTGGCTGGCTGATCCTCCGCCGACTCCACCCCTCCTGCAGACGGAGGCATGGCGAGCACCGAGACTAGAAGGGAGTGTGAGACAGACGGCTGCAGCAAGGACGCCAAACTTCAGTGTCCCACATGTATTAAGCTTGGTATTCAAGGCTCCTATTTCTGTTCACAGGTACTGTTGTTTTTCTCGACTCGCCCAGTTTAAATATCGCTTGTAGCCACGCAGCAAGGCCCCTGTGTCTTCTCACGAGGCTGCTAACTGTCAAGCTAGGCAGACATGTGTATGTGCTTGGTAAACCGCTAATAACGTGTTTGTTTAAAGTTGGCGAATGCCCTCAGGTTGTTTAGTGTTATACAGGTGCCTGAGGATAAATAATGCAGTCATCGATTGTAACTGATGCTTACTGTGTAACAGTAGGCCGAGGGAAAACATTTAGCTAGCTAACGGTTGGCTGGTTAGCTATAAAGTCATTAATATAACGTTCTTATCCAAAATGAAAAGCTTAAAGAGTAAAAAAACCGTGTATGAAATAATGCATATCGTCTAGTTTTCAATGTATCCCCGTAATACAACAGGCTGCACATAACGTTTTTTTGAGTTATGTAGTGCTGCGAAGTTAATGCTGCGTGATATCACTCGCTTCCCTCTGTGACCAGACCCCATTCACAAATCTCTAAGTTTAAAGATGAATCGTGTGTCGACAAGTCGTCATACTTGGCTGAATATGACACGATCAATTGAACAATATTACAACCAGTAGTACTGACAGACCTGTTGTCACTACAGTTGTCTTGACTTAAATATGCAGGTGGCTTGCAACAAGTAGGGTGAGATACATCTGATAGCTGATACTGTGTTGGTCAAGTCTGTGGATGCTGCCTTGTGGATTATCTGTCTTGCAGCAGACACTTAAGTCTTTCTCAATAAAGCCCACCTTAAATTACCCTATTAACTAGTATGATGTGGTGCTCTCTCTGCAGAAGAGCTCTGTTTTGAGTGGATCTGCTGTAATGTCCTTTTGAGTCAAAAGTTTTATAAATAGATAGGTTGGATGGCAGATGAAGTGCTCTTGTAATGCCATGGTATTTGACCCTAGAGGCCTTTGCTGAGACTGCAGTTTTGGCTTTGCTACCGGACCCTGCTCTATATATTTCCAGTCTTTCTTTCTGCTGTTAATAAAGTCAAATATACCAATAAAAATAAAAAGCAACTGCAGTGCGATTGCGGTGAACATACTTCCAGAAACATTTTTTGAAACGTGTCTTCCTCCAGGGTACTTCCTATACTTAGTTTTTTAGTTAAGTTTGAATGGCTTCTGTATCAGAACAATGTCAGTGACCATGAATGACATTGTTACACATTAATCAGGTGTACTTTGGACCACAATTTGCACGGCATCAGTAATAATTAGGAGTGTGTGTCTCTCACTGAACCTCCTCATTTAGAGTTTTTCTGTGTTTTCATTTCCAGGAATGTTTCAAGGGGAGCTGGGCATCTCACAAGTTGCTGCACAAAAAAGCAAGTAGGTATCACCGATCACTGTTAGTTGTGTACTGAGATAGATAGATGGCAAGTTCTGTGGTGGATTCATCCACAGTATATTAATAAGTTGCTCGTTACCTAGGGTAATAGTATAGATGGACCAGTTTAGGTTTTAGAAACCAGCAACTGGATCTACAACGTGGTATGTCGGAGCCTGTTTTATGCAAGTGAAGAATAGATGATACTCTCTGACTGTGAACTGGCACAGTGGTGCCAGATGCTTGACACCTTGTGTTCTGTTTCATTAGAGGAAGACAAGAACCAGAATGAGTCCAAGAACTGTGTGGAGAACGACATCAACACAGACCCATGGCCAGGCTACCGCTATACAGGAAAACTACGCCCTTACTACCCACTGGTAAGTTCTTTGTTGTTAAGAAACTTTTAAATTTCACATATTATTACATTTTTAAAATGAGTAATCAAGTGCAGACATGCATAAATGATGTCACTCTTTGTTTCCAATTGGTTGTACTGCTCTGATTTGCACATTTTGCTTAACATTTGGTGTATCATTTACCACTAACAGCTGAAAGTATGGTAGCAATTGGAAAGAAATCTTTTTGGTACAGATGAGTTTTCTTAGACAGGTCACACTTTGGTACTAAAGGGTTACAGTACATCAACCCATTCAAGCAGTCAGGATAAATGCTAGACGCCTCTACATACATTTCAAACTTTGGAGAAAAACATGGGTATATACTGCTACCTGTTGCTACATATTTGTTTTGAATATGTCAAAACAATATTGTAACACTGATGTGCCTCCCAAAAAGAAGGCAGGACAGCACACAATAAGAAATGTCCGTTCATATTCTTGATTGCTTTACGTGATGATCTCTCTTCTTGGCCCCTGATGTAGACTCCCATGAGGCCCGTGTCCGGTGACATCCAAAGACCCGACTATGCTGATCATCCCAGAGGTAACCGAGCTTCTTTCACAAGGAAATACGTTTTTAGTTGATCATAATGCTTCATCGTCCATTTGGAAATCATTCGGAAAGCTGTCCTTTTTTAGAACTCACATTTTTTTGGCATGCTACGCTGTTGTAGCTTTGTGCTCTCAGAATTGTATATAGCAACAACATCATGCATTTAACTGTTTGAAGGCTGTGTTTATGGAGACACAGCCACAACAGCCCCAGGATCACTACAGACACTTGTTTAAAAATTCAAAACACAAGAAAAAAATAAGAGCTGATAAGTGTTAGAGGTATTTATTGTCTCCCAGTACTGTTGGATTCCACCGGCAAAGCTGTCATTTGATTTGTCACTGCAGTGCGTACGACTGGACTGTGATGTTCTGTTTGTCTGTTCAACACTTTGCTCCTGTTGGCCAGATTGTCAAGAAAGATGTGGATAAAAAAGTCAATTTATTATCAAAACCTACTGCACTCATAATCATAGAATTTACTGAGCAGATTGATGCTCTCATGACGATCAGTTCATCTGATTTTAATGCTCCCATGGTCTTTTTTTTCTAGCGCCAACCACAGATCAAACTACAGTTTTATCACCAGCTCTGTTGAGACTCTAATTATAACAATTATTTTTTCCAGTTTATTCATATTGTGGGATGTACTGATCAGGGGCTATGTGGGGCACTAAACTGCCGGTCTTGTTATTAAGTAAGAATTGTGCTGCTTGGTAATGATTGATAAGCATTAAAAACAATTTCCACACAGTGAGCACATTTCTCCACCGCTCAGCTCCAAAGTGGTGAAGGCTAATCATAAATGAGAACCAATGAAATGTTTTTCCTATCGGCCGAGTGGAAAGTATACAATTAGGCCTTTTTCACACAGGAACTTAACGAGCCACAGTTCAAGGTTTAGACGGTGTCACATGTTCTGCTTTTCTTTTATAAGTTTTAGGTCCTCTTAGGGGAAAGAAATGCAACAACTCATTTCCAACACGCAAATTGATAAAGCAGTACTTGGGTTTACTTGGGTTTAGATAAGCCAGGTGAGGAATTGTTCATTTACTGGTGATATTCTGATTCAGAATATCTGACAAATTACATTTCCTACTAATCAGAATCATCTTTATTGGCCAAGTATGTTTACACATATAAGGAATTTGACTCCGTTTTAGTGGCTCTCAATGGACTTACATAGAATAACAACACAACAATCTTCAGAAATACACACAAGGAATGACTATATACAGGTGAAACTGTAAACCTGTTGACAGGATACAAATAGTGCAAAGAAGTGAAGAGTGCGCAGAGTGCTGAGATGAATATTAAATGGTAAAAAAAAAGACCTGTTTCTTTGTATAGATATAGTAGGTAATGTTCAGGTTGCACAGGTAACATTTCCATTTATGAATAATCTATTTCCACTAAGTAGCAGGGCAGTCTACCCAAACGCTACATCACAATTTATCGCTATAAGAAAACAATAACTCAGAAATGATTGCATCGCACAGTTTATTTCCCCCTGATTTCCCCACCGCCGGAACGTCTGGCAGGGCAGTTGACCTCTCCCAAGGGACGCACCCGCCACTGGAGGCCCGGTCAGCGAGTGTAAGCTGGGTTTTTGCCAGCCTCATTCACCGTCTTTGCCTCTCTCTATTGACCTCTATGGCGTATGGCTCCCTTCCATTCATTTAATGATACTGAAGTTTAAAAGTCATTATGTATAAACGTGAAAGAAAATCAATATCAGCACCACTTTTCCTTTGTTGTTGTCTGTCCCAAAACTGCACTCGCCTACCAAGCAGAGTATAGTATGACAATATTTGGCCTGGTTTCCAAAGCAGTGTCGCATTTTCAGTGACATCATATCCAGAGTGTTCTGGTTTGTAAAACAAGGCAGAAACAAGACCTTCTGGTTTCTGAAACGTTTAGGTTATGGGAAGCTCCAGGTTACAAATCGTTAAATTTTTGTTCTGGAACCTCTGAGATCCGTAGATTGACAACATACCAGTAGGCTGTGATGGCAGAGATTTGATAACGCACAAGTGGTCATTCAGCGCTTCATCCTGTTGAAGGCCTGTCTCAGTGTGTTACTTTAGTCCGGACAATGTGGTCATCCATGCATGTGGCTTAGAGATAAACTGATAAGTCTGTGTATGTGGCTGAAAGCTGCACAGAGCTGCAGGCTGAGATGTCTATTCTCATTTGGATTGGCAGTACTAGTTTTCCCTCACTGCATGTAAATGTATTCATCATTACAATGAACAATTTGATTTGAACTCCAGCTGTCTGATACGTGATAACTGGTCATCTTAAATCTCTTTATTTCTTCTTCATATACACGTACAATATCATGTCATGCAGTTCTTCATTTTCTCTTCTGATATTCCAGCACGTAAGAGTAAATTAATCTTCCATAGGTACCTCGATCCTGATGACATTTCTGTCAGCAGATGTTTTACAGTGTTGAGCAGCCCAACAACATGTCACTATGCTGGCAGGTCTGCTGACATACTGTGTGGTTTTTATACCTCTTCTCATGTCAATTATAAGACACCCGTAATTGTAACCTGGTCTATTTACATCTATTTCTCTGGGCAAGCCATTCATAGTGCAACCATGGCAACCTCTACATCCTTGTCATCTGACTGCATAGATCCATACTCAGGTAGTCATGGTTACAGTCTCCTTTCATTCTCATGTGATGCCGTCTCAGTGACCAAAGCGCTATTGTTACAAGCTGATTTTTCTCAACAGCACTGCTGTCAAATCCAGCGTTGTTTTTAATAGATACATATCAAATGTTGATTATTACCGTTATTACACATGAAATGAAGTGAACCATAACGTTATGAAGACATTATGTTGTGCTCACTGTTTGATTTTTTTCTCATACCTCGTTTCTTTTTTGAGCAGCTGTGTCAGAGCGTAAGTAAGTGTAATTGATTGTTGCACTCACACTGTCGACTCTTTGGGTCAGAAGGAGGGCTGTATTTGACTTGTGCACAAACCTGTCTAAAGTCCGTGTTGCCAGGCAACTGTTCGTGTTCATCCAGCAATCATCATGTTGAGTTAATAAATTATAGATCAACGAATTGTTGATGACTCCAGTGCTTTGACCAGCACACATTTAAATACTGCCTTATGCACTTTTCAGTTTAGTTATAATCTTATCTTGTTGAATCTATAGTTGAATTACAAGTAGTTTTATTTATGTAACAACAGTAACAGTCCTGCTCTGTTCCTCTGAGTCGTCAGTGTTGGTGTTATGATAATGTGCTTCTGCTCAGGTGCTGATGCTGTAGCGTAGTCTCTGCAGGAGCTGCCAGTTTTCCATAGTGCTGACAGATGCTTTTAGGTTTCTTAGGAATTTGGAATGTATACCAAATTGTGTGCTGTGTGTATATATAATGTAAGCAAGGAATAGTAATATAAATAAAACATGAAATAACAAAACAATGCCAATAATTCATAATAATATAAATAATGAATGATATTAATAAAAAGAGTGTTTAAAGTGTAAAGTATGAAATATGAAAATAATATATGAAATGAGTAAACCATTAGGAAAAGGCCCAAACATGAGTTTTAATGAGGGATTTCTACTGTAACACTATGCTGACATCGCATGCCTCCAACAAACCCAAAGCAAGGAGTTCCTCAATGCAGCATGAAAGCAATCCTCCACTCGCTCTCATCTGTTCGAGAAGTTCACAGTTGTCTGCGTAGGTTAGGTTTATTCCGATCTGACTTTGATTTGACTTCTTTTGATTTGATTCAAAAGAACAAGTCTTTCTTTCAAATCTCAGAAATCAATAATTGAGGTTACATATATATATATTTAATGTTCATGAAATCAGGTTTTGGTTTAGTCTGTTCCAGTGTATTTTTGTTCTGTTTATTTGACAGGGACGATGCAAAATGCATATATTGCACCAGATACGCCGTAGCTCAAAAGCCAACTCTCATGAGATGTGTGAACAGCTCGAGTAGTGTAAAATTTCACACAATGAAGATTTAACTATACAAGTAGTAAATATAACAAAACCAGTGGCTGCGTATGATCATTTACATTTAGTTACTTAGACTGTAGACATGGCTTCTGCTCAGACTATATATAGACTTGGCTAGTGGATGGATAGATATGCCTTTGTTCTGTAGAGGGTGGGTCTATTGATTCATTAGTGTAAAGTTGGAGCTCTTCACATGACTTGTGCTCATGATATAAAGCTTATTTTAAAATGTCTGCTTGACCTGTCAAAGCTTCCAGGAGTCAGACACCTCAACAGGTAAAAGTCAACATGATACTTTATTATTTTATTATTACTTTATTCCCTCTCACAGCCAGAGAACTTGTTGAACAGCTGCTTCTGATGGGAAAAAGGAATCGATTAGGAGAATGTAAATCCAGCTGTGACGGTCCACAGTTAATGTCGCGTCTGAAAATTGATAGACTGACAGCAGCTGTTTTTACAGAGTCCCGTTTGAGTCCTCTCCTCAGCTTCAGTGAGTATTGACATGTGAATAATTCCAGTCGTCTGTCATCGTCTTCTTCCCACAGGAATGTCTGAGTCCGAGCAGTTTCTGAAGGGGACGTCACAGATCAAGATCCTTTGTCCCGAAGACATCGAAGCCATGAGAGTGGTGTGCAAGGTGACGAAGGAAATTCAGATCGTCTTTTGTGTTAGATGTTGTGACCGTCTTTGTTACTGTGTTGCCATGGTTGGCGTTTTAGTTTTCCATCGATTGCATTTAAGGTTTTAACAAATATGTCACTTTCAGCTGGCACGAGAAGTCCTAGACATCGCAGCCAAGATGGTGAAACCGGGCGTTACAACAGAAGAAATCGACCACGCCGTGCATCTGGTACACACACACACACACACACACACACACAGGTTTTAAATCTGGGATGTTGTATCTTTTCTGTTTTCTAATAATACAAATATGCAGCTTCAATTCAATTCAAATAGAGAATAAAATGTTGTGAAAATAGTTATATTTGGATAATTTTGTCTTCTCCTCAAATAATTGTTTAAAAAATCTATTTCAGCAGCCACTGCTAATAAACAACTAGTTGATAGATGTAAACAGAGCCCCCTGCAGTGGAGCATCAGTCTAACTTAAGTTAAATTCTTACCATATCCTGACATTAAGGCAGACGATGTACAGATACACACCTTAATAACAATAATTATTATTATCTTTATTTATCTAGCACTTATGAAAACAAGGTTACAAAGTGCTTCACATAGAAACACAACTATAATAGAATAAAAGTATGGGCAACATAAAAAAGCCAGCTTGACAATAATTAAAAGTAGTGAAAACCAGAGAACAGAATAAAAACTAGAATCAGGTGAAATCAGAGAAGGCGGTGTGATAAAAGTAAGTTTTGAGCTTAGATTTTTAAAGAAGCCAGACTCAGCCTGCCTTATTTCCTCAGGCAGGATGTTCCCGAGCCTCAGGGCTCTTATTTCAAAAGCTCTGTCCCCCTTAGTCTTCAGCTGAGAGTCAGCATGACAAACAGAGCCTGTTGAGCAGCCACATGAGGGGGAAAAAGGGGTCACTCATCTTCATTACATGTCACCCACTCTGTCTTCCTCACTTGTTGCTTTCTCCGTTATCCATTTATTTCCACGCTTTGTCTGTTCAGGCTTGTATAGAAAGGAACTGCTACCCCTCCCCTCTAAACTACTACAACTTCCCCAAATCCTGCTGCACGTCTGTCAATGAGGTCATCTGCCATGGCATCCCGGACAGAAGACTACTACAGGACGGAGATATACTCAACGGTAGGTTCATATGATTCAGGGCACCATAACCTACGTTCTAACAGCTGTTTTTCCTCATTTTTCATCTTATCTTAATCTTATCTTTGTACATTTGTATGTTTTTGATTAACAGAATTCATTTAAACAAACCCAACTTTGACCTTTTCTTAAAACGAGTTGCGTTTCTTTAAGACTTAACAAATTTGTCTCCGTTTTGTCTTAATTTAAAGCCAAACCAAGTCTTAAGATATAGTTAAGTTTTGATGTAGGCAAATATTTTATTGCAGAGAGAGGGGGAAAAGTTTTCTCCTCCATGACAAATGGTTGTACTAGCATCCTGAAATGGTGTCAGCAGGAGTTTGGCCAATTTTAGCTTCTTTATTAATATTTCTGCTAAGTAGATGTCTTCTATCCACCACTCCCCTCAGAGCGTCTGATGGAGTACTTGCCAGCAACTCATCTCTCGCTGTGTGGCCCGACAAGACAAATTGTTTCATTAACCTTTACCAGTGGGGCATTGCTAGTCAAATTCTCCACTCTCTATATTTCTCCTTAAGTGGGGGAAAAGTCCCAGTTTGCCCACTGGCAATTCCAATCTCATCAGCAATTTTTTTAAAAGGACGTTCTGTTTGGCCTTGCAAACGGGTGCGTTTTTATTAAAACTGATGTTCACCCGCTGGATACATCAATAAATGTTTATTCATAACAGAAGTCTCTTTGTGTTTGAAACATAATAGAATCCATTTTGTCACGTAACACAATAGCGCTGACATATTCCCCTTTCTCGCTCACGCAGTGGACATCACCGTCTACCACAACAGTTTCCATGGTGACCTTAATGAAACCTTCTATGTCGGAGAGGTGGATGAAGGAGCGAAGAAGCTGATTCAGACCACCTATGAATGCCTTATGCAAGCCATCGACTCTGGTAGGAGCTCAACCTTTATTTTCATTCATTTTCCTGATGTTGTACGCACACAGAATGCTTCACTACTGTACTAACCAGACCTTCACTATGGTAGTGTTTCATACAGAGCCAGACCGATTAATTGTGCAGGCTGATATTAGCTTATTGCAGAACTTTCAGTCTTAACTTTTAAGAGAGCCTTATCAAAATTCCCAGTATCTCTCAGGCTGTAAACTACATTTCATTTTTACAACGCTATAACCGTCACGCTTTCTTCTTTTTACAGTAAAGCCTGGCGTTCGCTACAGAGAACTAGGTAACATCATCCAGAAGCACGCCCAGGCTAACGGCTTCTCTGTGGTGCGGAGCTACTGTGGCCACGGCATCCACAGACTTTTCCACACCGCTCCCAACGTGCCACATTATGCCAGTGAGTAGCTACCTACCTGCTCGGAAAGATACAGCTCCATTTATAATGTGTAATGTGTAACAGGGTGATTTATGTTTTCATTCATCTCCCAGAAAACAAAGCAGTTGGAGTAATGAAGCCTGGCCATGTGTTCACCATTGAGCCCATGATATGTGAAGGTGAGTGTTATCAGTCTGTATGAATAATGAATATAAATAACAAAAGAGTGAAATAATTAATATACATATAACTTAATTGCTGTATTTAAATAAAACAATTATCACACTGAAAATAAAACATACAAAGATGAAATTAAAAGACAAAAATAGATGGTAAATTACAATATCATAGTAAGAAACAGCAGTTAAAGCATGTTTGTAAAATAGCTGAAGCACCTCAGGTTCACTGTTATTTTCATCAATTCAGTCTTTTTTTCTGTTTTTTTTTTCTGACCAACACTCCAAAACCTAAAGGTATTCAGGTTACTGTCACTTTAAGACAAAGAAAAGCAGCAAGTCCTCACAATTTAGAAGCTGAAAATAAGGGAATGTTTGACATTTTGCTTGGAAAAAAAAAGACAATCAATTATTATAAAAGATCTGCCAGTTATTTTTCTGTTCGTTGATAAATCGACTAAATGCTTTAGCTGTTGAGTCAGAGCTGAAACCTTAGTCATCTTTGCACTCAAGCCTTGACTTAAGGAATTCAAACTGTTTATAAAACTGGCTCATGGGAGGTTAAATGATCTCTCGTACAGCAGACTCAGTCATGCTTTAAAACAGATCATTACGGTCTTACAAACCACTTTATACCTTACTGGTATCTGGTTAGTCAGTGCCAGACTTGAAGTATTTGTTTAACACTGTTTAATTGATAGATTGTAAACCAAAGCCGTGTGTGTGTGCGTAATGTCTCAGGTGGCTGGCAAGACGAGACGTGGCCTGACGGCTGGACGGCGGTGACCAGAGACGGGAAACGCTCGGCTCAGTTCGAACACACCCTGCTGGTGACAGAGACCGGCTGTGAGATCCTCACCCGCCGCCTCGAGGACAACGGTCGCGCTCATTTCCTGAGTCAAATGTAGGCTGGACCGGAACCCATCAAGGACTGGACTTTCCAGACACATTGACACTCAGCACTGCTGGGTCTCACATACACACACTCACACATCTCAAACAAGAGGCACCACTCCTAGAGCTCAGTTTAACTGTGGCTCTCATTGTTCTTTGAATTAAATATCGGTCCCTCAAATTAAATGGAAGTACTTGAATGTGTCTTATATCAAATGTGGATTGCTTTATTAGTGAAATGAAAGGAAATATTAAAGTATTTATAAAATTGGGTTTTTCTTAGTCGTCAGGCTTGACATCAGGCCTTGTCTGACCTCTGGGTCGTGTCACCCAGAGCTTTTACTGGCTGGCTAGTAGTTGTCTGTGGTGTGTGGAGCTCAGGGTGAATTCAACTAGCAAGCTCTGCTTTGCTTCTTTTCTCTCAGCCTCTGCTAACTAAATCAGATTTCATATGAATTTACCAGAGATGGACGGAGAAGAAGCAGCAATACTAGAGACAAAGGAGGCTTCCGGGAAACGGGGTCAACAAGTCACACAGTCTCTCAAAGTGGCAACTCAGAACTGGTTTTAGGTTTAGAAAATAACACCAGGCTGAAAAACATATGGCAAGTTTGGATTTCAGGCAACAAAAAGCATCCTTTGGCAGCCATATTGGATATCTTCAGTTCTTATGTAGCGGAAGCAATTAGGAAAGTTTCTTTACACTTATTCTGTCTTTCTTAGGTGAGAAGATTGATACCAAATATGAAGCTGCAGCCTGGAGACAGGCTTAGCTTAGCATAAAGATTGGAAACGGCTAGCCTGGATCTTGGAAAAGGGGGGGGGGGGGTTGAGAGCTAGACCAAGAAATTGTTTGGCACCATAACCCATGAAATGCGACAACATGTTAATTAGTTAGCATTGGATGCTGGTAGGCTTATTTTCTTACCTTTAGACAGAGCCAGGCAAGCTGTTTCTCCGTTTCCAGTCTTATGCTAAACTAAGTTAACATCTTATGACTGTAGCTTCATACTCAGCAAAATAATAAATGTTAATATCCTGAAGCTATTATTAGTGCTCAGCCAGATTTCCAGTTGACGACATCAGCTGTGGTTGCTAGGAGAATCGTGATGTAACTGCAGAGCATCTACGTACTCAAATTCTAAATGAGAAAATAACATTGACATTGAGCACAAAGTCGTTCTGAAGTGCTGAACTTGTTAATCCTGCTTTGAGGAATACTCTTTTGGTGTATCATGTCTCAAATAGCCCTGGTGTAGCAAATTGAGCCTTAATATGTGAATCTAGGAGTTAAAACTTGCCGGATGTATCAAGTTAACTGACGTTTCCCCTTATCTCGACAGTCACCATTTACCTTGATGTGGGGATTCTCCTGGTGTGAGCAGCATTCATTATTTCTACATTTTTCAGAGGACTAATGTGATCACAGTTTCTCTGCCATCTTTGTATTTCTTCTAATGGAGTAATAAATGACTCTTGTGTAGCTCTGTGTGGGTGAGTTTGTCCTTGAACAGATTGGTGATTTAAATCCTGAATGTGGCTTCATTTATCAGCCTTTTATTTCTAGAAACGACTATCTGGCTTTCTGTCAGCCTTAATTCAGTTTAAACTCAGTGGAAAGACAATAATAGTTTAATCTTAACAGCAATTCAGATGTGATTTTAACACCATTTGTGTACTCCCAAGGTACGCCGGTGTGACTATCAGTAAAATATTTAAATTCACAAGTTACAGTGGAGGTTCTCAATGCTTCTATCAACATAATAAATGGCTGTTAGGTACACAAACATCCAATTTCATTCAAATTTTGATTTTAAACTAGTGCCGCTAAATGCCGGTGAAGCATTTATTCTGCAGTGGCTGTACACAAGATTATTGATGTCATACAATAAAGTTAGTGGTAGTTGTTTTGATACAGATGGGTGGCTCAGTTCCAGCGCAAACAGCTGTGATTCAGCCAGAAAGAATTACTCACTAAAACTTTTTGTGACATTAAGAAGTAGCTTTCCAGACTTGTTTATAATCCAGGACCACCGTAGTATATAAATAGACTGGTAAAAATTTGAGTAGGTGTTTTTTTTTACGGCACTCATTTTGAATTGTTAAAGCAGGGAAAGGACTGGTTTAATTACTGTATTTTAGTTCCAACTCCTAATGCAAAGTGAGTAAGTAAACTGAGCTGCTAAATTCATACCCTTACATGCAAAATGAAGTTTCAATGCTTATTATTCAACAAGCATCTCCCCTTATTTTAACAACATGAACCTGGTTCATGTTGTCCTTTTGATTACTGTCAAAATGTTGCAATGTATTGAGTGTCCGTCATGGTCGTGTAAATTGTGTTTTAATGTTCGCTGTAATGTTTTTTCAGCATTGCAGTCGTACTGTACTGTAGCTTACTATATTTTAGATGATTAAACTTACAAGTGATTCGAATATCTGAAAAAGTAACCTGAAGCAGTAAAGTGCAATCACAATCATAATTTTGCCTTGTATGAATGAACAGTAGGATTTACTGTAGATTACTTCAAACAGTAAAAATCATAGTCTAGACGTCATTTTTACAGTAATACACATTCATTAAATACAATGAAAGACTCAAAGTTTTTACAGCATTTCAAATACTTTCCATATTTTTTTTGTCATTGCTATTCCAAAAATCTTGAGAAAATTACCACTGAACTGCACAACTGTGTTTGATGAGAATACCTCCTTAACAGAATTATACTCAGCAACATAAAAATCACAACACAAAACTGCCCAGAAAAGTCCAGCCCCACCCCATACTTGTCTTAGAAGACTTCAGCTTTTAGTCCCATCGTCAGTCCGTCGTCAGTCACAGTTCAGTGTCCCTGAGGGATTTCATTCCAGAGAACAATGTCCTTTCATTAGTGTATTGTACATTTCAACAGAAAGGTGATCCAGGAAAGGTCTGCACAAGTTTATGAGTTCCTGGACATTTCCCTTGAGTACAGTGTTGGTTTTTTTCATGCGGAAACACATTAAAAACTTCTGTATACCACATGGTGGCAGTAGGAGGAGCGTCCTTAATCCATTTCAACACATTTTCTTGCCAAAAGTAGCAGTTCATTAAGTAGTTTATGTTTCAGAAAAGGAAGTGACACACTTTTAGCAGGTAGACTCAATAAAAAGAGAGCTGGTTCTTTCTTAATGTGATAGATTAGGATCCATCTTATTTCAGTAAACCATTATAAAGTTGTGATGCTTTGATAAACTCACTGTGTGATGTAGTAACTTATTTGATACAGATGTTTTCAGAAGCTCTCATTCGTGTGTTAGGTGGGATTTTAAGGCCAAAATTTTAAGTGTTGTAAATTGAAACAGTTGTAAAAATTGATCCAAAGCAATTGTAACATACTATTATAACATTAACCATGTCTGCATTCTACTGGGTTTTTACCAGATCCAGTTCTGCTATAGTGAATGGAATGGAGCCATTAATAATGTCATGTTACATGAGTGATTTTCCTTCTATGACAAGTGAAATGTGTGGAAAAGATTCATAGAAAATCTGAAATAGTTTGAGGTTAATTAACTCCATTAAAATTAAAGGCTTACAATCCTTTAAACTGTCCATGTCCATATATCGTATCCTGCGCTAGAATCCTTCATCAGTTTGCCTCACAGACTTCAGACCAGTCTGTATCACCACAGAAATACTGCAGAAGTAGAGCATGAACTATGCCTGTTGACATGTTTAGCTTAACAAGGAATGGCATAGCTGAGTATGAGGCATCGTACTAATTTTCACAAGTCAGTTACAGTTTGAGTCAACATTTAGGAAATGAAATTGAAAAATTACTCAAGCTTAGAGTTGCTTAGCTTTACAATGAAGAGTGTGTCTGACCCTTATGAACCAATCAGATCATTTTCCTACACAAAATAGCCTAGTACTCTAACCCTACAGGTAGAGTAACAATACTTTTGCAAGTTTTTAAGCAGGCTAGACTTTCATCTGCACCTCTCACAACTTCATCAGGCCTTGATGTCCATGCTGCTAAAAAAAGAATCCCTCAGCAGTCCCTATCAATTAGCAGCCTGGCAACACTAGCACCATTTGGTTGTTTGTGGTTGTACTTATTATTCATTCAGTTTAGATCAAAGAATATTTCTGAATAATCTTGTTTTAGTTTCTGTTTTTCCGTCTCATAATGTTCCGTGTATGCATATGTGTTCCTTCAGGGGGGGAAACGCTGATCAAAGAGGTTTCTGACTGTGCATTGTTCAAATAAAACAGACTTGAACAGGGAGCTGAAAGATTATTTATTGAACTGAGCAGAGTAAACATGGAGTGGGATCGTGGTTTTCTGTGCTCCGCCGAGTGCAGCATCTAGAACTGGAGGACGACACGAATGCTGAAAGAGAAACGTGGGATTAGACTGAGGGTACAGCATCACATTTTTAAAAGCTTAAAATACAGTACTGATACAATCAACACTCGTCTTTGAAGGAAGGTCTCTCGGGGTGCAAACTTTTAAAAAAATCCTGCCTCACATTATTCATCACATCTCAGCTTTGTCCTCAACAGAGGGCAGCGGTGACGCCTTGTGAGGCCTCCAGCAGACAAAACCCAGAGGGACACCAGAGCACTGCGCGCATTAACATAACAATCAACTTCAAAATGTGTCTGAAAATCAAGGCTTACCATTTTCCAGCATGCATGAGATCAAACCCGTCGGTGATCTTCTCAAAGGGCAGAGTGTGAGTCACAAATTCATCCACTTTCAGCCTCTTGTTCATATACTCCTCCACTAGTTTGGGAACACTGTCGACACTCTTGTAACCTGGGAAAAAAGTGTAAATGGGTTTATCAAGTAGAGAAAAGTAATGATGTGTGTTGCATCAGGTAGTTTAACAAACATTTTAAGCTTTTTTTTTCCCACTCTTGGGGACACAAAAACAGTTTGTCAGTGTAACTGAGCATGATGTGAAGCAAATGTGAATCAGACTCCTTTCATATTACAATACAGACCCATTTTTCAAATGATAAAAGATGTTTGTACTTGAAAAAGCAAACAAGACATCATGCTCCAGTTTATATACAGTTACACAACTGTGCTTCTGCAGTAGTGAGAAACTGGAGAATAATTGGTCTAAATCTACACCCACACATTTTTAAGCCAGAGTCACAAAGCATTTATTGTAGAAAATGAATGATTAGTTTACATCAGTGTACAGTATGTGCTCATTACGTGCCCCTGCATGAAAGATGGGTTCTTTCTTTGTTGCACAGGTTCCACTCAACAGTTTCTTTCATTTCAATCACACCCACCTTTTGAAAAACATTGCAATCATTCATTATATTCATCTTGAATGACAGGTTGTTGATTTGGCAACCTCCTCCCATTATCTCAAAGCAAGTCACAACTAGTTTGTTACCTCCAAAGGCAGTGCCCTTCCAGGTGCGTCCAGTCACCAGCTGGAAGGGTCGGGTGGAAATCTCTTGTCCGGCTGCTGCCACACCGATGATGACGCTGGTGCCCCATCCTTTATGGCAGGCCTCCAGGGCTGCCCTCTGCCACCATGAGACAACATCAGAGCAGTGTCAGCTTAGTCTGATCCAAACAGCACCACAATATTGGCATAATATTTATAATAGTAATAGTTTATCTTAAATGTATTCTTTTTTAAAGGTATTCCAGAGTGTCATAGAATTGAGGTGGGGTTTGGAGCTGGTCAATCATATTGGATTATTATTTACATGACTGTAGTCCCACTCACCATGATTGCCACATTGCCCACACATTCAAAGGAGTAGTCCACACCTCCATCTGTCATCTCTACTAGGACCTCTTGGATTGGCTTACTGTGGTCCTTCGGGTTCACCACCTCTGTGGCTCCAAACTCGCGAGCGGTTTTAAACTTGTCGGGGTTGAGATCAATTCCAATAATCCTGGTGGCCCCGGCTGCTTTACAGCCCATGATTGCTGCGAGGCCCAGTGCTCCCAGGCCAAACACTGCACAGGTTGACCTGGCCTCCACCTGCAGGGTGAAGAACAGGAGAGGAAAGAGCAGGTCAGCGTGTCACTGCTGCTAGAGGAGAAATGAGAATGCCTTAAATTAATGTTACATAATGAGAAAAAGAGCAAATGTATTTTGCAGGTGCATGCTTCTTCAGGCTGGCTGTGTTTTTCCCTGGCATCAGGTAAACACTGTGGGTACCTGCAAGTTCATACCAATAAATAGATACAAAATCTATGGTCAAAATTGTGACACATGCCACAAACCAAAACAAGACTACAGCCATACTAGCAGCTCTGACAGACTGTACTTTAATAGTAACAGCAGATTAGACAGCATGCTAAAATGCTTACACTGATAATTGTGACATGCTGTTTAGCTAGCAGGAACAGTGTTTACCATGTTCACCATCTTACTTTGGCCGGTTAGTGTGCTAAGATTTCCTAATAAACACTAAATACAAGGTAGCTGAAGTTGATTTAAGAAGAGAGTTTTGGACAAATTAAGATTTGGACTTGATAATGATGCTTGATTAAAGGTTGAGGATCACAGTATCAAATTTTATGGCATCCAATGGTTGTTAAGAGATTTCATTCAAAACCACAAATATCAACCTCATGGTGCCACTAGAGGAAAAGTCAGGGGATCACCAAACATCATCTGGGGAGCATTTCATGGCAACCCATCCCATAGTAGTTGAGATTTTTCCAGTCTGGACCAAAGTGTTGGACCAACTGACTGAACAACCAAGTGACATGGCCACTCCTCATCTAGAGCTGCGTTGCTGAAGTGGCTTAAAAATACACCATACATTAGCTACCAGTCAAAAACCTACAGTCACAGACTTAAAGGTATTAAAGAGAACTGATTTGGCACTTGATCCCATTAAGTTTGGTTTACATTTGAAAGGGAATCAAAACTAGTGCCAGATTGAGACTCCTTGAATTCTCCTGTGTCCTCCATAAATATATAGCTTTGGGGAGTCAAGTGTGGGTCATGGAGAGTGTGATGGGATAATCGATTTTTTGACCAAAATCAATGATCCAGAGCAAAGGTGATTTTGTTTTTTCTAACATGGCTTAAATATCCACTGATCATGTGACTGAAAGGCTATGCTAGGTGCTGGTAGGACAGTTGTATTTTAATACAAAAATAACCTCTGCTTTCTAATATCATACTAACTTTCACTCATACTATGGACCTTCTTTAGGCATACAAGGCAAACAGAAAGAAACAACACTAAGAGGTAGATATAGACATTCCAGTAATTAGCCCAAATGCAGAACATCTGTGTGTCCCTGACCCATGAGATTGTGCACATGGGTACTGTTGCCCAATGGCATGTATGGACTACAAAAATGGAGGATAAAGGACACAATGAGAGATTGAGAAAGGATACAATGTGGGATTGAGAAAGACAAAACACATTTAAATAATAATAAAGACAATATCAATGCTATACAATATAAACTATGGTGCTAAGAAAATGTGCTGTCCAACATATTCCATTCACATTTCATTATTCATTCTCTTTTGATTTAGTTTTATGATTTTTTTTTAAATTATTGAACAGACACTTATCTTGGGTACAACAGTTTTATGGTTTCCATATCAAACATACCAGCCTGCTACATGCTACAAATGCACTGTATCTATAGCATATGTGAACAAGCCTATTTAGAACAGTGCTGATAAAACAGTGTACAGTATGTAAGACTTGTGACTGGCTGAGATGACTGATCGTGGCACAGTGACATTAGGCTGACTCACCTTGGCAGTGTTTATAGCGGCTCCATACCCAGTGGTGATGCCACAGCCCAGCAGACACACTTTGTCCAGAGGGGCCTTGTGGTTCACTTTGGCCAGGGAGATCTCAGCCACCACTGTGTACTCAGAGAATGTGCTGCAGCCCATGAAGTGGAAGAGGCTCTTGCCCTTGCAGGAGAAACGGGTCGTCCCATCTGGCATCAAGCCTTTACCCTGAGTGAGCCTTAAGAACAACACACAAGCACAGATTTAACTGCTCTGAGGTGCACGAACAAGGCAGGATAGATTTTTATGATTACCGCTGAACTGCAATGCTGCACGGAGCAGGACATTTACCTGATCTTTTGACACAAGTTGGTTTTGGGGTTCTTACAGAACTTGCACTCTCCACACTGTGGGACATACAGGGGTATGACAGTGTCCCCTGAAATACAAGCACACTGACATTTTTGAACACTTACACTGCAGTAATCTTTGGAGTATATCAGAGAAGAGAAGAGAGGAGAAGATAACCTGTTTGAAACTTGGTGACTCCCTCTCCGACACTCTCCACAATACCAGCACCCTCGTGGCCCAGCACTACAGGGAAGACTCCCTCAGGGTCGGAGCCACTCAGTGTGTAGGAGTCAGTGTGACAGATCCCTGTGGCCACAATCTGAAAGAAAGGACTGCAATCTCATCCATGCTCAATCCATTTAACACTAGTGACACTCTTATGTTAGAAATCTGCTAACATGTGGGGAATCAAACAGTGGTGGAAAGTAACTAAATACATTTACTCATGTATTATACTTAAGTACAATTTTGAGGTTCTTGTACTTTACTTGAGTATTTCCATTTTATGCTACTTTATACTTCCACTCCACTACATATCAGAGGGAAATATTGTACCTTCCACTTCATTACATTTATTTGACAGCTTTAATTACTTTTCAGGTGAAGATTTGACACAATGGATAATATAACAAGCTTTTAAAATACAACACATTGTTAAAGATGAAACCAGTGGTTTCCAACCTTTTTGGCTTTTGACATCTTACAAAAAGCAGTGTGAAGTCAGGGTCACATTTCAGATGTCTATGAGTTGTTAACAGCTCCACCAAATAGTTATTTTTCCTTCTAAACTTCTCACATGGCTTCATTTCAATAAATGTTCAAAAAATCCAATATTTCACCAAAAATCAAAGATTGGAGAAAAAGTCCAAAAACTGAAAACAGATTTGTGTATCAGAACTTTGTTTTTTTTCCTTTCCTCTCCCATTAATCATCTCACAGCCCCTCAGATTTATCTGGTGACCCTTTAAAAGGGCTCGACCCCTAGGTTGGGAACCACTGGACTAAACTAGCTAACTGTATGTGAAGTAGTTCAAACCAGCTCCACCTCCAGCAGCTACAACAGTAACATGCTGCTCTAACACTGATGCTTCAGTATTAATAATCTAATGATGTCATATATGTTTATATCTTATGTTTTGAATCTTCTACTTGTATTATCTGTTTTATTGTAACTGTTTTTGAAAGGTGCTATATAAATAAAAATTATTATTATTATTATTATTATTATTATTATTATTGTTGTTGTTGTTCTAGTCAGAGGGACCAATCCAGTACATTTACTTTAATACTTTAAGTACATTTTGCTGCTAAGACTTATGTACATTTACTTAAGTAGGATTTTTCATGCAGGACTTTTACTTGTAATGGAGTATTTTTACATCGCTGTATTGGTACATTTACTGAAGTAAAGGTTCTGAATCCTTCTTCCACCACTGGCAACAGATCAGCTCAAGTAGAAGTATTATTGTTTTGCAAGAATTTCTTTCACTCAAAGTTTAATTACTGAATATTGTATTAAAATAAAGGACAGATCTTTCTTGCTCAAGGTAATATTAGTACACAGTATCAGTACAGGTAACTCCTTTTTTAACTACCGGAAAGTGCAAAGTCCACCGTGGTGTTGGATTGTACACACTAAGTGAGAAAATATTAACTACAGATAAGCATGTAAGAGGAGCAGGTAATTGTATGGTTTAGGCTATAAATAGTATACATAGTGCATATATAGTAGCTTATCTAATATATAGTATATTGTTATCACTGAGGGTTTTTTTTTTTTTACAGCTTTCATCATTACAGCATTGCCTTTATCTCATTGCAACATTTTTATCTTGTAAACCCATCAAATTCTAATTGCAAACAAATCATTACCTTGAGGCGAACCTCTCCAGCTTTAGGAGGCGCCACCTCCACTTCCTCCATCACGAGGGGTTTCCCAGCCTCCCATGCTACTGCAGCTCTGCACCGGATTACCTAAAACATCCAACAGCTTCAGCTGGCCTGTGATCACTCAACGTAAATACTCTCTTGACATTTAACCCATTCAGTGCTAGAGAGGAAGTGGTGTGATTCAAAGGGTGGAGGAAAACAAAATACAACTTTCTCCTTTTACTGTAGACTACAGAAAACATGATCAGTTCTTAGATCTTAGATCTGTTTCTCAACAGGCTGAATATAACAGAATCGAACTTTGACCATTTTCCCTTCTTGCGCAGACATGTTGCAACAATAGGAAGTCTCCAAAAAAGTCTCCAATGACTAATTTTTTGTCTATTTTAGGATGTGAAACAGTGCAACAGAAGGATTGCTTCTTTTTTGAAACACTTGTTAAATTATAACTAATGTTCTCATAAATAGCAGACTAAAACCTACCCTCCACACCCTTCTTCTTGAACTGTAAACATTCCCTCTGCTGCATAAACACTTTACAGAGCAGAGGACAAGTCCTGACAACTCTAGCAGTGTTTTTGTGTGTAGAACGATTCGCATTCCTTGAAACATTTACAGAAGTTCATTATTCTAATACAATTCCATGTTATGAGAAGTCAATGAGCTTACCTTCCCTGTAGTTGCCATGCTGTTTCACAACCAGACTCCGACAACATTAGGCAAGATTGTAGGTCTTCAGAGTTCAGAGTTTAGACCAATCACAAAGAAGGGCCCTGCCTGTGTGGGCTGTGTCCAAACACTTGCTGCTGATCTTTCTACAGGCCTCATTTCACCTTCCATATCTCCAACACAAGAGCAGATAAGCATAGTGAAATAAAAATAGAAAGATATTATAAAATATCTATAAATATATCATAAAAGACCTACGATATACCCGCCTACTGCTGAAAGCTTCCTTTGGTCAACAGGGGGCTATTTTACAAAAGCAGAATTCAGAAATCCAGGATAACAGAAAAAGTGAGACTCCAGTCAGTGTATCCTAGCTTTATATGTTTCATGTTGGCCAAGCCAGATGAAGGCAGGTGTAAATAATTGACATAAATGTGCGTTCACAGCTCTCTTCAATGGACCATGAGGTCGATCGCAGATTTACTGATGCAGAAATGGAGAAGAAGTGTGCTGTGTACCTTTCACCTAATGAGTAACAGCTACTATTGGAAGCTTATTCATATTTATATTAGAGTGTTTATGTCTGATCTGAAGTGTGCACATCGAAATTCTTATCATACCTACCTTTATCTCTGCATTTCCTAGCTTTTACATTTCATACTGTTACTAGTGTTCATACTGTATATATCTAAGCATATTCATACCTACCCTTAGTATTTATTCTATTTATATATTATACATATATACATTATACTGCGCTAAACTGCTTCTTTTGCACTTCTGGTTAGATGCTAAGCTGTATTTCGTTGTCTCAGTACTTGTACTCAGTGCAACGACAATAAAGTTGAATCTAATCTAATATATGAGACATAGATTTCATGACAGCTTAATTTAGTTTCTATAAAGTCCATATTTAAGAGTGTGCCATTTGGTTGAAATGATCTAAGAAAGGGTTTAAGATGTAGAAATATATTTTTTTCAATATTTATTTCAATTTGTTCTTCTAGTATAGTTAGTTGTATTTTATTTATTCTTTTTTTTAATTAATTATTCAATTAGCATTAAGGGAAAACATACAAATTCATTGAAACCCCATAAATATACAAAAATACAAAAAGTAAAAAAAAAAAAAACACAAGTCACAACTTTTACAACATAATAATTGTAGTTCATTTATTCCAGAAGAAGCATTGTATTCCTTTAACCCCCTTTTAAATTTAAGACAATAACTTCCTTGATTTTATTTAAAGGTTACATGACTCATACACACAGGACTTAGATTAGATCACATTTTCACTTGATATACTATATATACAGTATATATACAGTATATCAATATACTAGTATACTAATTTATAAGTTATAAATTGTCTAGAATAACTAGATTTCAGTTTTGAAAGCAAACCCCAAAAGCTTAAAGCTACTTTGTTACCTTGAGTTAAGTATTTTCTTGTGATAATGGGATAGTTATCAGAACAACATAATTATCTTGTTATTTTGAGAAGATTAATATTGTTATCTTAAAATAACCAGGTAATTTTGTCATGGCATTCAAATTCAGTCTTCCTTGTAGAGGTTGGTGCATTTTCATGACTGGTAACCATGCGGTGCATCCAGGGCACATGTGGAAACAGGACTTTGAGAGGACTGATTTCTACACTGTGCATTATCATATCACTAGCAATCATAGTCAATCACAGCGGCCCCTCTCACTATCATAAAATGCTGCATACTCATACATCATGATGCACTGACAGTTTAAAGGGGCAGAGACTCTCCCAGGATGTGCAGAATTGCAGGTATAAATATAAAGCATTAATATGCTGCTAAGGAGCAATAATGTCTACTTTAAACATTTTAAAATTTATATCACATTTTAAAAGCACAGCAGAAACCAGGTTCTTTGTGTGTATTGGTGCATGATTTTATATGATCCAATCATGATTCTGTTCTTCCAAATCAATGTTGGTCAGGAAACCTCAGGTCTACCTGTAACAATTAAAAATATGAGGTTGAGGTGCTTTTTAGAAAGGAGATAACACGCACAATTATTGGCCTGGTTTGTGTTATTTCTGTGTTTGTGTTATTTCTCAGCAGCCTAATACTGATTTTGCAAGATCGAATCAAGGTAACAACAGTGAATCTAGGGTGCGTTAACCCAAATAAGTTTATGTTTTCCCAACATAATGATTTGAGATAACTGGATAAAAAATAACAATTACAACCATTGCTGGTCTCAGCTTCTATAGAAATCAGACAGCAATCACGAACTGTAATTTCTTCACCATAAAATATCACATTAGCCAACATCAACTATTATCACATGTAGTTATTTTGTCTCATATCCTTTCTTTCTTTGTGCCTGCATGGTGTTTAAATGAAATATCCTCTCCTTCATTATAAATTCCTCCAGAAACAGGCAGATGCACTGCTGGGGGACAAACCCTGGAACTGGTCCTGCCAGAATAATTACAACGCCCAGTTGAGCAAATATTGATAAAATTAGGCTGGTCTGTGTAAATAAGAGCTAAAACTCATTTGACTGACACTTAAACATAATGTAATAGAGCCTTCAGAGACATGACAGACAATGCTGTAGACACACAAATGCTGTGACTGCAACGTACAAAACAACAAAACCAGAACATAAACAAAGAAGCCACTGAGCTCATCTGTTTAGACCATTTGTTTTGCTCTATAAACACTTTGACATGTTTATCTTTTGTTTTTGTGAACACTGAAGATGATTCTCACAAACAAAAATCTGCACATAGTCCATTGAACAGCACTGAGTGTTCAGGGTCAGGCATGTATATTGTGTATAATTTGAAAGATCTCTTTATTATGTGCATTGTGTTGTGAATATGTTCAGTATAATATTCAATATAATATCGTGGGTAGTTTCTGGAGTTACTTTGGGGTCACTGAAAGCAACACAATTATAGTCTTAATTTGGAGAAACACTCAGGACAGTTCGGATGCTGTGGAGCAAAAACAAAAGAGAAATTAGCAGACCTGCACCTATTAATATAATATTAGTGTAGAAAAAATAAGTGTAAATAGAGTGTAAATCTACCATTTGCTGTGCTTCATTAGTTCAATGGCATCATTGACCTGGTCCAAGGTCATCTTGTGAGTGATGAACTCATCCAGCTTCACCTTCTTGTCCAGGTAGGCTTTAACCATCTCGGGCACACCATCCTTACTCTTAAAGCCTGAGCCACATAGAACACACACATCTCAACATAAGAGCTCATATAAATCTTACTCCAGGTTGAATGATTATAGAGATCAAGCCTACAGCCTTTTAATTTCAGGAGGAGGGTGAGTCATTGTAATCAGTCAATAGTGATTCTCAAATTTGACTGATGGGAGCCTCACCTCCAAACATGGAGCCCTTCCATGTGCGTCCGGCGATGAGCTGAATGGGTCGGGCAGTAATGTCGCCTACCTCTGTCCAGCCAACCAATACGCTGACACCCCAGGCATTCATACAGGACTCCAATGCACTGCGCTAGATGAGGAGAAAAAGAATTGAGTCAGAGGGTGCGTAGCAACAACGTTTCAAATCTCTAGAGCAGCTGAGGAAACTGAATAAAGGTTGTAGTTTTGATAGTTAGACAACACTTCTTCATGGGAGAGAATCCTCAATATAATTAAACTTCTCATACTAGATTACATCAAATCTCTATGCAAACCTCACTGTCTCCCTTACCATGACTCCCACATTCCCGACACACTCCAGGGAGTAGTCCACTCCTCCATTGGTCATCTCAGACAGCACTTGGCTAATGGGTTTGCTGTGATCCTTGGGGTTCACAAATTCAGAGGCGCCAAACACCTTGGCCTTCTCAAACTTCTCTGGGTTTATATCAACAGCAATAATCCTCTTGGCTCCTGCAGCCTTGCAGCCCATTACTGCAGCCAAACCCACAGCTCCCAGACCAAACACAGCACATGTGGAGCCTGGTTCCACCTGCAGAGACAAAGACTCTGGTCAACATGGCACTTTGGGTTGAATTTCCTTACTGCACCATAGAGTAACAAAAAAAATTATTGCACAGTGGTTTGGGAGGAGTTTATTACAGCCGTTAAAACCTTCAGTGAAACCTGTCTCAAATGCTTAATCTGGTAATATTGCTTCAGTGTGGATATTAACTTTTAACAATACATGTTAGACTATCTCCAACAGTCAAACATATACACCTTAGCAGTATTAACTGCTGCTCCAAATCCTGTGCAGACCCCACAGCCGAGGAGACAGACTTTGTCCAGAGGAGCAGCAGGGTCGATCTTCGCCACAGCAATCTGGTTAATCACAGTGTACTGAGAGAAGGTGCTGGTTCCCAGGAACTGCAGCACCTTCTTGCCCTTACAGGTAAACCTGGAGTCTTCTGCTGCCATCACATCATAACGATTAGAAGCCCTGAAGAAGATAATTTATTGAGGTAAAAATACAACCTGAGAATGATCTTGTACATTGTGCAATGAGTATTTGTGAACACAAGCAAATCCAAAGATTCAAACTGATGTTATCCTGTGGTGTCGTCTGACAGCACCTACAGTAAAGTTGCTCCACTGTCAGAGACATAGTGGATAAAATCCATAGTATAAAAACCATCAAATGAGCCTATAACCTCATGAACACATTCTGGATGAATGAAATAAAAGATGAGAAGGAAGAGATTATGACGAGGAGATGAACGTTGACTGAGCTCACCATCCTTTCTCACACTGGTTTGTCTTAGGACTCTTACAGAAGCGACATTCTCTACATTGTGAGATGGTCAGAGGGATCACCTTGTCTCCTGAAAGACAAAAACAATGTTGTCAAGTGACTGTCAAATAAATTTTAGGCCATCATACAAAATGACAAACAAATCAAATGTTAAACAGATTTGTTAAATATCCCTTCCCTTGGTCTAACAGGGATAGAAACACAAGCAATTACACAAATTAAATTGTTTAGGTTGTAAGCTTTAACTGACCTGGCTGAAATTCAGTGACTCCAGGTCCCACGCTCTCTACCATGCCGGCTCCCTCATGACCGAGGATTGCTGGGAAACCCTTTTTATGCATGCCCAACAGGTGGTTGAGGTCTGTGCGGCAAACCCCGGTCGCCACGATCTACAGTGAGGACAACAACCAAACAAATGCAGCCTTAATACAATGTAAGTTTATCTTGTTACACATCCAGCAGACACAGAAACACAATTATCCCATTACAGTCCCATGTCTAGCTTCATAATGAATATTATCCCAATGTTCACTGGCCTTTTGGCCTCACAGTACATTCACTGTTTACCTACTCATATGGTTTTTATATGGTTATATATGGCTCTTGCCCACATAGACTGTACATCCAAAAGAATGAAGTAAAAGAAACCAAAATCTGCATAGAACGGCAGAATTAGGTGTTCACTCTCAGTGAGTTCGATAGTATTAGTGACCCTTTTACGTTACATTGAAACATATGATTTAATGTTAATGTCAAAAATATCAGTTAATGTAGCCTCAGAGCTGTATTAAGCAAGACAGACTAATTCATGTTCTGAGGATATATCTGGAACCTGTTCACCACCTCAACCACACATCAGATGATATTTAGTTTGATGATATCTCTATATAAAATTTCTGGGTAGTGAAGATCTAAAAATTTGCAGTGACCTCTCACTACTAAAAATTACATTCATTCACAAATTCTTATTCACGGGATCAGTATAAGGCAATATGTGTATGTACGTGGGTGTGTCTTGACAGTGGACATCTCTCACCTTGATGCGGACCTCGTTGGCCTGGGGTGGGGCTACCTCAATATCCTCAATCACCAAAGGCTTGTTGGGCTCCCAGGCCACTGCTGCCTTGCACTTGATGACCTAGAAGGCAGACAAACCACATGAAATTCCCCAGCACGAGATTTCAGGAAGGACACACTTAACCTATACTAGGTTGAGCTTCCCGAGAGTTCAACACTTGTTGAACTCTTTATGTATTCAATTCTTCTGCATCTCACACTAATCTGAAAGAACAAGGGTAAAGCAATAAAAGGCAACATGCCACATAAGCCAGAACCATAACATAATGTTAATATCCTCTGTGTTATAATTTCAAGAGAAGCACAGATCTAGAGGTGTAAAATTTACATACATGCCACTGTGCAAATTTTCGTCAAAGCAAACATTAAACTATTGAATTTCATGTATTCATTGCACATTTTTTAAGCTACATTTTAACTGTAGAGTACAGTGGTTTCAATGTCTCAATGTTGCTCCTGGAAACATTCATTGTAAAGCAAGAGTTTGAAGTCCACACATTATTATTTTGAGTTTTATTGAAACAATATAATTTAATGAATCATCATTTATCAAATGGTTTTTCCTTAGACATTTAAAAAAAAAGTTAATTTATATGACTGTGGAACTACAGAAGATTTCTGGACTTCTTTTTTGGCCTACTATCCTCTCATCTTTGCCAATATCAGCAGTTACACAAAACAGTCTAGATAGTCTCAAATTACAAGTCCAAACAGAACATGTGATATTTTATTTTTATATATTACATATTTATTTATTTAAAAAAAAAAAAACATCACAGTTGTAAATATGAATACTCACATATTGCATTATACCTACCTTACCAGCTGTGGCCATTTTTGCTGCAAAAACAAGAGAGGAGTTGAGAGAGAATAAGCTGCAAGACCTGAGAACTCAGATTGAGGTTTATATACTGCTGCGATAAAAAGCAGTTATGCAAACATTCAGATGGGCGGGGACTCTGAATGATTTTTACTTTACATTTACTCACTAGTTATGAATAACTGTAAAAACACACATTTGCAGGCATGTTATCAGTTTCTGATCGTCAAATCTTGACAACAGATGTGGAGCTTTGCACAAACAAGCAGCAACCATTACAAATGATGACTATGAACCATGCAAATACACTATTTTTTAAGGTGAAACATTTTCTTTGTAAAATATTTTGAAAACCACCACCAAAACACATTAGACTTTAAATTAGCTTCTGAGACTAACAATTTTTGCAAAAACTGTTAACTTACTGAGATATTTGGGGGTCTTAGAGGCTCCTCTAGGAGAAGATAAACATTAAACTGTAAGCCAAAAGAATAACAGACAAATTAAGCAAAAACAATTAATGTGGAGAGAGTTTAACTCATGATGTTGTAACTGAAATGTTTAATTTGTTAGTTTATGTTGTAGTGGAACAGCAACTCCCTGTAAAAGTAATATTTGAGGTAGAAAAAAACAGATACTGAAAATAAACATGCCTAGGCAGCTCTGATGGAGTTCAGGGGTCATCCTGCAGACTACTGTTAGGTTACAAATGATTTCACTGGTAAACTTACTGTTAGACCCTTAACGATTCTGTCCCCCTGTTGGAAGACTGAAATAATTAATGATATTATTGATGCTGTGCCATGTGTGTAAAAATCAATCTGTAATGCACACAAAATGTAGAGAAAAATGAAATATGCACAGCTTGTAATTTTGAGGAGGAAACTATGTTTTTTGCACTCTGTGTTGCTCTCTTTGTTTATTACAGAGCAGTGTTGGCGCAGAAATGTGGAGAAATGTCTGATGTTCATACATTGTCCTTTATTCAGAGGTAGCTTATATAACCTACAAAGCATTCATTCTTTATCAAGGAGTGACATTTGGCGTGAGATTTGTTTGGAGTGGCAACTCTCTCTGGAACAATATTTAACCACACAGCTGGTCTGTTGCAGCTGAAACCTGTAGCTGTAGCAGTTACAGTTGTATACAAAAGTTTGAGCACCCCTTGACAAATAACATATTTTGGTGATTTTTTAGTTGAAAAACGTAAACACGGTCTTTCTAGGATATGGAACATAAAACACAATATTTTCAGAAAACAATGCATAGTTACTTTTTAAGTCATAAACAGAATTAAATAAAAACATCATTGTGGCATGTGCAAAGGTTTGGGCACCCTACATAGTCAGTACTTAGTAACACCACCTCTGGAAGATGTCACAGCTTGCAAAGGCTTCTTGTAGGCAGCTAAAAGTCTTTCAATTCTTGTATTTGTGATTTTCTCCCATTCTTCCTTGCAAAAGGCTTCTATTTCTGCAATATTCTTGGGCTGTCTTGCATGCACAGCTCTTTTAAGATCTGCCCACAGATTTTCAATTATATTTAAGTCAGCTGACTGTGGGGGCCATTCCAAAACCTTCAGCTTGTGTCTCTTGAGGTAGTCCATGGTGGATTTCGAGGTATGTTGAGGATCATTGGAACGGTGCACCAACACTCCTGAGTCTGCTAAATCTTCCTACAGTTTTTTTGCAGTCAAATGGGATTTTTGATTTACCTTTCTGACCAGCATACGAGCTTTTCTCTCAGTGAGTTTTCTTGATCTTCCAGGTCTCATCTTGATCTCCACAGTTGCCCTAAACTGCCATCTCTTAATTACATGTTGCACCAATAACTTTGATTTTCAGAGTCTCACACAGCTGCTTAGAGGAACCCATGGTTGCTGAGTGTTCGCACAAGGTTTGAAGAGTATTTGTAAAGCTTGTTTAGTTTATTGGATCCCCATTAGTTGCTACCAGGATAGCAACTAATCTTGCTGGGGTCCACATAAAAACACATAACACCAAAACACATCATACATGAACAATCCCACATACTCTACCTCTCACCCAAAACCCATATCCCCCCCCACACACACCCAGCACTCCCCCAAATCACCCCATACCCACACAGACCATTCCAACTTCAAAAGAAAATCACAGCAACAGTGATAATTATACTACCAATAAACAGAAAAAACGAAATACAATAAAACAAAACAAAACTCTGTTTTTACCAGAGGGAAGAAAAGCACTTACACATCATACATCAGACAACAGACAACAGTTCACGTTCATAATTAAACAAACAAGCACTACAGGGAAGACTCCCTCAATTAAGGACTGTGACCTGACCCACGCTGAATCCATTTAGAACTTACTGATGCTACTATTTGCCTTGCACAATGTAAATGGAAATATTTTCACATGTGACCAGGAATATCTAAGAGTGCAAAGTACATGGCAGTCACTGTAAAAATACAAAATGATAAGTGGCAAAAGCACAGGGCTTTCTAGAGGATCTGGTCATTACATGCTGCATATATGGATCATGACTACAGTAACTTATCTGAGCTGTCATTTTTATTAGAAAAAGGAGTTTTACAAATTCTATGATTGCAGCATTGCCTTTATCTGATCATAATTTAACTTTTAAGTAGAGACTGAAGAGTTCAATTCAGCATTTTATCTTGTGCACCAATAAAATCTTATTTGAATTTGTGAATGTGAAGTAATCTTAACTTGAAGTGCACCTTCACCTCCTTCATCAGAGGGTTTTCCCAGCCCCCCATGCTACTGCAGCTTTGCGCTGGACCACCCATGATACAAATACAGGAATGGCAGAAACCAGTGTATTCACATAGGACCCTGTTGTGTTTATAGACACATATGCAACTGAGATAGACTCTGATGCCTTTGACTTTTGATCATAGACACTATGCTCCCCCACCAGTAGGTGGCTCTGTTAGGGGGTGAATAGGATATAGAGTGCTGTAAGAATGACAGAAGTAGAGAACGAGGGAGCCGTGAATCCTGTATGAGAAGCCATATATGCTACCGATGTTAGCTGTTGCTGAGGACTGAGTAAAGTTGCTCGACAGTTCGTTCGTCTTCTGTGATTCACTCAGTAACATAACAGATCCTATTGCTCATAGTTAAAAGTTGATTGAGAAAAAGGGTTTTCAGGAAAATTTTTCGGGGGATTCTTTATAAGTATATGCCCCTGGTACTCCTTAAATATTGTCTCCTTTGAAATCTTAGACTAGAATGCAAAGGCACTTGTGGGGGACAAATCTTGGAGTTTGTCTTGGCAGAATACTTACAACACTGTCTGCCAAATTGAACAAATACTGATATAATTCGGCTGGTCTGTGTAAATATTAGAGATGTGCAGAGGGCGAAGTATTTGTATTTGTATCTGTATTTGTTGAGGCAGCAAAATTATTTGTATTTGTATTTGTATTTGTATTTGAATAAAAGTGGAAAGAGGCTTAAAAATCCTTAAAAAGGTTTTTGTTTTTATTACGCTTATAATTTTAGAAAATTAAAGATGAAAATTAAAGTGATGTCTAAATTAAGAAATATGCATCATGTAGCAGGTGGATGTGACTCCCCTCATTGAGACCTGCCGATAGACGTAACAGCGGAGCAGAGGAGAGAGATAGTAGATAGTGACTATAACTGACCTGCTCGCTGGTATTTGACATGTTTTGTTTTTTTCTTCCCAAAAACAAATAATTTAAAAGATATTTGTATGAAACAAATATTCGTGAAAAACCCACTATTTGTGCTTTGCCGAATAATTTATTTGTATTCGGGCACACCCCTAGTAAATATGTGCTAAAACTGATTGACTAACAAGAACCCTTTTTGTCACTTTAAACACAATACAGTAAAATTCAGTAACATGACAGACAATTTTGTAGACACACAAATGCTTTGTCTATGACATGCAAAACAGCAAAACCAGAACAGAAAAAAAGGAAGCCACCCATTTCATCTGTTTGGACCATTTATTTTGCTCATTACACACTTTATTATGTTTATCTTTTGTTTGAATGAAAACTGCAGATTATTCTCAAAATCAAAATCTGCACATCATCCACTCAATACTGTTGAGTGTCCAAGGTCAAGCATATATATTATGCATAATTTGAAAGATCTCTTTATTGTGTGCATTTGAGGTCATTTGAGCAACACAATAGTCTTATTGTGGAGAAACACTCAGGACTGTCCGGATGCTGTAGAGCAAAAACAAAACCAGAAGAAATCAGAAGACTTGCTCTTATTAACTCTTAATCTGTGAAGCTAGTGAGTAAATCATAAATAGTGTAGAAAGTATATAAATCTACCATTTGCTGTGCTTCATCAGTTCAATGGCATCATTGACCTGGTCCAAGGTCATCTTGTGAGTGATGAACTCATCCAGCTTCACCTTCTTGTCCAGGTAGGCTTTAACCATCTCGGGCACGCCATCCTTACTCTTAAAGCCTGAGCCACAGAGAACACACACATCTCAACATAAGAGCTCATATAAATCTTACTCCAGGTTGAATGATTATAGAGATCAAGCCTACAGCCTTTTAATTTCAGGAGGAGGGTGAGTCATTGTAATCAGTCAATGGTGATTCTCAAATTTGACTGATGGGAGCCTCACCTCCAAACAGGGAGCCCTTCCATGTGCGTCCAGCGATGAGCTGAATGGGTCGGGCAGTAATGTCGGCTACGTCTGTCCAGCCAACCAATACGCTGACACCCCAGGCTTTCATACAGGACTCCAATGCACTGCGCTAGATGAGGAGAAAAAGAATTGAGTCAGAGGGTGCGTAAGAACAAGGTTTCAAATCTCTAGAGCAGCTGAGGAAACTGAATAAAAGTTGTAGTTTTGATAGTTAGACAACACCTCTTCATGGGAAAGAATCCTCAATATAATTAAACTTCTTATACTAGATTACATCAAATCTCTATGCAAACCTCACTGTCTCCCTTACCATGACTCCCACATTCCCGACACACTCCAGGGAGTAGTCCACTCCTCCATTGGTCATCTCAGACAGCACTTGGCTAATGGGTTTGCTGTGATCCTTGGGGTTCACAAATTCAGAGGCGCCAAACACCTTGGCCTTCTCAAACTTCTCTGGGTTTATATCGACAGCAATAATCCTCTTGGCTCCTGCAGCCTTGCAGCCCATTACTGCAGCCAAACCCACAGCTCCCAGACCAAACACAGCACATGTGGAGCCCGGTTCCACCTGCAGAGACAAAGACTCTGGTCAACATGGCACTTTGGGTTGAATTTCCTTACTGCACCATAGAGTAACATACATTAGCTCTCCCAGTTTACTGTGTAGCCACAGTCAGTGTGCTATACCATTTCACATGTCTGACTTAAGAAATTATTACACAGTGGTTTGGGAGGAGTTTATTACAGCCGTTAAAACCTTCAGTGAAACCTGTCTCAAATGCTTAATCTGGTAATATTGCTTCAGTGTGGATATTAACTTTTAACAATACATGTTAGACTATCTCCAACAGTCAAACATATACACCTTAGCAGTATTAACTGCTGCTCCAAATCCTGTGCAGACCCCACAGCCGAGGAGACAGACTTTGTCCAGAGGAGCAGCAGGGTCGATCTTCGCCACAGCAATCTGGTTAATCACAGTGTACTGAGAGAAGGTGCTGGTTCCCATGAACTGCAGCACCTTCTTGCCCTTACAGGTAAACCTGGATTCTTCTGCTGCCATCACATCATAACGATCAGAAGCCCTGAAGAAGATAATTTATTGAGGTAAAAATACAACCTGAGAATAATCTTGTACATTGTGCAACGAGTATTTGTGAACACAAGCAAATCCAAAGATTCAAACCGATGTTATCCTGTGGTGTCGTCTGACAGCACCTACAGTAAAGTTGCTCCACTGTCAGAGACATGGTAGATAAAATCCATAGTATAAAAACCATCAAATGAGCCTATAACCTCATGAACACATTCTGGATGAATGAAATAAAAGATGAGAAGGAAGAGATTATGACTGGAGATGAACGTTGACTGAGCTCACCATCCTTTCTCACACTGGTTGGTCTTAGGACTCTTACAGAAGCGACATTCTTTACATTGTGAGATAAACAGAGGGATCACCTTGTCTCCTGAAGACAAAAAAAATGTTGTCAAGTGGCTGTCAAATAAATTTTAGGCCATCATACAAAATGACAAACAAATCTAATGTGAGACAGATTTGTTAAATAACCCTTGGTCTCACAGGGATAGAAACACAAGCAATTACACAAATTAAATTGTTTAGGTTGTAAGCTTTAACTGACCTGGCTGAAATTCAGTGACTCCGGGCCCCACACTCTCTACGATGCCGGCTCCCTCATGGCCAAGGACTGCTGGGAAACCCTTTTTATGCATACCCTCAAACAGGTGGTAGAGGTCTGTGTGGCAAACCCCGGTCGCCACGATCTACAGTGAGGACAGCAACCAAACAAATGCAGCCTTAATACAATGTAAGCTTATCTTGTTACACATCCGGCAGACACAGAAACACAATTATCCCATTACAGTCCCGTGTCTAGCTTCATAATGAATATTATCCCAATGTTCACTGGCCTTTTGGCCACACAGTACATTCACTGTTTACCTACTCATATGGTTTTTATATGGTTATATATGGCTCTTGCCCACATAGACTGTACATCCAAAAGAATGAAGTAAAAGAAACCAAAATCTGCATAGAACGGCAGAATTAGGTGTTCACTCTCAGTGGGTTCGATAGTATTAGTGACCCTTTTACGTTACATTGAAACATATGATTTAATGTTAATGTCAAAAATATCAGTTAATGTAGCCTCAGAGCTGTATTAAGCAAGACAGACTAATTCATGTTCTGAGGATATATCTGGAACCTGTTCACCACCTCAACCACACATCAGATGATATTTAGTTTGATGATATCTCTATATAGAATTTCTGGGTAGTGAAGATCTAAAAATTTGCAGTGACCTCTCACTGCTAAAAATTACATTCATTCACTAATTCTTATTCACGGGATCAGTATAAGGCAGTATGTGTATGTAAGTGGGTGTGTCTTGACAGTGGACATCTCTCACCTTGATGCGGACCTCGTTGGCCTGGGGTGGGGCTACCTCAATATCCTCAATCACCAAAGGCTTGTTGGGCTCCCAGGCCACTGCTGCCTTGCACTTGATGACCTAGAAGGCAGACAAACCACATGAAATTCCCCAGCACGAGATTTCAGGAAGGACACAGTTAACCTATACTAGGATGAGCTTAGAGGTAGAGGTACTATGACAGTTCATCGAAACCCTTCAAGCACCCACTCAAGTGGCAAGTGTAATTTCAAGTGCATTGACGTACATCAACCTGGCACAGGTTGAGAGATATCAAGCATCTCTTTGTATTGGCCATAATACCAAGGAAAAAGAAAAACTCTGAAAACACTTGTTGAACTCTTTATGTACTCAATTCTTCTGCATGTCACACTGATCTGAACAAACAAGGAGGTGGGTAAAGCAATAAAAGGCAACATGCCACATAAGCCAGAACCATAACATAATGTTTATATCCTCTGTGTTATAATTTCAAGAGAAGTACTCATCTAGAGGCGTGAAATTGACATACATGCCACTGTGCAAATTTTCGTCAAAGCAAACATTAAAGTATTGAATTTCGTACATTCACTGCACATTTTTTAAGCTACATTTTAACTATAGAGTACAGTGGTCTCAAAGCCTCAATGTCAGATGCTCCTGGAAAAACGCAAACATTCATTAAGAAGCAAATGTTTGAAGTCCACACATGAGCCATTTGGCAAACATGAGTTTTATTGAAACAATATAATTTAATGAAAGAGAACTTTGCACCTCCGAGTGAACCACTGAGTAAATCTGTTGTCCTCAGATTTGATGAATCAAATGGTTTTTCCTTGGACATTTAAAAAACCCTTTTTTAAAAATTTATTTCACTGTGGAACTACAGAAGATTTCTGGACTTCCACCATTGTCTTTTTTGGCCTACTATCCTCTCATCCTTGCCAATATCAGCAGTTATGCAAAACAGTCTAGATAGTCTCAAACTACAAGTCCAAACAGAACATGTGATATTTTATTTTTATATATTATATATTTATTTATTTAAAAAAAAACAAAAACATCACAGTTGTAAATATGAATACTCACATATTGCATTATACCTACCTTACCAGCTGTGGCCATTTTTGCTGCAAAAACGAGAGAGGAGTTGAGAGAGAATAAGCTGCAAGACTTGAGAGTGAGGAGGAGAGAACTCAGATTGAGGTTTAAATACTGTTGCAATAAAAAGCAGTTACGCAAACATTCAGATGGGCAGGGACTCACTAGTTATCAGTAACTGTAAAAACACACAATTGCAGGCATGTTATCAGTTGCTGATGGTCAAATTGTTTGTTTCAGAACAGATGTGGAGCTCTGCACAAACAAGCAGCAACCATTACAAATGATGACTATAAATCATGCAAATACACTGTTTTCAAGGTGAAACATTTTCTTTGTAAAACATTTTGGAAACCACCACCAAAACACATTAGACTTTAAATTAGCTTCTGAGACTAACATTTTTTGCAAAAAATGTTAACTTATAAAATAAACATGTCTAGGCAGCTCTGATGGACTTCAGGGGTCATCCTGCAGACTACTGTTAGGTTACAAATGATTTCACTGGTAAACTTACTGTTGGATCCTTAACGATTCTGTCCCCCTGTTGGAAGACTGAAATAATTAATGATATTGTCGGTGCTACTGGGATCCCTGCACATCCCTAGTTTATACAAATACATACAAACATCACAACACTTAGGCAACCACCTGAAATTCTGAGGCAATACAGGAGCTGTGTTCATGCATCTTGCAAAAATCGTTTGATAACACTCTCAAAATTTGAATAAGAAGAAGTTCAAAAGTTCCATGTACTCTGTTGTACGTGACAGATAAAGAAAAGCCCCCTATTTTGCGTTAAGTCATTGTTAGATGTTTTGTAGATAGACAATATGTGGTAATGCAAGGAAGAGGATGTTGAAGTGATAGCAAAAGCCCAGAGAAAGGGGGGTTCCTGAATTCTTTGGGAGAAGAGGACAAGGCTTTTCCCTTGTGAGAGATCCCTCTCTTTAATTTTTTTTTTTTTGTATTTTACTATTTTTGTAGTTTTAGATAGCTTGCTTTGTAAAACCAAATAAAACTGGTTTGTATTTTTATACACACCAACCAAAGTTCCTGACTCATGCTCATCCCTGAGGTTCTCTGGTTTTCCTTTAAGGTAAGAAAAGAAAAAAAGAAAAAAATTAAAGTTGTGTATTAAATGATTGTGTAATAATGGTTCAGGTTTAGTGACAAATACTAACATACAGTTGTGCATGTGTTAGAGGTAGGATTTCAATACAATATTGGGTTGAGGGTTTATAATTAGGAGTCTAATTGGCTAAACTGTTAGGGCTAGGGCTCTGAGGCTGCCCTATAAAAACCTGGCGAGTGTAGATTTTGGGAACTGTGTTCGATACCTAGGTCAGAGGTAGAGGACAGCCGTCTGTCAGTGCCTTATCCACACTGGCGGGGGTATCGGTTATCTGTAGGACAGAAACCATTTCAGTTGCTCTCTTTGTTTATTACAGAGCAGTGTTGGTGCTGAAATGAGGAAAAATGTCCATGATGTTCATACATTGTCCTCTATTCAGAGGTAGCTTATATAACCTTCAAAGCATTCTTCATCAAGGAGTGACATTTGGCGTGAAATTTGTTTGGCAACTCTCTCTGGAACAATATTTAACCACACAGCTGGTCTGTTGCAGCTGAAACCTGTAGCTGTAGCAGTTACAGTTGTATACAAAAGTTTGAGCACCCCTTGACAAATAACATATTTTGGTGATTTTTTAGTTGAAAAATGTAAACACGGTCTTTCTAGGATATGGAACATAAGACACAATATTTTCAGCAAACAATGCATAGTTACTTTTTATGTCATAAACGGAAATAAAATAAAAACATCATTGTGGCATGTGCAAAGGTTTGGGCACCCTACATAGTCAGTACTTAGTAACACCACCTCTGGAAGATGTCACAGCTTGCAAAGGCTTCTTGTAGGCAGCTAAAAGTCTTTCAATTCTTGTATTTGTGATTTTCTCCCATTCTTCCTTACAAAAAGCTTCTAGTTCTGCAATATTCTTGGGCTGTCTTGCATGCATAGCTCTTTTAAGATCTGCCCACAGATTTTCAATTATATTTAAGTCAGCTGACTGTGGGGGCCATTCCAAAACCTTCAGCTTGTGTCTCTTGAGGTAGTCCACGGTGGATTTCGAGGTATGTTTAGGATCATTGGAACGGTGCACCAACACTCCTGAGTCTGCTAAATCTTCCTACAGTTTTTTTGCAGTCAAATGGGAGTTTTGATTTGCCTTTCTGACCAGCATATGAGCATTTCTCACGGTGAGTTTTCTTGATCTTCCAGATCTCATCTTGATCTCCACAGTTGCCCTAAACTGCCATCTCTTAATTACATTTTGCACCAATAACTTTCATTTTCAGAGTCTCACACAGCTGCTTAGAGGAACCCATGGTTACTGAGTGTTCGCACAAGGTTTGAAGAGTATTTGTAAAGCTTGTTTAGTTTATTGGATCCGAATTAGTTGCTACCAGGATAGCAACTAATCTTGCTGGGGTCCACATAAAAACACATAACACCAAAACACATCATACATGAACAATCCCACATACTCTACCTCTCACCCAAAACCCAGATTCCCCCCCCCCACACACCCAGCACTCCCCAAAATCACCCCATACCCACACAGACCATCCCAACTTCAAAATAAAATCACAGCAACAGTGATAATTATACTACCAATAAACAGAAAAAACGAAATACAATAAAACAAAACAAAACTCTGTTTTTACGAGTTGGAAGAAAAGCACTTACACATCATACATCAGACAACAGTTCACGTTCATAATTAAACAAACAAGAAAGATCACATTACTTCTCTTGAAAGAATCAACTTTTTTAGCTGCTTTTTGAAACAAGCTTTACTACTTGCTTTTTAAAGGAATATGGTAGCATATTCCATTGAGTGATAGCTCTGTACAGTTCTAGGTGAAGGAACTACTACATGACCTTGTGTTACTTGTCTGGTAGTATGACCGTGTCTGTCATTATTATATGAAATCTTCGACAACACTCGCCCTGATGAAAAGTGCAGAGCTAGACATGCAGCTTTCTTCTGCAAAAGTTGAAGTTTGTGCAAATCTCCTTTTGTTGCTCTTGACCAAAATACCGAACAGAGTCAAAATGACACAAAACCAGCATTTATATAACCTGTCTAATAGAGTGATCAGTCAGGAAATAAGCACATCTCCTAATGACAGACACTGCCCTTCCCATTTTAGCTACGGTCTTATCAATGTGACAACACCAGGTAAGCTGTTCATCTGAGGTAACACCTAAAAGTTTTGCTTCATGGGCTTGTTCCAAAGCTGTACTCTTCACTGAGAGGGAGAGAAACAACTCACTCTTCAACACTTTATTCAATATATAATGTTGAATCATCAGCGTACATCGTCATAACTGCCTTATTCAAAACAAGGGGTAGGTCATTAGTAAACATTGAGAAGAGGAGAGGACCCAGGCAACTTCCTTGGGGAACCCCACATTTCTAAATTTCTTGTAGCTGAAAAACTACTATTAAAGTAAACACACTGCATTCTGTTATTCAAGTGATTATTCATCCAGCTGACAACACTTGCACTGAAGCCACATGCTGAAGGTTTTTTCAGTAATAGTTCATGGTCAATCAAAAGCAGCATCAAAAGCAGCACTGAAGTCAAGCAAGACAGCACCAAAAACTTTTTTTATGATCAATTTGACTCAGCCAATCATCAGTGATATGTGTTAAGGCAGTACAGGGTGAATGTCCTTCTTTATAGGCATGCTGAAACTAAGAATCAAGCCCATTTACAGAAAAAGTAATTCAAAATTTGATCAAAGACTAGTCTTTCCATAAGTTTACTAAGAACAGGGAGAATACTAATGGGTCTGCTGTTCACTCCACTGAAGGTAATCCTACAGTTCTTCGATACTGGATGCTTTTGGCAACTTTCCATGTCTGAGGTAAAACACTTTCCTTCAAGCTAAGATAAAAAGAAAAAAAGAAAAATACACACACACACACACACACACACACATATATATATATTTTTTCTCATGTAACTCTCAGCAAGTGAGCATATGACTGTATTTCCCAAAATGTCAAACTTCATTTTCATATCTATGAATATAATATATATGTGACGTGTTCAAAACACTGAAAACTATTCTATTTGCAGATGATACAAATTTTCTTTGTTGTGGGGACAACTTGGAACAACTTTTGGATACAGTGGAAAAGGAACTGTAAAAGCTAAAGAGTTGCTTTAATGCAAATAAACTAACACTGAATTTAAGTAAAATGAAATTTATAATCTTTGGTAATTGTTCAGATAACTCCAATAAGAAACTCATAATAAATGATGTAGAAATGGAAAGAGTGACTGAAATTAAATTTCTTTGAGTGATAATAGATAATAAATTATGCTGGAAGCTACATATAAATTATATTAATGTTAAAGTATCAAAATCAATTATAATACTATAAAAAGCCAAAGATCTTCTAAATCAAGCTTTGTTATACACCTTATACTGTTCCTTTATACTCCCATATATAACTTACTGTGTGGGGAAATACACATAAAACACACACTAATCCAATCTTCATCCTTCATAAAAGAGCCATAAGAATTGTAAACAAAGATTCTTTGTTGTTTAAAGATCTGGTTGACTTCAAAACTGCCCAAATCATGTACAGAGTAAAAAATCAGCAATTACCTAACAGTATCCAAGGATTGTTTCAAGTGAGAGAAAGTAAACATGACCTGAAAGGAATTTGTATGTTCAAAAAGCATTTAGTAAGGAAAAATGCAAAATATCATTATGTCACAATCAACGGAGTTAATGTATGGACCAACTGCAGTGAATTTGAACATGTGGAACACTAATCAAATTTAAAAACAGATATGGGATTGTTTTGTTCTTGTGTTGTTTGTTTGGTTTGTAATTATTCTGACTGGTTTGTTTGTTATTTTTTGTTTGTCTGAATGTTTTGTTTTTGTGGATATCATGGACACTGGTGGCGGATAGTTGAGTTTTCAAATTAATCATGAAGTTCATTGTTAAAGCAAAGGAAAAAAGTTTGCAGATGTTTTGTTTTCTTGTTTATATATTTTTTATTTCGTTGCTTCTTGCTTATGTATATATATATATATATATATATATATATATATATATATATATATATATATATATATATTAACATGTTCAAAATAAAAATTGAAATTGAATTGAAAATATCAGAAAATAATTCTCTCTCTGATGTGTGGTAACTTGCACTCGACTTTTGAAATGATTACCTCCATTATCGGCACACTCCAGTGCTTTCAACAAAAGGCTGCCAGCAATAGTAATAACAAACTTTATAAGGTTTCTCCATAGTAAATAAAGTATTCTGAACAGCTCCTTTTCAGTGAAACAATATATAAACTTCATACAAAATATTACAATCATAAATGAAATATATAAATATATTATATTTAATATATGAAAAATAAATACATTTTGCACATTTCATGTTGTTACACCAACAAGACCTTAGAAAAAGGCATGAAAGATGTTTTTTCTATGTAAAGCTCTTTGTAATCTGTGGTTTTGATAAGTGTCTAAATTTAAAAATAATAATGATGATAACAATAATAATAATAATAATAATAAAGTAGAGTCTGAATGGTGGTCAGACAAAAAAGAGGACTGAAGACAATATGGGATAGATGCAGTTAGTTTATCAGCTTATCTTATGTGCTTACAAGAAGAGTCGTAACAAAATTGAAGGCAATCCAAAATAGCATAGTTTTTATTGTTTTAATGATCTACTGATATCACTGACATGGGTGACACATTACACATTAATAATTTGCTGATATGTTGCAAATAGTGCATTTTCTATGATCAAATGCATGGCAATTAGTAAACATAGAAGACACACCCAGTGCTGATTATTGTTGAAGACAAAGTAGTAAAAGAAGTCAAATAAGACTGTAAAAGAGGAACAATCCAAGTTATGACACTTACTTTCATCAGAATTCATAGAAAATCATTTGCTTCAAAAGGCACTATATCAGAAAATAATTCTCTCTGATGTGTGGTAACTTGCACTCGACTTTTGAAATGATTGCCTCCATTATTGGCACACTCGAGTGCTTTCAACAAAAGGCTGCCAGCAATAGCGATATCCAACTTTCCCAGGTTTCTCCATAGTAAACAAAATATTCTGAACAGCTCCATTTCAGTGAAACAATATATAAACTTTGTACAAAATATTGGGGGACTAGGACAGCTTTCCAGCTTGACCTTTCCATATTTCCACATGTGGCTCTATGAGCTTTGTTAAATATTAAAAAGTCAAATTGGAGTTCTGTCCTAGTCTCTCTTTTTTATGATTAACTACATTAAGGATCCAGCACTTAGTCTTCAAGGTCTAATCGTGAGTTGAGCGCGTTGCATCTTATTTTCTCCAAAATATTGGGACCATCTTCCAAAAGTAGCATTTCATTTTACACATTTCATGTCGTCTTACACCAACAAAGCTCATAGACCTTAGAAAAAAGGCATGAAGAGTACAAAGTTCAAAGAGATCAAAGCTGATTTATCCATTGAGATCATTAAGGGAACATATTGATATTTACTGATAGAACATCCAGGACCAAATGGTTTACTCTGTAAAGTTTCCCAACAGTACATCTGGTTTTTATTTAACATGTACCAGCTATTCTGAAGGGTACTGTAGAGATCTAATTTATATAATAAAAGCAGCTGAATGGCTGCTCACAAAACAATTTGGTCAAACAGCATCGTGAAGGCCTTCTGGTTTTGGGGTATTACATGATTATGTTTTAATATTAAAATAAGTTTCAAAGGCCTGCTTTTAGTATCAAGTATCATTTGATGACTCTCCTGCGTGCAAAGTAACTTCAAAAATATAAGACATTCTGTATCTATGTGAGTAATAATGTAACTCTTAGCTTAGCTCATGGACAATCATTTGTAATTCAAAGATTCAGCTTTTGAAACTTTTTCTACAGATAGATTTTCTATGAGACACATTACACAAACATCTCTCATTTACAGTAACAGAAAAACATTAATATGGAAGAGAAAAAGAAAACCTCCCTAGACCCCACAAAGATACGTTAACTCAAACTATTTTCTGGAATGAAGTGGTTTATGACAACATTCAAAAAAGTCACATCTAGCAGAACAGTGTTTATCATTGAGCACCACAGGCTGTGGTGCAGAGCAGCTTCAATGACTAATTCTTACTGTACATGCATTAGTATGAGGAACGAGTGGTTACAGAATACTTGTCAGTGTGCATACATGCAGGGTGTGACTGTTTGCATGTAGGATTTCTTTCTTTCTTTTTCTTTTTTTAAATTTTTTATACAGCTTTTATGTAAGCTTTTACAGCTGCCTTCATCAAGGAGTGTTGTTGTCCCAAGTGTCAGTAGCACAATGTCAAGATAAACTGAGGGTTCAAAAGACAGGTGTGTATGTGGAAGAAAAGCAAGGTAAAAGTGCAGAAAACACACATTAATAGCCCAAATCATGCAAGCAAGCGGACACCCACTCCCAGTCACAGACTGATATATGATTATTGATGACTTCTGAGTCACTGCACATTTCAGCTCTAACAAAGATAACACTTTGTTTACAAGGCATTGACGTTATCAGACACAAAACAATTACGTTATTACTAATAAGCACCCAAGAGGTAGGGCGGATAAGAAGGAGATTACAAACAATGATGAATCAGTCCAGACTAGTTTAGTCTTAATAGTTTAGGTATTCTCTTGTCTGGCCTGGAGATTAACCTTTACTAGAGAACAGCTTTGCACAACTGGAAAAATGTTGGAAAATATTGCAAAATAGAACTAAGACTAATTTGACAATCACAACTCTGGCCTTGTGTCCTGTGAGTCATATTAACTTAATCTTTGAGGTCATCTGTAAGACTTTAAAAGTTAGTAAAAATGCATACTAATATGGTCAAGTAAAAAAAAAAACAACAAAAAAAAAACATACAATCACACTGAAGGATGCCGGTGATGATGGGATGAAGAGGTAAACACAGGCGGCCAAATCCATGTATAACAAGCGTTTCGGGGTTAAATTCCCCATTCAAGTTTCAGTAGACATTTTTGGGGGATTTTTATTTCCAAAAACAGTGATTTACTATAAGTTTGAATCGAATGTTGCTTTTTTAAATTATCATTTATGAAAAAAATTTGATCGGTCAATAAAAAAAAACAGATTTTTTCATGGTTTTGCCACTGACAACAGCTAGATACACTATTGTTCAGGGCTTTGGGGATTGTTCTATTTTTGGAATCATACTCCATATGTATTGAGTAGTGGGAATTATGTCAGGTAAAGCCATTATGTGTCAGACCTGGCGTAGCTATAATGCCATTTAATTTCATTGTGTATGTACATTTTGTCACTGGAAAATGTGAAAATAAATGTAGCAAGATTATCCAATCATGAAATTACTGAACAAAAGATGCAATTAAATGCTTGAAAGACTGAGTTAGTTCATTCCCCATTTTATAATGTTTAGGTGTTTATATACTTTAACTCTCTGGGCATGTGCAATATTTACATATATTTTCTAATTTGTTGTATGTAAATGTTTATTGTGTCTTTGATGTACCATTGTATTGTTTGTTACATAGTGTATTTAGGTTGATTGCAGCTGTATGTAGCACTATTGCCCAAGTCAAGTTGCCCCTTAGGGACAATAAAGTATATCTTATCTTATAGATTTGTGTGTGTTAAAAAGTGTTTTTCTTCTTGCGTTCAGAATGGATACAGACATGGTATTACATATTACATACAGTATATACATAAGAGGATATCTACCAATTTCAACAATCAACCTCTGATTGTTGGAGCTGCCAGAGAATTTTTATATTGATGAAATTCTGCATTAACTATGGAGCATCGGGTTGTCCTCTGTGTGTGGGCAATTTACTCTCTTACACTAGGATTAAACATGGTGAATAGCGTGCTATCAGACACCAATCAAATTTAGGCTATTTGACTGGTATGATTGGGATTCTTAGTAGTACTTTAGATAAATATCTGTTTTGGCACTGCTGTACTGACTGTCCCAGAGCTGGTTCCAGTTGAGGCAACTATCAAGCTTTACAAGTTTTCCATGACTTTAATGAATGAATAATAAAACATTATCCTAAGTAATTTAGCTTTCTATTGCAAACATTAGACATTTGGCCATGGTTCAACATTTTGGGCAATACATCCATTTGCTTCCTTGTGGGGAGTTAGATGAGAAGACTGATACCATTCTCATGTCTGTACGCTAAATATGAAGCTAGATCCAGCTAGCTTAGTTTAGGTTAAAGCTTAGCTTAAAATCTGGAAACAGAGGGAAAAAGCTAGCCTAGCTCTGTTCAAGTTTCAAAAATACACCTGCCCACATCTCTACAGCTCACTTATTAACATCTTGTTTATTTATTCTGTACAAAACAACAGTTTTTGGTGTTACAGGGAGTTACAGACTGTTATCTAAACTTGTTATCTCGGGGCTAGGCTAAGCTAATCGCCTGCTAAATATGAAACTACAGCCTCATGTTTAGTGTAAGGACTTAAATAATGATTTTTCTCATGTAACTCTCAGCAAGTGAGCATATGTGCACATTTCCCAAAATGTTGAACTTTAAAACAAGTCATTGTATTAATTTGAGTAATTATTTTCTAATATTTGGCAACCTTTTTGTAGTATTACATCAACACCACTATTCATTAAGTGCTATGCTCAACTTAGAGGTTCCATATTTTCAGCCTGTCTAGGAAAGCCAAGGATGGAATGACAACAATATAATGTGGCCAAAATTGATTGTTTGGTTCAAAAAATGTCTGATCAAGCCTGGTTTAATGAGCACTACAGCTTCTAAATTACGTTATCAGGACTTTTTAGTCTCGTCTTGTTCCCTAAAAAGGAATGGAGAAAACTTCTACTGGTTTGAACATACAAAACCTCCTTCTAGAAAACCAGAAGGCACCTAGGAGACTGTGAATGCCGCTTTGTATGATGTCTTGCTAATCGGCTTGCTAACAGACTGACAGGGATAAAAAACTTTTTAATTAATTAATTAAAATCGGGGGACTTCAGTGGTCCTGTGCAAACAATGCAACATCCAGTGCTTTCTGCTTTCAGTCTATGGCATTAATACCTAATCTGAACTTTTCTGGATGAAAGATGGAACAAGTCTTGTTCTTTTGATTGATGATTAAATGCTAACTTTACCTCATTAAAGTTCACTTTATCCATATAGTGGAAAAAATCCCAGCAGCTCACAATTTTAGAAACATTTGGAAAGTTGTCCACTTCACATACATAATCAAAAAGCTTAACGTTACCAATGCTGCAAGCACTACAAACACACAACATACACACATACTACCAAACGAAAACATTCTTAAGACACAAAATGATAAAAAAAAAAAAAAAAAAGTACACATGAAAAAGCAGTTGTTGTTTTTCAGTGTGTTCACCACATGTTCTGCATGTTTAGGTAAGGCAAAGTAGAATTAGATGATGGTTGTAAGTGTTTTCCTTTTTGTTGGGGAGGTTACATTATGGCAAGCTAGTGACAAGGGGCACCTGTGCACATCTCGGTCCTTGTGGAAGACTTGTGATCCATCTTGACCCATTCTGTATTTTCTGGGGTTTTTCTGGTTCACACCACTTTAGAAGAGGAGTGGTTCATCAGTCGTCAATGTCTTCATACACATTATCGTCAAATGGCCGAGCCAAAGACGGGTGTATTCTGTGTCGGGAGTACTTGAGCTGAAGAAGGTCTCCTACCTCACCGATGACACTCAGCGCCTGCAGAGACATTTGTATAATAAAAAAAGCTGTCAACATGAAGGGTAATATGTGGCTCAAAGACATTTAAAAACAAGATTTTTATGGAAAAACGCACCTGCCTTGTAAAATTAAATGACAAACTTGGGCTGAAACAGAGACGAACACCAACTGAAATGCTGCAGCTGGACCCGATCAATTTATCATTTCTATTACTTAAGTGTGAGGTGTAGTCACCAGCAGGAAATGTTGTAAGAGCACAGGATGTGATTAGTTAAAACAGATATGTCATCTAAACAGCAGTGAGTGTTCACTCTTCACTGAAGAAGAGGATATTTGGTCTTCGAATAAGTTTATTTGAAGTGTGATTAAGTGTCATTATCATGTAATTGTTCTTATCCAATGATGTCTGACGTTTCTGGCACCTGGAAATTGGGACAGTGCAACATGCTATGAACACAACATTGACATATTCCCTCATATGGTTGATATGGGAAATGTGGTAGCAAACTGTTTTTACACATCCAGCAGACACAGAACTAAATTGGCATTCACTTGGAGTTGTGTTTGTGTCCACCTGATGAATGTAAATCTAATATTCACTCCTCTTTTATCTCCACCAACCCCTGAGAAAAAAATCTGGCTCTTTAGCTGCTAAATGCTCCACTATGTTCACCAGAGAGTTTCCTACTTTGTGTGTTTGCTGTTGGGTAAGTAGCGTACAATGGATCTATCAGAGCCTTTTCACTGAAAACAGCAGTCTGCTGCTGCCAGACTGGCATAAAACAGTAAAGATCCAGGCTGGAAAACCAAAACAATGAGCTTAAAGATGCTAAGATGCTCCAAAGAGCTGAGTGGAACTACAGAGTTGGGTAATAATTATCTGGGTTTGTTACTTTTTTGGCAACACCTCTTACATTACATGCATGAATCCATGCAGTCATCTGATCCTTTATTGGTATAAAAACTAATAAAACATATATTAGTGCAGCTTTAAGCTGATGCATTCTCACATGTCCACTCTTGTCTTTCCACTGACTTTGTATGCATTCATACTTCTTCCAGAAGTTAGAGTGGATTAGTAACGATTTGACATTAGATTAAGGCTTGATATATTGTCCTGCCAACAGTTTCACAGTATTTCACTGATCTACAAAACCCCAAACATGCAGAAATTCACCAGCAAAGGCAGGAAAGAAGACGACTACTAGCTGGTAAACATAGACGTAAACAATGCAGGATTTAAAATACTTAAAAATTGTCTTTGCAAATGTTTTATGAAGAAGAAAATTCATTCAAAACATTTGTTAGAACTCAGAGATACACACCACGTTTTGGTGAGTAACACTGAATGTAATCACACAGGAAAACTCCACAGACCTTTAATGAGGTCAGTGGAAGGTTGCCAAAAATACAAGAATATAGGTTTATATGTATATGTGTGGGTGTGTGAATGAGAGGAAAACTGCGAAAGCTCACCAGCAGATAAAAGAAACACAAATCAACATGACACATCAAAGTACAAGAGAATGATACAGAGAGGAAGGCTAACAGGGAGAGGTTTTAACATCATGACAGATAAAAGCAGTACAGCACTACAATACTCCCACTCCCTGTCTTCAATTTATTGTATTTGATTTTTTTTGAAAAGCAAGAAAGAAGAATAGAAACCAATACCAGACCCCGCCAACTAGCCACAAGCACACCCCAATTAGATATGGAGGCCAGGAGATAGTTCACCCACTGTGAGTTTATGTAAAAGTGGAGAGTATCAGTTCTGGAAGAGGAAGAGCTGGCAAGTCTTCAGTAACCTCACTTCAGTATAGTAGAAGAAAAGCACTCGTTGAGAAGAGTGGGTGGCTTTTTGATGTGCTGCCAAGGGCAATTTAAAGCTGTACGATCTGCACTTACATGGACCAACACAATGAGTAAAGAGGATGGGTAAGTGCTGAGGTCTCAACTCTTGGAACAGACAACAAATACACTGCACAGTTCACTTGCTGACACTTCACTGTAGTTTTTAGATAAGTCATATCATTTGAACTTAACGTGATTCTCTGCTCATCCTGGAGTGACAGTCTCGGCTTTTTACTGACCTCTTGTAGTCCTTCTAGTCACAGTAATGACATGTCACCTTTTGGTTTAATGTCAAAGAACTTGAGGGTCATTACACCAAGTTGGGAAATGAAGAACTTAAATAAATTTAAGTAGTATAACTTTGAAAAAATGTGCCAGTCAGCACCACAGAGATAAGCATGCCAATGGTGGAATATTGGCATTTGCGCTCTGCTTTCCTCTGCTCCTCCCTCTGGAATCTGTTGCTGTTTTTAATGAATAACAACACCAATAATCAGCCAATGTAGCTAATAAGCTACATGCTGGAAAATCTTGGGCAACACTTGATTTGTGCTTAAGTGTAGTAATTAGTCATCGTCCCCTGGAACTATATTTAGCAAAAGCACCAGTGACTGTTCATGCAGCTCCGGTTAGAGACTGACAATTCTAATTAATTAAGAAATTCTACCAATCCAGAGTGTGTTTTTCACTGAATAATGATTCAGTGAGGCCAGACCTTTCTCCTGTGTGGGCACAATGAGAGCTGGCTATGCAAGACTAGTCAACATCAATATCCTTGTACCAACGGGGGTTGCAATCTTTATTTTATTTGTTTTTTGAAAAGTAAAATGATGCAGGTTTTGCACAACCACAAAAACAAGGTAGTAATTTTAGTAATGTTGAGGAGTGTGTAAGAGTGTTTTTCTTTTTTGGTCTAAAGAAAACCTCAAACTTTCCCCTTTTTCTGCCCCCCACTGTGCTTTTTGATAGAGTTAACTGTAGACACATTTGCAACATATACAGTACAGCCTTAAGTATAAGGTATATTGCTGAGAAGAAAGTATGTTTTCAATAAAAAATTAATTAAATTAAGATCTCTTGGTTTGCCTCAAGAACTTCAAAAGACATTTTTTACGTGACATATCCTTTTTCTCATTTGTCTTAACATAGCAAAAGTAATTAGTTACCCTGTCAAGCATGTCTTTTGAGTGGGCAGCTGAGATGCAGAAGCGTGCCCGGGACTCAATGATGGGCGTAGCGGGGAAGCCCACCACCACCACCCCGATGTTCCTCTTCAGCATCTCCCTGCCAAATGCTCTAGAGGGACAAAGATTGAGAGACACAGTCAAGAAAGGTACGAGGGCCCAGAAACATTTTGACATTATCAGTTCAATATTGACCTTAAAGGCACTAAGTTCACTGAGTGGATGGGATGAATATGAGTAGTTGATTGAATACATATTTATTAAAGTTCCCACATTTAGTTCATGTGTTGACAACTGATTAAAACCCATCCGCTGGAAAGACCATGAGAGGTGGTTGAAAGATCCGGAAAAAGAATTAAAGATAAAACATAAAACTTTCCTAGTACAAGTGGGATCATAAATTTATGTAAAGTTTTTAATATGATTATGTAAAATCCACCTTAAGTACCAGCTATTGCATTGATCAAAATATATGAAATCCGCCTCTGTAGGGATAAAATTATACATGAAAAAGAACTTCTTTTTTTTTTTTTTAAAGGCAGACTAGGTAATTGTAATTTTATACTTGTGATATACCAATATTTAAAGTTTCAGACAAATGAATTAATCATGATATTGCCAGAATCATAAATCAAATATTTGTACAGTATGATGCATCACACAGAATTAATTTTAATGCTCCTGGGGTTTTAGTGGATAACGACCAGTAACAGCAACCAGCCAAAGTCAGAGGCTCACCCTATCTTTGCTGGCATGTAGAGCATCATGGGTACAACAGGAGAGTCGTTGTTGCCGTAGATGATGAAACCCATTTCTCGAAGCCTCTTGCGGAAATAGACTGTGTTCTCTGCCAGCTGTCGCACACGTTCACAGCCTGGGGGGGGGTGGGGGTTATGTTTTGAAACTTGTGAGTTGACAGCAAAGTATGTCAGATGCTCACATACAGCATTCTTGTAAATGTTTTCATTTGTTGTGTTAAAACGCAGACTGGGGGTTGGAGAAAAAAGCAGACAGAGTGCAAAAATACTGCATTTAAATAAGAATGTATATGAACTGTTAAACAGACTATTTTCCTTTCCAAACGTGTTGACAGGGGAATTATTTAGAGTTATTGTAGGTTGATGATGCCTTTAAAAGATGAAAAAAGAAAGGTTGACAAGCAGCTGCAGACAATCACATTCATGAGTGAGAAAACATCTGAGTGTTACAGCATCCAGGCACCATGTGGAGATCAAGTCTCCAGTTTCTCTGTAATGTTTTTCATTCTCCCACACAAGATCTTTTCGCTGGGAAAAGCTAGATTTACAGCAAACACAAGACCACAATACACTGTTTACCATATAGATCATACATATCTACTATATCTATCTCATATCTCTCTCAGGTACATGGTGTGTTTTTGTGCACACAATTAACTGCAATACTTGAATTGAGCTACTCAAATTGTGCTTCTGCAAATTGCAGCAATGCAGATGGGATTTGTTCACAGCCTGGGAGGCTCAGCTCAGGGCAAAAAGGACAGAGGAACAATTTACTTTTATGACACTTATAATTAATATACTATACTAATAAACAATTAGAAGTCACAGCAGTGTAATTCAAATCAGGTGATCAAAAATGCACAAAGGGCTTGCCATGCATCATAACAGCAGTTTAAAACGTCATCATTTATTTAAACATTTTCCACAATTGGAAGAGAGATACTGTTTATACACTATTTTCAACCGGTGCAGCCTTTGTGTGCACTGACATCTGGTGGCAACTGATGAGAACTACAGCAGCTAAAACGATCCATTCAACTGTCAAACAAGAAAGTGGAAAAGCAAGTCTGATGTGTGACACACTTTTCAGTGTTCAGCCACGACGTGTCTGACGTCTTTTTTCCTTCCTTTGTTTAGCTGTCAGTTGCATCATCCATCTGAGTAAAACGTCTGACTTTGTCATGAGCTGCTGCTCTATATCTTTTGATATGTCACAGGTGCTTTAAATGTTATTGCTATGTAGGAAGCGAGTTGGACATCTGAAGGAACAGATACTATTTCAATAAAAGGATTCTGCTGAGTGTGAGAGTTTTCTTTCTGAAAAGGTTTTTTTTTTATGTTTGGGGTGGAAAACTCCAAATGTCTCATTTTGTTTGCATGCTGCTACTATTTTAAGACAGATAATACACTGAAGTCTCAGTTGTAATTCTACACTCCCCGCTTTGGAAATCCCATTTTTGGTTTGGTGTACAAATAAGCTCTTGTTCCATGTGAATGATGGAGGGGTTAGGGTAAACACATTTTTACACTCCCTCGCTAAACAAGATGTAAAAATGCAGTGAGTAGACTTTTCATTATATCTCAGCATCTCTCTCACCATGAAGTCAAGTGTTACAGTGCCAATGTTGACTCACCTAACATTGTGCCATCCTCTCCCATAATGCACTTCATAGAAGTGATGATTTGCTCCACCACAGGAGGAGACATGGAGGTGGCGTAGACTGCACTGTGGGAATGGGAGCGCAGGTACTCAATGAGGTCCTAAACGCAGCAGATACACAGGAGATGTAAGCAGATATACATGAACAACATCGCTCTGATTACTCTACAGCCAGGAGGGGTTTGGCACAACAGTTTTAAACTGCCATCCATCTTTATTGTTTTGTTACAATGTGCAGATTATTAACACTTTATTGTAAGCTACATCCTGTAACTTGATGGCACATTCTTATACTAGTGATTCATGCCTTATGCTGGCTTTCTTAATTTTTTTTTTTTTTTTTTTAAAAAGTCACTGTGAGAATGAAGAAAAGATGGTGGAGTAGGTGGTAAGCCATTAAACATATTGATGCATTGTACACTGGTTACACATCTACTCAAACAATTTTTTGTCACAATCTTTTCTGCATTCCCGGAGACAAAAATTGTTTAAAGGCCCCCTACAGACATATTTTAAGACACCAAAATACTCTGCTTTGAATAGTAATAAAAACGTACAGTTAGTGAGAAATTCTTGACTTCTACTTCCTCTTCCACATTGATAAATCAAAAATCAATAAATATGCAGATAATTTTCATTTCAAAAGTTTAACTGATGGACGAAGAATGTCTCCTACTTCACTGAAAAGGCCATTCTCAGTGTATGTGCACTGAAGGCTTCACGTTTCCAAATCACACTTGTTTAAGTAGCACATTGGACAGGGATTGGCTTCCAAACTGGTTGTGATGTCACAAAATCCTACTCATAACACATCTTAAACTCAGATTTAAGATGAACACAGATACAGTTAACATCAGTGTTCAATCTACACCGGGTTACTGTTGCAACCTTAGTGCCTAACTGGGGAATTATCCATGTCTTGTGACTACTAGAGCTTGACACGTCATGTGCTTTAAACCAGCTCATTCTTTGCTGTCACTGGTGTCTCTCAAGTACAAATCTTTTTTTATAACTCAAATAATTTCATATATGTAACTCATAAAAAATGAAATGCCCATAAAATAAACCAACAATCCTTCATCCTCACCTTTTTCCCTGCGATGTATCCCCCTGCAGCGCCAAAACTCTTGGTAAAGGTGCCCATCATGACATCCACATCACAGGGGTCAAGGCCAAAGTAATCAACCACGCCTCTTCCCCTCGGCCCCAGGGCCCCTATGCTGTGGGCCTCGTCTAGGTAAAGGTAGGCCCGGTAGCGCTTCTTCAGGGCGATTACCTCTGGCAGGCGCACTATACTGCCCTCCATGCTGCAGGGAGGAAAGAGGCAGAGAGCAGAAGGTGTTACAGCAGTGTCAGTGTTGCAGGAGATGTCCTGATGTGTTCACATTCATTTCTTTGCTGACAACCAGGGACATTTAAGCCAGTGTGGTGCCCCTGGGAGGACCAGCTGTTCCCCACTCAAGGTCTAAGCTCATGACATCATGTCGAACAGACTTCAACATTTATTTGAACAACATCTTGACATCCCAATTATTATGCCTGCATTAACAACTGACAGTAAACCCTCAAGTCCATGAAACCTAAACAGTAATTGCTAGCTACATGTAGCTGCAGTTATGTAAAACTGGTTAAAACAAATGCTATGACAGGCAACAAAAAACATGATTTACTTGTTCAAAGCTTTTTATATGCAGATCATTATATAGGTCCAAGAGGAGCATTAAGCACTGCACCCAGTCAGGCAGAATAAAATAACCCACTAAAGTTTCTCTTTGTACACAACTCTGTGTAAACCAGTAAGAGCTAACCAAGCACTGAATCAGCTCTGACAACCAACAATCCAGTCCAAGGAGTGTTGATACTGTTGAACCAAATGGAACCACACTGTCCATCGATAGAAGATAAGTGCTGTTTATGTGAGACTCATGACATACATGCTATGCCTGATTATTATTAACATCCAAAAGTCAGAAAACTAGCTTAAATTAGTACAAAATTAGACTGAATTTGAGTGTCACATCTAAAATAGCTAAACTGTGGCTTTAACAACCCGTTTTTGCTCAATACACAACATTTAACGGAAATCAGTTGCTTTCACCATTACACAAATCTGATGAAACTATTGCGTGTGCGACCAAGTTAGGTAGTGTTCATGTTGAAACCAGGAAGGAAATCATTTCAGTGGGCAACACACATTGTTTTACTGCTTTTAGCATGGCTAAGTGCAAAGACTTTCCTACTTTGTTGTGTTCTGCACCAACACTAAACCAATTCAGTTACTTCAAAACACACTCACATGGTCAGAAACCAAAGAATAAAGTACAACAAAATCAAAATGTCTTTCAGTGTCCTAAAAGGTTTATTTAAGTATCTAGAAGAAAGTGATTAAACTACCTGTAAATGCCCTCGACCACTATGAGAATCTTTTTCCATGGTCTGTGAGTTCTGGGCTGGCCGTGAACTATGGCTTCTCTCAGCAGTTTCTCCAGGCTCTGCATATCTGATAGGAAAATCAGGAGATTACATTCAAAATGACAGTTGTGGAATCAACGGTGGAGGCTGAAAACCACAGAACCACAGGAAGAGAGACACTCACACAGCTACAGTAGACCCCCAAACAAAGTGTAGACAAGCCTACATTACTGAATACTGAGATCTTTAATGAACACATGATAATTGAACATAGGCAGATTCTTCAGTAAATTTGCTCCTGTTTTCAGCTTATTAGCATGTGTTCAACTGTTCAGCGACCCTGTATTTTAGCGAGAGATTATGGCCAGTGGCTTGTCTTTTTCCATCATTAACAATAAAACAAAATGCGCTTTGGGATTGTTTTTGACATGACAAGCTAAATTTAATAAGCCATTTAATTGACTATGCAGTATGAACAGACAAGCAACTGGCTCATAGTGGCAAACTGAGGAGCTAAGTTTTGGTTCATTACTGTATTATACATTGAAACTGACTCAGTTGGATTATCCACTAAATATCACATCGACTAATCCAACCTTATTATCTGTTAATTGTATATGGGTGTAGCTGTGAAGCCAAGCTGCAGCTTGTTAGCCTAATGGTTATACAAAGCAATCAGCGGCTAATCATTTCTCACTGCAAAAATGAACTACACACAAAAAAGTACACATTATATCTCCTGTATCACATGTTATATTAGAGCTAAAGTTGTTTTATGAGCCACTTTAAAAATATACTACACATAAAGTCGTTCCAATTTAACCATGTGAGCCACTGTTAGCAGCTGGCTGATCCTGTCAACAATTGACACTAGCTTAAATAGAGGTGTTAACAGAGTGCCAGTTACTGTAAAAAAAATCTGGTTAATCCTTCAGGATTAACACTTCAAATATCAGACTTCCAAAATGAAGCTAAAACAATTTGGGCATCAAATTACTATCTGTAACTAAAACAGCTCCCCAACAATTGAATATTCAGTATTTGTGCCTATGACCCGTTGTAATGTTGATTTTTCATTGTATGAGGGAAAGTAATGAGATCAAATCACCACATATTGACAACACACAGCACGCAAGGCAAAATAGGGACGTTATTGCTCTAGCTACATCAATGACATGGGACAATAAAAGCTACTGTATATAGACAAAAGGTGAAGGACATCTGGGAAACACAGGAACAATTAGGAGATGGTTGAAGGATGAACACAAGGATCCAGGTAGACAGAAAAAAATAAATGGACCAATAAAAGCAGGTAGCCGTCAGACTGTATTTATGGGCACAGACTCACTGTTGTGTTTGAAGACTCTGATGGTGGAACCTGAGAGTCTGGCTCCCAGCACCAGAGAGGCATGGTTCAGTTCATCACTCAGAATCAGACAGCCCTGCAAGACAGCAGACCAACTTTAATATGCATGACTGATTCATACATATCATTTTTGTTTTTATCCATTTAAGGCAGCAGATAGTGTTACAAATACACATGTACACAATATTAGATCTTTTTTTATGCATCAAAACATCCGTTTAACACATTTTTTACTGGTTGATGAGAGGGTGGAGTATCATTTTAATGGTGTATTGATCTATGCTGAGATAATTACATTGAGAATGTTGTTTTGATTACACGCAGAGATTCAAATTCATTCATCAGTAGGCCATAGGATTTCCTACCCTATCACCAAAGCTAGAATTAAAACATAAAATTCTGGTACTCTAATGTGAGAGAAGCCATTGAGTGACTACTCCAATGTAGAAAATGTGCACCTTTTCACCCAGTTTGTATCATTTCACTGGAACAAAAGAGTTTAAAGCAGCAGTTTCAGATTTCTAAACAGCCAACTATGTGGCGTCTACCTGCCAAACAACATCATCAGCATGTGACAAAACAGACTGGTCTGAACTCTTTGTTATCTTTTCACTCTGACACGCTGTTGAGCCGCCAATCGCTTATGCCAACAGGAAGTGTTTCCTCCTGATATGAGGCCAGAGTGTGGTTTTGTGTCTCTTGTGCTACTGGTGACCTGTGATAGCGCAATGTTATGAAACGTTTTTGGAAGAGCCAACTGCGCTCAAAGAAAAACGATTGGGAGTAAACTTATTTCATCTACTGTGATTTAAAAAATGAGTGCAAACACTGAGACACACTAAACATTTACATAATATACAGTACAGACAGTGAGACAGAGTGAAAGGAAAAAATGTGCTGTGACAACATAAAGGAAATCTGACAAGGAAATAAAGGTGAAGCCAAAGAGTAGAGATAAGAAGAATAAATCACAGCTCCACAAAGGAACATCTGTCACCTCTGGTCTCACCTTGCCAGCCAGTGCTGGTATGTTCATGGAGTTGGTTGCGAATCCCATCCCGAACGCCATGGCTGACTCTACACCCAGGAACTTAGCCACCAGTTTCTCCATCTCCTCATGCCTGTCCAGGTTACCTAAGATGCGAACATACAGGAAGTCACCATAAACACATACTAATCAGTCCCAAATGCACCTTTACATAGACAACTCTCATCTTCCAAAGCATTTAAATTTCATAAAACCTCCATGAGCTGTAGGGGAGTCAGTCTTTGTCTCTGTGCTAGACTATCTGCCATCCACTGTATATTATATGCAGGCATCACTTGCATGGTGGGCTGGCTTTCTCTGTCTAAGATGCTAAACATACTACCTCTTTATCTTATTTCACTTCCTCCAGGGTGACTTGCATATTATCAGACTTGCTCTGCAGACTGACTTTAGCTACTGATTTCTAATGTAAATACAGACCCTTTGACTGGCTGCTTTAAGATTTAATCCATCCTCTAGAATTTATTTACAACCCATTTTTATTCTTGAACGACATATTTTGACTAGAGCTACAACGATTAGTCAATTAATTGGCTGGTATTCAATTAATCATTTTTAGTCTTTTTTCAAAGAAAAAAAAGTACAAATTTTCTGGTAGCAGCCTCTGACATGAATTAATATTATACAAATGAATATTTTCTGGTTTCTGTGGTCTTCACTGATAGTAAAGTGATTATCTTGGGATTGTTGACTGTTGGCTGGGACAAAACAGGTCATGTGAGGACACCTCCATGGGCTTTGGGAAACAGTGATCAAACTTTTCCACCATTTTTGGAAACTTTATAAACCACACTACACCAATTAATCAATTTAATGAGAAAATAATCAAATGATTAATTGATAATGAAAATAAGTGTTAGTCGCAGCCCTGATTTTTCCCATAATGAATTGCAGTTGTGGTTGATTGCTGTTTTAAAGTGGCAATTTTCTTTGTTTTTTTCTTGATTTGGTTTTAATTATGATTTTCTTCTTGTCTTTTGTCATTTGTAAACTTGCTACATTTGAAAATAGCATGTTCCTTGATCTGTCTTTTCAAAGCGTGTATAAGGGTTAACTCATTTCAAAGCTCCTTTGTGTGAAGGAAAACCAATGTTTGCTGTGCAGGAAAAATAAAGCCAAGATAAACAAAGTTTTGTGATATTTGCATTGCAATAAAACGCTGTGTGTACAGATGGGATCCATCGTGTCCACTGCACCACTAAACAATCTGGTTGGTGATGCTTTGTTTACTTCGATGTACGTTCCTGCAGTTAAGTTCCGGTGATGGTAATGGCGGTGGGTGAGTCTGTGTTTTGGTGTGTGTTTGTACCAGTCTCCTGCCTGGTGCTTGCCACTCCGACACCGTACTTCATGGTGACCTCGGCTGCAGAGTCAGCGCATGGACCTGTGTTCTCTGCGAAGCCGAGATAATTATACGAGCCTAAGTTAATCACATCCTGCACCACCCGACCTGTGTACCTGTAAGAGAGAGAGGAGGAGGTAATCACAGACAGGAAACAATCAGTGAGGGGAAGCTAATATTTTTGCAAGCTTATTGGTACAATTAATAGTGATCGGTACAACTAATTAACAAGACTGAAGTGGAGTGAAAGGCTGGACGGCATGAAAGTGTTCTTGTTTTTCCAATCTCAACACACTAATAACATGGAAATTTTGGTGGGCATTTGTACCAAAACATCTTCTATTTCTGGTTCAGTTGTTTGACGGTGCTGCACCCCCACTCTCACTAGCACTCCATGTTCTCTGATTTGTGTGTGTGTGTGTGTGTGTGATGTCTGACCTCACACACCTCCACCTCAGCCTCGCTCTTTCCTCAAACACCAGTGAGGAGTCATGAGGATAAACGTTAATGTCACATGAACTCTGCTCAGGCTGAGGTTTCATTGTCACAAGATACAGTATGTTTCACATTTAGATTAAACTACACAGTGAAAGTGACCTAAAGCAGAATGAAAGTATCAAATTCAACATGACTGGATGTGATCTAATGAGATCAGGCTCCCCCGTGTATTTATTTATTTATTTTGCGGTTACAATTTTTGAAAATATATCTGGCTTGTACTTGATTTGAGTCAACTGGTTTAAGTCAAGTGTGAATCAGTGTGCAGTTGGATGAGCAATGCCATCATCTTGTGCACTAGAATAGTATCAAATAATTGGATTCCATATAGGTAACTGACCTAGATAGATAGGAAAAATAATTGTTTTCCTTCATGTGAAAAGAAACAGATAAAATCACAATATATATGCTAAGCTGAACAGGGTAAAGGTAATACCTACTCTATATAATTTAATGCAATCCAATACGCTAGCCCTAGAATAAATGCTACATGTGAGAAGCATGTGAAGCAAATTTTTAGCTCTGGGCTCTGAAAAACTGAGATGGACTTTAAAAAAAACCCCAACATTTTAAAGATTAAAAGACTAACTGAGAAAATAATCAGGAAATTAATAAAATAACTGTATAAGGTCCTGCACTAATTGAAATAATTGTCTATTTTTGCATATTTTAATTTCTAAAATATCACTGTTTCATAATAATAAATGATGCCTGCATGCACTACAATATTACGTATTCAAAACTCAAAAGCCACTTTCACTTTGTGCCAGTTTCCTCTTTGATACAACTTAACGTCAAATCCCATGATGGTGCATCATGTGGTGAGTTTTGGTCAGAGAGTCTGAAGTGAAATGTGTCACTCTTCTTGGCATTTGTAGGAGGTAAGAATGTTAGAACAATTACAGCTATACAGCACATTTCCCCTTGCTAGTGTCCCATCGAGGCCTCCTGCTCTGTACTGTGTGTGTGTGTGTGTGTGCGTGTCTAAGTGTACAGATGTTTGAAACTGTTTACAGTCTGGAATAAAGATGTGTCTTTCTTACTCAAAAGTCCAATTGTAGTCGTGGGAAGATCGTTCCATCAGGTCCATTTTAGCCCCCGGGACGCTGCATATGGGCCTGTTCCAGTTGTCTCGGATCCGCATGTAAAGGTTTCGGGTGTAAAAGTTCTCAAAATCTTGGTAGAGGGGCACAAAGTCCTACACATGGATGGATTCAGAGGAAATAATGAGGAGGAGCAGAGAGAGGCACATGACCTGAATGCCAGAGAATGCAGGAATTTCAATCCAAGTCCGAGTGTTTGTTGTACAGTACGGTTAGAAAAAAAAAATACTAGTAACTTCAAAGAACTGCGTGCCATTCAAACTTTTGGAAAGCTGAGCAGGAAGGAATTTAAACTCTGGAAATATAATCTTTACACATCTTAACACATGACTCAGGTAGCTCATAAAGCTTTCCTCTTCTTTTAAATGAAACAGAGTCTTTGGAGGAAACATCCGTGGGATGTAATGGGTGATATAATGACTTCCCCACATCTCTCCCACTGGTTTCCTTTCCTCAACATAACCAAATACTTAAAAACAATGGGCTTCACTATCAAACATTACATAACACATTGAAAAACAATGTGAGTTGTCAAGGACATGTTCCAAATGTGCTGATAACTCCAACATTAGCTGTGCGTTGACAAAAATGCAGTCTTAAGTAAGTATTCCCATTGCACGGTACTGTGAAGAAAAGCCATCACATCTTAAGGAGGGTATTTTAAATATTATATTTGCCTCTGTAAGTTTGCAGTTGATTAGAGAGGTGCCACATTCTTTCTGGGATGCTAATACAAACATTGTTCTTGCAGTATTGTTCCTGTTTGCTACTGTAATATTATTGTGGGTGACTAGATTATGTTACAATGATCTGAAGTTTGATTTGCCAAACGTCTGCTTCCTTTAGCTTGAAGCTAACCCGTTCATAATGTTTGAAATGTGAGAGCCTGTACTACAGCTTCCGGTGTTCCAGTGGGAAGCTTCGTAGAGTGCAAATATCACTTTGGTCCATTCTGATAGACAAAACAACACATAGAACAAGCCCAATTTTCCATCTGCCATCACAACCATTTCTATAAGAGCAGGCAAACATTCGGTCACCAGGCAACATGTAATTACAGCTCAGCCTACCAAATCAGTCCCATTCAGTGCCTGAAATGCATCTGGCTTTTCTTTTCCTTGACAGCAATTTTGCTCACGGCGTTACTGCTGTGCAATCTGCTGAACAACCAAAACAATCATAACATTCCAGCCATTATAAAGACAGCATGCTGACTGTATAATGCACGTGTCTGCTTTTGTTGTGTAAATTACGACATGTTACTCAACTAACATAATTATTTCCTGGAATGCCGTGTACATTTCTGCAAGCAAATAACACTGCCAGGCTCACTAGCATAATTCCAAACCTGTTAAGAGCAGTGACAGCTTTACCAGACTTGGCATGATGACCTTTATAAGCACATGACTGCTGTGAGTGACTGGCCAAATCCAGATGTTATGTCACAATGAGAGAATAAGCCTGTCGTTCCTCTTACCCTTTGTTCTTCCTTTTCCCTGGCGATGTGGCACCTTTCGATCTTCCAGTGACGGAGGAAGTCGCGGAGGTAGCCGAAGATGGTGAGTATGCCGTAGCCCATGTAAGTGAGGACAGCTACTAGCATGGGCGTCTCCTCGAAAGACTCAACAAAGGGCCGGCTGTACAGGCCGGCATGGTCCGATGCTGCAAGAACCTGTGCACAAGGAAATCAGAACATGTTGCAGTAATGAATCATGCAGGCATCTTAATGCAGTGTGCAGCCTTGTCATGTAGGAATTAGGAAAATAATGCAGCTCAAGGAATAAGCCAATGAATCAATTAGTCTAGCAATAGAAAAATAATCTACTATTCTGATAATCAGTCAATGGTTTAGATCATTTTTAAGCAAAAATACAAAAACACCCCACTAGTTATTGTTTCTCAATTATGAACTTGCTGCTTTTTCTCTCTTTTGAATTCTTGTAAATTGAATATCTTTGGGTTCTGGACTGTTGGTCGGACAAAACAAGACATGTAAAGACCTTTGACATTTTTCACTATTGCCCAACATGAATCGAGACAATAATCAGATTAATCAGTAATTATCAGCCTAGATTCATATCAACACATAGTTATGAAATTATTTGGTTCAGCAGAGCGTCTTGATCAGGAGATCAAGAGTTTCAATAAAATTTCTCTCAGGTATAAAAGTGCATTTCAGTGCACATTACTATTTGTTGGTATTTGGACAATTACAATATTGTGTGTTGGCACATGTAAACTCTGAATATCAAAACAGTAAAAACCTAGATATACCAGCTGAAATATACCGGCTTCAGAGCTGAAAAGCTTAATGACTGACTTGACTGATTTATGATTTAACTGACAAAATAATCAACAGATTAACTGTGATATTAATCAATAATGACAACATATATTACTTGCAGCCCTCGCTAATATGCTATACTCTGGTATAACATAGCAGGAGAATTATACAAGGTTACATTATCTTCATGTTCACAAGTTTAGCCTATAAAAAGATATTACTCATAATTCCATGTAAACACTTTTTCACAACAAATACCTTAGCTGGAATAAAGCTGCATATTACTGTGTATATAATGTAAACGTACTGTATGATTTCCTGCTACTCCCTCGCCTTTTGTCCTAATGAGAAAAAACACAGTTAGTCTTTTGTTATAGTTGGCTGAGGCTTTTCTAACTCACTTAGAGGTGACTTATGTCCAGCCAAATTGCAAGTGGAAGGAAGATAAGGAGACCAGCGCAGTGTAAGTTCTGGTTCAGCTGTACACCAGCTATACAGGGAAGAAAACACTGTGTGACAGAGGCCAGAGACGGAGGATTTGACTGCCAAATAAGGGAAGAGCCGGTTGTGTTGATGTAAATCCATGCAATCTGAGATATATCCACACTATAATTAGAATAAACTTGGTATAAACTTGCACATGTATAGCATCTTTTATACATAAAATTCAGTTGAAAAGGAATTTACATAAGAATCACAACTAAAAAAAATGGATTTGTGGACACAGAACATTAACTTCACATGTCCATTTTTTTCATCTTGATATAAGTGAAGGACAGAAAGAGAAACTTACTACTCTAAAGTGTTATGCAATTCACCCTCCCATCATGCATCATGTCTCTGGGCTCATGGCTATTAGGCGCTACATGTGACTGGTCATGCCTCTCTCTCAAATACCTTACGGAGTAGCGACGCTGACATCTGCATGAACCGTAATCAGCTGAGTTTCAGTCACCAGGCACTCAGTTTCTTAGCCTACCAACCCAGTTTACTCCAACATCAGCAGAGAGAACAGTCTGTGTGGTTTTAGTACCACAATGTCTGGTTACAATAAGTGTCTCCTCCCTTATTTTCCTTCAGAATTTACTTTTGGCAACAACTAACACAGTGATCAAGATGCCAACAGCAACTGGTTTGTGTTTGACTTTTCTCTGTAGTAGCAGTGCTTTGTGTTCACAATGCCAATGCTAACATGCTGATGTTTGACAGGTACAATGTTTACCATGTTCGCCATCTTAGTTTTGCATGTTAGCACTAAACAAAGTACAGCTAAGGCTTATGGGAATGTCATTAGCTTTTCAGGTATTTGGTCATAAATGACCTGATAATGGCACTAGTAGTTAAAAAGGCAGCGGATCAAAGTTATCACAATTCATCCTGAGGGTTAGGGTTAGGGGTTAGGAACCAAATTTCACTGCAAACTGTTAAGATATTTCAGTTAAAAAAAAAAGAAAACCCTGTGGTGCACGAGGAAATGTCAGAGGATCACCAAATTCATTGAAAAACATCTGGAAACCGTAGATGTCTATACAGAGGTTTGAGCCATTTCATCAAGTAGATGTTGAGATATTTCATAGAAGTGTAAACGGACTTTTCCCCTAGTGTTACCAGCAGGTCAGGAAATCACCAAAGTCGTTTGAATTTATCCTCTTGGGACCTTAAACACCTGTTGTACATTTCATGGCAATCCAGGATATCTCACTCTAAAACCACAAACATGAACATGCTGGTGGAACACGAGGAAAAGTCATTAGATGAATCCTACTGACTTCTGGGGACCATGAATTATTGTACAAAATTTCATGTTATGCATCCAATACTAAGTGAGATATGTCAGTCTGGACCAAAGTGGTGGATCAACCGACTGCCCAACAGACCAGCATTACCACCCCTAAAACTCTGTAGCATAACATATTTGTGAGTGTAAAATGTTCTTGTGTGTGTGACAGCATCTAATTACATAGTCTGAGGGGACACGTTAATTGGGACAGGATGCACTCAAGGGTGGAAATTTCATTAGCCACAGTGGAAAAAGCTGTTCAGCAGCATGCATGCAGTCTCAAAGGACAGCTTTAACTGAACAGGTGCACTGGTTCAGAGTATTCCTGATTACAGACCAGCACAGTTTTAGTCTCAGTTGAATAGGGAGTTTACAAGTCAGAGACTGAGAAAAATGAGTTTTTCCAAACTTTTACAGCAAAGAATGCAACCAATAAACACACTGATATGATATTTTCCGGAGTGATTCAATTCAGTCTGTGCTGTTCAAGCATCACTGAGGTGGGAACATTAATGAGTAAGGCGTAGCCAACATGCTGGAAGAAGTATCCACTACTAAACACACTACTCCCTCTAAGGTAAACACACTCTCAACTGATGAGATAAGGATGCAATCTCAAACTTACTGCAGAGAAAGTTGAAATCTCGCTGGCTGTTTGACTTCAGACCTTTCCTTAAATTCGGCACACACATTATAAACTAAACGGTGATACAATTCAATGCAATTTCAACTTTCAGAGTTGTCAACCCGCCTTTTTTAAACAACCTCCCTCCTCTAATGCAACTAAGGGGGCGGTGGAGAACAGTGTAAACCCATTCATAAAGCTGAGATTTTAATAAATTCAGGTGCTGCCTGGTGAAATATAATTATGCCGAATTAAAAAGCGTCTCGACATGTTTCAGAAAAAGCTTTTGACTTATATTTTAAGGACGTATATGATATTAAGGATGCGCGATAACTATTTAAACTTGAATATTTTTTATGGAGTTTGGCGTTTACTCTGTGCAAAGGCGGTCGTGAGAACCATTGCTCGATGACAACAAACTGTCAGAAGCATTTACCGCCTTTAAGATATTATAATGTCATATATCCTAATAACGCAGCAGGAGCTGATGAACATGACAGCACTGACAGCATCGTCCGGGTGTTTCCCGGCTTCACCAGCCTCTCCTCCCCGTCCCATCCCGGGCCTCACCTCCTCCTCCTCGGGGTGGCAGTGGTGCTCGGGCTGCCGCTCATGGCAGCGGTGGAGGCTCTTCACCCAGCCGTTTCTCTCCGGCTTTAGTCCGTTCTTCACACGCTGACACACTTCCCCGTTGGCTGGCTTGGTCGCAGGGCTCTCGGTCATTGCTGGCCAACGATTGTGGAGCCGCGACGGTAACTTGCATATGTAGGAAACACGGAGCCCTGCCTGCGGTGCAAAGCGGTGACAGTATCCGAGCTGGTGAGGACGTTTACAACCACACTACAAACTCTCCCTCTCTCACACACACGCACACACACATACACACAGACAACACACACACAGGACCCACACACTGTGAAACCTGAAAATCCAGACGCTAAATACCGGAAATCAACGCCCATACATCACGCCTGCAGGAGGGGGCGGGGCCATGTGTTTCACATGTACACAAAGGCGGGGCTTAGTGAACATGAACTCTGCCAACAATTGACAGTTTTAACCATTTTATCACTATCTAATAATCTTTATGGCACTTTAAGAGGGGACAAATAGACAGTTCAATACTGCACTTTGCTTCAAGAGTTCCCTGACAGCAGAGATAAATACATTCATGAAATTATAAACATGTATGGTATGTTGAAAAGCAAATGAATAAATAAATATACAAATAAACAACAAATGCAAATACAACCAAAGAAGTGAAATAAAATTATGAAAGTACATACTGTAAAAACAAGTTCTGAAATTTCCCAATAAAATGCATATTTTCTGGCTATTTCAATAGCCAAAAAAATAGGATGAATAAAATAGAATCCAATGGCATGTGCAGTACCTTTAAAAAGCAACAAACTAACAAAAGCTAACATGCAAATTGAGTAAATTAAGTCAAAACTATTATGGCGTCACAAGAATGAAGAATGAAATAATTAAATATTAAAGGGCATCACATACTGTAAAAATAGGTCTTGAAATTTTAATATTTGAGTCCACATTTTGAGATTATCTCATAATATTCCTGTTATTTTTATTTTTATTTTTTGTTATTTGCTTAAAATGCAACTGAAATTAATATTTATTTTCCCTCCTTAAGGGTGCGGTGTGTAAGATTTATTATACAACATGTAGTTCCAACCAAGCAATCTGATTGGTCAACTAGACATTTAGAACGTGCTCAAATCACCATGACAACACACCTACCCGTGCTCAAATGAAAAAAGCCTCACCACTAAAAATATTACTCCGCCATTCATTAGAACTACAGACTGTGATGTCGTGCTAACAACAGTCACTTCTGGGTAGACGACTCAAATCACCATGACAACACACCTACCCGTGCTCAAATGAAAAAAGCCTCACCACTAAAAATATTACTCCGCCATTCATTAGAACTACAGACTGTGATGTCGCGCTAACAACAGTCACTTCTGGGTAGACGACTGGTGGTTGATTTGAATTGCAGAGATATGTGAAGTTGGCAAACTTGTTTTTTCCATTGTCATTTTCAGCCGTAACTGTAACGTTTGAAGATATATAGTTAAACACGAGTGATGCGTGTGATGCGGTCAAGCGCCTCATTCCTGATTGCATCACTGTCGTGCCAACAATGATGGTAAAGCACACCCTCTTGTGTAATATTGCTTAAGAGGCATCTAGCGGACCGGACTGGGCAGAAATGGAATATATTTTCATAAGTATGTTTTCATTCAAGTATAATCACTTGAAAATAAAAATCGTTGTGTTTTCATTAACATAAAATGAGCCCTTTATATCTACATAGGGAGCAGGTCCTCTTCCACAGAGCCCACCATGTTGCACCGCCATGTTCATACAGCAGCCCAGAACGGACAAACCAAACACTGGCTCTAGAGAATGCCTTTCGTGTTTTTTGCAGTTTCGCAGCCACTGTAGGTTCTCCTACACATTTGCAAGGGGAAGGGGAAGGGAGGGTATTCAGTTGGTTGCAATCTGCAACCTCACCTGGTCCTTTAAACACACCATTAAACATGAAAACTTGGAAACTTGGAAGTATTTATATCTACTAAAATCTAGGTAAAATGAAAATTTCTCATATCCAAATGACTTTTTAGGGACTGCCATATTTTGTTGAGTAATCTTGAAAAAAATTACATAAAGATGTGTTTTCAGGTTATAGCTTTTTAGTTTTAAAGCAAAATCCACAAAAAAACTCTTTCACACTGCTCAAACCAGAAGCCACGTACATGCTTAATATTTCTCCATGGCACTGTGATGTATTAGATATAACTTGACATGTTGGTGAGGGCCTTAATTAAGCTTCTTTGTTAATTAATTTATTTGCAAGGATTTTTATCTGCACATACAGTATTCGTATTGACTATATGAAGGTATTAAGGAATTGTAGCAAGTGGTTTGAGGAAAGTTATTTCTGTTATATGAAGGTGGTCCAAAGATCATGTAGCCTACTTGAGGAAAATGTAGTGTAAGTGTAAGTCTCCCGGCATCATAGTGAAGGTTTCTTTCACTGTGTTGCACTGTCATTCAAATCAAGGCCCATTTACAGCAAATAAACCTTGCTGTGGCATTGAAGCTAAAGCTCAATCCACTTTATAAGGAAAAATAATTTTCCTGGTGATAGATTTTGACTTTACATTGCAGTCATGGCAGAACTCTTTATTTCTGTAGTAGAAATCACAGTTTAGCTGCTCCCTCTGGTGGCACAAGGTCCCAGTGATCCCAAAATGTATGCATTTTCATTTAAACTAAAAACTACAGGGGAAGGGACTAATCTCTGAGATTACCTTCTGTTGAAATGAAGACTTGCGGGCCCCTTTCCCTCCACAGGTGAAGGGCAGCACCGGAAAAGAAATGTTATAGCAAATGGTAACAGTAGGAGCTTTCAAAATGAAAATGTGATTTTCAGGTGATGCACAAAAATCCACCATGAAAACATACTGCTCCCCTCAGATTTTGAAACTGACTGAATGCATATTTACTGTAATCCCGGCTATCCAGAGTGATTAAAATAGTAAATTGCTACAGAATAAATTGAGTAATGGATCCCCTTGTATCTGTGTTTTTCTTCCAGAGAAAGTAAAGTAAATATCATTTTAAAAATCTGCCAATTTAGATTAACCTTGTAGGGGCACAAACATGTTTTCAGGTAAATTATTTTGTCAATAATGAGAGGCATCTCTCAAGAAAGCAAGATGTCTATTCCTCAACAACAAACTTTGTGGCAGCTGTTTTTTTCTAAAGCAGAGGGAGTCAATTTGCAGCTAACGCGTCTTGACGGATGTGATCACGACTAAATAAAATAAAGCAACATATTTTAAGGAGAGCTGTGCAATTGGGGGGAGAAGCAATGAGCACTCTTCAGTGCTGAATGCGGACTAATGACAGAGAAGCCAGTTTAATATGCCATTAACACAGAGCAAGTAGGAAGGCTACAATTAAACTTCCATAAGCATTATTAGATCTGCCAGGGAGGTCATGTTTTCAGTCCCAATTGTTTACTTCCTATTGGCGAGATGACTTGAAAACTTGATAGAAACAGCTGATTTAATCAAAAAGTGCAAATCAAAAACAACCTCAGCTCTAAATGGAGCCCTGGAGAGTTTGTGGTGCGCAGTTGCACCGCTGTTTGTGATGCCACAGCCAATGAACACAGCTCTGATCCACGATTCAAGTTAACAAGACCAGAAAACAAGTTTTTTTTTTTTTTCAAGATTCAAGATTTTTTATTATCATTTTACAACAGAAGGTTGCACAATGAAATGTAGTCTGTAGCCTCCCAATGCTACACACAAAAACTGAAACCACACAACAAACAACAAACAACAAGTCACAAATACAAAACTATTTTTTATGTTGTAGTGCAGAGGATGAATTGAGGAGTCTCAGCCTGAGGAAAGAAGCTGCTCTGTAGTCTGGTAGTATGACAGCAGAGACTTCTGTATCTCTTGCCAGATGGCAGCAGGGTGAACTGGCTGTGGTTGGGGTGGGTATTGTCTTCTAGTATCCTTTGGGCTCTGTGCAGGCTCCTCACCTCACCGATGTCACTGATGCTTGGTAGATGGGTACCAATGATGTTCTGTGTGGTTTTAATCACCCGCTGCACATCCCATGCCAATTTGTGATGTTTCCATGTTGCTTTCTATTGCTCCTCTATAAAAGTTAGCAATAATCTGAAATGGGAATTTTGCCTTCTTAAGTTTCTTTAAGAAGTACAGTCGTTTCTGGGCTTTTTTTGGGTGGAGATGTGTGATGTCCATGACAGGATCTCTGTGATGCTGATACCCAGGAACTTAAAACTGTTCACCTGCTCCACCTCAGCTCCACTGATGTAGATAGGGGTGTGTGTCTTTACCTCCCTTTTTCTAAAATCAATAATCAGCTCCTTGGTTTTGTTGACAATGAGCAGTTAGTTGTTCTCTGTGCACCATTCTGCAAGATTGTTGATTTCCTCCCGATATGAACTCTCATCATTGTTTGAAATCCGGCCGATGGCGGTGGTGTCGCCCGCAAAGTTCACAACAGAGTTCTCTCCATGTTGGGGGTTACAGTCATGGGTGTACAGCATGAATAGGAGGGGGCTGAGCACACAACCCTGGTGGATCTCCGGTGTTGAGCACGAGAGTAGAGGAGGTGTGACCACCAATCAAAACTGTCTGCGGTCTGTTTGTGAGGTCCAATATCCAGTTCCCGTATCCAGTTGAGGTATTTAAGTCCAGAGTGCTAAGTTTTCCAATCAGATTCATGGGGGAGATTATATTAAATGCTGAGCTGAAATCAACAAACAACATTCTGATGTGGGTGTTGTTATTTTCAAGGTGTGTGAAAACTGAGTGGTGGACAGAGGAGATGCCATCCTCTGTGGATCTGTTGGTTCTGGATGCAAATTGGTGAGGATCCAGGCTGTCTGGGATATTGTCTTTGATGTGCTTGAAAACCAGTTTTTCAAAGCACTTCATCAGAATGGGAGTGAGTGCCACAGGGCGGTAGTCGTTTAGACTAGACACAGACGCAGACTTTTTTGGTACAGGGATGATGGTGGCTGTCTTGAAGCAGGTGGGAACACTCTCCTGTGACAGTGATATGTTAAAAATGTCAGTTATAACATCAACTAGCTTGTTGGCAAATGTTTTTAGTACACGGCCAGGGATGTTATCAGGCCCAGCAGCTTTATTCATATTCTCTCTAAACAGGATTCTTCTCACATCCACTGTGGATACTGACAGTGGCAGGTCCTCTGGAGGCGGAGTAGCCTTTACAGCTGACTCTTTGTTGAGGATATCAAAGCGAGCATAGAATGAGTTAAGCTCATCTGGCAACGTGGCCTCACACAATATGGGGGCACTCCTGCTTTTGTAGCCTGTGATGTTCTGGATTGCCTGCTACATATCTTTGGTGTCATTGGTGTTGAAATCTCTCTCCAGTCTCTGCTCATGTCTCTCTGCTTTGCCTCCTTTATGCCAGCTTTCAGTCTTGCTCTGGCGGTGTTGTATGTTTCCTTATCACCTGACTGAAAGGCAGCTTTTTTGGCTCAGGATAAAGCCCTTGCTTCTCCATTCATCCAGGCTCTCTGGTTTGGAATTTATTGTCTTTGTGATCACCACATCATCAACACATCTGCTGATGTGTGATGTCACTGTTGATATATATTCCTCAAGATTGATGTGGTTCCCCTGTGTGGCGGCGTCCCTGAACATGTGCCACTCAAAACAGTCCTGTAGAGCTGCTATAACTTCATCTGTCCACACTTTAACAGTTTTTACTGATATTTTGAGCCTTTTTATCAGCTGAAAGTAAGTAGGCAGGAGAAGCAGGGAAATATGGTCTGATAGATCAAAATGGGAATGAGGGAGGGCTTTGTAGCTGCCAGGAATGTTTAACATGGTCCAGGGTATTACTTCCCCTGGTGGGGATGTGGACATGTTGGTGGAATTTAAGTAAAACAGTTCTGAGGTCAGTTTGATTAAAATCACCAGCTACAATAAAAATACCATCCGGTTGTTTTGTCATGTGAATGCTAATGACCTCATACAATTCCTGTAGTGCATTTTTTGAATTTGCATCTGGAAGAATGTAAACAGCAACAACAAACACACTGGTGAATCCTCTGAGCAGATAATATGGTTGACATTTTAACATTAAAAACTGGTAATCTGGTAAACATTGTCCATCAACTTTGACTGCGTTTGAGCAACAAGCATCATTGATGTAAACACAGAGTCCACCTCCTCTCCTCTTATTGGAGTCTTGTGTTTTTATAGGTTCCTTCATCTGCATGCACTGCCGTTGCCATGGTATTTGTTGCTCCTTGCAGTACAACAAATCCTGTGATTTATTCACGAGTTTCTTCTCACAAAACAAGACCTATCAGGTAAGAATAAAAACGAGAAGCACAGATGGAGTGAATCGCTGTCAGTTATCCTAACTGAACAACCTGTAAAATCATAAAATTGATGAAATGAAGCTGTGTACTTTAGTGGTGAATATTTTACCTTAATTTCTGCCAACATAAATTTCTTATACAACATTGAAAAATGATGTCAATTGTGTCTAAATGTGTTTGCCCCATCTTATAGGACACGATGAGACCTACTGTGCTCTTCTTTTATTTCCTCATCATCATGAGTGAGGGTGTTGAAGCAAACAACAAACCCCGCAGGAGCATTTCCTTCCAAGGTAAAGCATCTACTGTAGATGAACAGGCAAAAGACAGACTGTGGCCTATACTAAGAGTAGACTATGCATAATCTCAACATACATAATGTTCTGCACATATTACAACATATATAAAGTGGATTGTACAGCAGACTGTCAGTTTAGACTATACTGATGTGTGTTTGGGCTTAGTGCATTGCCTTTATAATAATACAGGATCAAAACAACAAATACAGTGGTTTACAATTAGGAGTAACGTAAAGTAGGCAGCAGCAGTAAATAATACTGTAATTAAATGAATCATACTATATGTGCAGCGTAAAATGACCAGGTATGCAGTGTGAAAATAACACTGAACATCTTAACTTTATAGAAGACATGGATTTCAAATGAAATCTCCAGCTTCTTGTTCTTTTATCTGGTTTAGACATGAACTTGAAACAGTTCAAAGAGTCTGGCTTTAGCAGTTTGAGCTCTTTGATGATAAGAGATGACATTGGTCTACTTGTTGTCGGAGCCAGAGGGAAAGTGCTCACCCTCAACTTGGATGACATCACCAAAAAGACCAGTGAGGTAAGAACATTGTTTGGATGGACTGGGCCGTTGTACCCAACACACAAAAAATGAGCAGTTTAAGTTCAAACACCAGTACAATAATAAATCTAGAATGACAGAAAAAGATCGACTCTTCATCAGTTCTTCAGATACAATAGGTCCATACAGAACCATAATGACTAAAAAAAGTTCTATGATTTGTAGAAGTGCAACAATTAGTTAATTAGCTGATTGACATAAAATTAATCCGCAACTATTTTGATAATCAAATAATTGTTTTAGTCATTTTTTAAAATATGGCAAAACATTTTTGGAAAATATGCTAAAAAATGTGCTGTTTTTAGCTTTTTGAATGTCATTATTTTATGCTTTTCTTTGTCATATATGATAGTAAATATATATAGTAAGAATATCTTTGGGCTCTGGACAAAATAAGACATTTAAAGATGTAACCTTGGACTCTGATAATTTATAACTGGCATTTTCACTATTTTCAGGCATTTTATAGACAAAATGATTAATCAAGAAAATAATCAGCAGATGAATCGATAATGAAAAGAATCGTTAGTTGCAGCCCTAATGATTTGTTAAATGGCACATTGGAATAAAAAACCCAGAGTGGCTCCTAAAATGTAAGTAAAGTTTATTAAATTGCATAACAAATGTCTTTGTGAAATATAATATAAGGTAAAGAAACATACACAACACCCCCTAAACAAGAAGTAGAAAGAACTATTTTAAATCAGACCAATAAATATTTCACCACTGAAAACTGTGACCTTCTCAGTCATTCTGAAGAGGTGTTTTTTGGTACCAAAAATAGCTGTGAGAACTATTCAACTAATAGCTGTCAGAATAATTTTCTATATTTATATATATTTTTTATACATTTTCACATGAGGGTTTCCACATCATTGCTAATTCTGTATTCCTCCAGGCCAACTGGATGGTCAGTCCAGCAGACAAAGCCCTCTGTCAGAGGAAGGGCAAAGACACTAAGGTACAGGAATAAGTGAAGTAGAAGTGAACGTCATCAGACTTTTGTGCAGTTTTTTCTCATCACACACAGCTCATAAAGTCATTAATTTTAATCACATTTGTTCTTCTAAAAGGAATGTGATAACTTCATCAGGACCCTGCACACAACAGAGGATGGTAAAATGCTAGTTTGTGGGACGAACGCTTTCAATCCTGCATGTGACTACATGGTAAGTGACCTCTTAACCCTTTAACCTCGTACGCACTGATAGACAATAATGGACACAACTTGTCAATATTTCACTTGGTATAAGTGTAATAAGTTATCAATAAACAGCTGGAAAAAGCAAATATGGTAATAAGTTCTAGGAAAATAATGCTTTTATAATGGGAAATATATCACAGTGATTATGAATGTCTACTGCACCAGACTTTCACAAATGGAAAAGTTGCCCTGGACGGAAACAAGCACGTAGGTAGAGGAATAGTTCCTTTTGACCCTGACCAACACTTTGCTTCCCTTATGATTGGTGAGTACACAACTATCAACATATTCTCCATTTCTCAACGCTTCATCACTGGTCTGTCATGTCTGCTCTCCTCCAATAAATCTTTAACTGTCAAAAGTTGAAAATGACAGCAATAATGATACAACACTGTTTTTTCCCCCCTACTTCACAGGAAACACTTTGTACTCAGCCTCTTCCTCCAACTTTCTGGGCACAGAGCTGGTGTTTCAGAGAAATGGACTGAACCCTCTCAAGACTGAAATGAAACATTCCTGGTTCAATGGTAAGCTGTCTTATTCGGGAACATGTTACTAAATTAAGATGCAGTAAACAGTCTGTTTCACTGCACAAAACTAAAATCATAGAATTTTCTGCTGTTATTTTTTGTTTTCAGACCTTGTTAAATGTCAGTGCCTTTTGATCTCATATTCTAAACGGTTTGATTTCAGAGCCCACCATGATTTCCATAAAGCTTGTTGAAGCAAGCAAAGACAGTGAGAACGGTGAAGACGACAGTGTATTTTTGTTCTTCACTGAGAATGCTGTAGAGGAACTTCGTGACAACATCCAGGTGTCGAGAATAGCCCGAGTCTGTAAGGTATGTCTCCCATTAAAATACCCGTACCATCTTCATATGGCTGGAAATCAATGTTGTTATTTAATATGTGTATTAGAGTGACTTGGGGGGCAGTAGGACCCTGCAGAGAAAGTGGACTTCATTCTTGAAAGCCCGTTTGGACTGTCCATTTGGTGGTGTCGGCTTGCCCTCCCTCGTCCAAGACGTTTTCCTCCTTCAAGACCTAAAAAACTGGACGGATAGCATCTTCTATGCCACGTTCACTTCCAACTCGTACGTTGAAATTTAATTCATTATTCACTGAAACATTTCATGTTCTATTCTATATTCTTCTTCCAAGCTTCTTTATATCATCAAATCTGTCAAGATATTTAGGATTTAGCGTTTTTATGCAACATCCCAACAACTTGTACAGATGTTCTGCAACTTGTGTAGCTACAGTATGTACCTATGTAACTCCTTTACGTAAATGGAAAATGGAGTGCATTTATATAGCGCCTTTCTAGTCTTATTGACCACTCAAAGCTCTTTCACCCATTCACACACACACACACACCGCTGGCGCAGCCATCAGGAGCAATTTGGAGTTCAATATCTTGCCCAAGGACACTTAAACATGCAGACTGGAGGAGCCAGATATCAAACCCCCGACCTTATGATTAGTGGATGACCCGCTCTACCTCCTGAGCCACAGCTACCCTTTATGTACAGTATATGCATGTGTATATGTAAAATGTAAAGAGGTTACACATATGTGGAAACAGAAAATAACAAGGATTATATATTTTCTGTTTCCCTTTATGACAGGGAGTCCTCAGGTGCTTGCAACCAGTCTGCTGTCTGTGCATACAAGCTGTCAGACATCAGCCAGGTGTTCAGCGGGAGGTTTTTGACTGAGAAGGATGCTGGGAGGTGGGACACATACACAGGAGAAGAGCCTGTCCCTTACCCTGGTTCAGTAAGTATCAAGCCAAGAAGAATTAAATATCTCATCATTATTAAGGTTGATTACTTTTGGTTTAAATATTTAAAACAACATTGCGTATCATTGTTATAGTGCATTAATGATGAAATGCGGGCCAAAGGTGTGATGACCTCCCTAGACCTCTCAGACGAAACCCTGCTGTTTGTGAAGAACCACCCTCTGATGGAGAGCGTGGTTACACCGATAACTGGCAAGCCTCTGCTGTTCCAGATAGGGACACGATTTTCCAAAATTGTTGTGGATCAAGTTGCATCACTGGATGGGCGACAGCATCAAATTATGCTTATTGGCACAGGTTGAAGCACATGTGCAGACATGCCTTAACATCAATAACACAAATCACACACAAGGTACACTGACAGATGAATTCAATGTTGTGTTAATTCTTCTCTCTTAGACTCTGGTTGGCTGCAGAAGGCAGTGAGGTTTGATGGCGAGGGTGGCCGCATCATTGAGGAGCTGCAGCTGTTTCAAATTCCTCAGCCTGTCAACTTTCTCCAGCTCTCCTCCAAAACAGTAAGGCCTGATTCACTAGTGTTGTTTTCCGAATGCAATTTCAAGTTGGTAAATTACCCAGATCTGTTATGACTTTAGTTTAATGAACACCTTACCTGATCTTTGATGCATCATAATTAAAACGTCCTTGTAGGGAGACAACTTGTCTAAACCCTGCTGTATATCTGCAGGGCCAGCTGTACAGCGGTGCCAATAATGTCACTGTTCAGGTTAATGTAAGGGAATGCAGCCACTACACATCGTGCGATGACTGCCTTCTTGCCAGAGACCCATACTGTGGCTGGGACAAGATCAGAGGCCAGTGTGCATCTGTTGTTGGCGCATCACTTGGGTCTATGTACGATGAAACTCCTATGATCTTTTGCTTTCCAGAATGTGATTGTTTGTTATGCTTAAGAAAGTTTTTTATCCTCTTGCAGGATTCAGAGTCTAAGTGATGGAGACATCAGGATGTGCCCGATCTCTGATTGTAAGTTCCCTGTATGCCACTACAGCACACAATATCAAATATGAATTTAAAGCTGATAAAAATAGGTGGTGTGTATGTTACAATAAAATCTCTGTGACAGTGAGGAGGATGTTTTAAATTAATTATATGGTACGGGACATATTCTTGAAAGGAGGTTAAACATTGACCAGGTGTGAATGGATGTGTGCTTGATGTCTTCCTCAAGTGAAAAGGAAACCTGACGTCGTCCATCTCATCATGGGGATAGCCCAGTTTCTCCCATGTTCCCCTGAGACCAACCTTCCAGTCAGCTGGCGCTTCTCTAATAGCACCCTCCTTCCTGGCCCCCGTCACACTGTGCTCAGCCAGGGCCTTATCATCAGACCCTCCTTGTCTGATGCTGACCTTTACACCTGTGAGACAGAGGAAATGGTGAATGGCAAAGTACACCGCAAGATGGTAGTCCAGTACCTCATCCAGGTTGAGGACACTAAAACTGTGGTCAGGAACTTGAAGGTGGCTGTGATTGCCTTGAGTGTTCTCCTGGGCTCATTGTCATTGCTACATAAGATAAAGGCCAAATTGCGAAACCCTATTGATTGTGCCAATGAAAACAGCAACAACAATCAAGTGATCTCTGTGAGGTCTTTCTGTGACTATGACCAGACCATGCACCAGCACATGGAGGAAGGTCGGGCTCCCTGTTACCAGGAAGAGGGGCGCCACAGGGAGGCTAACAGTGGGAATGATGGGAATGCAGAGATTGGGAGTGTTACATCTGTACATCATTCTCCCAGAAGGCACTGTGGCAAAATTGGCTGAGGAGAAGGTGGAGGGGGAGAATGACAACTGTTGCACAGTTATTGAGATCATCAAGTGATCCCCCTCTTCTAGCATTCAAGTCACTGTATTTCCTTTTGTGTCATTTTATTGTATTGAATAAACATGGTCTTTATGAGCCCTCTGCTCAGGTACACTTGTTTCTCTGAATCTTTATAATAGAGCTTGAGAATTCAAAGTTGGCATAAGCCGTAGAGCCACGCAGGCCACATTTATGGGAATATATCAGGTTAAAATAAACCAGAAATTCCCTTTAGATAGCCTTAATAATAAGGGCAAATGACAGTAACAATGGAGACACATTTTCATTGCTCATTACATTACACAAGTATCTGTCCTTGTCCACAAACAGAAGTGTTTCCTGATGCGTAGATTCAGTTAAAAAAAGGACATCATTTACCACTGACAGCACGTTCAGGGTTTATGGTTTTTTGTGAAAAAACAGTTTAACTTTAAATATACATTTAGTTAGCTCCCCCACATTTAAACATGTCTAGACCCACCCCTGATGGTGAGAAACATGCTTGATGCATTTCAGGGGACAAGCAATAATTAGTAGTAGGGAGGTAGTATTTACCATGTCTGCTCAAAATAACAGTAAACTGTTTCAGTGCGTAGGAAACAAAAGGAATGTCTAGATGCCTTCTCTCTTTTTTTGAGGAAAGCTGCTGGGTTGCCTGGAATGAACTGGGGTAATCCTATGGGGGGCATTTGCTAAGGGAATCTCACAGTAATCAACTCATTTGATTTTAAATGTCTTGTATAAAAGTTGCAAACCTTGTCTACATCATGCATGCCACGGCCATTTCTTGACTCTGACATGAAAGGTTTTACAGGACCGCCAGAACAATAAGCTTCACCTATGGCTATCTCCACTGGAGTAAAGCTCACCGAAACCAGCCAAAGCAGCCGCTAAAGTTACCTTTTTAACTTTATGCTCCATGATATAAACAGCAATATTCTCTGGTACTGAATTTTTGAACTGCTCTAAAACTACTAAGTCACACAGTGAATCAAAAGTACTGACATGCCACGAGAGAAATGAGCTGTCAAATCGTGAGCAAATTCAAGATGTGCCTGTTTCTCATCTTTCTCCCACTTTCAGAACCTCAGTATACCTCAGGAACTAACTCGTATGCCTTCAGTACTGCTGATTTAACAGCAGAATACTTTTAAAAATCTGAAGAAGAAAAAGATAAGTAGGCCTGTTGTGCCTTGCCTGTGTGTGTTTAAGCCTATAGGCAAAAAGCTACAAATTACCCAAATTATCAAAATTCTCACCAGAGAACTCAGTGGGAGAGGAGGAATTGTTAAGCTCTACAGCACTTTCAGCTACCATTTTACCATGCTAAATTAAATAAAGTTTATACTGCAGCAAATGTAGTTTTTCCTGCTGTTTGTTGCTGCAATTTTTCTACAGCAACCTAATTTCAGCCTGTTGTTTTGACTGTCTGTGGGGGAGCTTAGCCAGAGTGTCAAGGACGGTGACAGGACGCAGACTCAAACTTGTTGAATTTCTAAAAAAAAGGTGACCTGTGTAACGGAAAAAAACAAAAACTCAACAAACTTAGGTATGATCACATGCACACAGCTAGATGCATATCGTCTTTCTGTTCTCCTCAAACCAACAACCTCAAACCAACCACTTTCCCTTATGCCAATAACTGGTACATAACAATGTCACTTGTATCAATTAATATTGTTTATACACTTTATCCACCCAGTACTCCTCACCATATGCCAAAACTGAGTACAAATTCACACAAATATTAAACCGGAGGGGTCACTGCAAATCAATAAAAAGTTCTTCTGAGTCGTCACTTTTATCCTATGATGAAACATTTCTATCCTGATGGGAGTGGTCTCTTCCAGGATGACAATGCCCCAATTCACAGGGCACGAGGGGTCACTGAATGGTTTGATGAGTATGAAAATGATGTGAATCATATGCTATGGCCTTTGCAGTCACCAGATCTCAACCCAATTGAACACCTGTGGGAGATTTGGACCGATGTGTTAGACAGCGCTCTCCAGCACCATCATCAAAACACCAAATGAGGGAATATCTTTTTGAAGAATGGTGTTCCTCAGCCGTGACATTGATTTTACAGGTCTCTGGAACTCTTCTGGGGGGATGAACACCATTCCCAAACCATGCCAGCAAAATGCCCCCCAAAGCATAACAGAGCCACTGGATCCCCTCACTGTAGGGGTCAAGCATTCAGGCCTGTGCCAGTTTTTCCTTTAATTTGTCACCCGTCTGTACATCAAAATGTAATGGGGACAAATGGTGTGGTCTTACCCACTTTGTCACACCTTCCATGAGCGAATTGTAACTGAGTAATTGTTTCTGTTGCTCAAACCTATGGATGTCAAAAACTGCAGAGACAACCCAGCAGTAGGCCTTCAAAATGACCTCAGTTGTCCTTCAAAGTCTTGCCATTAATGTCAATTTTATGACGTTCCGCAATTTTCAGTAACTTGTCTTTGGTACATCTGTCCAGAAAACCCTCTGATGGAGTTTTAACAAAATCAGCAATGGCACCCATCTAAAAAATGCTCTGACAAACAAGACCCACAACAATTTGTTACAACAAACCTGTAGGTAAATAATGACGACCATGCATGTACGGCCTTATAAGGAACCTTGTTCCCTCTAAATGTCTAATTATCCCAAACTTTACCACCTAAACTCATCCCATCTTCATGCAGGTCCACGGCAGTTACTTATGCACCAAATCCCAATAGTGCAGGAGAGCCACATCTAGCATCTCCCTGGAGCTACAGACATGCTCCCAAGCAACCGCTGTAACCAAGTTTATTGCAGCCTGCAAAACCGACAAACTCAGCAGAACCCAAAGGGATAATGCTGCTGTGCCTACTGGGGAACTCTGTTCCAAACAATTGTGCACAGTGAGTCAACATTTACCCACAGTGCAACATAGTGCTGCAGTACTATGGGCCTAAAGAACACATTTTCCTCCCCAGACCACAAACTAATGTAACACAACATTATATGGAACAAGATTTATTAAAGCACTTCAGGTACCCTGTTTGTAGCGTACAAGACTCACAAGAGCTATGAAGTGCATTATCAAATTCAGCATGTGTATGGAGGACTTCTAACAGATCATTTACAGCTAAAACACTGAGCTGCAAACATGTTGAACGATTAGCTTTGCAGATCGAACCTACCTGTAACCCAGAGGCTGAATGGTGAAACTATGTGCCTGTGTCGCCTCAAAGGTAGTGAGGGACAGGCTGAAATCTATGAGTTTCATTTTGAAAGGTTGGTTTTCATGATTATCCAGCATGATGTTCTCTGGTTTCAAATCAGAGTGAATGGCTCCAATGCCCTTCAGGGCATCAAAGGCCGCCAGCAACTGCAGGGACAGAGGAAGAAAATAGACAGTTAGTGATACGATTGACCAGGGTGCAGGCATATAAGGATCAAGAAATATAGTTTTAAATATTTTTCTATGTGTATGTACACAGTTAACATTCTGTTTCTAATTTATGAATTTTAAATATCAAACTCATTCCTCAACTGGCTGAGTGTATTTCCATGACTTGTTAATAGAGTAATTAAAGCCATATAGTCTTTACCTGGTGTGTAATTGACCGAATCTTACTAAGAGACAGCGGCTCGTAGTATCTAGCCGATGAAGGCTTCTGTCTAGTATCTCAAATGCTAGACAAGTATGTCTTTGTACGTGAGTGTCTCAAAGAACTGTACAACGTTTGTCTTGACTGGGTCATGACCTTTCGCGACCTCTAGAATTTTTACCTGCATATAAGAGGGAAAATTACATGATTAAGTGACACAGCATGGTATCCGCAGTTCATTTATTAAACAACTAAACATAATATAGGCAAGAAAGTAAATATAATTAGTGATCTACCTCTCTTATTATGACAGCGCTGTCCTAAGTTTTGAGGATCTTGAGGGCCACGTCCTGTGCTGTGATCAGATTCACACATTTGGCAACTTTGCTGATGTGTCCCTTGTCATTTAAATCCACGAGGTAGCGGTTGGTGTTGCTGAACAGTATCTCACTCTGTTGCACCTCAAAGCCTCCTGATTTCTTTTCTTCTGCGACTGGTGACAAAGAAGCAGCAACATAATAATGATAATGATAATGATAATAACAATCATAACTTCATTTATATAGCACTTTTTAAAACGTACAGTTACAAAGTGCTTCACATATAGGATAAAATACACACATACAAATATAAATATACCTACATACATACACACATACATACATATACATATGCCTAATACATAGACAAGAAATAAGAATACGAACAAGATTATCAAAACTAAAGGCGAACAGAGAGTAATTATAAAAAGGCTAACCTATATTGGGAGCCAATATACTGACTGACCTCCTTAGTAAAACAAGAAAAAACTAGAGGAGGGCATGGCAAAAAAATGTAGATATGGCACTTGCAGGCTGCATCCTTCACAGTCAGACTAAGAGTTTATTAGCCACAATCTAAGTATCACTACTGTTAAGTGATTTGACCATCTACTATAGTATAAAGCCCTGATTTTAACCAAGAGATGCTTTCATATTTTGACTACTGCAGGCCAGAGAGGGTGATTTTTTTATTTGAGGGCCCTCACCCATCACCCTCCCGTTCCACCCTGCCAAAACCTCTTGCCACCCCATGCTACATTTTCTAGCTCACCTGTAAATCAAAACACACACACACACAGACACTGTCTCAAGAGTATCTGCTGCATGACTGTTTGTACATCTGAGCTGTCTCAGTCCTTTACACACAGCAATTTTATTGTTAAAATCCACTCAGCAGCATGTTGTTTTGTAAAAACATAAACCCAATCATCCAGATGAATAAATGAATTTGCAAGTGTTTTTCTGTAATGTAGTTATCAAAGGAGAGAAAGTGGATTTTAATTTTTGTTTGCAAATGAGTAAGTTCATTTAATTTTAATAAATGTCCACTTATGGTAAAAAGATTACTCTTAATCTTAGTTGACAATATTTGTGGTTTTGCATGTTTTAGCCCATTAATTACACATCTTAAACTTTACATTAATGAACATTTTCACGTGCATTGCATGTGAAAACTGGCAGCCACTGGTTTCTATGGTGACAGAACACTGAATTTAACTAAATTGAATTAGACTGAATGGAATTGAATTGAGACAGGAGGAGAGGACAAGTGAGTGCTGGAAGCACTGTTAGTGGACTCTGTGATATTTACCTCCAGGTTAAGTGGAGGTGAAAACAGTTGAGAGTAACAGAGGCTTTTCAGCTGCTACACAGGAAGGCTGTGTGTATGTGTGTGAGACAGACAGACAGAGTGTGTGTGCAGTTAGACAGAGATGTTGATGAGGGTTTAAAGGTCAGTGTAAAAGTCTGGCCTTCAGTCTGAATGATGCTGCTGGCATTTACACTGACACACACACACACACACAACAATCTGGGATGCACCAATTCCTCAGTAGTGGAGATAAATAGTGAATGGTCAAGACTGGAAGGTGAAGGATTACATAAACTGAGATTGAAGTATAATTACTGGAAAGAATAACTCCATGGATACCACGTTCATGTTACATGCACAGACAGAAACTACATACAGAGAGAAACATATAAAGACAGAAAGTGAAAGACAGATTTAGAGAGCAAGAACAGACCTGGAATGACCAGTCTCTTCCCAGAACTGCATATTTTCAAGAGGGCAGATTGTATTCAACATCTATACATTATTTATGCCTTGACAGAGATAACAAGAATAATCATGTTTCTTTGACAACAGTGTGGGAGAAATACACACTGACAAAGTGACCAACAGTGTATTTAGACTGTAGACATCATCACTTTGTAAACCAATAGGAGATTTTCTGTATATGGATAAATGTGTGTTTTCACTTGTCTTGACAGATAAATGATGGTCTCTCTACACACCTTTTTAATTCCTTTCCCATAACTTGATCGGTTTAAGTCATACATTTGATTTATTGCAGCCAGTTTGTGTGAAAATCTACATTCCAAAAGACACATTTCAACATTTCAAAAAATACCACTGTAGCTAGTTTTCCATCCAAATGAAACACAAATTTTAACCAAATTTCCAGAAAATCGCAGCCGTTATGTGAATATTAGGAGTTCAGTCATTGAGGTAAACAGCTGCTGGTGCTAATTCTCCACTCAGGGCGCATTGAACCATTGTGGGAGATGAGGGCACAACAAGATGACAAGATGTTTATGTGTCGGAAATGGCGTATGCAAGGTTTTTATGAGTATGCATCTGGCCCCTGCAGTCCACCACAGGTATTTTCACTGATTTTGCCTGATTAGACCTTTTCTCATGACCATGTGGGTGTGCACAGGCAGTTTGATGACCTCATGTAAATCCCATCATGGCTTTGTACAACTCTAACCTGAGCAGGGCTAATCGGCCACAATGACAGCAGACACCTGTACAAGGATGCAGGACCTTGAATCTATAATAATAAATCATCACAAAATAAATCAACAAAACAAAAATCACAAGAGTTTGACTATAATTCCATTATTAGCTTGATCTACCATGTGATTCAATATTCTTTTCCTAGCACTTTGTTAGCATACGATTGTTCCATATGGTCACAGTACTGTAACATTAAAACCCTGAGTGTTTCTAGAAAAGCAGATTAATCTATTTTTGCACTCAGAGTAAGTAGCTGTGGATAAAAGCATCAGCTAAATGCTGTAAACGTAATGTAGTGATAAAGTCTTCATATCTGCTATCATTATCTAAATACTGTTACAAAATGCAGTTACAGGCAAAAATAATTGATCATTTTTCACTTTAAAGGCACGTATAAAAGCTTCATGTGAAGTTTTGTGCATCATATTCTAATCATTCCATTACATGTCCATCGTGTTGTTCATGCTCCTTTATTCTATAACATTAACCAGTTCATCCTCACAAGAAAATCAACAGTATAGGTCCAAAATTCAGGCTGGCAAAAATGACCTTTAGTAACATTTACACTTTCTAGTAGCCATAATAATTATGACCCATGGAAGTGATTCAGTTCAGATGACGTCAATATAAAGTGAATTGATAAGATGATTTTGCCTTATTAGGGGGAAGCAGATTTGGTCATAGACTGTATAAAAATATGGACGTAGTCATCGTGATGTCACCCATTGGTTTCTAACGAGGGGTTTTGAAGCTCAAAGTGAGCTGCTCCGGTCGTTGCCATCTTGGCAGTGTGTGACTCTGCCTAACTCCCGGCCAATCCAAAATGGGCAAAGAGGTGGGCTGAATGGCTGAAACAAGCCACCTAGCAGTTAGCGGATCTGTCACTCAAAGCAGCCATGTCCTTCATTATGCATAACTTTAGGGCTTAATAAAATTTAAAAACCATAATGTTGTGGTGTTAACTGTTGCCATGACAACTTTAAGGAAGTATAAACTACATTCCAAACCCTTTCTCTAACCATAATCAAGTGGTTTTTGTGCCCAAACCTAACCAGACATTAACCACAGCATGTCATACCATGAAACATCATTATTTTTTAACAGTGATTTGTAACATTTTTTGAAAGTGGCATATTACTGTGCAATGGGTCATTCTGGAGTGCATTACTATGACTGCTCGATGGTGTAAACGTAACTACAGGTTGTTTTTGCTGGGTGAATTTTAGACCTATACTGTTGTTTAATTATGAGGATGTGTTCCATTAACAATGTGAAGCTTTTTATACTGTTTGATATAGTGAATGATATTAACTTAATGAATAACCCATGGTTCATGTTATTAATGGAGGTTAATGGGGTCACCACAATGTAAATGGGATTTCTCCTTCTCTTCCTTTTCATTCATACTGTATGTAAAGATTGAGCCTACCAACCACAGTAATGTTAATTCCCTTGGTCATATAATTTATATACATATAAAAAAAACATAATTGTGTTACACAGATGTTATATGAATCCACATTAAAATCACTCCATCGATCATTATACACAAAGCTAAATTAGCATAAAGAAATCTCTATTTGCAGTTTATTTATTGGATAATTATTTGCACAATAATGTTAATTAACAGCTTTGTTTATGACCAATTAAATTGTGGCATGTTCCCCAGGTGCCTTAACATGCTAGGAATGTGTACACACATGAACAGTAAACGGTGTATATAAATGATTTAATGATGGTATCGTCAGTAACCTGGTGTCTTTCTTATGACATTGCTCTCTCTGCTCTTTTACTTTCTCACCTGTAATATTTTTCTGAAATTTATTTTCACATCACAGACACAGCCTGCCTCCCCTTGTCTGTCAATTCATCAAGTTTGTCAAAGTATTTCCAGATCAAAAACAGGGCTGCTGTTCCTCTCCATACACCTACACATACCAGGGACTGATTACTGGCAGCTGACATGAGAACATCACATCACATCACAGATTCATACATGCAGCACCACGTCTAGCCTGAGGATATATATCAGTATTACAGGATATATGCCAGTATTATTGACTGACGTGGTGATATGTATGAAATACATTTTTTTGATGATACAAGCCTGTTAAACAGTGGATTAGCATGCAGGGAGCTCTGATGAAAATTACTGTGGTGTCAAAGTCACAGCAGAGACATACATATTTAATGCCAACTTTGCCAGCCTCTGTTACAAATCTGCAGGACTTGACCACATGATTTAAGGTTAGCATACGTAGCATTTAGTTTATAGCAAGTCTTTTATATTCTTGCATTTTAAATGAAGCTTAGTGTAAGTTCAAACAGGAAGACTATATGTTATTCATTCATTCTCGTTCCTCTCTCTCTCTCTCTCTCTCTCTCTCTCTTTCTCTCCCTCTTTTCCTGCTTGTCTTATGAGCTGATTAAGCTGATTAGCTTTTCTCCTCTCTGTTGCTGTCAGTTGTCATTTCAGTGGGAATTGTTGTGACCCTCCTCCACCCCATCAGGACCAGTTCTGAGCTCACCAGAAGCCCACTTCTCTCCTCATCATCCAGATCTCAGCATTCTTTTTTATCCATCACTACCACCAGTGTCTAGAGTCCATCAGAGGATATCTTACTCTACTCACAGCTTCACTACCCCCTTTATAAAAAATACAATGATGACACAATGGAGTCTGGAGTCCAAAGACTTTTTTTCACATTTCTCATCATTATTGTGCATGTGTCAATAAAATAATTGTTCAATCTAATGAAGCCCCTCCTGATTGAAATACTGCTAACAGCCAACCATCATGCGTAAACTGCATTCAGAGTAAACAAAAAGGCTGTGTCCCCAAGTCATTCACTCATTCACTACTCCCTGCTCTATATAGTGTGCTCATTGGCGAAATGAAAAAAACCTTTCAGACATTACTCTGGTAATTTTCTCTGCACAGTTAATTACATCATTGCTGTTGCACAAATAAAACATCCCAGATCAACGGTGGCTTGTGGAAACATCAGGGGCTTATAATATAAACACCATACACTATAATAGACCATAATAAACACCTGCATGCATTTTTAGCTATGTGTCACAATATTATAAATACATGTTTTTATACTGGCTCTTCTATTCCCCAGTAAATAAAGTAATTTATGTCCATTTCCTGCATTTTGGCTGCTCTGCTTACATTAACTATTATTTTTATATACATTATCTAACCTCATCATCAAGCTCTGCAGAAGCCTGACAACGAGCCATTCGTTTGAATCAGGTGTGGTGGAGCAGGGACATCTATTGCATGAAGGGCAGGAGTGCCCCAGGACAAGGATTGAAAAACTCTGCAATAAACAGTTCTCACGAACAGCATCACAAAACTCATATGACTGGAAAAACAAAGCCAGCAATAGTAAACAAGCACCAATACATTTAAGCCCATGGCGCCCTGATTTAATAATTTATCCGTTTTGCATAAAACAAACCTGAAATGAAAATAAAATACCAGATTTCAGTCATGGCACAGCTCTAGGAAGCTCTGATAAATACAACCTATCGCTCACTCACTTAGAAAACACCTTTAATCTCATGTTAAGTGCATATTCATGATGTGATACTCATCTGCAAAGACTCACCTAATCTGTCATTTTTCTATAAGGCAAAACAGAAGAGAATATGAGGAATCACATAATTTATGCACATAATTTAGTATGAGTGTACCTTTGGCTGACTAATTAGCATAAACAATGTAAGTTGTTAACTAGCTTAACGTACCTTTCAGGAATCAAGAGGAGCTAACCTAACTAAAAAACGTTGATTACCAATGTGGCTGACCAGTGCGCATATTTAAACTACTGTATAAACAAAAGTTTAATGGTTAAACATCAGATGCCAGCTCCTTTGCTGAATTGGAACAGTCAGGTAATGTTAAAAACTGGAGACTTGAGGCTGGAATTTTGTTTTGTTTTTTTTTCCTGTTTGGGCGCCAAGGGACAGGACATTTCTGCTGACATTTCTCTGCTTTCAAAAACTTTTTCCTATTTACAAATAGCGCTAACATTCACCACACATTCATTGCACAATCTGACAGCCTCAAATCGATATTGTACAGTCTGATACAGATTGTGACCAAGATTTTATCAGAGGCATCTTGCACACAATGTGCACAAAACACGATTGATGTCTAAAGGTGCCTTTACCCAGAACAAAAACATAGACAAAATGTTTTGCCAGGTTGGAAGCATTTCACAGTGAGGAACGGTCAGGAAAACAAGGGTAACGAGACGATAGAAAACAGCTGTGGAGGCAAACAAGAGGCCACTAGGGTTAATGAGGCAATCAGCAACAGGTGTGCAGAGCAAGAGAAACACACTGATGGCACATGGTGGACAGGTGAGGACTGTCAGACTGTAGAACATAACATAACCCATACAGTCACAGAGGCTTAGACTTTTAATCTTTATAGCTACATGAAAATGTTCACAATAACCATAGTGAATGTGTTAAATAACAACTCAAATGCTCCATGACAGTCTGCTATAGTATCACATTAGCTGAACTATGAAGTGCTTTTATACACTCTGTTTAGAATTGTAGATTATTGCATTAATTATTAATGTTTTGAACTTAAAATGGCAAGTAGGAGCTATAAATCCAGCAAGGACAGAAAGTCAAACCAGTCTCTGCACAATAATTAGAGCTCCAAAGCTTTGAAAACTTGAATTATGAGCGCAGTTATTGTTCAAATTTGACATTAGGACATTATTCCAGCGATGATAGATTTGAGCTTTTCTATGAATGTACCAGTAACATGTATGAACTTTTTAAAATCCACACTAGATGTCAGCATGGGATATGTGTGTGTGTGTGTAAAGGAGCTGTGTATGTTTTATCAACAGTTGCAGAGAAAGTGCAAGAGGAAAAAAGACACCGCATTAGTTTTTTAAAGTGGCCTTGAACTGAGCTGTGTGGTTATGGTGTAATTAGTTCTCAGGGGAATTAATCAGCTCTCTCACTGTCTGCTGCTTCTCCCTTTTTTTCTGTTTCTCTCTTTACTCTCTTCCCTTGTGTCTTTCTTTGCCCTGTCTCTCCCTCAATACCTGTCCTTTTCCCTCTCGCTGTCTCTGCCCCCTGCTGTCTTTCACTCTTTGTCTCTGGGGCAGAGGTATGACTGGAATAGCTGTTTCTTTCCTTTGGGAGTATTTTGTGGAAAGTCAACTGACTCTTGGAAGTGAAGAGAGAGAAGATAAGACAGCAAAAAATGACTTAAGACTGCAATGTAATGTATTGTAATGTGTGAAAAACAAAACAACAAGCATTTCATTGACAGTACACACACACGCTAGACATGCACACATTACCTCGAGCATGTAGGTACTACCCACTTTGATAAAGTTCTGTACTCCTGAGTCTGTTATGCTGGTGTGTTGGCCCACAGGCTGGTAAGCAGGATTCAATCAATACAAACTTTGAAGGCAGAGACCTACATCAAAAAATTACCTGCTGAACCTGCTGAAATTCACCAGCTTTAACACCTGACCAATTTTATGTCTTTTAAAAAATATTAAAAAATCACACAAGAGTAAAGGTTTCTCATTGACAACTAGTGTAGTATTGATTGGTTTTTAATAATTTATAGGCATCAATGATATGAACCAGCAGAATGAAGAAAGCAGTGTATGCCTTTATTAATTTTGTACAATTTCCAAAAATAAATTACAGTGCAAAAGAAAATCAATAACACCTCTTGAAGTTTTCCTTGAACGTAATAGCAAAAACTAACTGGCCTTCCAGCTGTCATTTACACAGTAAAAGTCAGCAACTTATAGATGCCAGTCTATTAAATTCATCAGCAATCCTTACCTTACTCAGTGAATGACTAATTGTGTTTGACACAGAAAGTATAAGCAAAACACCTCTTTATTTGATGTCTTGGTAATATGGACACATGTAGAACAACAGACAGCATTTGAAAGATGGTGTCATACAGTATATTGCCACAAGATGGCAGTCATGTATAACTAATAATCAACATAGTTGCAACGTAAACCTGAGGTTTTGGAAAATAAATATATAATCTTGCACAAGCTTTGAAGCCTGCGCAGTAATTTTCAAAAAGGAGTTGTAACATTGATGTAAGACTGTATAATGATGTTAACAAAGACCCTCAGTTGAGTTTTTCAGTGCAGCCTTTCTGCTTTAATGAGTATAGGTGATGAAATCAGGAAGACCTGTTTCCTAATTGTAAAATAACAAAAGATATACTGACACATTAGCATGATTGTAAAAGCATTTGTGACAGAAATTAGAACATTTGACATGTAATGGGTTAACCGGTTGGTATGATGTTTAATACTCAGTAGCTGATGTTCATTACATATTAATTACTTAGAGAATAAACATCTGAGGTAAAAAAAAGACCTTATTACAATTAAATCTGAAAAATTCTTCTACAAATTTTAAATGAAGTTTGTTTTTCTTTTTTCTAAGCTGCCCAGGGACTAGAGGCCTTTTTCACATTAGACATTTTCACTTTTCATGGTAGGAAAAGCTCATGTGTTACTAATAGCATTAACAATGTCTCTGTTGTATTCAAGTGTCCCAATAAACCATGACAGTGTGACAGTGAGCCAGCATGCACAAGGACCAGGACCCTGAAACTGATGCAGCTAAATGGAATTCAGTCATCATTGATTTTATCATTTACTCTTGCTCCCATCTAATAATAAGATAAATGTTGTGCTTTTTTTAATTTGTTGCATTACTTGCGAGTGATCAATCGATCTCAGTGATTCAGGATGAGTCTACTGTGGCTGTGAACTGCCCTCTGTAAACACACGGACTGATTGCTGATGAGACGCAGCTGTGTAGACAGGTATCTAGGTCAGGTGATCTTCACAGGAGGAAATACTCAGTGGAGGCAACCAGTGGGCAGGAGAGGAATGATGGAAACGGGAAAATTCCTGAAAATTACATGTAAAATAATGCATGTAAAAGAGAGGCACATTAGCTTTCAACACTGACAAAGACTTTGTTCAGTATTCACTTTCCATCCTGATTTCATTTGATTTAAATTCTTAACTTTTAGCTGCAAGTGAATTTAAGGCGAGAACCCTCACTGTCCTGATATGAGCTGTGAAAAATATAATACAACGTGCTCAACTCACAATAATAACACAGGGTGTTGAATCCTTAAAGTAGTTAAAATTAATAAAAAAGTAGCATACGCGTGTGGCAATTAAAAATAAGTAAACTAGGTGTGCTTTCCTGGCCCCATTTTTACTGATATAGGATGTGCCATGTTACACTTTTTCATCAGCGTTCCTCCAGAAAGAAATGAGTGGTGCTGGTCATACATATTCTACATAGTCTACATTTGTAGGTAGACAACTTATGTAGTTTTTTATGATTCCCAGTTCCTGAAAAGAGGCATTTGCTATGGGTGTGTGAGTATCCATGGAAAGACCAGTGTCAGACTGGAGCTGTTAAGGCAGGAAAGTGTTGGCATTATTCATCGCCTGCATCAATGAATTTGTTCAATTTCAAATGTAGTTTTTAATCAATAGCAGCACTTGGACTCCTGAGAAACATTGCTGAAACAGATATGCTCTGTATTGATTTTTGGTAGTTTATGGTACATATGACTGATGCTATTTTTAGGTTCCTATTTCCCCCCTTTTTTCCTTGTGTGGGTATTGTAGTTTTGCTCTCCTTTGGTTTTCGTACCCGTGTGGGGGGAGACAAGGACAGAAAATAAGGGAGGGAGACTTTAAGGACTGGATGAGCAATGAAGAGCATTATGTATGTATGCTTATGTAAGAATTCTCTGTTCAGTATTACATATATATATTACAGATATAACATGGCAGAAGCAGAATCTAATTGACTGATATTTAAATCCAAAGCATCTTTGGCACAATATGCCAGTAATGATGACAAAGATTTCAGCTGTTTGTGTCTATAGTTGAGATAATCAGTTTTTAGAACACCATTGACCTTCATATATTATGAATATATGTTACCATGTTTGCCTGTTTAATAATTGAACAGTTATTCAATATAATGCTTCAGCATCAAGTTAACTGTATTATTTTAACTCAAAATGGGCCTCTAAAGGAATCAAGCCTAGGGCCTTTAAAATAATAGATTCAGCACTGCAACACATGCGCACAAGCATTTAGAAACATGTGAATGTACAGAAAAGCATGCGAACCACTTTTTTCAAGCACACTGCAAATGTGTAAAAATAATCTCCCTTGCAGCCAATTCACACAGCACTCTCTCTCTCTCTCTCAGTTCATTTGACTACTTTTCCTGACTCTCTTACTTTCTCTTTAACCCCTCTCTCTGCTCTCCTTCCTTGCCTGTCCCTCTGAATCCCCTTAACTTGCTAATGAGGGCAGGCCTATAATGCCCCCCCCCCCCCCATCTATCAATGATAGATTACAGTGATAACTTTAATCAATTTTAATAGTCAGAACTTTGGTGATATTAAAAAGCTAATCTCTGCACCTATAGCACCCCTGAGACCAGACCTTTTAGCTGTTTAAGAGAGAAAAGGAATGAAATAAGATGTGGAGAAAGCTTAAAGACCTTCTCTATACCTGGCTCTCTTTCTTCTCCTGCTCTTACTCCACAGTGGGCCCTATATAAGGGATGTTACATTAATTATAACCTGCTTGTAGATCTCATAGGCAGCCCCAGGACAGCCTCTGCACAGTAAAGCCCCAAGAATGACCCTCCCTATGGGTATAACCCCAAATATTTTCCTGGACGTCAAAGACCTCAGCCCCCTCAGAATGACCCCTTTGAATATTACATCAACATTATTCAGGCATGTTGTAAGACAGCCTCTATTTGACCCCTTGAGCTATTAATGTTATGGTCACTAATTACAGTCAGGCAAGTCCCAGGGGGAGCTTCTGTTTGCTTCTGGGATCCCCTTGGATGACCACTGTGAATGTTTAACTAATTCCAATAAGGCATATCCAAGGCCAGCCTTTTCATGATCATGTCAGGATATGGTTGAAAGTACACCAGTTTTATGCAGGTGTGACCTAAAAGGCCCCCTGGTAGACCCCTCAGGTTAGCACATTAATTAATAACAGGCATGTCCAATGGCAGATTTATATGGTCCCTTTAAGTATTAATAACAGGACATTTCCTTGTCATTGACTTTCTGGAATATTATGGAGTTTTGCAAACCATGTTTAAGATGGTGAAGGTCAGGAAACTAAATAACGTCACTAAGGAAATAGGAAATAGGAAATTCTACAAATAATTCACTATATGGGATTAGAGCTACTTTTTCCACACATTTTTTGTACATTAACTAGTCATTTTCATGCCAACTTGAGTAAAAACCTCACTATTTACTACCTCCAACCTTTTAAACTCATGAACAACATTAAAAGAACTGGATAGGATTATATTTTTAGGCTGCATGCTCTGAAAAGTCATGGGATTTTATATCAGGGCCTCAGTGGGGAGCCTGTAATAACTCATAGCTTAGTGTTTTGAGAGGAAACTGTCTTACACTAGGCCAACATCTGACCAATATCAGTTCTTGTTTTTCAACAGGCCCCCGGAGGGAATGCCAAGGTAGTGGAGTTGTCGCTCTTCACTTTGCTAAGTGAGGGACAGGAAATGTAAGACAGGGAAAGAAAGGCAGTGACAGCAAAGGGGGGACAGACAGAGAAGGTGGTGGGGAATATACAACCTGGCTGAAGGAGAAATGTGAAGAAAAGGGAGAAAAAAGAGAGAGTGGAGCAGACTATCAAACACTGTCTACCCATATTTCTCCCCATGGCAACTGCGTGCATGTCTGTCTGTCTCACTGAAACCTGCTGATGAACAGAAAAAACCAGGGCCAGCCTGAAATGACTCAACACAAGGCACTGAGTCTCAGTTGTTTTCCACAAAGGTTTAAAAGTCTTATCAGAGTTTATATTTTCTGTGTCATTCAAACTTGCTCTTGCAAAACAGATCTTAAAGTGAGTATTCATTTGATCAAATATACAGTATATAAAATTGCATCACAGATGGACAATAAAGTTGAATAATGTTTAAGTGAAAAATTTAATTAAATTTAACAAACACATTTTTGTAGAGAAAACTGCCAAAGGTATACTATTAATAATCCATTTGCAGCTTATTCTGTTATCATTATACACTAAAGGCGTTTTTAGACCGATAGTTTGTTTGCTCTGGTCCAAACCAGAGTTGATAAACCTGATGTCTTTTCCCCTTGGTTTGGTTTCTTTTCACACAGAGAAAAGTGAACCAAAATGCACCACTACAAGCCACATGAGAATGTCATCATTGGTCAGATGTGTGTGGGGTGGGAACAAGTAAAAAAGGCTTCAGTGCTGCTAGGGAGCATAAAGATTGGACTCTGGAGCAATGGAAGAAGGTCATGTAGTCTGATGAGTCCAGATTTACTCTGTTCCAGAGTGATGGGCGCATCAGGGTAAGAAGAGAGGCAGATGAAGTGATGCACCCATCATGCCAAGTGCCTACTGTACAAGCCTGTGGGGGCAGTGCTATGATCTGGGGTTGCTGCAGTTGGTCAGGTCTAGGTTCAGCAACATTATGTGCTCAAAGAATGAGGTCAGCTGACTACCTGAATATACTGAATGACCAGATTATTCCATCAATGGAATTTTTCTTCCCTGATGGCACGGGCATATTCCAAGATGACAATGCCAGGATTCATCGGGCTCAAATTGTGAAAGAGTGGTTCAGGGAGCATGAGACATCATTTTCACACATGGATTGGCCACCACAGAGTCCAGATCTTAACCCCATTGAGAATCTTTGGGATGTGCTGGAGAAGGCTTTGCGCAGTGGTCCGACTCTCCCATCATCAATACAAGATCTTGGTGAAAAATTAATGCAACACTGGACGGAAATAAATCTTGTGACATTGCAGAAGCTTATCGAAACAATGCCACAGCGAATGAGTGCCATAATCAAAGCTAAAGGTGGTCCAATGAAATATTAGAGTGTGTGACCTTTTTTTTAAGGTGGTGACTTTTTTTTTGGCCAGGCAGTGTATTTACTCCACTACAGGGAAATGGCTCTTATAAAATATGTAGCCTATCCTGAACATAATTACTGATTGAAAATAGACATGTTTAATAACTACTGCTTCCCAGAAACTATGACAGGTGGAAATGGAAAATGTAATGTACATGGAATAGAAAACTGAATGGAATGGTATCTGTATATTAGTGCTGTTCTAGGTTGTAATATTAAATTTAGTTGTTGTGGGTGGTCAGCATGGCACCTTTAGTTCAACACTGTATTATAAAATATAAAAACAACCTGGCCTTCAGTACAAACATTACAATGGATGCTAACATGACTTTATCTGTGCACAGTTTGAAGCAATGTGATGCATTGAACATCTGCATTTCCTTATTTTGATCACCTGCCATTCATTAAGGTTCGCTATGCCATGGCCATCCAACAGTACCTCTGTGTTCCATCTTGGCCACCCCAGTCAAAATATCCTGGATGCACCACTGGCACCTGAGTACAATTGCTCTGTTCAGACATGCTCTATTCAGTCCAATTCAACCAGACTTAATTGCACAGGTCTGAAAACGGCTTAAATAATAGATGGATATTGATGCACCACTATCACCAAGGCTAGTTACTATCTTTACCATCATTCTCATTCTGAAGTAACTACTCCATCAGGTGTCCCAAAATTGACAGGAGATCTCATTCAACATGACAAAACCAAATATACAGTGCCTATAAAAAATATTTTTCATGCTATTATAGCTTTTATGATGCTGAACAACACTGATCAACAGATATATTGAAAGTGATCTAAATTCATTACAAATACAAAATACTTGTTTCATCCCCTTTAATAGGACACATATGAATCATCATGTTTCCAGCTGTAATCAATTGGTTCTTAGAAGTCACATAATTAGTTAAATTGAGATAATCTGTGTGTTTTCAAGGGGTTTCAGTTGTTGTAGTATAAACACATGTGTATCTGGGTGGTCTAATTTTTGAGAGTATTATGGCAAAACATCCACCATGAAGACAAAGGAACACTCAACTCCACAAAAAGCACAAGTCAGGGATAGATACAAGAAAATCCCTTGGATTACACTTAAATCAATCATTAAGAAGTGGGAAGAGTATGACAGCAGCAATCCATCCTCAAAAACTGAGCATGAAAAATCTCTGCCAATTGGGTGAAGTTATTTCAGTTGTTCTCGTTGACTGCATATAGATATTGACATTGTGTCTCCACTTCCTACCACTATGCAAAAGTGAAGCCAAAATATCTCTTTGGAGCTGCCATCTTGCTTGTGTGACTTCATTTGGAGCCAGAGTCTGCGTAGTAGAGTCGGGCGGCGGGATGACAGCCCGCAGGACATGCCTCCACAGGCGTCCCATCATCTGACAGAGGTTTGAGTACGGCTGTCACAGCTGTCAATCGTGACGTCACACCACCTTTTTATATTGTCAAATTACTTAAAACAGAAAATGAGCTCTTGAACAAGCATCAGTGTGACAAGAGCTACCTAAAATGACAGAAACCATCTTTGGGAAAAATTTATTTGACATATACTTTGATTCTTTTGGTTTGGCTCATGTCCCATCTGCTAACATTGAGGGGGCGGGACTTATGACCTATAGTGCAGCCAGCCACCAGAGGGCGATTGAGATATTTTGGCTTCATTTTTTGGGCGCCATCATGATCTCCATATTTATATACAGTCAATGGTGGTTCCATTCAGGATCACCATGTTGTTGCATCATGCACAAAGGTCCCAACTTAGCACCACAGGAGCTGTCCAAGGTACTGAACCCTGTTTACACTCAAATACATCCATTCCATTCCATTTTGAGGTTTCACAGTATCCTGTCCACCTGGTTGATGATCCATTTCCTAGTGAGCTTTTGCCAGACATATTCTACCTGAGTACTTCCAGAGCTCAGAGCATAGTGCATATCTGAGCTGTTATTGTGAAGATTGCCAGTGCTGCAGTTTAGTCTGTCTAAGCAGTTGTAGTCATGTGGTTGAGATTATAGTACTTAGCTTTGAGTCCATCCTCTGTTTCTTGCCATACCTCTACATTGGGGTCTGGATTGCTCCAAAAGTTTCCTTTTATTTTAGGAATTTTCTACAAATTTGTGTCAGTATCTTAAAAACAAGCGAGAATAAGGCACTGTGGGATTATCAGTGTTTCTAGCTGTAGTCAGTGTATATATGTAGGAAGTGGAGAGAAGATTGCTGTATACACAAAAGAGAAATCCCCCAACAGCTCATATACCTGTACATATGGGTGTAAATCACTGAGCACATACACAAAACATCACAAAGAAGGAGAGGAGAAACAGTGGACTGTTCTGTCTGGACTGTGTGGGATAATTTAAAACCACCCACAGAGACCTGTGTGTCCTTACTGTAACACAAACTGGAAGTAATCTAGACTTAATATCACCAAGTGGACATCATATTGAGTCCAAAGACACAAAAACAAAGTCACTTCAAACAGACTTTGAAAGCTGGTACCTTGTCTGACCCTACTTTAATTAAAACAGCAAAAATCCATAAACAACACCAGATCAACAACACCAGTGGAACACAACAAAAATGAGCCATATTGTCATCCCATATGTAGCTGTATACCCTCTGAGAAGTTCTGTGGATATTTTTGCAAACTCATTATACCTGTGTTCTTCAAACCTGGAATATGCTGAGAAAGCGCCTGCAGAGTTCATTTGAGTTTACTGAGTTCACTGCATGCCTCATCAACTCCACACTTACACATAAAACATAACCAAAAAAAAGCAGTTTTGTGCAAAGTTAATTCAGTATAACATATTTTGTTCTTTTTTTTTTTTTGTTTTGTTGAAAAGATCAAAAATGTAGATACACTGTTTATGACCAAAAATATGCACACAGTCCTGTCCACATACTTTAGTGTATTTTTAGTCTAGGACTGTTTTCATAGTTGGGGTAAAGCCTCTTAGTTCCAGTTAAAGGGAATTTTAATGCTACATAATGGTATTTTATTAGACAATAGTGTCCTTCCAGCCATGTCCATAAAGACATGTTTTCCCACTTGAAGAAAGTGACTGATCTGCACAGAGCCCTGACCTTACCCCAAAATCTGCTGCAAAGCCTTCTGGTCCATACTTATAATTCCATAATAAGATGTTCAACCACCACAAAGGGATGTAAGATTTGGGTGTCCAAATACTTTTGGCCATGGTATCTGCATTTATGGAAGCACTATACTTCAAAAGTGGTACACTAATTAAGGTTAAGGCTGCACTGATTCCATTGTGTTACAGTCTCACTTTGTATCCGCTTAATTTCATTTTTTCCTTTCTTTTCTTTATCCTTCCTCCTCTCGCCTTGATTGCATTGCCGCCCCTCTGTCCCACTTTCTCTCCTTTTCAAACAGACACAGTCCATGACTTTGATCTTGCATTTGCACCCTTTACGGTCTTCTACTTAAACCAGAGACTCTCTGAAACCTGCCTCTTTTTAAGTGATACTCTTTATTCCCCAAAGAAAATCATATGCTCAGGTTGAAGGTTGACAGTAGCAACAAACAGCCCCCAAGAACTGGTAGGGACAAGAACTTGTCAAGGGCATTTAAGTGTGGGGAACTGTGTGCTAATATACTGTAAGTGTTTGAACTTGCCTGCTGAATGATGACATCTCCATACTTACACCACTCATTACTAGAAGAAATGAAAAAATCCTATTAAAAAGGTGTCATTACGGTAAATTTCTACTAGTTAGAGTAATGTTTTTTAAAGAGACATTTCACCCTTATCACAAAAAAACTCATACATTCTCACCCACCTACCTCTGGTGATAGCTAGCCATGCAGATAGTTAAAGATATCTGTCTCTCACATTTCTACCACTTATCCTGCATGCTGCTGTTACAAGCCACTGTGTGCATGGCTGGATGCCACTTTTTCCATTCGTGTATAGACAGACAGAATGAAAAACTGAGACAAATCAATATTCTCAAATTGTTTAAAAGTCCATACGGAAGTCCACAGATGAGCCCTCTGTTTACTCAATAAATGGCAACTTTATAACTTAAGCTTGGATACTGCTGTAACTGCAGATGTCTCCTGTGCTTTAAATACATGCTTACTTATTCCAGCTGTGTAGATTGCAACAAAGAAGTGGGCTGTGTTCAGAATCACTTTCTATTTTTACTCAGTACACTATATTTACAATCTGCTGTTTTATTTGAGTGTATATACCCGTAATAAAGTGCCTTCAGAAATTCCCACAAGTCCCCAAAAAGTAATTTTCATAGCATTTACACTTTTTTTTAACCATACTAGTGTCATGGCTCAAGGGATGGCAATGTCGGTCGTCCGGTTGATCCACCACTCTTGGTCCATACTCAAATATCTCAACAACTATTGATTACCATTTGTAGATTACCAAACATTGTACAGATATTCATGGTCTCCAGAGAATGAATCCTACTGACTTTGGGGGTCCCTTGACTTTTCATCTAGTGCCATCATTGCTTCAAAATTTCAGTTTGTCTAATACTTCAGTTTAGGTCTCCTTGCGAAACTACTGATACTCCCATCAGCCTCACCTTTACTTTGTATTTACTGCTAGGTGAATAAGGGTGTGATTCAGAACATGGTGCTTGATTTATTCTTCTCAGAGCAGATTGTCCACTGACCTGTTTTCCTGTGTAACAACAGGTCTTGTGACGAAGAAGGTACTCTGATTAATCACACATTGTTGTTGGTAATGAGAGATTTGAACATTTCACACATGCAAGAACATCATATGACCATAATACTGATTTGATCCTATGCAGAAATTTGTGTAAAAGTCCATGCATATATTGTGCTTTTACCTATTGCATCAATACTGTTACAGCTCACACCACAACTGTGGTTGTGTTTTATACTTCTACTTTACAACATTTTGAAAAAAATATGCTTCACTTTCTCTCTGAGAAGATGGGAAGATTGATATCAATCTCATCTCTATGGGTTTTGTTGACAGCTGGAGTCAGAATGTGGTTAGCCTAACTTAGCATAAAGACTCTCTCTAAAGATCAAAAATACACATACAAACACTTTTTATCCATACACAAACAGAAATGTAAAAATCACAATTGTGATTTCAGAGGGAATGATGTACTAGAAATATTTTTGGATGAACAACAGCTGGGTGCAGTGACTGTGCGTAGCATCCTGACATCTTATTGTCACAGCGGAATGCCGGGTTTGTGCTCACTGACTGTATCTAGAAATCTGCTCTACAGCTGGAAACGCGGATGGATTCATTAAGAAATAGTGACATAACTCCCCTAAAAAGACAAAAATCTTGTTTTTACATCTGTTTGTATACGGATTGAACAAACAAGATACAATGTGTAAATTTGTGAGCTCTAGAGGAGTTGGTAGGTGGATTTGTGAAATGTTAACATGGCCATCTCACTCACGGCATTATACAAATACCATAACCTTTAAATAACAGGTTAGTGAGTTTATGGTTAAGTTCATGTTCATTAATAGTGGATCTACTGACTAATCACAGGCCTCTGAGGAAGCACAATTGACTTGTAGAGCAAAAGTTAACTGTGTGTACAACAGACTGTATGAGTTGGAGCAGCTTTGTGCCTGAAGGATTTCCTCCATGAATTCCGCCATATTACTTTTTTGCCCTGTTGATGAATATGAATCCATCTAACAGTCCTCATGGCTAACCTAAAGTGGGCTTATGATGATGATCTCAGCTGTATCCGGGAGTATGAATATGCTTTAAATATTTAAGGAGTGTAAAAATACAGGTGCTACAAACAGCTCAATAAAATGAATCCACTTGACATCCCCTAGATTAAATTTTAATAGCTGTGAGTGAAAGAGAAAGAGACGTGGTGTGTCTGTGCCTGTGCACACTCGTGCATCTGTGCGTGTGTGTGTCTGTTTGTGAATCCGTTGGACACCCGGTATTAAACTTTCATGGCCGCTTGGTTTGAGCTGGTTCTATCTCTCGCAGCATGTGAATGAGTGCAGAGTCGTACGTATATGTGTGTACGGGTGCGTTCAAGTGCATAAGACGGAGAGGGCGAGGGTGTGTGCCATTCGTTTGTTAGAGTCCGCGTGCAGGCTCGCTGTGTGTGCGTGTATCCTGGTGCATGGGTGCGTGTGCTATGAATATTTGATGTGCTACTCAGTATTCATGAGGCTGAACGATAGAGAGAAGCAAAGAGGGAGGAGGAGATAGAGAGGTAAGGGGAAAGGGGATGATGGGAGATTTAAATCATCCAACAACAACATATGGTTACTATGGCAGTAACGCTGTTGTCCTTCGAAGTGATTATGGGCACAATGGTGAGCCTGTCCACCTCTGCAGTTAATTACAGTAAATACAGGATACAAAGCAAGGTAGTTTTTCTCAACTATGTTTTCACAGGTTTTATCAAATGAGCACATGACTCACATAAATTAGCTGTAGGTGATGCTCAGTACAGTTCAGTACAATAAGGAACTGTAATTAAAATAGTATTGTCTTGTATTGTTGCATGATGGGGTAAATGTGTTAAAAAATTGCTCAGCATGATCTGCTGAATGAATCATTCAGTCTCATAACACATCACTTCTGGTGGCTTATGACTTGTAATGTTATCTATGTGCACTGGTCTTATTTTTTACCTGAATTTATGTTGGGTTTGTCAAATTAAGGCTTTAAGAGGCAGTACTGATGATGATATGGTGTAAACATAAAGTATATTATTTTACATTCTTATTCAAATTAATAAATACCTTAAAGTCAATTAATAAACATAACTCACAATGTGGAAAAAGGGCAGGAAATAATTGCCTACATAAAAGTTTTGATCTTATCTTGAAACCTTTTAAACAGGATGTTAATGAATGGGAGAAAAAAAAGCTTCTGTGTCACAGAAGCTGTTGTCATCAATACTGATAGTGGCTGAATCATGCAGCAAATTAACAAATAGAGACACAGTGACACAGGTAGTTGTATTTTACCTCGATCTCAGACATTTAAGAACCACAGTGCAGCTTTAATGTAACTGCAGTAACTGCTGTGCTCACATTAGCGCTGCTGTCTGGTTTCATTATGCAAACAAGAAAAATGAGCTTCACATTCACTAAAGCAAGCTGTTCACAAAGTTTGTGAGCGAACAAGCCACTGTTATCTGGCAATAAGACAGTATTATCGTGCAGCTTTGTTGCTAAAAAGTTTTTTCTAAATGGAAGCCAACATTTTACAATTTTTCATATTTTGTCACTTCATGATAAAATATATACCATAACTGCTAATTCATAATTCCTTTGTTGTCTGTTATGGATGAACTGCATCCCATATAAAATGATATTTTTTTCTTTTTGTTGAACCATACAGTGCTGTGGTGGTATGGTATGGTTTGGGTCTTGGCTAAAATATATGTTGCATATACAATTTATATCCATAAAAGGCATGAAACCTTTTTATTTTTTATTTATTTATTGCTGTGTCATGCCTCTGTCAGTTGCTTCAAAATGTTCCAAGCACCACTCAACAGTACAGCTCTCATCAACTTTCATCAAGTCACCACTCTCTTAAATCTAACACACAATTGAACTCATAACTAATGACTCATAACAAATAATTAATTCACTTAAAGGACCAGAGTGTAGGATTTAGTAGCATCTTGCAGTTGGTTGCAATCTGCAACCTTTTCTCATGCAAAGGCACCACTTTCCCCACACACACAGCCAGTAGTCCAAATCTTGCCCTGATCAGTCTGCAGTCCCACAGTTTATTGCCACAAGGTTTGAAATACACTCAATGGCAGAGTTGATTGTGTACAATTGAAAAGAAGGAAGGACATCCTTCACTTTAAATATTATTCATAGAAATGATTATGGTTATGTTCTCCTGTTTTAGATAACATGGGATCATTATATAGTGTGATTGTTAAACTATGTTCTCTAAAAACAAATAGTGTCAGACCTAAAGAAAACACTATCTCTGCTCTCTGAAACATTAATGAAGGAATAATCAGCAATTAATTAATGACTGATAACATATGGATGCCAAAAATGGCCTATTGTATACTGTGAAGGGTCAGAATATGAACAGTGTGAAAGGATTAAGCAGTAGTCCATATTTGGACACATTCCTGCATTGTGATGTAGAATTTACAGACTTTGCATGATGATGATTGGCTCCAGAAACAAGAAATAAGAAAGTAAAGAAACAATAAAAACAACAAACAGCACAAGTAAAACCTACATAAGTTTATGGGTTTCATAGCTTTAACTGCTGCTGTACAACTTTGTGAACAGATGGGATAAGAAACAAAAAAGGAACAAATTAAATTTTAATGTTCCCTGCGGGGTGATTGAGTTATTACAGCAATAAAATAAAAAGAGCTACAACAAAGAAAAAATTAATAGAATCTAAATAAGAGCCAAGCAAATTTGATGTAGGCATGATATTAAGTAAAAATATGAACAAGTATAAAAATACAATATATTTACGCACCAAGCATGTATGAGGAATTTTTTTATTATGCAAACATAATGAAGGCAAAGTAACAATACAGTGAGAAATAAAATGTTTCATTTCATTGACTAAGCAATATTGTGCAGCAAGCTGGGCGGTCATTATGACAAAATTAAACCCAATTGGGTGAATCAATTGATGTAAAGTGGATTGGCCCGGATCGCTCTGAGCAGCGGCCTGTACATCACCCTGCTTATTACACAGCTGCTTACCAAAAACATTCATCTTTTGCCACAATATATCGACTTAGAATAACTTCATTACAAGCTAAAGTCATTTACCAGCTTTTGCCAACAAGCTAATTTAACAAGCCTGCAACCATGTAAACATTTGTAGCTAAAATCCATGGTTTCACTGTAGCAGACTGATATTTGGGGCTTTGTGTTCGGTAATTAGTGGACAAGAGAACCCATTTTTCTGCAGTGGGGTGCAGAGTGTGAGGGAAATTAATGTATGAGTATGTATAAATGCTTGTGTGAATTTTTGAAAGGTTAAAAATGCTTAGTGACAGTCTTAGAAACCATGTTTGTGTGTCTCAACAGTGTGTTCCTGTGTGAAAGAGAGACAAAGGACATATGTTCATGCTGAAACATATCCTGCCATGTCTGTTTGGATATAAGCACGCATTTAGTAGTCACAACAACACCTAGAGGTTGGTATGAAAGAGATAAAAGAGTATTCACCCCACTCTTCTGGGCTCACTCCTCTGCAGCATCTTGTACAATAGGGATGTGCAGAGGGCCCAGTATTTGTATTTGTATCCGTATTTGTTGAGGCAGCAAAATTATTTGCATTTGTATTTGAGTAAAAGTGGAAAGAGGCTTAAAAATCCTGTTTTTGTTTTTATTATTCTTTTCATTTTAGAAAATTAAAGTGTTACAATAAGTGTTCATGAATAAACTTATAAACTTAAATAAATCTTACACACCAGGTCTCAAACTGGAGTCTCCCAGATCTTAATGACTGCGCTGACTACTGAACTTAAACTTAACTCATTGCCTCATTGCAGATTGACCTCTACCTATTTATACCCCCTTAACACAGAGACCTTCCTGAAAACAAATCATTTTTAAAATATTTGTATGAAACAAATATTCATAAAAAAGTGTGAGTGTGCCATTCTCTGAGCATTTAAGAAAGTGTAATAATACCGTACTGAGAATAGTTTCTTTTTCTCATTGAAGTGCAAGAGGTGAATTGCCACGACAAGAGAAGACTCAATTACCTGTCAGACAACATGAAGGGAATGCTGAGATGATGTCACAATCATCAGACATCAATCTTCTTAAAGGTACAGAACCAGACTGGCAGTGATGAGCTGTGGGTCAGAGGTGTCCTGTTTGCAAGGAGACACAGAACACCTGAGAGAGTCCCAACACACCTTACCTGAAATATTCCCCATTTTGTCTGTGCTGCTGCACTTGTTCCTCTTTCTCCTTTCTCCCCGGTGACTGTGTCATGCTGAGACGGATGCAGGACTGAGTGGTGGGATTCTTGCAGTATGAAGGCTCATACAGGTAAAGGCTCTCAGTGGACCATAAAGAACTTTTGAAGGTATTTTATCTTTAAGAGAGTGCATTTCCACTTGCAGTGTGTTTTTGATATCAGACTTTAAGTCAGGTGGAATGAGGTGCTCCCTTCAATGAATACTTGTGATTTTCAGATTTAAAATCTTTATAGGAAAGGACTCGTTTCTATATTCAGCAGCAGTTATGTGGAATGGGTTACCTTCCTTAAGTCGATGAGCTCTATTGGAAACTTTAAGTCCTCCCTTAAGAGCTGGCTGAGTAGCAGTTGGTCCTAAATATGACTATTGAATCGGATGAGTTGCGGTAGTTCCCAAATATGCATCTTGTTTGTTTTAATTGTTCATGCATTATTAGGGTAATTGTGTCTGGGTTAGGAGAACATATGGTTTTTGATTGATTTTGACTAATTGAGGTATAGGTTTAGAGGGTTGTGCATACCTACAGTTGTATGCTGTATATTGTATTATTGACTCATGTATTAATTATTGAATTGGTAGGATACCTTGTACTAAATACATATTGTACTGCTGTCTTCTCTCTGCCATCCCTCCCTCCACACACACACAAACACACACACACACACACATACATTAATTTATACTTATTGTGCTCATATACTCACTCAAACACCAACAGACAAACACACACCTACACCCAAAAGACCACAATGGAAATAAGCTCTTAGGCTTTATTGTGTTCTATCCTTTTGACAAGTACTGTACAAAAATATGATGCCTCTAGGTTGAGGCTGTGCTGTGGCTCAGGAGGTAGACCGGGTCGTCCACTAATAGGAAGATCAGTCTAAGGAGTGGAGTGTGTGTGAATGTGTTAGGTTCCCCTCCTGATGAGCAGGTTGGCACCTTGCATGGCAGCCTCAGCCATCAGTGTATGAATGTGTGTGTGAATGGGTTAATGTTGTCATGCAGTGTAAAGTGCTTTGAGTGGTCAGAAGACTAGAAAGGCACTATATAAGTGCAGTCCATTTACCATTTACCGTTTACATATGTCCTCTATTTTTTATATTGTCATTAAAGAATTTCAGTCAGTGATATATTGTACCATAGAAAGTTGTTATAGAGACGTTATTTCTATGCCACATATTCAAGGCCTCACACATGCTTCTTGGATTTTTAAAGGTTCCAAAAACAGTGGAAATAAAACTATCATAATAAAAAAAGTTTCCCTGAAATTCTAGGTCAGGACAGATCAGTAGTTTGCTGACAAAGTATCACTTTTAATTTGTTGATTTGAGGATGCGGTTAACTTGTCAAGTCGAATTGTATAAAGCTTTGACTACTTAAGGCGAGACATGATCCCTGCTTATAAAGGTGATTTAGATAATAGCTGCAACACCTACTTTAAAGATTAAGATTTCAAACGAGATAATCTCATTTATTAATGCAAATACCATCTTTCCTTCTTCTGTCCTTCCTTTTTTCATCCTTCATTCCCTCCTTTATTATTTCTTTATCTGCCCTCTTTCCTTCCTTCAGTTCTTCAGCTGATCTAAAAGCTTGGCAAGGTTTACTCCTAACAATGAGACTGAACTTTACTCTTTACAGTGAGCCTGGGTACTTTTACTGCTTTTGGCACTTTAACCGCTATTAGTTATTTACTTTTGTAAAATGTAAAAATAGGACTTCTCTCTTGTTACAAACTACATGTGACAATTTCACAATGTCACTTATTTAAACTAAATTTAGATACGATAAACTATTGGGTATTGAGATCATCAACATTAGCAATAGAAGTAACTCAGGTATGTGTGATATGTGAGCTGTGGAGGTGTTGAATGGTGCAAAATGAAAAGGAGCTGTAGCAAGGTCCCGGTGCCACAGCTTGGATGCAGGAAGGGTTCAGAAAGAACTCATTAACATACATTAGAGGTGGAATTTCAAACTGTAATCCCTTACACTACCTGTTATGTGTGTAAGAGAACCTATGGTGACTGCAAAACTCGCGAAAAACACAAAAGGTCCTCTCTAGAGCCAGTGTTTGGTTTGTCTGTTCTGGGCTACTGTAGAAACATGGCGGTGCAACATGGTGGGCTCTGTGGAAAAGACCTGCTCCCTAAGTAGATATAAAGGGCTCATTCTAAGGTAACGAAAACACAACAATTTTTATTTTCAGGTGATTATACACTGATTAAAACATACTTCTGAATATTATATTCCATTTCTGCCAAGTCTGTTCCGCTAGATGCCACTAAATTCTACACACTGCACCTTTAACTCTTTCCCATTGTCTCCAGCTTCCCAAACACTTTGTCAACACAGACTCTTGATATCCTCCATTCAGAATCCATTCCATCGAGTTGCTTGATGAAATATTGCATGAAAGCTTTACTGGTGATTTATTTCCCACCTTGTCACACAGAAAGATTGTTTAACTGCTCTGCCTCATGTGAACTTCCAGGGTAAACACACTATGATTACAGAGACTGGGCTTTGGACTCTGGAGCTGTTTGAGTCTTTACTTAATTAACTGATTTTGACCTGAAATCAATTTCGCAGGCTACTGGAACTTGGCACCGTGATGTGAGTGTCTAGCATCACCACTCAGACTCAACAACTAATGGCTGCCTTTTACACCCGGGCATGCACCCTCCCACACACATGCACTCACACACACACACACACACACAAGCAGAGAGAGTAAACCATCTGCTGAAGTGAAGTTGCCAACCTTGTCTATGTAGGCAAAGAAAATGGACATTTAATTATAGAGCAATCAAGGCTGAGAGCTTAATGGGACTTTTATAGCTTTCTATCGCTCAACCACTCCCTCCGTGTCTCTCTCTCTCTGTCTCTCTCTTTCCATGTGTTTCAGCCTCACCTGTACTTTCTTCTTTTACCCTTTTCCATCCAACAGCCACAGAGATGTGAAAGCTTTCTTCTTCTACCGCTGAAACTCACTTTTCCCCATTTCTCGTGTTTCCTCTCGACTTCCAGATTTCTATTTCTTTGCCTCCCAAATCCAATCAACTAAAATCAAAAGCCAAATTTGGCATTAAAAGCAGCATTTTCATCTCTTTGCTTGTTAGCTTTAATTTTTGCTCCTCTGGTCTGTTCATCTTGATGTTGTGTTGCCTGGAAACACAAAAAGCAAAACTTTTTTTTTTTAAAATGAAGCTGTTAGAACGAAGCTAATCTCTCTGGACATAAACGGGTAAAAATCCAAACGTCTCAGCAGGCAAAAGAATAAAGGGAAAAGGATTTTGGTGTTTTTTAGCTGATAAATTGACCTCAAACTCAGACTGAACAAACACTAATAGACACTACATATGTTTCACTGAGTTAGAGTTTGGATCGTTTGAAAAGGGGCAGATAGAGTTAATATTGATGTAGTCTAGTAAAATGACTCTTTTAGGGTGTTTCCATCACAGGAACTTTCCAAGGGAGGCCAAACACTCAGGAACTTTACCTTTGTTTCAATCAGAGGAACCAGGGAATCATTTCAAATCATTTACAATAGTTCCAGGTGCCAAAAAGTGTAGTGTCTAGTGTCAATACAGTATCCAACATCAATATTAGGATGAGGAGTGGATATTTCTTGCAGTGTGTATTAAAGCTGCTTTAATAAATATTTTTATAGTAACTTAATATAAAAATAGTTGGTCAAATGAGTATTTGTAATGTGGAAAACCCACAGACAAGTATCAACTCATTCTGCGGTTCCCTCAGCGCTATAAGAGCATTTTAGCGTCTTTTAACTCATTGTTTTGGTTTTATGGCCCACAACTTTACTGTTTTGATTCAGTCTCCCCACTCTTATCAACTCAGTTTCCAGACGCAGCTGTTTTTCCATAGTTCCTGGAACTGTTTGATCGGAAAGAGCTTTTTTAGTTTATTGCTAAAACGTTACTCCAGGAACAAGCTTTTGGTGGTAGAGGTCAAAACAAGTCTCCTTGAAAACTCAAGACTATCCTACAAGGACCAAATGACTTCTCAGCAACAAACACACACACACACACACACACACACACACACACGCCCACACACACAGATACAGACTCTCCAAGTGGCAGGATTAAAAAGCTCCACAGCGGTAAGTTTCCTCCTCTGGACCACATTTCCCATCACACACATCTACACGTCACTGTGGCAACCGCGATAATGGACAGTTCGCACTTTCCTCCCTCTCTCTCAGATTAGAGTCGGCTGAAATGAGATTCCCTGGAAATCCAATCTAGCCGCTCTCAATTCCATTCCAACAAATCTTGACTGTCCATTAATGTCCACCTGTGTGGCCTTCTGTAACTGTGCCTACGTGAGTGTGAGAGAGAAAATGAGTGATAATTCTAACCCATTCAACCAAGAAACTTTTGAGACATGAACATGATGATTTGCTTGGTTGTCAATAATTTTGATTCCTATTAATTTGCAACAATTGTTGGTCTTTTTTCCACCACAAATCACTATAAATGTCATGTGCTGAACAGAAGACAGCGTAATGACAGGACAGAGCCTTCCAGAGCTCAGTGATTGTGTGGTGTAAGAAATGTTTCACTAGGTTTTGAGGATTTGATATACTTTACTCTATACTTTAGGCTTTATGTGGTGTCTTATTTGAAATGACCTGTAACCTGTAATTCAGCAACATCATTAGATTTTACAGTGTTTTCCTTGATCGCAACAACTCCCAACCTGAAATTACCTCACCAAATGCCAACCTTAAACTCAGATTGGCCACTGAATTTAGCCGCCATGTTCTCAGCTCACAGGAACATTGTGGGCTCAGAGCGCTCAGATGTTACATGAATGCTTAAATGAAAGGAAATAGAAAATGAGAATGAAATCCAATTGAATAGATGGAAAGAAAAGCTGAGAGGTTATATCCTTGGAAGTTGTATTTAACCGAAACAGACAGATTTACAGATACGTGAGAGTGTTTTATCATTACGGAGCTGAGGAGAGAGAAGGGGACAGATGGCAAAAAGGTGGAAACCAAGGAAGACGAAGAGAAAGAAGAGAGAAGACTTGCTCAGGTGTGAAAGTCATTCCTAAGCCTTCCTGTCTCAGAGGATTCAAAATCTTCTACTTGTAGTCTGCAGTCCTTGGGTTGCCAGTAAAAGTAAAAGAGAAAGCCTCTTTTTTTTTTTTTGCTTGTTAAATCCTTTGCTCCTAGTGCAAGTGAATCCATTTCTATTCTTTCTCCTTATTCTTACATTTTTTTCTGCCATTTACAGCTTTTCACTCTGGTCAGCTTCCCTTTAAAAATGGCTACACACTGTAGAAATTGTGTTGATTTAACATCTAAAAGTAACTAAGGGTATTTCCACATAGTGCAAGTGAAATTACTGACCAGGGAAACCTTGAAAAATGAAAACATTTACAGACACCTTACTCATTTTTCACACATCTTAAAACATTTCACTTGCCTCTCTCCAGGTGATTGAGGGATGTCTGCAAATGACTGGTGAAGAATGGAGACAAACTGGGTTTAGATTGAATTCATTTTCTAAATTTGGGAAAGCGGCAGGCGAGTTGAAAATAAACCACTTGTCTAATTGGATTTATTATTCAACACATAAGGTTACGGAAATGGTGAGTTTAAGCCTGTATCTTCAATGCTCTGTGATGTACAAACGCATACAGAAGCTTCTTCTTCAGATGTATATACGTGTTTCAGAAGTGGTCCAGTCCGGAAAAAAGACGTAAGGACTTCAAGTTTTGGTGGATACTTAAAGATATAACCCTTGACATTTTCATTAATTAAAGTTTTTGATGCTATTTATGGTGAGCAGTGTGCCAGTGATAACTGTTAAATGTATCTACATTATGTAATTACCTCTTTATATAGTAGTTACCACTATTAGTGGTGGAGTCCGCCATTCTCACGCTGTACTCAAATGCCTTCACAGGCAACTTGTAAGCCAGTATTTGATTTGATTTGATCTGATTTGATTTGATCTGATCTTTATTTCAGTCTATAAAAATATGAGACAAAGAACAAAAGAAAGAAAACAGGGAAGAAAAAAATAGAAAGAAAAACACTGTATGCATAGCCGATATGGATGTACGTCTACTGCAAACCTAATATATCCTTACCCATAATGCACAAATGATGATAAACAATTTTTAATGAAAAGGAGTAAGCTGAAACCAAAGCTCATGACGCCTACCCTTATCACCAACAACTCTTTACCTTCACACCAAGCTTAGTGCTGACAGTGATAGTTCATCAATACATCAACAAAAACAAGACAGTCATTTTCTGCATTTTTCATCAGTGGATCGTTTACAAAAATTGCAGCGGAGTGATGAAATAAGAAGGAGTAGCCACAATGAAGATGTTACATGAAGAGTTGCAGGAGACAGGCTTCCAACTTCTCCGCAAGGCAACCGGCTGGTTTCACTGTGTCCTGCTGTTGTGTGGAAAACTACTCGCAGTGTGCAGCGCAGCATGAAATCAGATCATTGCATAATGTGAAAATTATTGACTGACTTCTTTATTAAAACAATGTCAGGGTTGTTTGGTTGCACTGTAAACAGATATATCAGTTGCTCTTCTGTTGTGTTTCTGACAAAGTAGCTGCTTAAGTAGTAGTAGTATCTGCCCACACAGTTCTGCAGTATTAAACTGCACTCGTTTTTTCCACCAGTAACTGCAGGAGTCACCTAATTAAATGTGATCTTAAGTATTAGAACTTAACTATTGAGATGGTTGTTTTTGTCAATATGAGGAGATTCTTCATCCACAATGTGTAAAACATGTTAGCGCTGAATGTCCATCCTCACTGACGCAAGCGGCAGCAAGCTGGTGACACACAGATATTCATGGGATCTTTCTCTCATGAATATCAACTATGAAGAAGAATGTGTGTGTGTGTGTGTGTGCGTGTGTGTGTGTGTGCATGTAGCCAACTCTTCAATAATACAAAAGGATTTATCTCACTTGGAAACAGACTTCATGTGTTGAAGCAAAGAACATTTGAGGTGCACCGTTTGATTCGTGCGTGTGTGTGTATGTCCATGTTAAGCCATGGAATCGAAGTACAAAGAGATTTAAAGGGATTTGATCACATGTGGTTCACTGTATGCCAACAACATGTAAAAGAATATGTTAGTGGGTTGGTGTGCTGCTTTTCATGTGTGTGTATGCATGCATGTGCCTCTGTGTGTGTGTGTGTGTGTGTGTGTGTGTGTGTATGCAATCAATGTATGAAGCCAATTAGAAATCCAACCAATATCCAGAACACTGTTAATTAAACTAGCTTATTTACATTCATTGCTTGTTAGGTTTCTACAGGAAAGAGGAGTGTGTGTGTGTGTGTGTGTGTGTCTGTGTTTGTATGCGTAAATAGTTTCAGACATTCTGACAGCTGTAAGTGTATATGTCATTGAATTATATTATTAATGGAATGGTAAATGGACTACTGCACTCATATAGCGCCTTTCTACTCTTCCGACCAAAGCGCTTTTACACTACAAATCACATTCACCCATTACACACACACACTCACTCACCAATGGCGGCAAGCCACCACGCAAGGTGCTGGCCTGGAGGAGCCTGGAGGAATCGAACCGCGGATCTTCCTCCTGAGCCACAGCCTCCACATAGTATTATATATACAGTCAGACTGTACTGAAGTGAATAAGAAAACACACTTAAATCATTTTTATGTTACAGTCTGATAAGCAAATTTAAAGGGTTAGTTTACACAAATAATAAGCAAAAACATATTTTCTCTCTTACATTTTGTGGTTTAATTAGTCACAGAGATAGTTTAGGTTTTGTTTGTTTTGTTTTTGTTCACAGCGTTAAAAAAAGTACATTAACACAATTCAACAGTAATATATTTTCCCATTTTTTTGTGGAGATTAAAAAGAAGCCAACATCATTCATTTCATAAAGAAGACAGTGGGGCTCTGTGGGGCTGTACTTAGGCACAGTGGTGCTTTGCGCTAAAACTGACATGCTCACAAGCAGATGACAAGCAGGTGTAATATTTACCATGAATATCTGAATATATGAATGTCTGTATAAAATTTTACAACAATCCATCCAAAAACTGTTAAGATATTTCATTCTGGATCAAAGTGGTGGACAGACAGACAGACATCCCTGGAGCCACGTCACTTGCATGACAAAAATGCTTCTGCAATCAGCAGTAAAGGGTGACGCAGGAATGGATTTTCACTCCTCTCTAATCCCATGACAGAGTAAAAAAAAAAAAAAAGTTCTGCCCCGTCCCAATCCCGGAAGAATGATTCCCGTCCCATCCTATTCCCGCGGCAATCCCACACGAATCCCGTGAGCCACAGGATTACCGAAAAAAATGTCAGCCACTAGCTGCTACCAACCAGTAACCAGACACCAGAGCAGACAGGAGAGAATAAAAAAGAATAAAAAAGACAACAGAATGACTAGCATTACATTTAAAATAAGGAAAATAGCGCTTAGTCATATTAGAACTGCATATTTATATATATAAACTGACTTACTGTTAACATAATTCTCGTCCCACCCACTCCCATTGATTTTTTTCCTGTCCCGTCCGGTGAAAGTGACTCCCATCCTGCGGGAATCCCACAGGAATACTGAAAAAATGTCAGCCTCTAATCGGGAGTCACTCTCATATTAGTCGTATGTCACTTGTTGATGCCATATATCCACTCATACACGGGTAATGATTAAACCTCACTGATGCACAAACAATATGGAAGCCACAGAGAGGCAGAGACCATCTGGTATCAATGTGTATTGTCACTTTGTGTTCAGATATAGTAAAAATTGGTGAAATCCGGAAATCCAGCCCAAATCAACTGAAGATACTGTCACCTGAACTGGTTCTGGAAGTACATGTGAACCAAACACGTAGCAGTAACACAGTCAGCAGTGACAAGTGAGCAGTATAGAGTACAGTATGAGGTGTGTACTGTTTTAACAGTTTTAACATGGAAGAGATAAATCATTCAGAGTTCATATCCCAAAGCTGGGAATTAATGTCAAGCGTACATGTAATTTGGCTCCACTAAGACACAACCTGTGAACAACATGTTTGTGGGACAATTTGAGAGACTGGAAGCTAATTACAGGAATGATGCTTTCACTCAGCTCTAAGCTACTGTAATTCTGTATCTATTATTTACTACTTAAATCATGTCAAAGCATAACCATGTCAGTTTATTTATGTGGTTTTGCTTGATCATTGTGATAAACTATTAGATGAACTCTTAGCTCGGAGAATGTGACTTCCAAAGTTATTTCTGGCAAGTTATGCATGGTCTTTGACTCTTCATTATAAAGATAAAAACCAAAAAAAAAAAATCAAATTTTGGACTCACATAGGCTAAGTGAGTCCCTGTTGAGCCTGATTAACTGACAGCTATGCCCTCACTACATTTTAATGAGCTCTAAAACCTCAACTACATGATTAACACTGGATTTGTCAGCAAACAGATATGGGCGAACACTGATAAGAGCCATTTTATCAAGGTAAGTAAGCTGTGTGTGTGGTTTAGGTGTGTGCCAGTGTATGTTTTGTATTCCTATGTGTACCTCTTCATAGGGACTTAGGGAACAGGTTGAACTTTACTCACTGTGTATGTGTGTGTGTGTGTGTGTGTGTGTATGTGAGAGAGAGTTTATTTCCAGAGGGACAGCCTGTTTTTTTGACATACACTCTCTCTCTCTCTGCTTTGCTAATGAAAGCCTCATGATTAATGATCAATTAATTAACACGATTCAGGAATGTTCTGGATGTTGTTGAACAAAGTAGCTGACTTTTTAATTGGCTCAACTCACAGGCCACACAAGCAATTATTCAACCATACATACACACACGGGCACACACACAGACACACAGGCCTGTCCTCTCAAGCAAAACGACAGTATAGGTCAAAACTTCAAAGGCGTCTTTATGTCATCTAGTGTCCGTTGTAATTATGACCCGGGGGAGTGACGTTGTTCAGTTGATGTCAATATAAGGTGACTTCCTTATCAGAAAGAGGATGTTTAGATAGTAAGCAAAAAGGCAAAAAGTTGCCTTTGCTGCAAGAAACCGCCACTCGCGAAAGACACTGCGAGTTGCCGCGGCTCAGGTGTCCAAATCATAATCTAACAATAACCAAGTTGTTTTTGTGCCTAAACCTAACCATACCTTAACCACAGCAGTGTCACATCATCATCGTCACCATAAAACATCATTATATTATAAAATGGTCATTCGTCTGGTCCCCATCTGTCCTCTAGAGGGCGCTGAAAACACTCATATAGGTTGTTTCGGGAGTCATTGGAAATAGACCTATTCTGTCGTTTTGGTATGAGGATCTGTTGCACGCACACACACACACACACACACACACATACACACACAAACACATTTTATGGTAATATACAGTTGGTAGCAGAATACATTAACAGGTCTGTCTGTGGTTTCCTGAAGGATTTAATAAATTACAGTTTTCTAGTGAGATGGGTTATATTTTCAGTTCTATTAAAGTGCTTTCTTGCTGTTGTACAGTATGTCTGTTACACTTTTTGCTCTAAGGGTTGTAATGTACAGTAACTAAGCACTGTTATATCAACATTATTTTTCTATTTACTACATTGGCCTGAATATAAGATGATCCCCACATTTCCAACCCCTGTTTTCATAAAAATACTTGTTGATGATAAAGCACACTTTCACACTAGTCCTATTGGATACTATAGTATCATATATATGGATAAATAATGTATCCAAGGAGAAGAGATTCCTCATCCTTGAAACATTTTCTCTCCTGAAAGTGAAATAATACCATTAAAGCAGAATGTAAATTGTACATTTGTGCAGCTTGTCTATCAGTCACACACTCTCTCCTGTCAGGCTGTTGGAAGTGTTGAAATGATTTTTTCCAGCACATACCATTTTTCAGACTGTCTTTTTGAGCTTGTCATTATCTATGACACAAAGACGTCGAGAGATGCTTTGAAGTCTTTCTCACTCATCATTAATTTATTTCCTCCAGTGTGAACTGAGCTAACCAAACACTTGAGTCTAACGGAGTCACTACAAACGGACTTAGAGACACTCGCTAGCCTAGCAACATTAAGGCTACAAACAACCCATAAGGAGGAGCTGGTGTTACAGCAGTACACTCTCATTCAAAAAGGATCTCTGATCTTGTGAACACATAACTCTCTAGTCTTCAAATAGAAGACGACTTTCGCTTGATCCAGTCTGTTTGTTATTGTGTCTAACCAAGTCTCGCTCAAGGAGAAGTCTCGTTCTTGTTCTCTTGCAAGAGTTGAGTTGTTGTTGAAATCAGCTAAATATTCAACCATGACTTTGAAAATCTTTAAGATAACACTAAGCTTCACTTTCTGTACTCCAACACAACAAACTCCTCCCAGCACTCCTCTCTCCAACTCTGTCATGGCTGAATATTTAGATGATTTTGACAACAACTAAACTTTCGCAGGATTTCAGAATCAGACTTCTCCTTAAGCAAGATGTGGTTAGACACAATAACAAACGGATTGGATCAAGCGAAAGGTAAAGAAAAATGTTTTATTTCTCTGTATGGTCCTTTCCATAATGTAGTTAGACACTTATAATAACAATTTGAGCCTGTCAGTGGCAGAAACAAGCACTTTTACTGGATGTTCATTGACAAAGGATTATATTGCAGCCTGTTTCACAGCTGCCAGCTGCAGCGCTCTCGCTCAATACTGGACCATTTTCAAAAAATGTTATCCCCATTAGTCACTTAGACACAAAAAGATGAGAAAATAGGGTCCAGGCTGAAAAATATAGAAGTGTCCATTTAAGGCTCCTTTATACTGTGCAAATTTTGGCTGTTTGAGACTGAAGTTGACAATCAGCAAAACATGGTAAAATGTTCTGTTGTTAAATTCAAATCACTGTCCCTTGATCGCACTGTGAGACATGTGCACTGACAACGGATATGGAGCTTTTGCAAACAAAGACAGCCTGAGGCAAAATTCTGACAGTGTCAGTTTAGGACCAAACTCTCACAATGTGACTGCTGCTACGACACAAATCAACAACAAACCAATCAGAGAAGAGAATCAAAGAGTAAGAGAAATTAGTGTGTCTGTTTACAGCACAGCCCAACTGTGAGTAGAGGGGATTCATTGTGTGACGTTATTTTAACAAAAAAAAAGCCAGAGACAGTGCATTGTGCATTGTTTTCATGCTCCTGACAGTGAAAACATCTCTGACCATTAATAGTATAAAAATGCTTTCTGATAGGGAACTCATAAGTCTTATAACTTTAAGCACCTTCTGCAGTTATTTCTTTTGAGTGACGAAAATTTCCAAAACATTCATAATTTAATAGTTTAAATAAATAAAAAATGGTAAATGGCTGCATTTATACAGCACTTTTATCCAAAGCGCTTTACAGTGTTTCTGCTACTCACTCACCCGTTCACACACACTCACACACTGATGGCGGCAAGCTACCATGCAGGGTGCTGGCACAACCATCAGGAGCAATTTGGGGTTCAGTATCTTGTCCAAGGACACTTCGACATGCGGACTGGAGGAGTCAAGTATCGAACCACTGACCTTCTGATTAGTGGACAACCCGTTCTACCTCCTGAACCACAAACGACCCTGTTAATCCTGCTGGCTCATCCAGAAACTTTATTTGTTATTCAGGATTCATAATAATACTTATATATGTTATTTGAAGTGAAATTTTACTCAATTCTGACATGAAAATTATGACGATAAAATGATCATTCTATAATGGAACCTGTAAAAATGAAAGGTTTTAGATGTTTTCAAATAAAGCTTCAGAATAAACACGAGTTGTGTGCAGAACCACCTAGGATATAAAAAGGTCTGGTGATGATGGCATCCACAGAGTTAAATAGTTCTACAGTATATATTTCTCTTCATCCATCTCCTGTTCTCTCTCTCTCTCTCTCTCTCGTGCTTAATTTAAAGTTGACATTACACAACTCGTTGTGATGCAGAGAAGTGAAAATGAAGAGGAAAAGAGGTGGAGAGGAGAGGGAGCATTGTTTCTGATCTATTCCCTGTGTCAACTCCACACTCTGTTCTTCGGCAGAGCCCACCTTTCTCTCTCTTTTAAAAGTCGGTCATCAGACCTTTGAAGTCAGGAAACAAAAGAGTGACTTTGTTCTGCAGAGAAGCTTTCATGTCCCTGAAATTAACAAGATGTAGAAAGAGAGCGAGAGACGAGGAGATAGCAGAGGAAGGGAGATGGTGTGAGAAGAAAGACTAAGATGAGGGAGAGAAGTCCTGGCAGGTTTGTTATTTGCCACCTTGGTGTGGTTGCAACTTCTTGCCTCCTTGACTGAAAAGTTGTGAAAACTTTTAAATGTCTAGAGAATTTAAGATCTGAATTTGTAAGGTCATTGGTAAATCTGGAGTAGGGATTTTAAAGTCACAAAGAAGACAAACATAAATATTGATTTTTAACTAGCTAGCAGCTATAGGGATGGCAATGACAATCAGCTGGTTGGTTTGTCCACCAATTTGGTCCAGACTGAAATAACTCAACAACTATTGGATGGATTACCATGAAATTTTGTACAGACACTCATGGTCCCCAGAGGATGAATCCTACTGACTTTGGTGATCTTGTTACTTGTCCTCTAGCGCCATCATGAGGTTGACACTTGGGCTTTTAGTGAACTGCTGGATAGCTGTTATGAAATTTGGTACAAACATTTAGGCCCACCTCGGGATGAATTGTTTTAAATTTGCTCATCTCTTAACTTTTCATCTAGTACCATCAGGTATCATCAAGTCAAAGTATGAATCTGTCAAATACTTTGGTTTATGATTCTATGGCTGTAGACTCAGGTTGTGTCCAAAATCACTCTCTGTTCATTCTATAATGCACTATAGTTACCCTCCACCTTTTTATTGAAGTTCTGCATGTGAAATTTATGCACTGTAGAGTGCCCTCAAACATTCCCACAGTGGAACAGAAAAAAAAGGTTGAGTTGGTTAGAAGGCTGTCAAAGCAGAATGAGGCAGTTTCTCTAACTCCAAGTGGCTGAGTAAAATCCTCCTACACCACAATAAAGTATTATCTAATCTATGATCTGATATGAATATAAAAAGTGGTAAAATGTATTGCATCCTCTGTCATATCAGATGTGGCTGACAATGAATGGCCGTCATATGATTGTTCATTAAAGGTCAGTATCAGCCTGATATAACAGCCCAGCCTAAGAATGCAGCACAAGCTCCACTTCTTATCGCCTAATAAACTGTCAGAAAGAAGTATATGAAATATCTGCAAGACCGTGTTCCTGTCCAACCAACCTAAATGGAAAAACATAACAATTATGATGCCACAGACAGATATAAAAATTTCCATACATCAGGCTCCTTGTCCGCATGTCAAGAACACAATAGTATGAAGCCATACAACTTGGCAATATGTTCAATAAAACCAGCTTTTACTGGGCCTCTGAGCTGCTGTCAAACCCTCAAAAAGGAACTGAAAAAAAGTCTTTATGAGTTGTCACAATTTAATAAAACTCTATGTGAAAACTTGACAGGAAGATTTTCCTAAAGTTAACTGTCAAGTGTGTAAGAAACACACACACACTTGACAGTTTTTTGTTCTCTAATCTAGTTCTGTCTTCACTCCATCTTCTTTTCTTATAATGACTGTATGGATACATTTATTACCAGCTCTATTTGTGGATGTGAGTGTTGTTATTTTCACATATGTTCTTCTTATGATTCCTTTCTCTAAATGCCATCTCGTTACATTTTCAACCACATAATTTCATTTGTTTGTGTGTGTCAGATAGCGAGAGAAAAAGAGACAGATTTTATTACGTACAATAGGCCTCCAGAAAAATTAACATGGGAATGATGTCAGCGGGAATGCTTCTGTCTCTCTCAATCATATCGTCTTTTCTCTTCTCTTTTTTCTTTTCATCTTCTTTTTTCTATCTCCTCCCTTTTAATCTTTCTTCCTCCAATCCTAACTCTCCCCACCTTCCGCTCTGTTCTGTGTAATACAGCACAATAAAATCATGTGTTTCATGTCAGTCTCACTTTTTCCCCAATGAGATTGTAGATCACCTATCGAAACACATTCTCACGTGTAAACTCACACATGCACACTTTTATAATTGCATGCCATCTATGTGACATTTCCATAATTACCTTGAAGGCTACAACACGTTTGTTTTACTAGTCCTCTATAGGACACATTATAAACACACATGCTCTGTGACAGTATGACGAATGTGTGTGTGTGTGCAGTAGTGTAATATAATGACATTGACACAAGGACATCGCAAGTAGATGATTTATCACAGGTGCTCTATTTCTCTGCTTAAATGTTCATTTCACAGTTAATTCCACGTGCGAATCAGATAACCATGAAATAAAATCAACTGGGATTTCCAATATCCCAACGTAGTAAAGTTAAAAAAATACATGAAAACAACGACAAAAACATTCGTTTGGATGTTTAATGAGGTACCCTACAAATGTGATATTCCAATGAGACTGAATGACTTCAGTTGTTTTAATGGCCACAAAGAACACTGCATTATTTATCTTTTATACAATTAATGTATAGCTTTAATGGTGCAGTCAGTAATATGTTACTGTGTCTTTTGCACAAAATAACTAACAAGTGGCTGTTTGTGTTGCTGACTGACACCGTCACTCCTCCATAACGGCTGCTGAGATTGATTTAATATCTGAGGGCCCCTGAGCTGCCCACGGTGCTCTAGTTTTTCCACAAAACAAATGAACATTGTTGCAGCATTTGAAAGATGGTGCACCGTGATTTAGAACAGCATAATTTCACAGGAAAGTGCTCATTAAATGCGATTGCCTCAATCAGCGTATTTGATTTTGTGGGGGAGAAGTAAATCCATGCAAATCTTTTGTGTCTGGTTTAATGCAAATTTTTGCTGTTGACCAGTTGCAATCCATCTTGCCAGTGTTGCCCTTTAAGGGAAGGCAGAGACAGTTAAAAATAGAGGACACTATCATGGCTTACTAGCTAACAAGCTTGCAAATGGATGCATAGCTAGCTAGCTTGGAGAGTGTATTCCCTCCTTAATAACTCTTCATTGAATTAAATTATGTACAATCCTGAGAACAAAATGCCAGTTTTGAAACAGCCCAGTACAGAGAAAATAAAAAGAAACTCAAAGAGATATTGTGACTGACTAACGCTAGTATGTTGGTCATTAGCTTGCTAACTAAAAATATAAATACTGATACAAAGTTGGAACTGTATTTGTTGGGCAGGTAAGCAAGGTAATAGTTTTTGTTGATGCAGCATAGCAAATGGCTGCTTGCTGAAGTCTTGCACTTGGTCGCTTGGAAAATGCTTTTTGGGCCGCAGGGGGATTTTTTGCTGCAATATCGCGAGTGGCCACTGGGAAAAATTGGCTGCAAGGCTGAGTGGCTGCGCCCTATCCAGCTCTAATTATACATCCATGATTGAGATGTCGATTTACAGTATGGAAGGCAAAAGCCTTGTTTGACAATGAAGGCAGCATGGAGTTTAAATCTGCAGATTGCATGCACCTCTAAGAGAATAATGATTACATAATTTCTCAGTTTAATGCAAAAGTGGTAAGACATTTAAAGGTGCAGTGTGTATGATTTAGTGGCATCTAGTGGTGAGGTTGCAACCAACTGAATCCCAGTCCTCCCAACAGGCCCTCTCTAGCCAGTGTTTGGTTTGTCCATTCTGGGCTACTGTACAAACATGCCGGTGCAACATGGCTGGCTCCATGGTAGAGGACCTACTCCCTATGTAATGATTGCTCCCTATGTAGGTGATTATACACTAATTAAAACATACTTATGAATATTATATTCAATTTCTGCCATGTCTGTTCCACTAGATACCACTAAATTCTACACACTGGACTTTTAAGCTCTCTCTCTCCCTCTCTCCAGTCCTACAGTCATGTAAGAGAGATGTGCCAGGTTGCAGGTCTGTCCATATGAAGACATATGAGGTTTCTCTCCTGGGACTTTAAGTGGCTGTTTCTGCATCAAGACGTGGATGATAAATCATCTCTGCTCTGGCTCTTTGTGACAAGGCCAGTCCAGAGTGCAGCGTGGTGAGGTATGTTGGCATGATTACTGATGCTGCGCTGCCTGCTACACTGTTAGGTTAGATAAAAAGACATGTTAAGTCTGCCCAGCAGTACCATGAATAATGGACCTCATGCATAAATGTTTTCTTATTTTTGACTTACATTTGTTCTTGCACAAAGCAATAAGAGGAAAATAAGTAAATCCTACGTGGGATTCAACAAACTCTCTTAACTGCCTGAACTTGTCGTAAATTGCTCGTTTCAGCCTGATGAATGCCACCTGTTCATGTGTAGGTGCACGTTTGTGTGATGTGATAATTAGCATAATCCACACCCCTAAAATTACCATATAAGGCTCCATGTTCTGCTCCGTTTGTGGGCAAGTTTCATTCCCAACAAGTTACCAAAGAGTAAAAACACTGTGCAAATTCAAGTCCTACTTTTAGAAATAAGAAGACAAACAAATAACAAATTAAGGTGTGACAGATGGAGACACCAAACAATTAGTTAATATGAATCAAGCTAACATGTCATCAGAGCAGCTCTGCACTGTGACAGAAATAAAGAGGGAATGCTTTGATGTGAAGTTAGATGCTAAAAAACATCTTTCTAAAGCAAAGCGCTCTCTGATGGGAGGCGGTCATGTGGCAGTCACAGAGATATTAGAGGAGAATATTATAGTCTACGGGTGATGTTAGACTGTCAGCTGCAACACAGGATGATACTGGACAGAGACCTGCAGAGAGACACAGATGCAGCTGTCAGAGTGAGAGACGTTTCCAACAACTACTGAAACGTAGAAGTTGCTGTGCCAAAATATGGCCATAAAAATGATAAAATCTACAAACCTTTTACATAAATTGGCAGCCATGATTATGAAAATATGGTTAACAGAATATAAATGTTCTATTAAGTTTGTTTTACTGATACAGTATATTAAATTTTTGTATCATATTTAAACTCAAAATTAGTTCAGATTAGGACATAATTGAAAGTCAAACAAGTGTTTCTCTCCAGTGAAGAAAGGCAGACATGATCTATGACAGGTCTGGATCACACGTAAATTTCGTTCAGACCGAAGAAAAAACTCTAAGTACCAGAAAATAGATGAATGCCAGAAATGTTTCTTAAATCAGTTAATTAATTACATTCATTTTAAGAGTGAATCTGTTCATACAAGTGTTTCTTGAATGAGGCCCTGTGTCTTGTACGTCAGAGTAGTGCATGGAAATCAAAAGTGACCTCATCTGCAGGGCAGAACAAGTCAGCAGACTAAAGGAATTAAACTCTACCAGATTTGTGTATTAAAATATTCCATGTATGGATGTTTTATTTCAAACAAAATGCTATAGAGGAAGGAGCTACTGCTGTATCTATGTTTCTATCCGTAATTAAAGCTGCTACTTGTATTAGTTTTAAACTATAAATCACTGTCAAATATTTACTTTGGTTCCTGACTGTAACTATAGTAAACACAGAAACATGGACAACATGATTTATGGCTGCTATTTCACACAAGTGCTTGTGTGTCTGTCAAGATTAAAATTTGTTGAATCTGGACTTCCTTACACCTGAAGACCGACTACATTAACATGCATGTCTGTGTCAGCAATGTGGACCTCTGTCCTCATCAGACTTCTTTGGTGGGTGTACCAGAGGCAGATCTACAGATGGGCCTGGATTTGCACAGGTCCACCTAGATTGACCGCTTGCCCACCCTATCAGATTCATGAAAATAATAATAATGTTAACAACAATAGTAATAATAATAATAATAATAATAAGTGCTTTAAATGTTAAATTGTTTTGTCTTGAGAAATTTTAGAATTTAATATATATTGCTACTTGCTATAAATAACATTCAGAACTTCTTCTCTTACATGACTGACATTAGGCTACATTGTGTAATGTGCTGTCATAAGGCGGTTTTGTGTAGCTGGCAGCTAGATGGAACTATGGCTAAACAGCGATCTTTGAGCCATTAAAAAAAACAAAAAAACAATGAGATGTCATGAGACATTTGTTGGCTCTAATTGAAGTACTGGATAGCTGCCCTGTGAACATTTTTCCCAATAAGGACAGTCTGTTAAGGGCCATCATAACCCTCCCTCTAACGTCCTGCAGCATTTAGAGACTTTTGTCCGCAACAAACCGGATCCAGATGCGTCTGAGATCATCCATGTTGACTGAACAACTTGGCTATGTCTTGTGTGGGCATAGTAGCCACAGGTAAGCCAGTTTTTTTTGGGGGGGGTGGGGGGTTTCTGGCCCTCTGTGGCATGTTATGATTGTTGTTTCTGTGAGGAAGTTCTGAAATGTGATATATTCGTTGTTCTTGTTGTGTTTGTAGCTTCTCTCGTAATGAGGGTTATGTGCTGTTGGATTTGTTATTATGATGTTATTTCTGCTTTTATGTATGGATAGTCATTCATCTGACTGGTGAGTTCTAGGCATGCTAAATATCAATTTATCTCCAAGTTAAAAAAAATCCATCCATTTCATCAGCCACATTCTGTAGCCACCACCTAAGTGTACACCCAAAATCCATTGCACCTCAGTCACATCTAGGGCAACTAACAATTATTTTCCTGATTAATCGTTTAGACTACAAAAAGTCAGAAAAAAGTGAAAAAATTCCATAATAATTTCACACAGCCCAAGGTGATGTATTCAGATAGCTTGTTTTATTTGACCGTCCAAACCCTTAATATATTCCATTTACTATGACGACAAGGTAAATCCTCACAATGAAGAAGCTGCAACCAGAGAAAGTTTTGGATTTTTGCTTGAAAATTTACTAGAATGATTTATTGATTATTAAGATTGTTGCAGATTCATTTTTTTTGTCAATCGACTAATCTATTTAACAGTGCAACCCTAATCCTAACCCTCCTCAATGGCTCAGTCTGCTAGTCTGGAACGTTGACATTTTATTAATTTTTTTTCTGGAGACAAACATGAAATTCCAAATTACTGCTCTGTTTTTCTGACGGGTGGGTCAAAGTGGCTGAATTTTGTGTCTTTTTGTTTGTGTGTGTGTGTGTGTGTTTATTTCAAATGGGAGCCAGTGATGTTTGACACTTTATTTGGAGTTTGTGGAGCAATTCAGCTGTAAATATCTGCATATAGGGGTAATCCTTTAATTATCCGCTGTTGCCAGAAACTCCATTTGTGCTGGAAAAACAAAACCTTCCTGCTTTGTGCCATGAGGTAAACAGCCTTTAAGTAATCCAACACACTTACTGCAAAATATGGACGCCACACAATACAGTGCAGAGGCGGTGAGCTGATAGTAATCTTCTCAGAGATATCCTTTCTGTACTGAGATGGGGATTTGAACCAGCAACCTACTGTTTACAAACACTCAATCTAAAATTCAGTAGCTGCTGCCTTACTCTTTCTTTTTCTTGAAAGAAGTGGCACAAAGTTACCACAAAACCACGACAAAATATGGAACAGTGACAGTCTGACTTACAAAGTGCTAAACATCATGACTGATGCAATAGTTAAATTAAATCACATGTATTGTGTTATGATAAAGATTATTTAAATCTAACATACCCCATATTATATGATTGATGATCATTGCTTCACATCTATACTCACACATCACACCTTAAAGTACATACACTAAACTGTGATTGATACTATATCTAATAAATTCAAAGAAATGATAAAGACTTGGCACACATTTAAATTACATGAAACACCATGATTGATGTTATGTTGAATATGTGTGATACCATAATAAAGACATGCCCTATCCTAACAAACCTGGAACTGGCTGTGATTAAGAAAAGTTACAGTACACGGCAACCTGTGATTGATGTTATGGATTATATCTAGTTTGCCATGACTGATGGGAAAAACTTTACTATATAATGAGGGAGACAATGAACACAGGAAATGTGCTCTGCTTGGGTTAGAGCGCCGCTGCATAAAGACATGAGATAAATCTGTGTGTGTTACATAAATGTATCCTTGAGCTGGAGAGTTCATTAATCAGAGGAAGCAGACTCTTGTAGGAGTGAGAGAGGACAGGAGGAGGCAGCGAGGAAGAGGAGAATGAGTAGGCAGTTACACTAAACATGCACAGAGATACACTGTATAACTTTTTAGTCGCTAAAATGCTGTGGCCACCCATGAAATATCATTGGCCAGATCTGATAGGTCATTGGTGTTCATTAACACAATAAGGCGGGACAAACGCTGGTCAATCAGTGATGACGGCTGATCAGCTGATGTAGGGCAAGTTTGCCGTTTCCTTCTACTATAGTAATGGTAAGACTGAGGCCGTGAGAGCTGATCTCTAGTCAGCAGACTTTTGACTGTGAGTCACAGAAAAAGCAGGTCTCAAAACCAAAGTACATGCTGGCCTTCAGGACTTAGGAGTCCGGTCACAGTGACTGCAGGCTGAGCTAAAGCCACAGTGAGATTAATAACGTTGCTGACAACTGTTTTAAATATGTTTTGCACAGTAAGAAAAGTATGATGAGACTGTTATGATGACAAAATAGAGTAAACTCCTATAAGTGTTGTTGGACATTGGTTTGGACTCGCATACAATGTGAATTTGAATATACAAGTGGGGTCGGGATGTGTGTATGCGGTGGAAACATTAGCGTTCTGCTTTAGCGATTAGCATTAGTGATTAGCATATTTAATTCACAGTCTAATGTGTGTTAATAGATAGCATTAACAGCCATTTTGATACAACAAAGCCAGTGAAATGTTTAGTTTATGTACAGCCACCACAGTAGTGTATAAGAGGGAGATTATTGCTAGAATACAGGCAGTTAACCAGCCAAGTTAAACCCGTGAGCCTGTAGAGTTGTAGGCTGGAAAGGGAGGTTTATTGTATTTCCCAGCCATTGTTAGACTGTCTGAGTAAGAGCAGTCTGTAGAACATAAGAGTTTTACTCATGCAGATGAGAAAGTATGATTATGATTGTGTAGGTTCCATATTGTTTCTTTATTGTGTAGAAAATATTCAGGTGCAGCTTAGGTATTTGTAGCATAGTGTAGCAGGATGTTTAAAGTAAGTGAAGTCCATTGACAAGTTTAAAGCAGGATGGTAAGCTAAGGTTATTACAGTGTTTTAAATATGTTTTGCACAGGTAACGTCTGTGAATAAATGTGTTGCACCAGTTTGGACCGAGAGCTTCATTCTGAACCTGTAACAGATAACATATTTACTCCACTACAGGGAAACGGCTCTTATAAAATGTGTAGCCATTTCTTAACAGAATTGCTGATTGAAAATAGACATGTTTAAATAACCACGGCTTCCCAGAGACTGTGACAGGTGGAAATGGAAAATGTAATATACATGGAATAGAAAACTGAATAGAATGGTAGCTGCATGTTAGCGCCCCTCGAGGATGTAATATTAAATTTAGTTGTTGTGGGTAGTCAGCATGGCACGTTTAACACTGTGGTACCGACATATCTGTCAGTGTGGGAATGTTGTGGATGGAATCTTGTGTCTGTAAATATTTACAGCTGTAATTTATCATTCTTAACAACCTAATTAATTACTTAATTGTGGCCATTTGACATGCATGCATTACCATTACAAATATTTTTTAAGTATTTTTTTGCAAACTTCCCACTGTCATTCATTTAGAGCCAAAAGACTTTAAATACTTATATTACAACACATCATTGACAACATCAATTCCTGAATCAAACTTATTTACTTTTACATGAACATGTGCTAACCTTGATATGATGCATATTTAGCTTTTTTCTTCAGATACAGAGTTAATAAACAGTTCATCTGAATATGTTTTACATCTGAACATGAGTATTTATTTAGTACTAAATTTCATGTTGTCCTGACCAGATCAGACCTATAGAATTATATCTCTTAAAATAAAAGCATTGCCTTCCCCTTCCTCCTTATTTTCTATTAAAAAATGCTGAGTGAATCAAAAGAGAGATATAGATTCCATGTGTGAGGAGGATATAAATAAGAAAATAAGTGGGGAAAAAGAGTGGGTTAGTGAATGAATGAATAACATCAGTCCAATAACAAACTGGCTGAATGCACAAGAGAGACAGAGAGGAAGACTGGATGAAAACAGGATAAAAAAAGTAATAGAAGGGGCACCAGAGGGAAATTAAACCTTGAAACATTCAGAGAGAGAAAGAATAAAGAGATGAGCCAATACTAGCGTGAAAGGTTGAGTACATAAAAAAAAACAAAAAGGAGACAGCAGGCTCTGCTGGTATATTTGGGATGCAGTGCAGTGACGAAGCAGAGGACACGTTGAGGCAGAGAGAAGGGTAAACACTGCAAATCGAGGAAGACAAGAGATGTGGGAGAGAGAAGAAAAGTGACAAATAATGGAAAGCAGAGTTAATGAATGAGACAAATCTGTGATGTTACTGAATGGCTAAAGTGCTGGTGGTGAAGCCTGAACTAGAATTCATGTATAATAAAGACTAAATATAAACTCCTACAGTACTTGAAGTGAAACCTCTTGCTTCCTTCATACTGAAGACTCTTCTATTTCTTCCTGACTCTGTTTTGCCTGCTCCTGTTTTGAAGAGTAAGAGAGGGAGCATGAGAGGTGATAAGAGCACATTTGCATTCTGAACGGGTACTTTGAAGCTAATGCCACACAAAAAAGGGAAACTAGAGTTGGGTTTGACTAGTTTCAATATGAAATCAGCTTTTGTTTTGAGCTGCAGATTGTTATCAGGCCACAATCTGGGAAATCTGATCTTAGACTTCAAGTTCACAAACAAAAATGTACCAATGCATCCAATATTTGGTAGTAAAAAGCTAAACAGAGAATATTCAAGTAGGCTACATTGTGACAGGCACACGATAATGTTTCAGGTGCTAGATGTAAGCTGTTGCTGCAGCCTTTTCTGTGCCATGAAATACCAGCTCTGCACTGAGTTAGTCACTGTGATGCCAGTTAGCCAAACTGCCATGCCAACTTTAAAGCTTAAGATGCAAAACCTCAAAGCCAAGTCAATAAAAACTTATGAAACCAGAGAGTTTTACTGCTTTTTAAATCCTTCAGGGATTCACTTATTCGTGACTTCCTGGAACTAAACTTGAATTTTAATAATCCTCCTCATAATTATGCACAAAAAGGCCACTTCCATATTTCTTTTTTTTTTTTTGTTAAGTTTCTGGTCTGTTTTATGTGTACAGTAAGGGTTAAGAGTTTTTGAGCTCAAACAGGGGTAAAAGTCTCAAGAACAATCCAATTCTAAATCAGAAAAAAAACAGAGTTCAATCAATAGAGAGCTGTGGAGACAGACAGCTGGTCAATATTTGAGTTTACTCAACAAATCATGGGCAACATAGGTACACAGCACTTTTGACTCATGCTGTCTCCCAAAAAGTCTGACAGGATAAGAGAAGATTGTGAGAGCAAATGAATACATACAAGATCATTTATGGTGTGACGACTGCTGTGCTCTTTTAGGAAACGCTGCCTTTTTTCCTGCCTGTAAAATATGCATAGTACCCCAGAGGTATGTTCAGACCTCTGAAGGCTAAAAATGACTTAACTGTACTGTCACTTTCTGCACAGTTCCTTAATTTAGGAAATATGTGTGATACTTGCAATGCTAAATTGGGTAAGCTGTAAATGTGTGTTTGAGCTGCTGCAACGAGCATTAACTTTACTAAGGATAAGTCTAATTAGCCAAACACAATACCTCCTATGTAAGCCGGATAGTCTTGTGAAAGCATGTTATGTTCAATCAACAAACTTCAACTATCAGGACAATGCTTTGTCAACCAGCAGGAAAGTCTTATGAGCCAATCAGCATACACAAGTGAGAGTAGGATAATTGCTCAAAAAGTATAACTTAACTTAGTATAACTTTACACTGTGAGGGAAGTATTATGTGTTTTTCTGGTCTTAAAACCCACAGTTTCTCACTCTGATGATGCCATCCTCAGACTGAAACATATATCAAGAAGAAAAAGCAGAAACGCTAATAAATACCAAGACTCCTTCATTAATTTTGTCAATATTTGGAACCTGATTGTGGTTTAACTGTCAAATCAGCCACTGTGCAGATGTGCAGCGGTACGGGTGGACACAGCACCACATTGTCATCTTCCAACATTGTCGGCGCAAAGGCTTTCTTGCCTGCTACATGCAGGCTACTGGACCTTGACATCTTTTCTTGTCAAGTGATGTTCTTCGGTGATCTTGTCGCTGTCACAGTGGATGAGGGGAAACTCTCTCTTGTTAGGGGATACAAATGTCCAGATCTCTACGTTTCACAGTCCTTTCACAGGATTTTAAAAAGCTGCTTCTACAAGCGTAAACTGACACATATCACATAAAACGATTTTTGAATTCAGGGCAAAACTCGGGTTTAATGTATTGTGATGCTTCTTATGCTGCACGGTCTTGTTAAAATGATTCAGTATTTTTCACTGCGTGCTACAGTGTAAAGTGACACAGATCACATGACTTCAGCTGTCTCCTCCTGCTTGCCCTCATGTAATTACACTCTTTCCTTAATAACCCTTAACTAACGGCAGCCTATTTCTCTAATTTAACACATCATCACTTTTCCTCCTTCATGAAGAAACTAGTTCAGCTTGTGCAGATGCGCTGACTTTTTTGATTAAACTCAGCAGAATAAATCAATCCAGTTACTTTACACAGTACAGATGTAGCCATCGTAAAAGATCTGCTAAATGCAACAAGCTTCTTCAGGGGTCAACAGGGTGGTGTACCTTGATATATATTGTGTCGAGGAAAATCTATAGATCAAGCATTTTGAGGGATTATGTGAGAACAGCAATTTGTGGAATAACTACCTTGAAGTAAATGGGGACAAAAATCTGCCACAGGGGAAGCACCTTGAAGCAAAATGTGTCCCATATACGGCAAGTCAAATCCTGTAAACATTTTATACAGAAACCATATTCCCTGTAGGGGTAAGCCAGTATGAAAGTAACACAGGATGAAAGTATCAAGGCAATTTTCTCGAGCCTGTACAAGTTTGATATGTCTAAATGCATCAGCACATACATCACATAACACTTACCAGAACCTTAAAAATTGCGTGGATACATCATACTTTAACAGAGTTTTACCCGAAAAGCTTTTCGACCACGGTGGGTAAATTCACTCAAGCGGTAATTTTTTTTGAATGACAAGTTGTGTTTAATGTTTCATGTGTAATAGTCATGATCATTTGATAGATTATTTAGTACTTTAACACATCCTGAAGTTTGCCGTGTCAGAGTTTTTCAGTATAGAAGCAAGTCACATTCAACTGTCAGGAGTCATTGTCAGGATGATAGTAACAGCTGTTTCTTTCATCCCACCACTCATGCGGTCACACTGTGTGTGTTACAGCAGGCTCTACTCTGATCAAACCACTGCGGCTACAGTTTCACAGGACAAGGATGAGGAATGGTTTGTGTGTGGGGAGACATTCAGCTCATCCATGCCTGGGGAAGTGTGAGTGCAGTGTCTCTTTTGTGTGCACTGGTCCCACGAGGCATGTACTGAAGGCACAGAGCACTATATCTGTCACAACTGTGACAATGAATAAAAAAAGAGAATTTATGTTAGTAATACTGCACAGCAAAAGAAATGTCTTATTTTTTACACTGTTATACTGTTAAATTTTCTTTAAAAGTTAAACTGTTCATAATGTTTTGGTGAAAAGATGTTTGCAATTACACATTAACAAGGTCATTGATATTTTTAAGAAAAACAAGAATAATATAAACAATTCAAGTTCATACCGTTGTGTTACTTTCATCCTGACTAACGGGGTTGAAAATAACAATGCACAACTCCCGTTCAAAGCCAAATTATTCCACATTTGTACAAAACAGCACGTGGTATTGATAGACCACACTTGAGTGGTCACAACGAAAATTAGTTTCTGCCTGTAACATTAGCTTTTAAAATGACATTTATCTGAAAAGTGTTACTTTCATACCGGCTCTCCCCTACTGTATGTCGCTGCAGCCTTTGACCACAAAGCCTTGTAAAAAGTTACAAACACACCATAATACATCACAAGGTCTTCACACCCACCCATACTGGAAATTTCAATCAAGTGACCCAGCTCACCTCCAGCTGAGACTGTGTGCTCCCTTGCCATATGTCAAATGACACTGCATTGTTGAAACAGCAAATACAGACCAGGACTATTTTTTCTTTTCCTCAGGCTCACAAATGCATCATGAGTCTCACTGAACATTACATTCTTTCATCTTATACAGCCATCCTGTGATCTTATGCAGCTAATAATCCTTCCTGAGTTTAATGCCTTGAATAGTGCGATTCCACCTTGCTGAAATAGTTGACCTACCTTACAATGTTCAACTGTGACTGCAATGTGCCTGAATTCTTGCATTACTCACTAACTTATTTTTGTATCGTGGCACTATTATGTCTGTTTTGTCTCATTTTTACACACATTCTGTGACCATCATGTCATTGCTGCTCATGTTGTATGGAGCATTGTTTCATTTTATGTGGAAGGGGCTGTGACCCGGAGTACAAAGATTTCCCTTTCAGATTTCACTTACATAAGTTGAAGCGACAAAAAAGTTGAGCTTTTATTAAATTAAATCAAATGTCCCCAACACACACACACACATATACACACAAAACACACAGCAGCACTCCAACGAATGTGCCCTCCGCCGAACTTTCTGTCATTTTAGTTTCTCTTGTTTTGTGCTTTTTATTCTCTTCTCACTCACCAATATGGCTGCAGGTTGTGAATTAATGAGCGGGGTTAAAAACACAAGAAGAGGCAACGAGAGAAAGTTGAAGGGGAGGAAGGCGAGAGAAGACGGGGGAGATGAGAAGACGGAGGGTGCAAGTGAAGTCTTTACGATATACTGTAGATGGGTGTGGAGCCTTTGATAGAAATAGCAACAGCCTTGGGAGCAGAGCATCAGAGCTTACATGGGTGCCACTGAAAACCACTGAAATATGGCGGAATATTATGGCTAACAGGCCATGTACCTGCAGGAGAAGTTGAGAAGGGAGCACTTCATTTTGGGAAAATGGCCGTTGAAGGCCTTTACCTTCATAAAAATATATGGAACAGCAGGGGTACAGGTTTCATTTCAGCTTTCGGGGGGACAAATTGTTTATGTTGCCACCAAACCATCACAGGGCTGACTCGCAACAAACACACCGTCCACTGTATTTTACAGTGCAATGATCGGTATACTGAAATATTTTCTTTTCTTAAGTAACACAAGGTGACTCTTAAAGGCCCCTTAATGGAAACCACTTTAGTCTGGAGGAGTTTAGTCCTCTTATTTCCTCTTAAGCAATCATTAAAATAAATTATGTTTCTTTATGTTTCCAGAGAGCTCGCTTGGTACTATGTAGGAGACACTTTTATATTTCTGTCCTTAAGTTTCATTCTTTACTTCTTGACTTTATACAAATTAATCATTTGAAACAGGTCATTTTCTTCTCTATCTTATGTGATTTAAGCTAAAGAGATGGCTGTATTTTTGCGCAAAACCCTTGTTTGATGTATTTTGTACTTTTCCAGCTACATCCTGCTTCATAGTCCAACAAAATCCACTTTTTTAATTTCATATCAAGCTTATTATACTATCTATTGATCCTATTCTTAGTCTATAATGTTTGTGGTTATGGTAGTTATTTTCTCAGAGAAATTCATGTAATTCTACCCTCTACATCTCCAGTAGTAGGACTCAGATACTTCTCTGATTGTTTGGATGCATTTTTTGAATACGTGTGGGGGTCATGTTTAAGCTAAAACAGGGTGTTAAGTTCACCTTCAAGGGCATCACACCAGGGACCAAATACATAAAGCTTTATCTAGATTCCCGACTGAATCTGTACATGCACAAAGACACAACTATACATAGTTTTTGTCAGAATTATAAAGTTATGTTTATGCATAGCTCTGATCTAATGTGCTTACTTGTGCACAAGCCGTAAATGGATGTAGACACACTCTCAATCACCAGTTGGAATATCAGTATTTTGTATGCTCCAGTCTTTTCTTTGAGTTCCTGTCAAAGAAAAGAACAGCAAAGAAGAAGTGCACTTTTTTTTTTGCCATGTGCCATGTCGAGAAGCGTCTCCAACAATGCCAGAGCAGCTGTCATCTGTATCATTAACTCATCATATGAACCAGTAGAACATCATCTGCTGTACTATCTTAATCATCATTTTTAAATGTCAGGAAAATAACAAAGAGAGACAAAAAGAAAGATGATTTAGTTTGATATTGACTTTACAAAGGGTAAAAAAAAGTAATAAATAAAGGATAAAATTAAAAGACCATTAACAGGGAAAAAGTTATGCTTCCTTTGTAAATTAAAAGAATGCTAATATTGATCACATGAAAGTAATTGATTGATATCAACAAACACGCTGCAAATTGCTATGTGGACTGCAAAACAATCACATGAGAAGTGAATAACAACCTAAACAATGTTTTATTATTTGGATTCAGATCAAACACTCGTCGCTCTCTGGAAAACCATGCATATGCATGATTTTAAGTATGCTTGAGGTGCGCACATTCTCACTGTGCAATGTGTTTGTTGGAGGAAATTGTTGCACAGTCATTTCCCTCCTACATTTTCACAACTGCCCTCACAAGAGAAACAACAGAGTCAGTTGCTTGTTCAAATGCTTGAGAACAACATTTTTCTGACAAGCAACCTGAATAATGACTGAATAATGAATCCACTCTAACAAACAAAGTCATAAGTATCTTTACTTAATCAAAAGTTTTCCGAACTTAACCAAGTATTAAATGTACATTTGGAAAATTAGAAAACACACGCTAATTTTTGCATTTGTCATAATATGGGTTGTTTTGGCAGTCTATGACAAATGACTTATTTCCTCTTTAGATGTGACTTGTTAACATCCAGTCAAAGCATTCCAACCTATATTTTCTAACTTCTACTGCCCCATCTGAAAATACTCAACTGATTTTAAAAAAGTTAAATTCTGTGTGTGCGTGTAGGGGGGGTGGTGGGGAACTGACATAAGGCACTGCATCAGCTCTGCCTGTGGTACCTTCACTTTTATAGAAAAGTACAGACACACACATGCACACACACAGTTTCCATTATCTCTCCCAACCAGCCGTTAGATAGCCCACCTACTGGTGAGGTTGCTGTGGGCATCAACAGCATTTCAGTGGCCCACAGCGTTTTAGATAGTCCCTACTAGTCAGTGTAATAACACTTTAAATGACCCTTTGTGTCCATGTAAGTGTATGTGAGTGTGTGTGTCCTCTTTATCTGCCTCACTTTGATTCCTCCCCTCTCATACAGCTTCTGTGTCAGAGTATTATTTCTGACACCAGGAGTGAAACCTTTGATTTTTATGCTCTTACATATGTAGATGTCCTCTATCAAACACTAGAAATGTAAAATACACACACCTCCTTTAGTGGCTGAATATTTGAGGATGCTCCACTTGAACTAAAGGAAAAAAAAGAGTGCCCATTTATTTGTAGTGATATTATGATTGAACATGTTAACCCACTTTTCCTGAATTATCACACTTGTCAAAGTGAATTATTTAATTTCCTATAATGAGAGCGATTAGAGAACGCATTACCGATAATTGCAAAACCCAAGGAGTGAGATCTTGTTTAAAATGAAGAAAAACAATAACATCTCACACGTTGACAAAGGAATGAGTCTGGTTAGGACCCAGTTGCAATTAGCATAATATAATTACATTTGTGTCACACCTCAACACATGCACATAAACCTTCCACTCCTAGCACTCTTACGCACAACGACACACATGCTTAACACTCCTATAAGGCACACAGGGTTGTCATAAACATTCGGTGTAAAATAGAGAGACATGGAGAAATGTGAACAAACTTTGTAAAGTTCTACCTGCTCCTGCTCTATTTTTCTCATTCATGTCTGCCCCTCAATTGGTTATCTGTTTTCTAGATAGATGGGTGACATTTGAGGTCTGATGGTTTAAGTCTACGCAAGGGTAAGTGTCCCTGGAAAATATTGATATGTTTAAAAAGTGGTGAAACTAGCTGTTGTATGATACTGTTAGGTTGAATTTCCATAATAAACATGAATTTGCTGTGATCGATATTTTTATAATAACAATGTATCAAATGACAGTGTTGGATATGAGAGGTGTTGCTCTTAGTGATAAACCTACTACCTACATGCCTACTTGATCTGAGCACTGCTTTTGATACAGTTGATCAGATTTTTTTTTAAATGGACTGAGGGATCACATTGGACTATCTGGAACTGTTTTTAACTTATCTTAGTACCCCTCTTATCTTTCTGGCAGACAGTTCTTTGTTGCAATTGATGATAAGTTCTCCAAAATAACCTGTGGGGTTCCCGAAGGATTGATTTTAGGGCCACTTCCTTTTAATCTATATATGTTACCCCTTGTGATGTCATCAGGAGACAGGGCATCGCTTTCCATAGTTATGCCGATGACACACAACTTTATGCGGCTGTGTCTCCTGATGACACAGGGCCAATTGATATCTTTTATGAATCTATTTTAGATATTAATGTCTGGATGTCACAAAACCTTGTATAGTTCAACCAGGATAAATGTGAAATTTTAGTCATAGTTTCTTAAACTCAGAGGGAGAATCTGGCCACAAAATTGGACTTGGACTTTCCCAAACCAAAAAGCAAGTAACCTTGGTGTGGTCTTTGACTCAGATCTGAACTGTAAGGCTTACTGATTTTAAAATAGTTGTTTTTAAAGCACTTCATGGTCTTGCACCAGCCTATATGTCTCACATGCTTACAAGGTATGAACCATTACAGCCCCTCAGGTCCTCTGGCAAGAGTCTTTCAGTTGCTTCAAAGTGCAGGACTAAAACCTTTGGTGACTGTCTACATTAGTTCTGTCTTATTATCGGCTTGTCAGTCATCTGTGAAGCACTTTGAATTGCACTGACCTGTATGAAAGTTGCTATACAAGTAAAGTTTTATTGATTGATACAGAGAATTATTACTCTCCCCTCAGCTTTATGGACCTTTATAGCGACTTTCAGCTCGTTTAGCTGTCTGGCCCCGAACTGTTTTCAGAGAAAAAACTCTAAAAACTCACTGAACACTACCTGCTCAGCACCAAATGGCGAACAAGCACAGTTAGTGACTAGTTGGTGTGGAACAGCTGAAAAGACAGATATTTTTCTAAGGAGAGAGCAAAAACAGAGTTAAAGGAGAGTGAATATTGGACTTACATTTATCACATGGACAGAAACACGACTCCAAATGAATATGATGATAATATTGCACCATAAATACTAGAAGTGTAAATGAGCAAATGTTTGCTAACAAGTTCAACATATCAACTTAAAAGGTCATATGTCATGTTCAGAACTTGTTTCTGCTTCCCCCAAGTGGTCAAAAAATCTGTTACTGAAGGTTTAAAGGAAAAATATGGTTAAGCAAAACTGTGAGTATGCACAACTATGACAAAAATTTACAACAGACAGTTTGGGTTGTAATTTTACCATTTGCCTTTGTTTTCTCTTGCACCCCCCTTACATCCTTTGAAAGTATCTTACTGTCCAAGAGTGGACCTTCTGTCCATTGGATCTGGAGAGTAGGATGTTTCTTATTCTGTATTTGCTGCAAGTGAAATGTTTCTTTCACTGCCCCCAGAACTGGTATGATCTTTAATGCCATCTTGAGTATGATTACACCCATATTTTTATGTGTTTATGCATCCATGGCACTGTGGATTATAATCCATTCATCAAGGATGCACATTGATGCCAGATGGAAAGATGCTCCCAGACACAATGTGCTCTCCTCAGCCCTGGATTAACCATGCAAGTGTTAAAGTGGCTAAGGCTTCAGTATAATGCCAGGCTAAGAATATACAGTGCAAAAAAATATGTATTCATGTGCAATATGGCATTGGTGGCCTGAAATCCTCAAGTTGAGTATTTATCATCCATATACAATAAAGACAATCAAAATGTGGGTTTATAAAAACCAAGCTGGAGACAGATGTTCTCCTCCTGCTCAGTTTTCCTCATTAACATGTTCAGGTGACATCTCGTGTGCTATCATCACCCCATGTACAATAATAAAGGTGTAACATACGTATCTTCATAGAGACATATAAAGGGCTTGTCTCCTTTCATTCTTTTGTCTTTTTTCAATCTCATGAACTTGCCTTTGCCATCTTTCCCTGAAGTGAGAGTGTAGAGGTGGTACAGCAGGCCAAACAATTATCCAGAGTGACCAGCTGTGTGTGTGTGTGTGTGTGTGTGTGTGTGTGTGTTTTGTCCCAAACAGAATGTAATATCTGAGCAGCTGTGGGAGTGTTATTGGGACATATCTGCTGCTCTTTCCTCATCACTTCATCTCGAACACAGACCTCACACACAAACAAAAAGAAAGAAATGATACTAGTCAGACACAATAGAAAAAAATGGACATTTCTGTCACTTCTTTACCATTCAAAGAGGACTTTGACTGTTGCTTTGGATAGGAATGTGGTAATTGTTTTGTGGAAATGGCAGCAGGTGGCACTTTTTTGTTGTGCAATTCAATAAAGATCTTTAGGCTTATGTTGTTCATAAGCCTAATAGCTTATGATCAACATGCCCACTAGAGGGAAATGGAAGAAAGAAGACTTCACTGTTGCTGATACACTGCCGAATGCACTAAACTTGCCTCGTTATATTCTTTTGTTCTATTGTTTATACTGAGCTATTCTATTCTAAACCATGCAGTGTGTATAGGAGAGGTAGGGCGACAGTTTCAGCCTTTTCTCTCCTCAGCCCTTTTGGGAAATGTTTACATGAGCACAAGCTGACAGAGGAATGGATTCTTGCTTTTCATACAAATTTAATCATTTTTCTTTTAAAAACATATCCTTGAAAGTATCCAGAGAGCCTTAACAGTGCTGGGTCCTGTTGTCATGTTGCACTGGGGCACATTTGGTTTCATCTGCATTCATTTTGTCTGGTTGTCAACCTGCTTTTAATAAAATGTCTACTGTGAATTACTGAGAGTAAAATTCTAAGTGAAAAAGGTGCTGCTGCAGGTTTGAAGAGCCTACATTAACTTGTCATGTCAAAGACCCCTAAACTGACACAAATGTACCATGTACCCCCATTTAATAAGATTTTGTCCCAAGGCCCCCATCTGTTAAGATTTTTGCAGATGTTTTATTACAGAAAGTGTATGAAACCCATGACCAAAATAGTTACACATTCTGTCATTGTGTTACTTATGGATGGAATCATAGTGAAAATAAATTATTCTCTTTTTTGCTGGGGACCCCCTGGAACCCCCTCAAGGACCTCTGGGGGTCCCTGGACCCCACTTTTAGAACCACTGCAGTACACGACACAAAGCTAGGTGCTAAAGGAAAGGTGGTTGATAATAATGGTATGCTTTACATAATAAATTTTAGAAAAAAAGTCTCATGAATCTCAAAAGGTGGCAGCTATGGAGAAGAACATCCTATCCACTGCTCTCCTCTTCTCTAAAATAAATTCTGTTGTGTATTGACATGTGTTGTGATAAATTGAAACTTGAGAGTTAAATACAAACTGTAGTACTCTCTCACCAATGTTGGGTCTGATCACTGCAGTTAGAGAAGCAGGTCTAGGGATGTAATAATGTTCAGCACTCCAGAGGTGCTTTATGCTTAATTCAATAAAACGGACAAAACAATAAGGAACATCCAATAACCCCAAAGACATATCTATTCTCAGCCAACATCACGGACTGGTTGCTACTATACATGTCAAAGGTGCTCACCCTTGTTTAGAGGCACAAAGGATGGTAGAAGTTAATAGAAAGATCACTTATCTGAAGCACCTCAGCTCCATTTTGTCCTTTAAAACCCTGCTGCTGCTAATAAAGATTTAGTACAGGCATTATTTTGGCCTGAAGTTCCCAGGATTAACAAGTTCCTCCATGAAAATAAACTAAAAAGATGCTTTTTTGCACCCTTGGTATTACCTATTTATTTTAATGATTTTGTAATATTGTAGCTAATGATTTGTCATTGATTAATTCATTAATACATTAAATGTCTCACAGAATAGGTCACAAATTTGCTATATGCATGTTAATATAAGGTGATACAACATAAATACATTTTCACTTTGCAGAGTTGAAATATTTTTAAATCATGGTAAATTGAGCTATAATGTCATTCTTATACAGATAAAAATGTGACTGAAATTATCACATTCATATGTATTTATTGCATTTTCAACGAGGAAAAAATGAGAAATATCACCACCTTGTAATGTGAATTACAGTATTGGGCAACACATACTGTATCACATATCATTTAGAAGGGACATTTTTTAAAGGAAATTCTGAAAATTGTTACATTGCCTGAAACCAGTGTTCTTCATCAAATCTTAAGCTAATGTGGCTTTGGGAGCCCAACTACAAACACATAAAAACAGAGAATGTCCACCAATTTGACAACATGCCACATTTGGAAACATGGTCATCCTTCATGTCCACCCTTTTTGTAACCCAGAGATATGTTGTGTTTGCAAGAATAAGTGAAAAATTAGACAGATTGGAAATATAGCCTTCAAATTTTTGAATTAAGCGGTTAACATCCATTTCCTCCTTTGTTCCCAGTAAGTTGTTCCCAGTAAGTTCCATGAGTAAGTTGGGAAAAACATCTTACACCATGCCTTGCAGTATCCTACGTATTTTCTCTTGTCAGCTTGTTCCAGCTCTTTATGGAAGCTGTATGATGAGGTTTGAATGTATCACTGAGTGATACATTCAAACCCAAGGTGACATTTTTATTTATGGCTGCACCTTCCAATCAAATGTGAATATTCTGGATGTCTTGTGCATCATTTTATACAAATCCAGCTTGGCATATAGTGTTGTTCTCCTATCTGTACTTGATCCACATAGCCTCACCATGAGTCTAACTCAACTATCCACTGAAGCTAGCAGTTTTCACGGGATATATCATCACTGTCCTATTCTAGGTTTTTTGCAATATTATTTTAGGAAAGGGTTGGAAAAAGCCCTCAGGTGTTTTTGCACAGTCCTGTTATTGAAGAAAATACCACAGCCTACGAGGCAGACTGTGATACTGTGTGTGTGTGTGTATGTGTGTGTTTCATTCCACTGGTGTAGTCAAGTTAAGGCTAGGTCTTGCCTGTAGTCAGGGCTGAGCACAAGGGACGAATCATACTCCAATTTGTACTCTGTGTGTGTGTGTGTGTGTGTGTGTGAGTATCATCTATCAGTCAAGTTGTAGCTCATAGACAGGAAGTAGAAAATTGAAAGACAGGAAATTGACCTATTAGCCTCGGGTGTCCTCTTTGTCTGTTTCTGTTTTCTCTTCTTCTTCTCTGTGTTTCTCTTTTAGTGCTGCTGGCTCTCCCTTATTCACTTTGTATTTGTGTCACTCTTACTCTCTCTCTTCTCTATCAGTCTGCTTCTTTTTCTGCCTGTCTGTCTCTCTGTCTGACGGATACCTAGAAAATCAATAACATGCACACACGCACACAGCAGAAAACACAAGCACTCTCGTGAACAAATGAGACCAGACTTGCTCGGATCTCGTCCGAATTCTCCTCATGTACAAGTGAGGACCTCGCTTTAGAGAATTTCTCTCCATTCTGTGCTTGTTGAGACATTTGATCCTCGCTACAGCAGCAGTCAGAGGGGCTGAACCGAGTCTCCACATTGTTAGTGAGGCTCTGAAGACGTAAACATGCAGCTTAGTGTACTGCCTCTGCTTCTCTCTCTTCCCTTCGGCTTTTAGAGGGATTCTTGTCTTGAAGATAAAGTTAAAAACAAACACAAAAGCTGTTAGCCTGTTGTTTACAGCACATCATACCCTGACCACTGCTATGAACCTGTCAGCGCAGGAACCACCACATAGCAGTCTGTCTCAGAATAACAAATCAATTTTGTTGAAGTTATACTTAAAGATCCCCTCCAGAGTTATTTCAAGATGTATATAAAATACTCTACTTTGCAAACTAATTTGTTTAACATGTTTTTTTCACAAAATACACTTTAATTATCTCATTAACATCCTTAAAATGTCATCTACTCATTTTCAGTGTATGTGCACTGGAGACTTCATGTTTCCACATCACACCTGAGTAAGTTGAACACTGGACCAGGATTGTTTCCAAACTGGTTGGTTGATTTGATGTCACAAATCAGTAAACTGATTACAGTGGAAGCTTACTCCCAGAAATAATGTTTAAAAGTCAGGAGTTGACTATATAAGATTAAAAAAAAATAAAAATATCATAATCCCACTTTTTGTGCCCCTCAAGTTTCAGCCAATTACATACCTATTGCCTCTTAAGGAAGCAAGCAAGCTCAACAACTGCTGCTAGATTTAATGTTAGCCAGTTAGCAACTGTTTGCTAACTAACAATAATGTCAAAGTAATTCTGAATCAACTATCAAGCTGCTGCTTTAAACTCAGACCAACACCTCATTTTATGCATTTAGCTTAACAAGTCTATGATACTTTGTTGTGAGCTTGGTTTATTACTCAGCATCAAAGTGATGAGACAGCGTTACTTCTGCCATATTTTGGATCTAAAGATGTTCTTCAGAGAAAGACACACAACTCTGAAGAGCAAAAAGGGAGAGAGTCTTTCTTTGTGGTTACTTAAGCCAACAGGAGCAAGCTAACACTGCTAACAGATAGGTAGCATAAACAGCCATGATAAGCTAAGGCCTAATATCCCTAAGTGACTCTGTTAAATTATGCCTAATTTAAGGAAACTTTAAGGACAAACACAAAAACCTTTCCATCAGCTTACTGTTGAGAGACTAAACAACTTAATGTAGAATTAGACAAATGACATGGTCCCTGCTTTAAAGATAAGTTAAGGTAAAATAGATTCAACTTAATTGCTCTTTATCTGTAAACTGGAGCATATAGTGTGTCTTGCATAAAAGTAAGTACTGCACTGATCTCATACACAGTTTTTTCCTTCATCTATTATGTCCCAGAATTTCTTGGTTCTCCTCCATCAAACTCTGAAGGAAACACACAGTTGCTGTGTGGGAAAGGCGTGTGTGTGTGTGTGTGTATGTGTGTTTCCCACAGAGAAAGAAAGCAATGAGAGAGTGGGTGAGAGAGAGAGAGAATGTTTTCAACTTTCATGCCTTCTTTGTACTTCAGTCAGACAATTCACACACACTGAACATGAAAATTTATACTGAGAATATACCAGTGTCAAGGAATAATATTTTGATGTCAGTGCTCTGTTTCACAGCCAAAAAAAACCAACAGCAGAGAGAGATCAATCACACACACCCCACCACAGAGGTACCACTGATGGATGCTGAGGTGGTGGGCGAGAGGTTCACAGATAGGAGCTGCTGAGAGCGAGCAGGTGAGTTGCAGAGCCCAGGAATTCTCTACACTTGTACGATACTTACAGAGCAAGCATGAAAATAACAACTTATTTCTTATGTTTGTAGTTTCAACATTATCTCCATTTTAACACTAAATAAAAATTCTGAAGTGTCTAAGTGCACACATTTACCTTCTCCACAAGTGGTGACTTTTTGAGCTCCAAAAATGACACAAACTCATCCATTCTTCATCCTTCCCTCCAGACCTTCCTCCCTCCCATCAACCTTCTCTCCTCCTCTTCTAAATCCCACCCTGGCCATCACTTGGACTCTTAAGCCTACACATTCTGTCTTTGTTTCACAGCCAAATCCAGCCTGTCAATAATACTCTTGACTCCTGCTGTGCTCACACACACACACACACACACACACACACCAGGACATTCCTGTCTTCAGTTGTGTGACTGAAACGTGGGGGCATATTGCAACAAAATAAACTGTACCTCCTACATCAATATTGCATCAGTGCAACTGATGCATCTGACCTTGACCTATCATCTTCAGAGTGGTATTCTTGTCAGGTGTGGAAAACCTGCAGACAACTTTTTAAAAATAACAGATATATTCAATGCAGGCAGGCAGTGTCAAGTCATATGTTTGTACCTTTACACCATACTTGTCCTTGCAGAATGTGTTGGTTATGAGAGAGGGGTGAGAAGAGATGAAAGTGCATTGTACCATGGCCATTGAGAATTCTCGAATGTGATGAGTGAATGAATGAGTGGATTAACTTTTAGTAACCGGATAGAGTATAACCACAAACCTATGACACAGGTGTTTGTTGTTCTAAATGAATACAGCAGTTATAAACTGAAGGGAAAGAGAGCAACAGAGAGGCCTAGCTAAAGATCTTGGAGCTAGTGTTATTTGTGTAGCCGGAGTGAACAAAGATAAAATAGTTTATCAATGAAAATGATGCAAATTCATTTTCAAGTGTGTTCATATTCGCATTCATCCATGAATGGTTAGAGGAGGAAAGAGAGGATATCTGAGGTAAAGTTTGCCCTTGTGAAGTTGGCAGCCTGCGAGTCTAGCGGACAGCTGCAGGGTGAAAGAGAGACGACTGAAGAGGCCATTCGACCAAAACTGAACTGTAAAATAAAGAGATGTGCAGAAGTCACAGACTGAGGGGAGGGGAAACAGAGACAGTGTTAGAGAGTTAATGTGTCTGTGTGTAGAGTGTGTGTGTGTGTGTGACAGGGGGACTGGGAGGGAGGAAGCCTGTGTGTGAAACAAAGGCTAGTTAAAATTATCTCTGGAAAGACAGTTTTAATAATATTGTGTATCAGGATGCAACACTATTCTCTATTCTTTAGACTGACAGGAATCAGTAAAATTTCTTTACTTTTGCAAATGTGCTTTACTCTTTACTTTCTCTCCAGTTTAAAAACTTGTCAAAATTTTACAACTCCAAACTGCTTCCTATTTACTAGATGTTGCCTAATGGAAGCTGCGGGATTTCTGAGAACCAAAAACTATGTTTCATGATATTCAAAACAGAAAAGCAAGATCATTATTACACATGCATACACACATAATAATAAATAAACAGTCCCAGCTCACTACATCTTTGAAACACTAAACCAGTCTTTTCTGAACCAAGAAGATACATTTTTATACATGTAAAATTTTTCCTGTGTGCTCATTTCAATATTGTGTTGGCACTGAACAGCAAGAATCCAGTGACTCACTGTGAGGATTACATATCTCATAATTTAGTTTTGGGATAACATGCTTGTTAAAGCGCCTCACAGAAGTCAACTCAAACCAAGTGAGACCATCTGTGGGGAGAGTCTATAAATTATAAGGCAGACTCATCGGCAGACATCAGACTTTGGTCCACTGCATGACCTCATGGTCTCCTGGCTTATGTCTTATTTTCCAGGAAATTCGATTTCATTGTCGTTGTTGTCTGACCTGAATCATTTATAGACACTCCCTAAATCCCTGAAGATGACACACAGTCTAAATACAGCTCCACTCACCATACAGTGGGCTGTATTCCTAAAGCTGTTATAGCTTCTTAAAGAAATGAAACACTGATGTGGTGGCAGACTAATCTTGTGGTCAACTTAAATGATGAGAACAGTGACAGAAACATCCGACAGGTGTCCTCAGTAGATATTGGATAAGGAAAATGTTTTGACCAGACTCTGAAAGTATGTTTGCATTGTTCCTCGGTGAAGATACAATTCTCTAAATACATTTGAAAAATACCAAATGGAATATTTAGATATCCAAAAATGAACCGATTAAGATGAAAAATGTCAACCCTAAGGAGCACACACACACAAAAACCTCTTTACACAATCTAACACATTACTCCCAATAAAGCAGTGAGTCTACATTCATTCATTACTGTAAACTAACAAGCCCAGAAAATATGTTGAATGTTGGAGGCTTATACAAATAGCGGATATGCATTCAGAAAACAAGCAGCTTGCTAAGATGAATCATCACAACTACATAAACTAGAAGCTGAATAATTAATCAGTGCTTAACGTGTGGGGGCCATTTCCACAATATGTACAAGATTGTGTTACAGAGAAAAATAAAGAGCAACAGACAAATCTTCCTGTAAGGGGTGATTATTCATTTACTTATAATTATTCATTTACTTATGTAGTCTCTCTCTCACACACACACACTAAGGCAGGGGTTCAGAGACTGTGCTCAAAGGCACATTTGTGGTCGAGGATAAACAGCATCCCAAATGAAGTAAGCTGAGCTCAGAATGAAGTCACATGTTAAGCTTTCTTACATCATTTTTACATGTCAGGAACACGTCAAATATGCAAAAATGTCACATTTTCAAAGTATGTAGTTGAGAAAAATATCTTACACATAAGTCAAAGTAAGTCATTCACAAAAAACAAACAGTAAGTAGAAAATAATTGTTCTCAGTTGTTGTTTACCAGCACTCTTCTGTCCACCTGTAACAGACAGCTGGGTAGTTCTGCATAAGCAGGATTATTAGCCTTGGTGTAGTTACTCCATAAAGCTGGAGTAATCAATGATACGCTGTTAAATAAACATTTGGTGTATTAACAATATATTACATCTTTCAGTTCATTGTTTTGGTTTTATATCCCGCAACTTACTGTCTCGTCTCACTTCTGTCATCAGTGTAGTTTCCAGACGCTGCAGGCAGATTTTGCTGTAAAAAAGTTCTTGTACTGTATGTTACCTGCCCAGCACCAAACAATAGACAGACCAAGTTGGTTAACGTAGTGGAACACTTGCCAGATATTTCCCTCAGGAAATGGTAGAGACCAAAACAGAACTAAATGGAGAGCGGATATTGGTAGGTGTCCAGAAAAACAACTCCAAATGAATTAACATTTTACTTTGTGTCTTTTGGATGTGTAAATAGGCAACTGTTTGCTAACACGTTTGGCATAACATCTTGTTCCGCCGTGTCCAACTGGCCACAAAGACAGGCCAGGACAGGTTGGTTCTGACTGGTGTCTAGGTAGGTACTGGTTCTGCTGTCGGTTGATGGGGTATATGCCTATCTTAAGTCAGTTGATACTACGTTTTGTAGATGAGCTCATTACACCTCTAGAAGGCTCAACAGCAAATCCCAGTGTCCAATATTTGCTGTGTTTCATATCTTCTACTTTCTTTCAGATGATTGATTCTCTTCAGCCAGAGCCATTGGCTGGTATTTCAGTTATTAAAGCTCATATGACCCACTTTATAAGAATGTACTTGAATCTTCCATCCACGTCCTGCTTCTTATGCTACCAAGTTAGAGTATTGTAGTTTTTTTGTGCTCTTAGGTCTCTTCTGCTACATTGTATCAGGGCACTGTTAGCTCAATGATGAAGGCAGATCATAAGTAGTTAAACAATATTGGTTCCACATGGTCGAAAAATTAGTCTCTTGGTAAAATCGGTGAGCATCTTCCAGGGTTTTATTCAGTAGGCAATAAATCACAATATCGCTGTTCATTTCCATGTTATTGTTCGGCAATAAAGAAGACATTTAAAAACTTAATGTGCCAGATGTGTGTTTTTCCAGAGTGCAATTTGGTTAATGCTGGATTTGCAATATTAAATTAACTTTATTTAGTGTTAAAATTCTCACTTGTGTATGTTTATATAACCCAATTTGCTATAATTCCCATTTTATCTGCTATTTCAACAGCTGGTTTCCCAGTGGAGATCCTCAAAGTATCTTCTACTGTTTTTTCCTTCTTTAATGTCTTTCTTTGATTTTCTCTTTACCATCTCACAGTTTAGTGTAGTGAAAACTTAATAACAACCAAAACTGCAGTTGTTCAAACAGGACATTTTACCAACATTGCATTTTAACCAAGAAAAAAGTAAACAAAAGGATTTCTGCACCTAACACCTCGAGTTCGCATTACTACTAAAGCCAGAAACATGGCAGTGTAAGATGGTGGGCTCTGTGGAAGAGGACCTGCTCCCTATGTAGATATACAGGGCTCATTCTAAGGTAACAAAATGCACAACGATTATTATTTTCAGGTGATTATACACTAATGAAAACATACTTATGAATATTATATCCTATTTCTGCCAAGTCTGTTCTACTAGATGCCAATGAATTCCACACACTGCACCTTTAAACCAAAATATGGCTTAAAACAGAGTGGAGGCCCCTCTCTCTGATTTAAGGTTATGTCAATGACATGTCAGTTTTCCAACATATACAGCAGATGATAATCCTATGGAAATAACATGTAAATTACTGCTTTGCTCCCAGTAATTCATACTTTGAAATTGAGGCATTTAAATGTGCAATCCTTATTTAACTGTAAATGCAGGAGAGTAGATTGAAGTTGCTCTTGTGATGACCTTCACTAAGTAGTTCTTCACCTTGTTTTAATGGATTTCCCTTCACAGAACCGAGCAAAGGTAAAACATAATCACAGATGTGATTACAGTAAACTTGACCTCATAAATGATTCAAAGTGATGCTGTCACTTGATTGCAGTGTGGTGGGTGATCTTTAAACCATGCCAATGTCAAACATATTCACTTCATATGGACTGACTCTACTGGGTAAACACCCAAACACTGCATTAGTAGATAGCCAATGAAAACCTTCCTCCTTTTCCAGCTCAATTTTGGTGAACAAAATTCAGTTGAAGGATTATGTTGTTCTGTGGATTGTGACATATTCCTTGACCTGTTCAAACCCACTGGATATACTCCAAAACTAATGGTGGTCAAACTAAAACCAAAGCTGTTTTGCTTAGATACTGAAAAGGTTTTTAAACAGACATGATGTGTACCATGTTTGGAATTAATACAAATGTGACCTCAAATGCTGTACATGCATTGTTAATTGTCTTTTTTTGTTGTTGCTGTGTTGCTTATGTAGACGAGCAGTTTTGTGCAAGACACCAGAATTAGCATTCCATCACAGACGTGAATTAATGTTCTCTTTTTTGAAAAACTATAACCACAATCTTCCTCTAAATTTAAAGTTATAATCTATAGGATTTTTCATTTACACATATTCATTTGGCACATGCTTTTGTCCAAGTATAAATTAGTTAGAATCCAAGCCACAATAGATCAAGAGAGGAGCTGCAACATTCACTACCTTGTTCCACTGACGCAACTGCCACAAGGCTGCAGATCCATTAGGTAACACATGAGTGCACAGCAAATTACATTTTTTTTATTTTATTTTATTTTGTAGCAACAGCCATTCAATGGATTTACATGCAGTAATTACCTCTCTATATAGTAATTTTGACTGTTAGTGGTGGAGTCTGCCATTCCCACACAGGATTCAAATTGCCTAGCTAAGCATGAGGGATTCACAGAGAATGATATACGAATGTAATCCACTGTAATTTTATCTAATTTACATTTGCTTCACTGTTTACTGTTGACTCTCTTAACATAACAGAGCTGTATATATTACTGCTGAGGCAAACTGAATATTTCCTAAGGCTGCTCCCTGACATTGTAAAACCTTCCCAAACATATGATCACTTTAAGTTTGAAAAGGTCACAGGAACGACAATGTTTTTACCTCTGATTCACTAATTGTGATTGTTCACCAAAAATGTGTCTATGAAACAAGACCTTTTCATTTTCCGCACCGTCTCTTACCTTAAACACACTGTGGTTACATGCACAGATATTGTTGAAAGAAGTAATTTTAAAAAGACATGACAATGTGACAATGAGCCAGCATGCACAATACCAAAACCCTGGAATTCAAGCAAGTAAATGGAATTAATTTTACACCTGTGCTTTTCTACTGTGTCAAAATCTCTTCCATGAAAAAGGCTTATTTAAATCAAACAGATTAAAAAGTTGAAATACTTGCCAGTTACCACAATCCTGTTTCCCTAACCTGCCACTCCCCAAGTAGTGCCCTCCTTCTCTCTCCCTGTGTGTGTGTGTGTGATTGTGTGAGTGGAGACAGGTGTGCTGGAGTCAGAGCAGAGCCACACCAGCTGTACCTCATCTCAGTAATCAGGCCCTCTTCAAATACTCAGCCCTGCCACTTCCACTCTGCCAGATCGTAGCCTCTGCACCAGTCAGTCTACATATCCAGCCTTTTTTTCATGCATTACCAGTTTTCTTGTTGCCTGTTTTTTTTTTTCTTCCCCCTTGCCTAACCCTGTCTCCTGTTTCCCCGCAGTCCTGTCTGCTGGTTCCAGCCCTGTGTCTCATCTCGTCAGCTCTGCTTCCCTGCCCTGGATTCTTGCTCTCCCCAGCTACCTGCCCAAGCTTCCTCAGGACTGTATTCCCTTTCCCCAGCCTTTACAATAAATACTTTTTTCTATCAAATCCCTGTCTCCTCAACATTGAGTGTCTGTACTTGGGTTCACTTGCTCTGTCTCACATAACAGAGAAGAAGGAGAAGTGGAAAGAAAATCATCTAGAGGGGATATTTCAGTCTTTATGTCATGAAAGCTTCACAAAGAGATCATTTACATTATAGCAGGTGCTTATGTTATTGGTTATTGTCTCTTCTTTGTCAACTGAAGCACAGTTTCTCAGTAGAGGATGTTTATTACAGCTGAATACTGAGCCTGGAAGTTCACAAGGCCTTTATGGCTGTCGTTATCCTTCATGTTTTAGTTAATCTGGCTGATGAAGCTAACACTGCATCATCAAGGATATCTCGGGGAGCATGAGTACACATGTACTTTTCATATATATTTTTAGGCTATTAGAATTCATTCAGATTAGTAGACAATATGGGGATTATGCAGAGAAGGTAACAAAGAAAGGGAGAGGCATGATAATCACACTGAGAATTTGGTGTGTGTGTGTATGTCTGTGTGAGAGAGAGCCAATCGGATATGAATTAAACACAAAGTAACCTCGTGCCCCGCTCTTCTCACATTTCAATGGAGGTGCAATTACAGCATAGATTTATGGAACTGTATCAAATCCCACTGTGACATTAACAGATTAACATGTACCATTTTACATAATAACATAATTAGTAACATACTGTATAAAGCTCATCAGTTTCTGTTTTTTCACATTTTCACAGAAGAATTACCTTCTCTTTTCAAAAGGATCAAATCACTTTAAACATTTTTTTTCTGGATATTTTGTTGTCACACTACCAAAAATTGCCTCCTTCTCCAACAAGACACTCTGATTAAGGTGACATACAATTTTCACAATATTCTACACTGTATAAACATGTGTGCAAAACTCTGGCTGAACTCTACTTTTTGGTCATTTTGAAGAATCTCTAGGTTATTCTCAGCCACCGTCAGCCAATAAATTAGTGTCACTCTTTATGACAGTTCACCTGTTCACACAGTATATCAGTGATGATCTTTGACTCTGACGTCAACTGGTGCTGAACTGGCCATCTGCTGGTTCTGGATGGCAAAAGATAGAAAGACACATTTAAGGCCATATTCTGCACTTTCTTTAAAAACCAGAATTGCAAAGCGAATGGCAGAATTGAAAACCATGTACAAAAGAATCAATTGTTTTGTATCTCTTAATACAAGTTAATAATCAAATATATACACATACTGTATCTGCAATGTAAATGACTGTAAGTGATTTTACAGGAAAAAAAATAATTTTTGGTTATTTTTCCATTAAAAAATCCAAACATTTTCAACACCTGTTGAGTTGCTTGTCAAAAGCATGACAGTACACATTGCTCATAATTTTAAAATACATTCTACTAATCATAATAGTAACTAATAATAAATACTAAATGTAGCCTTTAGACTCAAATGGGTTCATATATAGGCTAGAGTAGGGAGATAGCCACATTAAACCAGCAGTGGAATATTATAATATTGATTTTATGTTTTCATTTTTAACATTATTATGTAATTCTAATTCACTACCAATGTTTAAACAAGTAGTTTACCTCGTGATCTGAGAAAGAGAATGCTTGCATCTTTGTAGTGGTCTGCATCTACAAACTTTTAAAAGGGCAAGTCTTGCTTCTATTGTATTGTTGTACTTAAAGTGCACTGATCTGATGATTTACCATAGCTTGGCTTCCAGCCTCTAGGTAGCATTAGTAACAAATAGAAAAAAAGATCTACATTTGTATGACGATGCAATTGTTGAAGGCAATAAAATCTCATACTGCAAAAACAGTGCATGTATTTGATGTTGAAAAGCATTACGCCTGCAATCTGTTGCACTGAGGACTTAACTGAGAAGGGCTGAGACACAGAGTGTGAGGCAGCTCTGGAAATCCTTCAGGTGTGTTTGATGTGCGACAGTTTCACCAAGTCTCCTCTCTGTGGACTCAACTACTGAGGAACTTCCGTTCTGTCAGGGTGGATATATAAAACACATCAGACCAGATCTAAAGAGTAGACTAGATCTAAAGTTGATTTAAAGTGTGACTGACAATGTGGTTTTTGTATTTCTTTACTCAGGGTGAATAAATGTCCTCAAAGGTGCAGCAGGTAGTGAAGGTGATACATGATAAAGTGAGGATGCTTTGCTGCTTCAAACATGAATGTATTCATCACACCTCCAGAGAGAACTGCTAAAAAGAAAAAAAAAGATGCACTTCTCTCTGATGGTATGAACAGTATCGTAACATTCTTTTACAGCTTTGGCTTCCACAACTTCAACCTTGACACAGTACATAGTCACAGTTTGGAGAATGATCTCTAAGCAACTGCTGAAGTCACACATCCCCATAAGCATCGACTGGAGACATGCAGAAACCCATCTCTTTAAATTATTAAGTTATACATACATAGCTAATATGAAATGATGAACAAGCCTACCACAAATTACTATCAGAGGCACAAAATGTTGCAATGGTGTATTTATTCACAATGGAGCTGTAAATGAACACAGCTGCAGTTAAGTGCCATTAAACAATTAGATTTGAAACTGGGTGCATTTTTGAATGTTTGGAAAGCAGTGGAACACAAAAGTAAGTGAGTGAAGGGATGATTTCACAGCTAGTATGGACGGGAGGAATTACAACCAACAGTGACCAATAACTCTGTCAGTGTTCATACTGGAGTGTAAAGATAGACTTGAAAAAATGTGAACCCACAACCTCTTTTTGCATTTCTGGCTTGGGTCATCATCCACCTCCTCGTGTGATTGACTACTGACCTCACATGAGCCAGGTTCATTCTCCACTACCTTTCATAACACTACTAGCTCCCCCTGCAATAAGCCTAAGCATAGTGACACCCCAAGCTCTTATTTAATACTTCCTGTCTTAATCAATACCAGACATAACACCAAACTTTTGGCATGAATTTTAATCATCTTGGATCTCTATGCACACATAAACCACCATCTGCTAATCCACCCCTCAAGAGATAACTTTGGCAGTGACCCTGGATACTGCACTTTTAAATGTTAGATCTATTTTAAACAAGACATTTCTGTCTTAATGACCTGATTTTTGATATTACTGATTCCATGTTTTTCACCACCAAACTACAATTTTTCATACTCCTCCAGGGGATGTAAAAAAGGTGGGGGTACAGCAACCATCCTCTCAGAGTCACTTGATTTTAAAGACATTGCCTCCTGATGACTCAGGGCTAATAGATGCCCTTCTCAACTGCATTTTAGATATCAAGTTATGGATGGCGGAGAATTTCCTACAGCTCAACCAGGATAAAACTGAAGAGAGACAAACTCAATGTAATACTGCAAGCACTGGTATTAAACCCCTGTTAACAAGTAAAAAACCTAGGACTTATCTTTGATTGAGATCTTAGTTTTGAACATAGGAAAGCATTATATCACCTTAAGAACACTGCCAGAGTGCGACCGTTTCTCTCTCAAGCCAACACAGAGAAACTAATGCACACTTTTATTATCTGCAGAATTGACTAATGGCTAATTGACTTGTAATGCTTTACTTTCTGGTCTCCCAAAAAAGAATATAGCTCAATTACAATTACTTCAAAACTCAGCTAGACATGTGTTGACTAGGACCAGAAAGAGAGTACACATTACACCAATTTTAAAGTCTCTGCATTGGCTACCTGTTTGCTCCAGGATTTATTTTAAGATCCTGTTATTGGTTTATAAAGTTCTTAATGGTCCTACCTATTTATCAGATTTGCTTTTTGCCTATGAATCCTCTAGAACCCTCAGGTCTTCTGGTAGTGGCCTTTTAATTATCCCTAAAGTTAGAACAAAAACCCACAGTGAGGCATCCTTTTATTACTATGGCCTTCCTGAAGACCTGAGGGTTGATATTTTTAAAAGCAACCTCAAGACCTGCCTTTTTAGTCTGGCTTTTAATTGAACTTTATTTATTTGTCTATTTATTTAAATATTTTATTCTTTTTACTTCTGGGTATATCCTTTTATTCATTTTTTTCTGGATTGTTTTCCTTTTTACGTACTTCAATACATCTCCTCTCTTTTAGTATTTTATTATTTTATCTTGTGCTCTTAACTTTTCATTTTCTTTTTATCTTCTGTTTGGAGTTTTTATTCTATTTTTTTTCCATACCTCTGGTGTTTCCTCATTGTAAATTGATGAGATTTATAGCGTTTCCTCAGTCACTGTTTTTATTGAGTGCTTTATTAATTACAAAGTCATTTATCGCTTTGTGGGTGGGTGGGATGGAGTGGGGTGGGGGGGTTGTTTCATTGTGTGAAACACTTTGTGTTATATTTTGTTTTTATGAAAAGTTCTATACAATAAAGTCTGATTGATTGTAAGGTGCACTTAATGTGTATCTCTCTCTAAACAATGCCACATATTTTATCCCTGCTTGTTCAATACATTAAATAACAGACGCATTTTACTCTGTCAGTGACGTCATGTTATTTGTATGAATTTCTATTCCTTCCTCACACTTTTGATTTGAATATGTTTTATGATTTTTTGTAATTTTGCCAGCACAAAACCTTGAAACTTAAAACATTAATTATAAGTAAATATACTCCACATACTATACTGTATATCTGACAGTGTGTGATGCTACTAACCTCTTTGTACACACTTACAAAGTGTTTTTCTGTAGTCACAGATAGCTGTAGGGGTTGTGACAAATGTTCCAATTTTAATGAGCGATAATTAGTGCTTTCAGTTGTTGGTATTTGTCACTGACAAATGTTGATGACAATTAGAGCTTTTATGGTTCTGTGGTAGCTGCTAATTGAACTCTGTTGGATGTGGAGGTATAAATACTGGCAGTATTAGAATTAAATGAATGGTGACAATGTTGCTTCTAAGTTTTAATGAAGTGAAACGTTATCATTATGTTTTAATATACATGTCAAGAGCATTTTCATATATTAAAAAAAAGATCTTTAATGGTAGCACCTCCTTTTTTGGAATCTGTATCTCAGCTAATTTGCACTAAAAGGCACTTAATAGATGCTCGTTAAGAAACTAATTCTACACACTTCCAATAAGTTGCAAGTACTTGGATTATTACAGCAGGATTCACACTGAAGTGGCTTGTTTGGGATGATGTTAAGAGGCCTTTTAAAGAACAAGTTTAATGTGTCCTTGGAAGGTCAATGACCCATGTACAATCAGCTGACAGTTACAGGTGATGAGTCACACTCAGCTTTGTTGCATTCAGCTACGTGACAGATTCAATCAGCTATGTGTCAGCTTCATTCAGCTTACTGTCTGCTTGAGTTTACAGGCTGCTGCTTGGATCTGAACAGCATTGCACTTTGACATCCGACTTTCTGCCTTGGCTGGTTCTGGGCTAGTTGTCAGGTTCCAAAAGTGTCCTTTAAGGAGCTTTTAACAGACGGGTCCCTATGAGGCGGCTGAAACTGGCCAGTTACTTTCAAATATGAATGTTACATAATTCTTGTTGTTGAGTGTGCTTGTCATGATGGTGGTAGTGGGAGAGGGATGTTCTAACAAAGCAAATGGCTGAAAAACTTAAACAACATGATGTTAATTGACACAAGTCATTGTCAAGTCAAGTTATCCCTCATTTAGTTAAGTTTAAAAAATATGAACAACCCAGACAACCTGTACTTGTTTGAACCGAAGCCAGCAGTAGTAGTAACAGTAGGACAAAATTTCAATGTAGGTAAAAGAAGGGAGTGATTTGTACAGCATCAGAGTCCATAGTCCATAGTACTCAGATAGTACGAAAGTTCTAAAAAACTGAGATATTTTTCTAACGAGGTGGAATTTCGTTACAGCTGAGTTGAAGAAATGTCTGCATATTTAATATAATTTGCTTCATAGTATTGGCTCAAGATAAAGTTGTGTGTTGTCTCCATAGAATATGTTTAATGCATCTTTGGAAACACAAAATTTAACCTAAATTTACCTCTAGGTGCCCTTACTATTACAAAAGCAGATGAAGCATAACCAACTACAGAAACTATTCTTTCATAAACATGATATAAGCCAAACTTGGGCCCCTCCAGATAAACCCTCACACTGGTATCCAGCAGATACCATGTTCTCTGTTATCAAATGTAGCTGGAAGTTGAGAGACAACAAAACCAAGCTCCTACCAGAATCTGCATGCATCAGAATATGAAAATTAATAACCACAGTCTATGAAGACAGTTTTTTTCTGTTTTTCTGAATCAACTAGTAATAAATACAAAGAATGTGAGAAGAAGCAACTTTAAATCTGGATTACAGCTAAAAACTGTCAGGTGTGGCGCAAAAATTTATTTGTGTGATCCATTAAACAGTGTATTCCAAACTGGGCTGCTAAAACTAGGACCTTTTAATGCCATCAGGTAGCAATAAAGAAGGTCCAGATTGTCCTGTGTGGGGCAGAGTGTAGCACAGAATTTTGAACTGCTGCTTCCAGAGCTGTTCAGTACTGCAGCGTCTGGAAATCCTTCAGCTGAAATAAATTACTACAGTTCTTCAATGCCAGGTTGGACACATCTTGACAAATATGTCACATGCCATCAATACAACAGTGAAATGAGCAAAATACATGAATAAAAAGAAACAAAAACTTGCCAGCCGTACTCCCAATACTGCATTCACGGTAATACCAATGTTTCTATCTGCCCAGCTTCTGTTGTCATGGTTTGTATGTGTGAATGAGTGTTAATCACCCGCATAAACAGACGAATGTCTAAGGAATTGGCTTAGTGTGGAGATTTAAAAGACACTGCCAAAGGGTTTCTCTTATTCAGGAGGTAAATGTAGCAAATCAGTTGTATTGGCCTGCTCCTGATGATGAATCCACTAATGAGATTTTCACAACAAAATGGTTTCCAGATAATTATAACTGTAGCTCTACATCTCTAAACCTTTCACTATGTCCTTTCATCCCCCAACAACCCCTTTTCCACCACAGCATAAGAGTCAGCAGTATGTTGTATGTTGCACCTACACAAACTTTGAGCTGGGGACTATAATTAAAACATGTCAAGTATTTCACTCAACATCAAGCACTCAGAATGAGGTGTACTGCAGACAGTGTTTCAAAGAGCAGCAAGTCTTTTTTAAAAAATTTCTCAGACTTGACATGGTTTATGGCGGATTGTAATTTGGTACTGTTTTATTTCAGGCTGAATGCTTCCAGAAAAATACGTTTTTGCATTATTTGTAGATATTAGTGATGTCTCTTTGGTGTCAAATACTGAGGCAGAAATAACTAATGTAGTAATGTTTTAATGTTGCTGGTGAAGATGGTCATTTCACTGCAGCGCATGATGCATTGCTGTGTTTCCAGGCTAGATGTTGAGTTGAAATTCTTTAAAATCTTAAATGCACTGTAATGTTTTCACATGATATACCAGTTTTACAATGTACCATATTTATTGCCATTATTACCATGAATACATGACTACTGTTGTTTTCAGTGCTCTTGCCTTGATTAGCAGTTTTATTTTGATTAGCCGCAAGAGAGGCTTTTTGAGAATAATTCTAACCATTGATACACCCACAAAAACAAAGAAAAAAATTAACACATGAAAATATGAATGGATGTGTCAAATTAAGGGAAACAGACACTGAGTTGCATTCAAAGTAATTCCCAGTCAACTGTTTTTAACAACAACCAACCTGCTTGTACTTTTGGTGCTATAAAGTGTATTTTATGCTCATGCTTTTGCATTGAGTCCAACAAAGTTGAATCATATTATTTAATCTTCAGTGTTTGTTACGTTTGATAAAATCCTGCATGGTGTGAAGAAGTCATTTTATTGTATTTCAGTAAAAGCAGTATTTCAGGAAAGTTTGACACAATATTGTGATAACACTGTGATATTTTTGGCCACAATAATCGTAGCGTGATACTTTGATACTGTCTCCCTATTGCACACCTGACAGTTCATTTCTGTCTTCTCTCTTTAGTGTAGTGAAATACCTGTTATGATAATGTACTGTATGGCTTGATGTAGCTCTTGCATTTAGACTACACCCAAAATCTTACCCATGTGTCTTTCTATTTTTCCTTTATTCAGAAACCCTGCATTGACTGAAATGATAAACACTTAAATCCCTGCAACCTGAATCTTAAAAAAACCCCAATAAAATACTACAACAAAAAACAGCTATGTACATGGTGTCCATATGAAAGGCAGCCAAGTGTGTACTATACTACATGCTGTAGTTTATGTCTTTAAATAACTAAATGCCACTAACACAAAAAGGTGATTCTGTGTCGAGGAAAGCAGAGAAGCTTGTGCCATATTATTCTCCCTCCTGTAAATGTCTGTATGTGAGGCCTTGTAGGTGTTTCAATGGTTAGACGAATGTAATCCGCTGTCTTCCTGTTAAGCCAAACGGTTCCAAAAGGTTGTTTTTATATTCTTTACAGCAAAGTTTGAAGTTGGGGTCATGTTGTAATGTGGTAGAATGCATTACAGGAGGAATACTGAAACTCAGGCCCTTCACACTGAACTGTTGTGAAATCTATCTCTTGAATAGTTATTTTTTTCTTCTTGTGGTCAGTATGATCTATACACTATTTTAAAAAGTTTGATTCTTCTGAAGATTTTAATCATTAAAAAACAGGTTGTGAATATAATTATTTGATATAATTATTATCACAATTATTTTGAAAAAAAAGGCTTTGTTATTTGTTTAAGCAGCTGGGCACTGTAGTTTCTAGCAAGCGTTAGTCCAACAGGAGTAAATAGTGCATTATTAGGGACTATATTCAGCTGCAACAATGGAGCTCTATGGCAATAAGAAGAATAAGATATATCAGACAAGGAAATATTTGTTAGTAAAATCAACTTGTTGGTTTTGGTCTTTTCATGGGATTTGCTGACAGTAAGAAAAAACAGCCTTTTCCTTTGACTATTCCATATTTCACGTTAGGATGCTAAGATGCTAAAGGAAGGACTCAAACCTTTTTATAATAGAATATCTATTTATACACGTTTTTCAAAATTTTACTTTTGTTTTATTTACATTTTCAGTTTGATTTAAAATGGAGTGACTAAGCAGAGTAACTGAATATTGTAAGTTTTAAACCAACATTCTGTGCATTGTATTAGTGTAGTTAATTTACATTTCAAAGGTTATTATGATACAAGAAATCAAGTGGTAAGAAAGAAGCAAAGTGAGGAGGAGCGTAATGGGATTTGAAACAGTTCAACAATGTTAGTTTTTACAGAGGATCTAGAAAAGCATTTACAAGTTTATTATCGGACTTCTACACAACAAGACCTCCAATGACCCCATTGCACCATTGTGATGCTGTATTCTCCTCATATGGGAATAACTGTCAAAACAATCTGACAGTTAAAAGCATTCAAACTCTTTCAAAGCCATCAAGAGGCAAGGATTGATGTTTTCTGACTGCAGATGAGGCTATTCCCACAATGCTCACATACATTTAATGAGTAATACATTTTAATGAGGCTTCACAGGGAGACCAACAATGTTTCAATATACAAACAATATCCAAAAGTTTCTTCTTATTCTGAGTGTTTTTTTTCTTGTAAACTTTATAAACTTCTGAGTTCAAAATGTCAGAGACGTGAGCATCAATTGCTAATAATTTACCTCCTGCAAGCTTCATAATCTTCATATTATGTTTTAGTTGGAAACTTGCATCTTGGATGCAGCACAATTTGAAAACTCTTCAGTAACTTAATCCATCTGAGAGACTACAATTCTACAGAAGCCACAGTCCCAGAAATGAGCTTCAGGTGTCCAGTATGAGATCCAGGAGGGCGGGGACACAGCTGCATGTTGGCAGCATTTAGTTGCTATTTTCTTTCATAAAATGTCATTTTCTCCTGTGGTTCAGCTCCAGAGCCCATTCTGCTTGTCTGTTCTTTGTCAGCTGGCTCTGCCGCTTGGTTTAGTAGCAGCCTTGAGAAGTTTATAGGTGTTTTCATGCTTTTTTCTGACTTTAAAGGTTTTCACCATCAGAATTCATTATAACTGACAGGAATTCAAACTGACCACAGCCTTTATGTTTTCTGAACAAGCAAACTACCACCCCAAAAGTAGAGCTAGACAAATCAGCCAGGCCAATATATCAGTGTATGTGTCAATGATAACAAGAAATTGCAATACACAAATATCAAAGATATGTTTGAGATAATTTAGAAATAGTGTCTCTAGTGTTTTCAACTGTAAAATGTCCCGTTCAGTACATATTATGGTCAAAATTTTGTAATAACCAAATGTAAGGGGTTGTTGTTAAAGATGCACTTTTTTTATTATAGTTTTAAATATATACCGACAATTTACATAAAGAAAATATATATACACAAACAATAAACACATGACCCCCCACCCTGAAAAATGAGAAAAACAAAAAGAAACAAACAAAACAGAGGAAATTACATCATAACAGAGCTGTGGTACACTATGTCTCATATTACAATCACTGAGGGAACATAATGTCAGAAACATATGTCCAGGAGTTATTTTCCATTGATATCAACTAATTTCCACTGTAAACTAGTAGGTGACTTACTCCCCAAAAATTAAATAAACTGGCTCCATATTTCCAAAAAAAATCTATTTCCCCTTTTGCAGCAAATGACAGTTTTTCCATTGACAAGCAGTAGCAAAAGTCTCTTGTCCACTGACTTATAGTTGGGGCTTTTATATTTTTAGAATTCTCAAAGTCCTTTGGAAACAGTTCCAGAATGCATACTTGTGGGCACAGAGGCAACACAGCCTGAATAATAGAAGATTTTCAGTACATTTATACAAAATCTTTGAATCTCTACACACAAGCAAATGCAATGAAATATACTACCCTTTTCTGTCCTGCATTACACACACACACACACACACAGTCATTTGATCTATTGTTCGTGTAAAAATATTGAAAAGTGCAGCTTTAAAGTGAGTTGGCCAGCCCACACCTCCCCTGTGATTCAATTGGCCCTATCTGCTGACTCCACACTGGCACTGTACTTTGAGGGCAAACCATTTCCCAAACAGACTTTTGCTCTCACCCTCACAGTCTTCTAAGTTCTCATTCAGCATCTGAGGTGAACCAGATACTAACAGCAGGGGGCTGTAGCAGCAGTGTTTCACCTCCTCAGGGGCTTATTTGAGTGGAAAAAAAGCTGATACTTAAAATAACTACAACATACTGTACATACCTACATTCATTAATACTTTAAGTGGTACTTTAAGTAATGTACAAATCAAGTACAAACTGCAGGGAGGCCAAAATGAAATGGGTAGGTACTCCGCAAGGCCAGTTCAAGCAGTGCTTCTCACTGGGTGAAATTATATGAAAATACATAACGAAAAACATTATGAAATAATATGTATACATCATGAAAGAAACCTTTCTTTCATGAAAGAAACCTTTCTTTCATGATGATACAGGTGACACTGAATAGGCAGCACACAGAGCAAAACTGAAGGGTCATGAGAGTATGGCAAAGGTCTGTAAGAGTGCGAGAGAGTGGGGTTGAATTCATGTAGGAGTTTGTTGTTTTCCAGTAAAACTGTGGCGATTTATCAGTGTAGTAGACTTTGTCCCTTTCGTTCTCTCAATCTTTCATTATGTTCATTAGTGATCCCTGTCCCTTTTTGTGCAGCTCTGTGACAGTGTGGGTGGATGTTATAGAATATTCTATCAGAACACTGGCTCTACAGTCAGAAGCAGTGAAGCTCTAAACACACATAAAAAATAAAAAAAACTAGTGGGAGGAAAATCAAATCTGAAGTGGCTTTTGTGCAAAGCATCAACACACTAAAACCTAGAGTTTGTCAGCATCATACAAAATCCTGCCCGTTCAAAATTTGCTTATATGCAGAAATTTCAGCCAATAAAGTTGGAGAAATGACTGACAACATATTATTATATTGTTGAATTATTACATGTTTGTCACCACACCGTTGAAAGGATGCCACAATAGATTTAGATACGCCAGAGTCTCAATACATTTCTGACTTAATCTTTGCTCTTCATCATGATGACAGCAACTATAAAGTTATATTTGACTCGCAGTGAGCCAAGATACAGTGAGTGCTACATGGTGACATCACCAGCTAATCCCTAGTTTTTTCTAGCTTCACATTAGTTTTGTTTCCCCAGCAACTGACAGTCATAACAATGCTTCATTTTACATTTTCTGTTCAAATATTATTACTATGCTGTGCCTTTTGCCTTTTTTTTGAAGAGTTTCTCTTTCAAATTCTTTCTGGCAAGGGAACATAGGAGGCAAACTACATAGTTTGTTGTATTTTATATAAGGCTGCATGCCTGTGCAGCTTTTTATTCAGTAAATATATCAATTACAACTAAAATCTAACTTGGATGAGTATATACTCAAAGGGAGACTATGTGGCTTATAAAAGAGATATACACAGTCTTTATTTTACAAATGAAAACCATAATTCAATTCAATACACTCAAGGGTTTTGCTGCTGCGGCATTACTTGGTCTGGTATGACCAGTGGCTTATGGTAGCTAATGTTAACTAATGTTAGCTCACTTTAAGTAGATATGGCTGTTATACTGTCATTACAGAGTCAGTTTACAGATTGATTACTACTACTGTTAGACTATGTTTTAGTGTTTATCATTTTTCCATAATTGCCACTTTTGACCACCATGGCTGCTGTTTAGCGAAACTTACATAGTCTCTGTGTTATTTTGCAGGGAAATGTATCATGGTCAGGAAACCCAATAAGTGAGTGTTTTAAGGTAAGAGTTAAACTGCTGAGAGGTAGTTTAGGAGCAACAGAAACACTGAATTTCTTTTTAATTTAAAAGCTTTTTACGTGCAAGACTACAGTATCTTACTTGTATTTAATAAGCAGGTAAAACCACAGCCGCTGCTGAAGCCAGTGCATACGTGTCTTTGGCTACAGTACATTTCCTCTGATGGGTGCTCCACACAGGGTCTGATCTGACAGTTTTAAGCTTCTAGTTCCAAACCAGCAATGAGATGGTGGCAAGTAAACCTCCTAAAGAGGGGTTTTAGAAAATGGTGTTCTAATGCCACATCCATGTTTTTTACAGTCTGTGGTATTTAACAGGCCTTCCAGCTAGTCTTCAGTCTTTGTCTCTGGACCAGACTCGCACACATTTTTTTTGGCACCTGACAGACTGCAATATGAAGGTCCCTCTCTGCTTGAGAATTTGAAACCCTTCCTCTCTTTGACTCCTCATGCCATCTTAAAAAAAAAACAATCCCAGAGTACAATCACTAACATCTAACTTTTACTACAAACAAAACATTAACTGAAATTATCACACTATCTTACTCTTCAAGTTTTCATAAAACAGTTTTGTTTTCTCAATTGTATGCTGTCCTGTTCTGCCGTGTCTCTGTCATGCTTGGTGAAATGTATTAATACCTTCCTGATGCTATGACTAGGTTTCCATCCACTATTCCAATTCAGAATTTCCTGCTATTTTTCATGCAGGTTGAAAGACAGAGAAGACAATAAAGCATGGAGGGGGATGACAGGGAGGAGGGAGAAAAAAGAAAATAAGGCAAACCCACTGAAATTATTTATCTGATCTAATTTTACACCGGGTGGAGGAAGTACACCAACTCTGCTTTGTTTCCTGCTGTTTCTCTCACATGTGATTTTGTGTCATGTACATTTGTCTATTCCCTCCTCTCATCTGTGGAGACAGTGACAAAAAGACTTACAGCTGCACAGTATGTCATCTGCACAAACATGCAGTGATGAACGGTTCTGTATGTAACGTTACACTGAACATTGCACATAATATATTATTCATACCAACACTTGAGGATTATTTAATCTTAAGTGTTTTGCAAGAACTAGAGCAGAGAGAGCTAGTTCCATGGGGTACCATTCCTCTCACAGTACTTAAAAACAAAACTAAAATCACTATTAAAAATGTCACAGGTCAAATGGTTACAGAGGGAAGGTTAAATAATCTGACTCAGTTGTAGATTTATCTGAATTGAAGACAGTTCTGTCCACTAGATTTTAAAACTAAGTTGGTAGAAATATCTGAAAAGTCCCCAATCTAGTGACACAGTTTCTGAGATGGCAAAATGAGTTTGGTTGAAAATTAGGTGAAATTGGCTCATTGACAACCCCCCTTTAATTAATACTTCATAATAATAGAAAAGAAAACATGGATTAAAAACAAGAGACTAATACTTGAAAAATTCAATATTACAAGAGCAAGAGATCATATGTAAAAATAAAATTCAGTTGTTATGATTTTGTAGGGAATTACATTAACATTTTAGATCATGTATCACCCTCTTGGGCCAATCAGTGTACATTTTCAAAAAGATGGAACACCATTTGCATTAAAACCTGATCAATGCTTTCTCTGCAAGTGCAACACCTGACTAGTGGACTAGGGAGTGATGTATTTGTCCTGCCAACAACATTGTCAGTTGACATGATAGCTACAGTAGGGGTTGCTAGGAGCAGTTTTTTCACACTGATGAAAGAGTTCATTTGCAAAAACAGATAAAAGCCATTCTTAAAATGAATAAACAAACACCTGTTTGATTGATACTCCCTGGATTGAACACACACAAAATAATATGATTTAGAATAATAAATGCATTATCCTGAAATTTTGAATTTTTTTTTTGATTGTTTATTCATTTTAAGAATGGCTTTTATCTGTTTCTGCAAAATAACTCTTCAGTCGTTTTATCTGTGAATTGATTTACATCAACTTGTGCAGCTGCATCGATGTCATCCACATGTTTCCAAAATGCGGACATTGTGTTATGTGGTACGCGTCTTAACTAGCTAGCTACCCTGCTGTTTTAATTTTCATGAATTTAACTAGCTTGCTGGCCTGGGATAACCCCTGACTGCATGAACAAATACATAGCCCTAATTATACTGTTTACGAAGCAGTGACATAAACAATATAGTGGACATTTAGCAGTGACAGAAGATGACAGACATATATCATATGCCAGCATGTGATTGTTAACTAATTTACACCTTGAGGATGCTTGTGAATATTAATGTGTAACATTTATGCATATAGCGTATGTGAATTATGATTTATAATGAAATCTTAAGCAGATTTTTTTTCAGAACTTGTCTGTGCATACTCATGTGACTGATTTTAAAACCATCATCATTTGTTATCTGTTTATTTATTTGACATATAAAAAAATATAACCATCTTATCAATTTTATCTTTTACCCTATCACTGCTCTGCAAGATTGAATATGGTGTCATGTCACATAAAAGTAATAGATATTTTTGACAGATGAAAGCAGCTTTTATTAAAACCGAGGTAAAAGGTTCCAGAGGATGCTCAGGCTCTCCATTTGACAGGAAAATAGAATGCAAAGCAAAAAAAACTGGATCTTTATATACCTTTGTATGAAAATTTGATTGGAAACAGTTCTGTATAGCTGTATCAATTTATTATGAACATCCAAGTAATAGGGCTTCAAAGTGTTTTCTCCTTTTTTTACAGGCCTGATGAGCTTCTTATTTATTTATGAATTTCCTGTCAGACAACCTGTGACACATGGCGCTCGTGATTGTGATCATGCTTATGAACAAAAATAACTGCGCTTTGTTGATGTTTACCAGGGTTTTGTTTTTGTTTTTATTGTGGTATGTGATGATTCATAAAAGGTGCTGAGAGAACAGTAACCCCAGAGAACAAATTACCACAATCACTCTTTGGTGTATATCTGTGAACACACACATTTGCAAAGAGCTGTTCTCTGAAAACCTAAAGTTTCTGTATTATATTACAAAGTAAACCACCTTTTCACTTTTAATTCAATAATTAATTAATTTGTCAATTTGTATTTTATCCTAAAGTGGTAAAAAGAATAATTTTATCCCATTTAAGGTACTAAAATCTTACTAATCTTAACTGTCATGTCTTTACGTTCATTGTGGTTTTGTAAGATCTTATCATGGTATGGTTTTCACAGTGAGACCTTTGGACCCTATTGTTTTCTTGTCGGCACAGCTTTGTGCCAGTAAAGCGAAATTTTCTTGATGAGCAGTGATAATTTCAAAATGCTGAACAGCTTGTGACTGTTTGGTGGGTGGCTGATTTGACCTGCACCAAGCTGTTGAATGTTAAGTACCATGTACTGGTGGCACATACGGGTGTCTTGGGGGCAAAAGTTCTTGCCCACCACTGCAAGTTCTTGACAATGGCAACTTTTGCTTGGTTGTGTGTTTAAACTAACATAGCTGGCTGTGTTCATGGGTGGGAAGCTGGTATAAGATCATGTTGAAGTGACCACTGACTCTGTGTAATGGAGGGAGCACATGGCTGTGTACACACTTCAGGCCTGTGAGAGTCAGCAAGCATGAGGGAAGTGTCCGTTCCAAATAAGGGAGAAAATAAGTGAAAAATGGTCCAAATATAGTTATTAATGGCTATAGAATCAGCAATTAACCAGTGGATTCAGCTGTTTAAAGGGTTTATAGATAAAGTGGTTTGTACCCTCCAATCCATTCGATTGATATGATGGATTTAGTCCACTTGTCTATTATAGAATTTTTGATGAATTAGTTTAGTTAGTTTGATCATTTGAATAGTTTCTTGTGAGGATTTAAGAGGTTTTTTTGAAAGAATAGTAACACATCATCTGCATAAAAGGCATATTTTACAATAATGGTGGTTTGTATTCCTTGGATGTCTGATCTTTGCCAAATAATGGCAGCTAACTGCTCAAAAAATGGCAAAAACTGAGGGGGTGAGTGGGCATCCTTGTCTTGTGCCAAAGCATAATAAAATTTTGTGAGGATCTGCCATTAGTGATAAAAGTGGGATGTGTTAGTAATGTGTGCAGCATCTTAATCCAGTCAAGGAATGATATTATAAACTCAAATTATTGTAATGATATAAATGTGGGTTTTCAACTAACATTTTTCAGGTTACTTGCTGCATCTGAACACACACTTGCCCAAACTAAACACCCTGTAATTCTCAACCACTCCCTTGCCCACACACATGCACATACCCACGCATTCATTACTGTTTTGTGATGAATACAAAATGACATTTCAATTTAGCTTTTCCCTGTTGTGATGTTGTGGCACTTGCATACCATATCAGCTCTCTCACTCATTTCCCATCTCTGCCTCTCTCTTCATCTCTCACAGAATGAAGAAATGCAAATAATGGGGGCGGAATGTACAGGGGAGCAAAATGTGAAAGTTAACACGTTATATACAGAAAGGTCTGTGGAGTAGATTGTATCTGCCACTCATCTGTAAGTGTGTGTGTGTGCATGCGCATGTTCCTGAGCATGTGTGTATAGATGTCTGAATTTGTCTGAACAAGAAACTGGACAGACTTTTTATGCATCTGTTATAAGACATACATTGCTCTGGTTCTTTTTTTTCCTTTCCACTTTTACCCATTTCAGTACCATTTCTCTCCCAAAGTTGGAAAAACTGCCCTTTTAACTCTGTGCGTGTGCATATGTATTGGCTATACAAAGTTTCTGTGTGTGTGTGCATGCATGGACTGCTGCAGGAAATCAACCTCTGCCCGGTATCGGCTTCCTCACCAATCAGTGGCTGTTGTTCAGAGTAAAATGTCCAGGCCCACCATTTGGAATAAAATGACAGCCGATCACAGGCTGCATTTCACATAAAATGGCAGCCAGATGACTCAGTTGGACCAAAACCTTCTGAATGAGAAATCATAGGGAGACACATGTTTTTTTCTAATATGAAACAAGCATTTTTTTTAGTCAGGATTCAGTGAATCAGTGAACCAATCACAGTAGGCGTTATTCTGACTTTATGCTGTATTTTTTATACATATATTTAGTCTCAAAATGATCTATTTCTTCACTCTATCATCTACTAAATAGCATTTTTTGTGTCTGTATGTACTACTACTACTTAACAATGTTACAAAGTGCTTGACAAAAAGAAAAGAAAACCAGACAAGGCAGATAAAAAGAAAGTAGAGACAATAAAATGAATAGGATCAAATAAATAAAAGCATATATCAAAACATTTCCAAAAGCTTTTATAAAGAGAAAAGTTTTAAGACGAGATTTAAAAAGGAGCTAGCAAATTTGACTGCTGAACTCAGACAAACTGAGAGTTCCATAATGTCGGAGCTCTTATAGGAAATGCCCGATCACCCTTAGTTACCAACTGTGACCTGGGAGTAACCAGCAGGGCTCCATCCACGGATCTTAATGGCTGAGAGGGCACATACTAGGTCAGTAAGTCAGAGATGTATCTAGGTGCAAGGCCATTCAAGTCTTTAAAAGTGAGCAATGATATTTTAAAATCAATGTGAATATAACAGGGGAGAGCCAATGTATGGAGGCAAACATGGAGATAATGTGATCATGCCTTTTTGTTCCAGTAAGAAGTCGAGCAGCAGCATTTTGTACCAATTGAAGACTGAGGAGGGAGCACTGGCTTTTGACCTCAGAACAGAGGTTAACATACAATATTGTCCCTAGATTTCTAGCAGCCTGTTTAATATTTTTTGACAGATTACTAAGATTAGCAGCAAAAGAGCTGATGAAATCTGGGGGACCAAATAGAATGACCACAGGCTTATCATCATTAAATTTAAGGAAGTTTTGGGACATCCTGGATTTAATATCAGAGAGGCAAGTTCTAAGATATGCTAAGCTGCTAGAATTTGTGGGTTTTAATGGCAGATATAACTGAGTATCATCAGCATAAAAATGATAAAACCCATCAGAGAACATGAGGGGGCCAAGAACAGAACAGAACTCAATGCTCAACTGAGCCATTGAGGTAGTTACCCAGAATAATGGAAAAGTTCTGTTGGAGAGGTATTAATGTAATAAACTGAGAGCTGTATGAATACAGATATTATATCATTATGATAAAAATACAAGGAACTATTTTTTTTTTTTCACTGACCGAAGACGAAAAAGCAAATTATATACATCAGAAGCTAGTCACATGAGTACTTTCACTCTTTATGGAATTCCAGATGGGGTAATGCATGAAATTTGATTAATCCTTTGGGATGTCAGGTTATATCAGACAATATCTTACAAATGGGACACTTAAGATGCCTGTTATACTGTATACCACGCAATATTTTACAGCTTGTCTACTACTGTACATGCATTCCAAAAGCATGTTGTTCAATCCAACTAGAGTGGAAATCAAACACTTCTTGCCAGAGTGCTAAAAATGACAATAAACTAAGCTAAACCCCTTTACAGAAAATCTCCATTTTAGTTGTTGAAAGTCATGGGATTAATGTCAGGACCAACATACATATGTGTCCACAATCTAAATTGTTTCTCTAATGCAATGTTGATAATGAAGGCAATCAATCTGTTTTTGATCTACCATAATGAGAGCATTAAAATGGAAATGTGGATTATCAGAGGCAAGCCAGATCACTTTTCTCGTTATGACTGTCATGTGGGGTAGCAGGAGTCAAACCAAATGCAGAGTTGACAAAAATTTCCTTTAATCTTGAAATGGTCAAGAACAGAACAGAACAAATGATCCAACAAAGACTGCACAGAAAACCAGGGCTTAAAAAGTAACTGAACTAACAAGGAGATGAGGTGCAGGTGGGGAGATGGGTGGAGACCTCAGGAGAGGGGAGTGAGCAGACAGGGAGCCGATTGGCTGGAGAAACACAGGGAGCAGGGCAAGGCTGATGAGGCTAACACAGGGCAGGTGTGGGGAAAATAGAGCAGGGCAGGGCTAATGAGTCCAAATGCAGGGCAGGCATGGAGGACTACATGAACACACAAGGGAAACAGAGCAACAGAAAACCAAAACCCAGAAAATACAAACTCTCAACGCAATCTACACTAACCCATCCAAGAATACCCACGGACACAAACCCAAGTACACAATACAACAAGCAAAACATATGACCAGGAGGACTCAACAGAAGTGCAACACAGGACACCCCAAAGAACACAAAAACACAAAGAGTCCAAAAAACACACAAAGGCCAGGCAGGATGTGACTGTAAGTCAACTTTTATAGAAATGGTTCACCAGTCTTCCTTTCAGTGTCCTTCCACTCACATACATCATGAAGGGAGCTACTGAGCAGTGTCAACCAATGTTAAAACTAGGGCTGCAAAAAATGATTATTTTTTAGTACTGATTAATCTGACAATTATTTTCTTGATCAATCAATACGTTGTTTAGTCTGTAAAATGTCAGAAAATGGTGAAAAATGTTGATCCTTATTTCCCAAAGCCTATTACTGTCATATTCATTTCACTGTCATATAAGACTAAAGTAACCAGAAAATATCCTGGAAACAGAATTTTTTTTCTTAAAAACTCACTCAGTTAAACAATTATCAAAATCATTGCTGAATAATTATGTGTCAATCGACTTAATAGACTGATCGTTGCTCTAGATCCTATTTCCTTTCATGGCTGGCTTTTTGGCTCTGTTCATGTTCTTCTTGACATCTTTTTGCCTTGAGGTCAGAGGTCATTGTGCTTGTGTGTTCCTACACACACACAGATAGACTATTAGACTAAAACATCATAATTTTGAATTTAGCTTCTTACGTTCCTGGATTCATCCACTACATGGCAATGGGCCTGAAGTTTTATCAATATGTAAAGAGGCTGATGGGTAAGTTTTGTTTGCATATATTTTGTCCTGCCCTTGACTCCAATCAAGATAAAAGAACACATATTGGTATAACCAGTCCAGCAGCCAGTCTGTCAGTTTCACTACCATCCAGTTGCGTCTAAATCATTTAGTCAGCCAGTCTCTCCTGCACTGAGCCGCTCAATTAGTGGACCAGTCAGCTGCTAAGCCAGTCACTCAGCCAAACAGTCAGTCTCACCTCAGATAGTCAACCAACCACACAGCCAGTCAATTACATACTGAAGCGCAGGGCCACCGTGTGTGAGTGTGTATGTGTGTGTGTGTCTGTGTGGATTCAGTGATCCTTTAGATACCTTGCTTAATTTAGCATGCCTGATAAACTCCATGCTTGACCAACTACACAGCCTTGCCAGGAATATAGACATATGCACGCATTTTAAAAGGTCACTCATCATGTGCCGTAGTCTAGTATTTTAAGTCTTACGAAAAGAGACACTAGCATGAATACACCAGTCAATTTTAAAATCAACTGATCTGCTGATGCTTTGGTTTCTTTTTTTTTGTTGTTGTTTATAGTGTAATACAAGTGACCAACATGAAAACAAACAAAACATATGACACAGCATAAGACAAGACAGAGAACTAGACTCAAATGAAACTGAAACAAAAAAAAAAAAGCAAAACAGCAGCAACAATAACAACAACACGAACAAAAAAATAAACGACCAAAGAAAAAGCATAATGTTTGGCTTAGATTTTCTTATTGTAATACACACGTGTTTAGGTAGGTGTGTGTTTGTGTGGGTGATATAGAGGGGAGAGACCAAAAGGGGGAGACAGTATTAACCAAAGAAAGAAAGAGAAATAGAAGAAAAATTACATAGCTACAAATCTCGCCGGGGTGGATCTGGGCCGGGTCAGGTCAGAATTTTATGTATTTATTTATTTTTTATTTATTTTCCCTTCCTTCTCCTCCTTTCTTTTTTATTCTTAATTTTTAATCTGTAGCTCCTTTCCCCCTCTCCTTTTCCTTGCTTTTTTAGCTCTTGCCTGCTTTAGGCCACCACGATAGGAGGTTGTAGGTCAGATCCCTTTAGAACAGCCCCTGCCCCAACAGGAGGGGTCTGTTCAACTGGGTCTGAGGAGTAGCTTTCTATTTAGAGACGGGCTTAGCAAAAAAAACAAGTAAATTAAGAGGAGAAAAAAAGAGGAAACAAATGTTGAAGTAAATTGGTTGTTGTGTCAACAGGTTTGGTGCAGTTTATAGCCTCAGAGTGAAGATGTTTGTGTGTTGTTGTGCATGTTGTCATGTGGCAAATGAAATCATTCTTATCAGATTCAGATTCATATCAATATTAATAATAATAATCATAATAATAAGGGATTCTTCCACTGTATGGTGTTTAGGTTATTTTTTGATCTCCAGTTTAAGAAGACTGTCTTCTTAGCAATAGTTAGGGTGGTAAGGTGAATACTAGTAGTACTGTGTAATTGTTGCCTAATGCTGATAGGTTGCCTGAGAAGCAGACCTCCAGGGATAAAGGGGTGTGGCAGTCCAGTACATGAGATAATTGATCTGTAACTTGGAGCCAAAAGTGCCTGATTAGAGAGCAGTGCCAAGTGGCATGCAAGTAAGTTACAGCTGTGTTTCGTGAATAGTGTGTGCATCTGTGTGATTCATTAAATCCCATTTTGTGTAATTTCTCACCAGTGTAGTGTATTCCATGAATAACCTTATACTGTATGAGTTGTAAGTTCATATTATTGCTCTTGTTGAAGTTATTTTTGCAGATTTGGGTCCAGAGGTCACTATTGGTACTAATAGAGAGGTCTCATTCCCACTTTGAGACTGGCAGAGATATTGAATTGTCTGAGCTGCTGAAAATTATGTAAATTCTTGACAGGATTTTCTTTGGACCGAAGAGGTTCAACATTTTTACATTAGAATTGGATGAATTAGACTGCTGAGAGTTCTATGAAGTTTTGATAGGATGGTTGATTTTAATTGCAGGTACTCCAGAAACTGTGCATTCCCAATGCCGAACTTCTGGATTGTTGAAAATTAACAAAGATACTATCTTGAATGATATGGTTAAGTTGTGTAATTCCTTTATCCTTCCATGCAGTGAAATTTAATGTTTTTTTTATCGATAGAGAACAAATTGGTGAGCAGAGGGATGGTACAGCTGTGGAGTTGGTGATTTGAAGTGCTTTCCACCAAACTGACAGGATTGAAGCTATGGTTATGTTTCGAAAACAGTAATGTTAGTTGATGGTTTGGCTGATAACTTTGAGGTCTGATAAGTGTATGTCATTGCATAATGCCTGTTCAGTTTCTAACCAGAAAGAATCAAGTTTGGGGGGGTTGAGCCATTTTTTTAAGATCTTTGAGCTGATTAGCTGGGTGATATAATGTAAAGTCCAGAGCTTATAATCCTCCCTAGGATTTTGGTTTTTTGAAAAGTTGAGAGTTTTATCTGTGGAGTTTTGTTTTTCCAGTAAAATTTGATATAGCTGAGTTGAGGAATTTAAACCAGGGAGTGATTGGAAAAAATAGGGATCATTGAAAATAAATAGTTGATTTTTGGTAAGATAGACATTTTAATTGTTGCTATTTTTCCAGAAAGGGAATTAAGTAGGTTGGTCCAGTGTTAAGTTATCTTGTATTGATTTGAGTAATAGTGTGAAATTTAAATTGAACAGCTCTGACAGCTTTGGATATATATTATGCCTAAATATTTAATATTGTGGGGAGGGGATAAGGTCTGCTGATGCTTTTGAATGTTCATGCATTCTTTTTCTCTCTCATACCTAAATATACACGCACACAAACACTCAGTGCAGGGTGTATCAAATTACAATTTTAAGTCGAGGCTTTCAAGCTATTCAGTATGTAGAGGGCAATGCAGGATTTCCACTCAAGCAAAGTCATGGGTAATTACATTCACCTGGTGTGCCAGGTGTAAATCAGTCCCTGATAAAATTGATAGAATGAAAACTAGCAGGGCTCTGAGTCCTGAGGAACAGGATTAAAGACCAGTGAGTTCACATTAGTTCGGGCAAGCCAATATATGGGGTCCAAATTGATCTTTTATTAAAAACGGGATACGGTCCAGTCAGCATCATTGATGTGATGGGAACGGCACAGTTTGTGTCATTGTAGTTATGCTGGGTGTCTATGGGAAGCCTGAGCTGATTCTAAAACAATGGATCCTGTTTCATGAGATTTTCCACTTTTGAGGACATTTTTGTAACGTATTATGGAACAGGTTGGTGGGGCTCTGCTCTGACTCCAGCACACCTGTCTCCACTCACACAATCACACACACAGGGACAGAGAGGGAGCCAGTGGGGAAGTGGCAACAGGGAGGGAGACACAGGACTGAGGCAGGAATCGTGACCATTTTTAGAGAGAAATAGATTATAGATATTATAGCCAAATAAAAACAAAAAGACAGGAAGGTTTGCTGTGGTTGTCTGGGGAACTGTTGACTTTATTTGAGGTTAAGGGTATCACCCTCCAAAATCTTGAATCTGTCTGATCTGAAGCACACATTAGGTCCCTTAATTAGGTCATTAATATTTTTGTTTCACATGTCATCCCCACTTTCTGCTTTGTATTCAATGTCACTCTCCTCCCTGTGCCATCTACTCAAGCAGAAACTCTACAAAGATAACAAAAAAAAAAATACTGCCCTTTAATTCAGACATCAGAACTGAGGAGGTGAACTGTGTTGCAACACGGCCAAGGTGTTGGAGACACAGAGAGATATGGTACAAAGAGGAAAAGAGCCACTTTAAAATGCTGTTATACCAGCAATCTGTGACCTACAAGCTGACATTCAACTAGACTGTACACACACACGCACGGCAAGCTGAAAAGAGCAATGTGAATCAGAAAGGTGGGCCAGTAATTGTTTGACCTTTTTATGTTGACAGTCGGGTTGAAACGGTGGACAAAGACAAGCTTACCATGACTGGGGAAAAGTTAAGCCTGACACTACATGCAGGCTTAGTGGCAGCAACCCAAAGTCCCCCGTGTGTGTGTTTCTGATTTTGAGTGTTTGCCCGGCTCAAAGTGTCAGAGCAGCTGCAGTGTTTTTTTGGAAGCTTAGCTGTTTGCTTTTCATATATACTGAGTTAAATTTACCTACCTATATTATATACAGAATGGAGTTTATCCACCTTTATAGACATGATATGAATGTTTAAAGCATTTATTCAAGGTATTCACTAGTGATGCCTTGCAAATGAATGTCATTTTCTTTGAATAAATGAAAAGAATCTGTTGATTTCCCCTTAAAACAAGATCAACAAACAATACTTGCTTCCCATTGTGCTACTGTAGGTACAATTATGAATGTGAACAAATATTTGCATGAGTTTCCATCTGTGTGAGTCCCTTTTTTCAAGTATAGCATACAGAGATGAGATGGTGAATGAACAACTGACATTTACACAGCACATCCAGAGTCTCTCATTAACAATTGATGGACTTTGCCTTCACTTTGAAAAAGTCACATGTGAGAAGTCACAGAGGATGGATTTTTAGGATGGATGCTGGTTGTTGAATTTCATGCTGTTAATTTGAGGAAACCATCTCACCTCAACGCCCATTTAGTAGCTTTTCTGAACCTTTCTGAGGTCAAGAATGAACTTTGTAGGCAAATATAGATGAGAAATGTTCAGACAAAATGGAAAATATAACAAATACAATTTAATGATGGCTGTCCAAATGTATGATAAAAAGCTCCAGAACAGATTCAGGCATCCACCTGAGTAATCTGCCCCACACCCTTTAAAGATGGTGACAACACAAACAAGATGGTGACGCACCACTGGAGGAGAGGCAGAGTCTGTCTATCAATGTGTCCTTTTTAGTAGTGTCCTTGCCAATCCTTGGCCCCCTGTACAGTACGTGGTTTATTGGCAGGAGGAAATACCACAAAGGAAATACCCAGAACTACATCTTCTTCACCATGCAGGCCTCCAAACAACCCTGGACCTCAGCAAAATAGAGGACTTCACTCGGCACATGCATAGATAGACCACAAAGGGGGCTTGAGCACCTACACGTTAGGCATCCTAGAGAGAAAGTGCCCTTTTCAGGGGTGTTTTTTTTAAATAAATAAATAAATAAATACGTGTTATTCCTGCTATATCCAATATTTTCAGTACCCCATCTTGTTTCTGAGTATGGCTGACAGAGAATTTATATAAGTATATATTAGTGTTAACTGTAAGGTAAAGTGACTGTAGTTGATGGAACTCAATAGTGTGGAGCTAACGTTTGGGGGGACCATTATTGTCATTGCACATTCCGTGCAAAGCAGATATGGACACTGTCACGTTACACGTTTCACTAATTTGTTTAAGTTTATGTGTAAGTATAAAGTTATGAAAAAGGTTTGCGCCTTTATCCCCCACAAGCTACAAGATATGTTACACTTAAGAAACATGACGAAATTAAGGATGTTCTCCTCCCTTCTGTAACAAGCAGCCAGTGAGGTGTGTTCATTGTGAGCTAAGTTAATCTGAGTTTCTAGCATCAAAAAAAACTTGATACAATGAACATGGAGTGGGTGTTAATCAAGAAATTGGTAAAATTAGTAAGATTGGGTGTTACTTGAAAAATGGGTAAAATGAAAAGGGCGTCCGATTTTCCCGAAAAGCTGATAAAATGAATATGGGGTGGGTATTAATCGAGAAATGGGTAAAATTAGTAAGATTGGGTGTTACTCGAAAAATGGGTAAAATGAAAAGAGTGTCTGATTTTCCTCGAAACTTCATAAAATGAACTTGGGGTGGGTGTTAATCGAGAAATGGGTAAAATTAGTGGGATTGGGTAAAGTGAGTAAGGGGGGCATGTTACTCGAAAAATGGGTAAAATGAGTAAGGGGGGGGGGGGCGTGTTACTCGAAAAGTGGGTAAAATGAGTAAGGGCATGGTGTTACTCGAAAATGAATGCTAAATGTACGCTGCGATGACATACTTTAAGTTACTACAATAGAAAATGCGACAATTGGTCCAAATCACAAATGGTCCGTAGATTTTACCATTTCATGCAGAAAAGTTGTGGTAATTTAGGAAAATTGCAAACTCTTGCAAATTTTTGAATTTGCATTAATTATTGCTATCACAATATTGCAATTCCTGGAGAGACTGTATAATACATCCATGATACTGACAGTGTGACAGACTGACTACCGCTCAGTGTAGCATGAACAGTGATGTAGAACTGGTAGTTGGAGATAACCAGCCTTGAGCGGCTGCTGTCAGAGTCTCCGACATCTCTAGAAACACATTCATGGCCCTTTGTAAAAGTTTCCGTGTAGTACCTGTGTTGTAGCTGAACTAGCAGGTCAGAGAGGCTGAGAGGCTCTCTGGTTTGTGTGTGTCTTTTAGGGAGTGTCAGTATGCAGCCATAGCCCTGCTGTTTATCATGTTAATGTCGTCAGCCCAGCACAAATCTTATAAGGCTCTGAATATAGCACCGTTAGCTATCAGTGGGCCCATGTGTTGTGTTTACTGCCACAGAAAAGTAATACGTCTTTTGGTCATTTGCATATCTATGGTTCTCTGAGTAGCATGACGTCACCTCTCTGTTGTCTTATCAGACCTGCTAACACTACCAGCAACTCTGTGTAAGAAGCACAAACTGATGCTACAGTTAGCTAGTGTTCTGATGTTTATACTTGGCGTGGCAGCTAATATGAAATATACTTTGCAGTCTTGCCTATTACGTCATGATTAAAGAAGTTGACAGAACTGAATTTTCAATTCCAGGCAGACAGAAATAAGCTCATTTTGAGCAGAAAAAGTAGTATTTATATTGCATATGTGTATTGTCAAAAATCACCTGTATTAACATATGCCAGCATATGTGTGTAAAAAATTTTTTGGTGTGTAGTTATTCAAATCAAATATGAAGTAATTGAGGGTAAATTACAGATCAAAAATAATGAAAACAATAGATGAAAAGTATTGATGTTACGTAAAATGTATCAAATATCAAGTAAGACTTATGAGATACAAATTTAAAATTACGCAATACATATGAGATAGTATGTCAAAATTATGAAATACTAACTGAATTGGTATCTCTTAATTTTGACTTTAGTATCTCACATTAATGACATAGTAAATACAAATTTTGATGTATTATGAGTATTTATTTCTGTCATGCTCGCTTTTCTTGTATTTTTCTTTCTTTTCTTGGCAGAAATGGGCTTCCATAGCTTTTAATAATGTTATAATATATTTGAGCTCCCCAGTAAGCCATGCCAGAGAGCCAGCATAAATAATTCCACGACCCTGGAACAGGCACAAATGCAGCTGTTATAAAGGTCATTAGCTCTACCTGCACATTTAGTGCTATGACAAGTCAAACTGTCTGCCATGAAAAACGTATATGCAGTGTGAGCATACTGTGCTTGGTTATTATTGCTATTAAATACAGCTGTATGGCACTGGGATGTTGGCTGGATACAAATGAAGTATGATGGGTTTCAAACAGTGAAATTCAGTTAATTACTTTACTCCATTAACCATGTTTATCACCATCAGCTTCATCATCATCAGCACCATTATTGCCTGTATGGTCACAGTCAATCATTGTCACGGTCAGCAGAGATTGAATTCCTCTGCGTTAACAGTCCACTGAAAATGTGTGTGTGTGTGTGTGGGATTGAATAGCAGTGATATTGATTTTGGGTCAAGCAGCACTGCAGGGTCACTTGGTTTAATCAGACACATGTCACCTAGCACCTAGTTCAGGTAGGAAAGTATGAGTGAGAATCCACTCAAGGATATGTCCTTTCTGTAGCAAGCCTTTCTCACAACAATACTGGAATGTTTTAACAACACTTTGGGAGTGTGAAAGAAAAATATTAAACTGGCCTCAAGTAATGTCACTTAAGGCATTATGTGTAGCATCAGTTGGGGCTGAAGACTACAAGTTTGAAAATGAAATGTTGAGTGGCATTTCGGGGGGGGGGGGGGGGGGGGGACCGATGACTGTTGTGTCGTCTGCAAATTTCAGGAGTTGGACAGACAGCTCTTCTGAGGTGCATTCATTTGTGTAGAGGAAGTAGAGGAAGAAGAGCAGTGGGGAGAGCACACTGCACTGCTGACTGTCCAGGTGCTGGATGTGATCTCTCCCTGCCTCACCTGCTGTTTTCTGTCTGTTAGGAAGTTTGTGATCCACTGATAGGTGGAGGCGGACACGGTGAGCTGGGTGAGTTTGGTGAGGAGGACTTCTGGGATGATGGCGTTGAATGCCAAGCTGAAGTCCACGAGCAAGAGCCTTGCGTACATCCCTGAGGAGTCAAGCTGTTGCAGGATGTAGTGCAGTCACATGTTGACTGTATCATCCACTGACTTGTTTCCCTGGTAGGCAAACTGTGGGGGGTCCAGCAGGAGGCCTGTGATGTCCTTCAGGTGGGTCAACACCTGTCTCTCAAAGGACTTCATGACCACAGACATCAAGGCAACAGGCCTGTCGTTGTTCAGTCCAATGATGGAGGGCTTCAGGCTGACCAGGATGATTGTGGAGCGTTTGAAGCAGAAGGGGACTTAACACAGCTCCAGAGATCTGTTGAAGATCCATCTGAAGATGGGGGCCAGCTGATCAGTGCAGACTTTCAGACAGGAGGCTGACACGCCGTCTGGGCCAGGAGCCTTCTTGATCTTCTGCCTCTGAAAGAGCAGACACACATCGTCTTCACAGACCGTCAGTGCCAGGGGGGGAGTCAGAGGGGAGGGGGGAGGTGATAGCAGGGTGTGCAGCAGGTTGTGTGATGTCTGAATTTGAGCTTTTCCTGAAGCTGGTGATGTCCTGTAGGCCTTTCCACCCTGACACAGGATCATTAGCTGAAAACCTGTTTTTTCCGCTTTTCAGTGTAGCACCTCTTTGATACTATGATCTCTTTTGTCTTTTTGTCATGTCTCTTTCATGTTTCTGGCCTGGTTGTACAGGATCCTATCCCCACTCCAGTAGGCCTCCTCATTGGCCTGACGAAGCTGCCTGAGCTTTGCTGTGAACCAGGGCTTATTGTTATTGACGGTGCAGAAAGTTTTGGTGGGCATACACATGTTGTCACAAAAGCTGATGTAAGATGACTTGTATTTGTTACTGTAGTCTCCAGAGATATGGAAGGGTGGTCACAAAACAAGTCAAATTAAAAAGAGATGAGGAGCCTGTTTATGATAAATCTGTATAACTATTTTTTTGCCGACAGTATTTGTTAGCGTTTTTCTAGAAAGGCTGTAAATAGCTTTACAGCCTTTATATGCACCACACATTATTATATTTCCTACGCATCCAACAATTAATCACCTGTTCTCTCAAAGGTACCTCTAAGCAAATGTGGGCTATTTTGTAATAACTACGACAGATTACATACATGTAATCACCACAGCTAACAAATGTATCATCACAATGCTTTGGGGTCGACACATAATGAGGTTATCATGACTGCCTATTAAGAAAGTCGATTAGTGTAATTTACAACTTAATTCCAGATTAATGGAGGTTGTGCAAGGAGACTGGATAAGAGTGCAAGGAGTCCAGAGGCTGGAGACCTGTGGGGGGAGGTGAGGATGGGTTAATCAGACACTATTGTTCTCTTACTGCACACACACTTTCTCACACACATACACAGCAATTTAGGCTACCAAGCGTAATCAGTCCGGCTCTGAAGCGATGTGAACACTCGACTGATTTTCTACAGAACCTCGCCACATTTTTTCTCGCTCTTTATTCTTAGTTCTTCTTCTGTGAAAGATTTTGTCCATAACTTTTCTTTATCCGTCATCCTTTAACTAATCAGATAATTGTATATCAGATACTGTACTGTCCACTCAGACTATTGTATGTGCTGAAATCAACTTCTGGTGCTGGGACAGTCACCAGTTATGACAGCTTTTCGGCATATTTGAAGGCAATTTAAAGGACAATCTTTTCTGACCTTATCTAATTTTCACAGTTTCTTTCTTCTGTTGTTTACTGTTTCATTACTGTAACATTCATGACGTAGCTACTAAGTGCACAGATTGCTTTCCTATAATTCATCCCACAGAATAGGATTGATACCTTACTGTTTGTAGGGTTGGTTTGAAGTGTTTTAAGTTAATCAAAGCTAATTTAGTGTATGCTCCATCAGACTAAAGGAGTGACATGTCATGTTCAGGCCCCATGGGTGCCACAGAGCCTGTGCATATCTACAAAGTCCTGAAAAGAGATCTAATCAGTCAAAAATAACTCAATATGTGTGTGGGTGTGCAGGTATTTTAAATTATTCATGGTCATTTGCATCATGTCCTGCAAACCTTTTCAAAACCTCTTTTTTTCTTTTGCACACAGATTTAATATTATGTGAGCACATTCTCCTTAAGGTGTCCATTTGAAGTAGAAAGGTGCAGCTACAAGTAGGGAATTGTTATGAACCCTCTCATTACACATAGAACCACTTTTAACTATAAATATTTTCCTCCAAACACACAATCTTCAAAATATTGACTAAAAAACTTCAACCTTTCAAATATCCTCATTCATTTCAGAGCTTTATGAAATGGATCTGATGATTTCCCCAGTGATGAAGCTGCTGTCAATACTGGTGCCAGTTTGTCAACATAGTCATATTTGTAACAGTCCTCTGGGAACTTGTGTATTTATGGTTACCTCCTATTTTCAAACTAACATCCAATTTTTGTCTATATTAATAAATGTCCCATTTGTTGGTGACTTTTTTGTAGCATGTTTTTATCTGTCAAACAAATATCATCATTTATGCAGTTTCATCTGGTTACACCACTGAAACTACCAACACCTTGCACACTTACCTGCAACAAGAAAGGTCCTTATTAATTCATCTTTTTCATGTGTATCCAAATCATATTACATTCAAAGGTCTTGCTTGACAAGCACCAAGCTGACTTAACTCCCTGAAACACAGAAATCACCAATTTGCAAAACCTTTTACCCTAAAGTCAGGGATAAGATGAATAATAGTCACAACTAACATCAGGTACAAAGGTAGGCAGGTATTTCGAGGTAGGTCTTTGTGAATAAACTGATATTTGATCTCTACAAACTCATGAATCCCTGCAAAAGAACATTCACATTCTGTTTCTTATCGGTATGACCATGTTATGTGTGCCTGCTCACAACCTTGACTATCAGCAACCAAAACAATACAGCTGTGGTTGCTATGGCTACTCAAAGAGGAATCTGTAGCTGCATTGTTATTCATCAGCCACCCTGAGAGCTTGTTGGAGAGTAGAGATGGTGTATGGATTTTGTTTGTTTGTATTTTTAGGGGGAAAAAAAGTTTGCCATTGATGAATGATAAGGTTCAACTTCTACTGTGTCTCTCACATATGTTTACACCTCATAAATAAGCACACACAAACAAAGACACCAGAGACTCCATAGGGCCTAATGAAGTTCAGCACCATGGACAGCGGTGATTTATTTCCTTAACACTCTTAATTGACCTCAGTGACCATAAGACTGACATGCCAACCATAATAATGACCACTGAAAAGCTCTCTAACCATATGGGTATAGGGACACCATCATATATACACACTATATAGAGTATACTGTATGTACTGTATGTATATGTAACTAGTTTGTATTTAAGCTTCAGGAGGAATACATCAGGTCTATTAATGTGTATCACTAACAGCTTGCTATTAATTATGGAATATGTTCTACAGCTAATGGGGGAGTAAGAACCAAGCTGGCTGTAGTTGATCAATGACACACACAGAAACACACACACACAACACAAAACCACAAAAAATAAATAAATAAAAGCACACATGCAAGTTTACCTATTATCAAAAAACACAGTATATCGAAGGTCTTTTTGCATTTTTTGCTCTAATGATTTACAAATGATGGTCATTATGTGTCATGACTATAATGTATGATGATTACAAGAGCACAAAAGTGTGGAAAATCACAGCACAGCTTGGGTCTGTGTGGAAAGACACCTGCATGTTTTTTTATGACATACAGACTAGATGTATTTCTGTTATCACTTTAAAACTCTTCTTAAACTCTTTTAAAGAACTTTTATCTTGCTAATATGTAAAACTGTTAAGCTTGGTCATTTCCTGTATATCACAGTTCATATAATTCTTGCTTATTAACATGTAAACATGTGTTACTGCTATGATATGTTATCTTCCAACATCTCTCCACCCAAGTCGAGGACCCTTCTCAGATTCATGAATGCACTTGCATGTGTGAGTGTCTTTGTAGATCTGCTTGACTACTAGAGGATGTGAACGTGTGTGTGTGTGTGTGTGTGTGTGTGTGTGTGTGTGTGTGTTTGTGTGTGGGGGTGTGTGTGTGAGGGTGTGATTGTGTGGTTGTGTGTGTGTAAATCTCCCAGCAGCCAGAGATGGAGTTATCTCAAAACCCAGACTCCCCATGTTACCGTGGGCTGCCAGGCATAGTGATGTTTTTCCCCCTAAGTTTTTGTGAATCAGTAGAGCATTTTAACAACACACACACACAGACACACACAATTTCACTGACACGGCTACTTCCAGGCATTTCAACACTGCTTTTAAGGTAAACTCAAATTAAGGCTACATTTACACTGCAGGCATAAAGAGTCATTTCCCATTTTTTTGCCAGTATGAATATTTTTTTCTTTTGCTGTCTGTTTACATCTACTTTTAAAATGAAGTCATATATAAACAATGTGTTAACACATTGACAATCTGTTTTTTTCCCATCATTGTACAAAATCAATAATCTGAATCTAATAATCTGAAAAGTCTTTTGAGATACATAATCTCTTTTACAAGAGACATATTCAAAATGAACACACACACACAATGAAATCACCACATTCACATATAGGAGAATAAAATTGGTCCTGAGAGGCAGTTAATATTGTGTAAATTCACACAAATGTTACTCATACATCGTCACTTATGTTTTACACTGATTGTGTGATTTAGGATATTTTACAAATGTAAGATGATTAATACATTTTCCAAGAAAAATACACCCGATCTAATGAATAATGTGGGATATTAGACATATGAAATATAGTGCACACAGCATAAGGGTATATTTCAGTTATATTACATATAGAGTTACATTTGTTCCTTTTTATACTGTCAGGGAAGTGTTTAAGATGCACTGTTGAGGCAGTGACTACAGAGGTAACTAATTTGAAGTGCTATTTTTTAGCTGGTGATAGGTTACGTTGTTATTATGTCTGCACACGAACTTCTTAATCATTTTGTCAAAATGTTTGAGATGATGCTCTGATGATTGCGGATGATTTGCACATTGTACAATTTTGCATTGTAGGGTAGCTTTTTCTCACACATGTTCAGAGGCTCATTGTTGGATAGAACTCAGAGTGCCATGTATCACACCATTGATCCTTCAGATTTGGCTTGAGCAGGCGAGCCCTTGATTAATCTCTATCTCTTCTTTTCCTCTGGGGAGGGTGATGTTTTAAGACTGCTGCAAAAACAGATGTGTAACTGCTGTGACAGACCTGCTCCCTGTTGTAAATCACCCAAGACTCTAAGTAAACTTTTTACATTGAACTCTTGTCTCTGGTGTCTGCAACTGGATCCCCATTTCAGAATTTACTAACTTACAAGTGTTGCTTTTTGGGTCTTGCAAGTTGAGGGGTAAATACATGTAGCAGTTCTAAGCCTCTGAAATGTCACTGCACCCACTGTTTAAATGGTAAACACAATCCCAGTAGCCAAAGGCAGTAGCAGAATTAGCAAATATTGTGTTTATGACCAATATGAGTAGAAAGTAGAAAACTGAATATTTGGCATAATGGTGGGGCTACAGGAAAGGTCATTGAGCCTCCAGATCAAGATCTTCCACCGGTGGCCTCAATTTACACTGCAAATTTTATTCAAACTGAGCCTTTAGTTTTTGTAATAATCAGACAGACTGAGGCAATCACATAATATCTGCTCCATGGTGGCGGTAACAGATATGCTTAATCAGTAGTGATGGTCACACTGTGGCTAGCTGCGCTATGAGGGCTCTTTTAATGGAGCTGTGTTTTGTCACCAGAGACAGAATTTATTTCAAGAAAGGCATGTAATAAATCCCAATTGTAAATATATATATATATATATATATATATATTAACAAACAATCAAAAAAAGGTTTGCAAGATTCTATAATTTTGTTGAAAATAGATGCCTGTTATTTAGAGGAAAAAGTTCATTAGTTTCATAGTTAAAACTAATGTGTATTGAAGCCTTAACCCTGAACCCTACTTGTAATCGTTTTACCTACTGTGCACTGTGCAGAGCCCAGAGCCTCTCATGCATCAAAGGTTTCATTTGTAATTATAATCTAAAACCAATTACATTACAAATGCATTCAACATTAACTTGACATATTATATGCATGTCTAATTAGTCAAATTATTAAAATAGCAACAGGCACATACAGACAATGTTACTCACTAATAACCCAACTGTAGGAGTTACAGCAGGCAACCTCAGTTTGATTTAATTTGTTCTAACTGTTCTAACTGTAGCATCATGTTTCTCATCTATGCTTGTCTATCTGTCTACCTGCATGTCTCCTTTCTATCTGCCTCTCTGTTGCTTTCTCTTTTTTTAATTGTCAGCTTGTAGCTGGATCGCATTCTAAAGAACAATGCAACTAAAGATTTTATGGAGTCTGATTGTGAGGGAAAGAGCATATAGTTGTGGATTTCTACTTTATTTATTCCATCCATTTCTAGAAGAAGAACCTTTCTATAATCAGAAATACTAAATTACAAAACAAACTTAACCTGTCATTTTATTTGTCTTTGATTTTCGTATTCATCTTTCTCTTTGTTGTGTCATCATAATCAGCTCTAAAGGCAAGGTTAAACTTCTTCTTTCTGAATAAATCACAACTGAACAAATTATTAAGTTGTCTTTGTAACAAAGTCATTGAGATGAGATACAATTTAAGGCTTTTTGCATTGCTGTTCAAGGCCGAACATCATTTGAATTATGCAGCACATCACAAGTAAAGTATCCACTGCCCAAAACAGATGCATGAAATCATACAAATCTCCTCCATATGCATGCATAGACTGGCATAATAGAGGATGTTTTTTATACGCAATATATTAGCATCAATATATCATCTATTATAGCGAGTACATACTGTACCAATTCAGCACCATGAGCAGCACTCATAAAAATGATTCATTATCATCAGCCTGTCATGTCCAGATAATTTGATACTGTATCTGTAGAGCCTTGGTTTATGTTGGGTTGTTTACTCTTTATACAAACTTTGAATCACATCATCAGATTTGGACAGTTTTACGCCCCAAACTGTCTCTCTTTTGCCTTCTCGAGTTATACTGTCGATAAAATGGATTTAACAGTAGCTTTCCATTGTGATGTTATGCATTATATTTCAACTAGGTATTAAGCAGTTACACATATACATAAATAACCAAGAAAAAAAGAGTGTGTTTTTAATTATGTGCATTCTATACTGTTGCTATTTGATATAGCTCACAGTCTGGCTGCACCAGGATACTACAGAGGAGAATGCTGTTATTGTTTCAAGCAAACTAATGATGGGGAGGTTACATATATGCTGTGAAAACTTTTGTGCTTGCAAACATGTTACATGTATAAATAGATTAATTAGTTGTGTTATATTATCTCTATAACACACAGAGACTCTCTGGGACTGTTTTCTGGAAGGAAATGGGACAAGATTAAACATTTTTCTTCACTGCAAGGAAAGGAATCCAAAGATTTATTTAGTTTTTGACCCCAAAACATAGCATGAAGAAGGGGTTTCACAGCTATTCTTTACAACCTATATTTTCATTGCAAGAATTTTAATGATCCAGTTCAAGTCCTCTGGCTTAAACACACAGTGGTCGCTGCCAGTATTTGGACATCAACGCATTTTATTTGCTTGTTTTGGCTCCATACTCTTTAGTTTGGATGTGAAATGATGACTTTGAAGTACAAGTGCATGCTGACAACTTAGATCACTTTCAGCCAAATTAAAGGCCTTATTTATAGCTGTGACATTTGCACAAACCCAAACTTAACACTTAGGTATGCCACTTCCCACATAAAAGCTGTAACCTGAAAATCATGACTCAAGAATGTGTGCACTTATTGAATCTCTGACCACCATCAACAGACACATTATTTGATGCTGATGGCCAAAAAAGCCAAATGTTCCAATAAACCTTCTCTCACAATTCAGCTCTGTTCATTTTATACAACCTTCTTATATGCATATACCTTAGGCCTTATAATGCTATGTCTGACACCATAAGATTGTCGCAATATCTTGGTATATTTAATGTTACTTGATTATGAAACCTGCCCTGCATACCAGCACAATTTAGCCAAATTAGCTAATGTTAAGTCACTAGCTAACGTGTTCCCAGTAAGATGGTGTTTGCTTCAGTCCAAGGTAACAGGGCGTATTTTCAGAGTGTGAAAGGCAACATCCAACACTCCTTATTTGGAAGGTCCAGGCTCCAATGGAAAAGATGGCGTTGACCATAAGCAGCAACTCTGGGCTTCAAACCAGCTCCAATGCAAACCAATGGAAGACATCACACCTTGCTACATCCATCTTTATATACAGTCTATGTTCTGAAGCAACACCCACTAGCTTATGAATGATTATGAAAGTGCAGTTTGTATATAAGGCTTCAGGTGGTATATGTAGCTAATTAGATAAATAGAAAACAATAAGAACCATGTTGCTGCCACTATTTTTTTTTTTTCATATTTTCAATTTTAAAAAATTGACTATTTCAATTACTAATCCCCACCCAACAATGTAACAATCATGATAAGTTCAGAAAAAGTTAATTGCAGGCAACACTAAATGGATCAACATAAATGTTATTGTTATCAGGATTACTACACTATTAACTTCAAACAATTATTGCATATATGCTTTATCATAACAAAATTTCAAAAAAAATGTATTATTACCCTCAAGCAGTTGGCACAGTTTGTCTGAAAAGCATGTATACCTGTGAAGTCAGTGATAAACAATTCATCATCAAATAACTGAAGGTAACAGGCGGATTCCAGTATTAGAGTGAGTATATCTGCTTTAAGGTAAGGGCAGAGGACTATTTCATACACAGTTATCTTTCTAAACCGGGAGGGAAGTTACATGACTATGACAGCAATTGGTTTCCATTTACAAAAAAAAAAAAAAAAAAAAAAAAAAAAAAATCCAATATGTATCACATTCGCTCTCAGTGAGGCCAGTTACTCTTTGATATTCTCTCATGAGCTCCAGCATCCTGACAGGAACACTGTGCCCCAAATAAAATCCATAGTTAAGCTCTGCACGGAGCTTCACACAATAGGAGGTATGACTGAAATGTTACTGAGGTGGAGCATGTATTGAGCTGCAGTACTTTTTCTTTACAACCCAATTTCTGGATGCACCCCAAAAATTGATTGGATTCACAAAAATATTTTGTATTTTAATGTATGCTATGGACTTCTTAATGTGCAATAAACTCTGCAAATCAGAGTCCCTTTTTAGATTTTTTTTTACCTCACGGTACTAAAGTGTCTCTTTTAATGTCTGGCAGTTTGAGCTAATATACAGATGGATTGTAAACCATAAATGATAGATTTTGGCTCTAAAAACGATCCCTAACAGCTGAGAGAATTAGCAGTGTGCATGTGTGTTTATAGTCTCCACAGTGTTTACAGTCAACAGAGGCTTTCCTAAATCAGTCTAACGAGATTTTCTCCCATTGTATACTCCCCTGTCTGATTGGAGACGGGGATAATTGTCACAGCCACAGAGGAGAAATGACGAGAATACAAATTATCACCAGCAGAGAGGAGGGAGCGAGAAATGATTGCTATCACTAAAAGAGAGAAAATTACCATCTTAAGCAGAACTGATTGGTGTCTTGCTGAACGGAAGGCTTCACTACAATAATCAAATAGACTTTAGAGCCAATGAAATCACATGAGCAGAGCAGAATCTTTTCAGTCCTTACTCTATGGAAATATCCTGCCACCAACAAACCCACAGAAATGAGGGTTTCTAAGAGCTTTCCTGAAATTAGATAGTACATTTCTACTTTCCTCTAAGGGCCCTTGACTGTAAAAACTCGGGAAGATTTCTCTGGAAAAAAATATTCTGACTCTCAGGCAATTGTAATATGCACTTTGGCTGCAATTCCCAGTGGGCTGAGTTAGGGTCCACAGAGATATTTGTGGTAAACTATTCATATTCACACATGGACTACAAGGGTACTTAACTCACACTTTCAGCAAAATGTTGAAATCAGTCAACTGCAGCGCATGCCCACCAGATTAACTTATCTGATTTATTTTTAGGAAAAGTCACTACAATAATGTCATACATCAAGTCCCCAATGAGTTTTATTAACTGTACTTTTGTACTAGTAGTATCTTAATTATATTACATTAGTGGTAAATGACATGGCTTTGAGTAACAGAATTTATTTGTAAGCCAAAGTTAAATTCAATTTCTTAGTTTCAAGATGACATAACTTCCAGATACCAATTCCAGATATTTAGCAACAAATAATAACAACTTCATTTGTAAGCCTGAAATTAGAGACATCTCAGGACCTGTAAACTTGTTGCCAGAAATGTATTTGATACAAAAGTAAAATCTAAGTCTGAACTTCAGTGCACACAGTCACTGTGTTAAATCCCCTCTGTGTAGATATACTATAATTTGAATCATTAGTCATCAATTTTTCACACAGAGAATATTTTATGTGAGAATAGTCATGTTATTCCTCTGTTTTATTGTGGGATGGTGATGTTGGTCAGTTAGCTGGTTCACTACTTTGGTCTAGACAAAAAAATCTCAGCTAGTAGTAGAAAGATTGCCATGAAATTTGGCACAGATACCCATGTTGCCCAGAAGATGAATCCACATTTCTTCTGACCTGTTATTTATCACCACTTTCTGTTCAAAGTTTTTTAATTATCCAGTAAAACATTTCAACATCTAGCTGGATTGACAGAAAAAGTTGTAAGGACTTTCACTGATCCTAAACAATGAATCCTGATGACTTTGATGATCCCTTGACATTTTCTTTATGCTCCACCATGAGATTGACATTTTCTTTATGCTCCACCATGAGATTGACATTTTTGCTGTTAAGTGAAATGGCTCAGCAACTCTCTTGATGAAGATATGCTTCATCTCGAAATGGTAGTTGCTGCACCTTATTAAAAAGCTCCAACTATAACTGTGTGCTCCATACCTCATCGCACCCAATCATGTCCCAACAACTATTGGACTGATTGCAATGAAATTTGGTCTGGACCTTGATGTTCCCCACAGGCTGAATTATGATAACTTTTTAGCCTCACCTTTAGTGTTTAGTGCTTATTGCAGTTATGTACAAGTGTTAGCATGTTAAATTAAGATGGTGAAAATGGCAAACATTACCTGCTAAGCAATAGAATGTTAACAGCATTCATGGCACCAGTGTGCCTACAGTGAGTACAACCTCATAGGTTGTATGTTCTTAGCCTTGTTTTAACCTGCCTGAAATGCCTGTCAGGCAGCATGTACTGTAGCATGACCTTGAACAGATATTGATGACCTGTAGCACAGAGTCATGACAAACTGCTTGGTCTCCTTTTTGAGTTTGCATGTAACTAGTGACAGAGCAGATCAAAAAGGCAGAATGCTGCCACGTCTTTTGCAGCACCAGAAGAATGCAATATACTGAAATTGAAAATACAGAAGTAGAAGTCTGGTCTGATAGTGGTTTATAAGGACATTTTTTCTACTGGCAAAAGACCTTGGAAAATTTAAAAAATGGTGCGTTTTAATTGCTGCCGTAACATCAAGCCCTCAGCCCATCTCTGACTGTGTAAGGATGTGCTCTCTGTTCTTGTGAAATTCAAACATTCTCCAAAGTCAATGGGAAAAATGTCATCATGCGTGCTTGGTGATGAAATAATGCGACATGTCAGTCTACGACGTCAATGACCATTACCTTCATGCTTCCCCTCTTCTTGGATTTGGCGTGCCCAGTAGCTTTATGGATGATGGTGAATCAAAAAGAACCAGCCCCCCAGGGACGGAGATGTAGCTATAAATTTGTGTTCCAACACAAGCCATCACCATGCAAGGCCCGTCAGAGCCGAGGACCTGTCTGAATATGTATGCCTGGCACAGAGCCTCCCTGAGGGGCTAACCAGCCTGGAAGAGAGGGCCCACTCTGGAGGTCACCTATGTGTCATCTGTTTGTGTGTAGGTGTGTGTGTGACGGAGAGCCCTGACGGCAGACTGCATGCTGAAACACACACACGTGCAGCAACAGCTTTGCTCTCACAGTGTAGGTTTCACACTCTTTTGGCTGCATTTGGGGAAGGAAATTCCATTTATTTACATATACTTCCTCACCATTACATTAATCTAACTCTATATTCTAACCCTGAATTAGCTGTGCATAGGAAGAAAACCTAGTAACAAACACACACACACACACAAACACACACACAGGTCTATGTGTGGGAGCAGAGAACAAGCCTAAGGATAGCCATGTATCACCAACCCACTGCTCAGTGTGACAGAACAGGACAATATCACATAAACGCACACATGCACACACATACACCTTACTAACACAATGTAATGGAGGTTGCACCGATAGGCACTCGTACAAAATAACATGGCTTTGTGTATGTGGAGCTGAAAGGAGATGAGGGGAGATTAGAAGCACCAAAGAGAGGCCTGGCGTCTGAACAGAGAGGATTTTAGCTCAAACTCAGGAATATGTGAGCATATTTTGTAGCAAGCTTTTCAGTCCACTGACCTGCCATTCTCCCTGAGGCATTGAGATCCTACTTTTTTTTTTTTACACTATCATTCATACTGCCTACTCTACACCATTTCACCCCAATCCTTGTCCCCTCCTTGTGGACAAATACCAGCTACAGTGGATCAAAACGTTTCCCATGAATTATAATCTTAATATACCTTAAAAGAGTACAGAATGCTGCAGTGTGAGTGTGTTTAAGTGTGTGTGTTGTCCAGATATTCTGTCCCCAGCCTCCTATTGTCCCAGTCTCTGCCTCATTGCCTTCACAACTGCTATTGATTTATGGCTGGGCATTGTTTCCCACAGCCTCAATGGATACTTAAACTGTGTCCCTGCATGTGTGTGTGTGTTTGTGTTTATTGTGTGCGTGTGTGTGTATGTGTGTGTATTTTTAATGCTCTTTTTGTGTGATTTGTGCTGTAGTGTAGACCAATCGTAGTTATTGATTTTTCTTTCATTCTTTTTTTTTTGCAGAGGGGAGACACAGATAACCACAGACAGAATAAAGACAAAAAATGGGGAATTTAATGCTGGGAGATAGAGAGATAAATAGAAAGATGAACACGAGGAGAAAGATGTATCATAACATTGTCCTGCCTCGTGGTGCATGAAGTAACTAGGTGACAGCCATTTCAAGAAACAGCTGAGGTAATATTCTGTCATGTTTTTATATAAATAAATGTTCTATCAGCTATTGCTGAAATACAATATTAATTACACTTATGACTTGTTCATGAGACCTTTCACGTTTCAATTTACTTATATTTTGTATTAATCTTTTCTTTTCTGCATCTTTTTTGTGTCATTCCATTTGTTTCATTTCCTCAGACATTTGTTGACACTTCTGCTGCACTAGAAAGACTTTTTTTAAAATCATTAAACAGTAGTTTAATGTTTAATGCTACATTAAAATGTTTTTTTTTTTTGTTTAATCAGTATGTGTAGAGTTAGTCAAACCCACAGGAAACGATCACCTGACTCTTCAGCTATCCTCAGCTGCACATAGTGTTTTAGCGTCTTTCAGCTCATTGTTTTGAGCTCATTGTATACCTGTTTGCTTTCTTGGGGAGACTCCAGTGTGTCTGATGTACACATGATCCAAATGTGTTGCTTTCCAGCACCATTGCATCTTCTGGAGACGATCTGCTGATATTCTAGCTAATGAGTATGTGTCCACAAGGTCTGTGACAGGAGCGGTCTTTTCCCTACTTCACTATGTTAATGTGCAGGGTCTATTTTTGCAGCTATTTAGCAGCTCCCGTCTCCAGATCCTGAAATTCATTCATTCATTTCATTTGTGTCTGGCATTGTCTTCACACATAAACAGCAAAACTAGATTTTTATGTTTGTTGTTAGTGTGAAAGAGAGAAAAGTGAGTGAGTGAGAGTCTGTTCAACCTTCTGCTCTCTATTATTAATAGTTTTAATGCAGTCAAACTTACAATATATTTGTTTTCATTTGCATATTTTTCTGAACAAGTATGAAATTTGATCGTGGCTCATAAATATTATGTTGACCAGCAGTCATCATTACCCGCTTATTTCACCTGCTGAGCTGCAGGTAAAATCATTATTTCATGGTTACTACACCGTCAGACAAAATAAACAAAAACACAAGTTAATGACAGCAGCTGTGCTGTGAGATCGGCTGCACTGGAATTTAAAATGAGTGATGACAGAGAAAGTTGTTGTCATATTCAAGTACAGCTACAAAGCATCTGTTGCCACATCTGAATGAGCTTCAGATGTGTAATAATTCTTGTAAAACACAACAAATGTCAGTAAACTAAACTATATTATAAATGTGTCTGCTGAAGAACGGACGTGCCACTTCTGTAATGTTTCCTGTGTTTATTGAAACCACAGTGAAATCATGACTGAGCCAGAGTGCAGCCAGAATGTGATGCAGCACCTGCTTTGAACATTATCACTCAATTGAATGGGTGTCATCAGTGGCTATGAGTCTCATAGATATGGTTTAGAAGGAGCCTGTTACGCCTACTAGTAGGTTCACCTTTGAGTTACAGATGCCATCTAGCAGCTGTAGTAATTATGACCCGGGGAAGTGACTTGGTTCAGATGACGTCAATATAAGATGACTTGATAAAATGATTATTCACTAGATAGGAGGAGGTGGGTTGTGTGAATGGCGAGATAGTGGCACAAGCTGCAAGTTGCATGCAAGAGACGACAGTTTGAGACCACCATTCGCATCCATCGGGACATTTTCACTGAATTTTGCTGCTGTTTAATCTGATGTTTTTACCGCATTTTACTGCATTTTTTGCACCTAAACCTAACCGGACCTTAACCACAGTGTTGTCACATCATGAAATATAATTATTTTGTAGCGTGCCGTAACTTAGCGGCATATTACCTACTGGTAGGTGCCATGGTCCAATTCCAGTGGATTGATATGCACCTACTAGTATAGCAGGTGTAGCAAGCCCCTCCTAACCCATATCTATAAAGCTGATAACCACTGATAACACCCCTTCAATTGAGTGATAACATCCAAAATGGGTGCACTCAGCTGGAGCCAGGAGGTGATTAGCTTAGCTTAGCATAAAAACTTGGAGCAGGGTGAAACTGCTAGCTTGGCTCTCGCTTTTAGAGATGCTGGTAGTACACTTTTGAACTTTGGACTGATTCAGGCTACCTTAACCCAAGCTATGCCAATAGGCCTTTTTTTAAACAGAACATGACGCAAAAAGCAAAAGTGCAAATTAATAATGACTTAATTCAATTAACTACTTTTTTGGAGGGTCCTGGTATTATACATGCTGGGTCACTTCACTGTCGTACTGTCATGGTTCACTGGGACAGTGACACTAGTACAAAGCTATCATTAATGTTATTAGTAACACCTGTGCTTTTGCTACGCTGATGGAAATTCATCTAAGTCTCAGCATGATAGCTTATAAGTGTGTTTTCCAAAATGACAAACTATTCCTTTAATGCCCTGACTGGAGATAAATCTGCCACTCAACAGCAGCTTTTAATCTGTTTTCACCTGCATAATGCATCCCGAAGGCTGTCCCAGTCACTGATTGTGTAATGAGCTGCTGCCTTAGTAAATCAGACACTAATTACATACAGTTGGAGTACAAATTGAATGAAAGGTGCAAATCTGGTGTCTGGTAGGTCTTTCCATGGGAAAACACAGTGACATGCAATGCAAAAAGATGTGATTTACACAAACTGTCTAGTTTGTCAGAAAATGCAGTGAAAAAAATATCACAGTAACATTCAGGTGGTTTAATAGGTTATCTCTTTGAAGTGTGGCAAATTACAAAAATAGCTCCTATGCTACTACTTTAAAATGCACTCTTCTAAAGTGCTGTGTGTATAAGGAGGGTTAAAATAGAGAGTCTGCTCTATCATACAGGATAATATGATGAACACTTAGGTGAAGCTTAGCATATGTTGAGATTTTAACCCAAATTAGCCTCAGAAGACATAAAGGAAGACATCTGCAACAGAGGGCAGCTCATCCAAACTAAACCCATTAACGCAATCAGCTTGCTGTGTTGCCTGCCACTGGGGGAGAGTGATATCTGACTTATCTTTATTGAATTTCACATAAGTAAAATTTACAGAAAAAACAGTAAGTTACATTAACCATGAAGTGCAACCAATGCCAAAGTGCAAAATATCAATAAACTGCATAGAGTTGAACCTGATTAAAGTGCTGTCAGTTCATAAGTCCAGTATGTTCCAGGGGAGGTGCTGAGATTTGTCCATACTTCTCCTCCTTTGGAGGTCAGTTAGTCTGTTTGGGCATGGTTTCGCTATTGATTACTGTCTGTTGTATCATAGCACATCTTGTTTTCCACAAGTCCAACACTTATAATTAATTGTATCCGTTCTGTATGTTTAGATGGCAATTTATCTTCAATAATACAGTCCTCATACTCAGTTGATATCTAGCCACAGTAATGAATGATAAGTGGATTAGGTCTAAGAACAGAGCAAAACAATCAATAGAATAGATGCACAGATATGTATTCATATAAGTTACAATGTGCTGCAGCATAGGTATAAAATGTATTGTATATTTAAAAACCAGAGGCATTATCTCAATGTCGCTTGTCTGTCAGGTGCCTCAGTTTGAACCAGCATCTTACAACCCCAGCTCTACCGATCAGCATTTCTGCTAACAAGCCAATTCAGAGCTTTGATTAGCTTGTTAAGGAGTCAGTTAAGCCCTACTGGTCCTCCTCTGGTTTGGCTTGATGAGTGCCTAAACGCCATCGACTCATTGGCTCCGTCTCTTTATGAAAGCAGACAGAGTTCATTAAAAGTCTAGTTAAGAGTTAATTGAAAGTCGCTGAGCGCTGGCAGCCAGATATTGTAGCTACTGCATATGAGTGTGTGTATGTGTGCGTATTACTGTCTGTGTAAATGAACTGAGGAAAAAATTGTGATTGTGTGTTTGAATGAATGAGACTGGCAGAGAGCAAATGTGAGTGGCTGTGATTTTTGCTCTTTTGTTTCTGGAATGCCCACATAGCTCTCCTTCTCTCATTGTTAAATGGATTTTTCTCCACACCTGTCACTGAATCTATTTATACTGTTAAATTAAAATAAGAGTGGGAGCAAATTCCCCCCAAATAAGCAACAAAATCTAAATCTGAGTGCTTGGAAGGGAAAAAAACCCAGTATTGCTTTCATGGGTGACACAGTATAGGTACCTTATTAATTCAAAATCTGGATATTTTATGTAGAATTCTGTTACTTATTGCATACATCTACAATAATTCCATCCATACAGTAGATTATAATCTAATCCAGATATATGAATATCTTGTTATGATATACTCATCTGCTGCCTACATACCTCACTGTTAAGTTATCTGTAGTTGGTAACTTTATAAACGTTAACATGCTCTCATGTATGAAAAGATGCCACCTGTAGCTTTTTAAATCATCATTCACCACATTTGTCGTTGCCACATTTGTTTTGAGACACTGGTATGATTATCAGTGAGAAGAGTGGCAGTCTCAACCAGCCTCAACACTGCATTTTACAGCGTGTTCTACCACACTGAATTTAAAGCTGAACTGATTTACAGACCTTAGCCAATCAAAAGAGAACACTTTGTGGCAAAAAGCAACAAGAGGAAATAGATCTATAATTTTTGAGAAATGCTTTCATGACTAGCATGAAATAGAGGCGTATGCCGACTGTGATATTTATTTATGGTGATTATACCAATGTATCACACTTCAGAACTATGAATACAGATGCACCTTCCAATGCTTTTAAGTTGTTTTTAGGGCTGTAACTAATGATTATTTTCATCACCAATTAATCTGCTGATTATTTGACTAGTATTTGGTCTATAAATGGCAGAAAAGTCACAATTTCTGAAGTGCAAGGTGGCGTCTTTTTCGTTGTTTTGTCTGACCAACAGTCCAAAACTCACAGACATTCAATATATCTTACTGTAAGAAAAGGAAAAGCAGCAAATTCTCCAATTTTAGAGGCTGGATCCATCAAATGTTTGACATGTTTGCTTGATAAATTACAAATGATTAATTGCTTACAAAAATAGTTGACGATTATTTTTAGACTATGTCTGCATAAATGTGGTGTAATGCAGTTTCACACAGGAACTTTCAGGCAGTAAACCAGTGGATCCATAATTTAAAATCAATACTGGTGTGAGCTTGGAGGGAGAAATGAGTGTTAAACATTTGGACATTGCAAACACATATGATCACAACCACAGAGCTGTTCAGTGTGAAACTGCCAAGTGGAAGTGTAAGCTACAGAGCGACAGTGACACCAGTATCCAGGGTAACTCCCCGGCTACTATGCAAGCAGGAGAATCTTGGTTAAAACAACTGTTGCCCGGTGAGATCCCTTAAACAACATGATTATGGCAGCTCACCACACCACAAGGGGGTCTAAGTACTACACTTAACAGTAGTACAAGATGATAGTAACTGACAGTCATGACATGATAAACTCACACAGAGGAGAAGCAGCAGATGGGACAGAATACAGCTGGAATGAAAACAATGAATGTCGAGGATATTGTCATTAGCTGAGTCATTTGGAAGGTTGTGTAGATATCAACGTGACAAATATTATTATAGCAGTTTACTACCAGCCTCGGGCCAAAGAGTTTCTCTGCTTTTATAAAAAATGTGATTTTGTTTCGGAGTTTCCACATGGGAGATGATTGTCTATCAGTGCATCTACAGGTCGATTAAGTCCATAAAACTAGCACAGACAGTGGATTTTCAAGAGGATTTTGTTTAAATATGATACATTTTAGTATAATTTAAAAAATATATTGGTATACTAAGAGGGATATATTGAGTTGTTGTCTGGTTGACAATAAATAGCACATACAAATGTAAACTATAGAGGTGTAAGGTGTAAGTTCTAGAGGGCTACTGACTTTTAAATCAGTTGTGTGGCTGTGAGTGCGGCCATCACACCTTCAATCCCTTTCTCAGGAATAAGTAACAAACCCGTAAGTTTGCCTTTAAAGTTACAGTCCTGTCTCCTCTTTTCCCTTAAGTACCATTTTTTGTTGCACAGAAATTCAGCTTTTTTCCTGTCTGGTCCCCTCGGGCAATGTCAGTATCATTCTCTACATGGAGCTTTGACTCAAATCTCTTGATGCAGTCACATCCTTCGCAGCAGTCTCCCTTTCCTTTTGGGAACATGTGGAAATTTACAACATCATTTCTTCTTCCCCTTGACATTCTGAATGAATTGTAGGCCTGAAACACGCATGCCATTGAAACGTCTCAAGTGAGCATATTGGTATGTATAGGAGTGTAATAAGAAGAAAAGTTTCTCTTGGCAGTAGGAAAATAAATCTGAAATGCCTAGGGGTAATGACAGTTTATAAAAAGTTTTTTATTCATGATAGAATGAAAAGTTCACATGAAAAATGAAAATTGTCTTATTTTAGGGGTTGCTTATTGCAACAATTCACAAACTCACTTTTTCCTCCCGTTTGGCTCAACTCTGTGGTGTTTTTGCAATGCATTATGATGAAGTCTGAGTTTCTCTTTTCTTTGCTCTGCCATGGTGGTGCCATGTTGACTACCCAGTTCTTCTTCTGTTTATTTAAAGGGGACATTTCATGCTTTTTGTGATTTTCTGTAATTTATATACTATTATAATGTCTGATTTTTACATGGTCAAAGTGCCAAAACTCAAGGTCAACATATGTAAAACATGTTCCCTTACATCAAAATCCAGGGCTTCAACCTGATTGTGATTACATCCGATTGTTCATGTATGCCAACAAATGGCCGTCTGTTTCGTAGCCTAATTTTAGAAGTTTCCATTTCCAGTAAATAACAATAAAAGGAAGTGAAATCCTACTACTACTGTTTATTTTCTGTAGCCTCCCAAGCTGCCTGGCCAATCAGAACAGAGTGGGCTCATTGGGAGGGGAGCCTTAAAGAGACAGGAGCTAAAATGGCCTGTTTCAGACAGAGGCTGAACTGAGGGACTGCCTAAAGGGCCAGTGTAAGATAATTAAGGAGTTTTTTGAATTGTTAATCATGCAGACTTAGAGCCCCAGAATAAAAAATATAGACCTGGAAATGTGCCTGATACATCACCTTTAAGACAAATTGCTTGTATGATCCAGTTACTTCTGACAGTTCTTCATTTGAGTGAAATGCTGATCACTAATAAGCTGTGAATTCATCAGATCGTACAATTGTTATGACAGATCTTTGCATCAGCTTTCAACTCTTGCATAAAAGCCTTGAGGTCTGTCAGACCATCTATTGTGATAATGTCATATTTTTCAGATTTTCATTCATTACCAACGCAGTCTTCAGGTAGACAGCACACTACTGTATGCAAGGAGAGTGTTAATGCTTGAGTCTTTGCCTTCTTAAACCATTGTCTTTTCATCAAACAATGAAAGAATAAAACCCTGCAAAGGGACTTCATTGCTTATCCCTGTGCCTTTTGAAAAGGCTGTGCATTGTTCTGGCATATGCGCTTGTATGGTTTTATACAGACGAGAGTGCTACCCATTGATTTCCTGCCTCTCTTTGACAGCTTCTCTCTGGATTTTGATTGGAGTGCTCTGCTCTCATCGGTCGCCCTTGATAGCATTGAGATTCAGCAAGCAACTGTAAAACGTGTGTATGAGGATGGGTGTGTGTGTGTGTGTATGTTTGTATGTGTGTTTATCAGATTCTGCTGGTTGTATTCCTATGTGAATGTGTGTATGGATATGTGTTTGTGCACGTTATCTGCTACGGTATGGACCTGTGTGAGCTAATGCAGGTGGGAATGTTTGTGTGAGGAAGAGTGTATGTGTGTGTGTGTGTCTTTAAGCTTCCTTCAGCCAACAGATAAAATGCAGCAGCTTCCTATAATTTAGTCTCAAGACACATGGGTGTGCAACCATGGTCACGAGTCATCAACCCACAGTGCAAGTGAGAGAGAGAAGGAGAAAGAAAGAACATGTCAGAAAAATGGAAGATGTAAAATGATAACTTGCTGGAAACACGCTGTAAGTTAATGCATGTTGTGACTACTAGAGGGAGGTGCTCCCACATTTCATTTAACAAACAATTAACAAGATCTTTTGTTAACTTTTTTATTTGGTTTTACTGGTCTTCTTCGTCAGAGATTTTGTCAGCTGTCATAAGTTGAGAGGAAGCCAAAGAGGAAGAAGGAGAAAATAAGTAAAAGAAAGAGGGAGAAGAATAAGGTGGAAGTACTGTACATACATAGCGTACAAGTACAGTATACATGTAAAATAAATCAGTCACACACATACACAACAATCCTATTTTATTGACCTAAATGTAAAATTCATATAGTTTTACACATGCAAATAATTTTAGTTAACAGATAAAGTCACTAGTTTGCTAGTTGTGCTAAAGCTTGTGAGTCAGTAAATGTGAGTTTTCAGTGTCCACAGAGTTCATCATCATGTAGCTGCTACAGTAGTAAGTGCCTAGTAGATCCACAGAACCTGCAATGCTGGTTGACAACTGCCTATGTGATGTCAAAAACTGGATGTCAAAAATTTTTTCTTCAGCTAAACTCAAACAAAACAGAGATCCTTGGCATTGAGTCCCAGTATGTTGCGAAACAAATTCTGCCATCTGCTGGTTCCCTATTGGAACACATTAAGCCTGTTGCAAGGAATCTTTGGTTTGGTTTGATAGTAATTTAAGTTGTGAGTAGTACACCACAAAGCTTGTGTACTCATGTTTTTATCATCTTAGAAATATCTCAAAAATACAATCTATTTCTCTTAGTACCATACAAGCCAGTACGTATTTTAGGATCCTCGAGCAGAGGTTTTATCTATTCCAGAGGCCTGGCTGAAAACTAAAGGGGACAGAGCGTTTGCAGTCAGGGCCCCGAGGCTCTGGAACAATCTGCCCGAGGAAATCAGGTCGGCTGAGTCAGTGATTTCTAAAGTCTATTCTTAAAACCTACTTTTATCGGAAGCCTTTCCTGAGTTTTTCTTTTCTTTGAACTGTCTTTTATATCTGTTTTTATTGATTTTAAAATGTATCTTGTTTTATCTTAAACTAAATTATTTTTACCTGTTTTTTAAAACCTAATGATTTTATGATTTGTCTGTTTTATATTGCAGCCTTTGTGAAGCACCATGTAAAGTGGATTTTGAAAAGTGCTCTATAAATAAAGATGATGATGATGATGATTATTGATGATGATGATGACGATAAAGTCACTCCGGGTTGAGTCAATTAACGACAGCCCTAATCTTGTGAATTTTAGTTCAGGGTTTTTCATTCTCCTTTGACAGATTATGAACAAAAGCGAATAAGGGAGGAGGTGAAATTGCCATGGTAACAGTGTAAGTAACTTGTTCCTTTTTTTAAACATGATGTCATGTCTTTATCCCACATTCCTGTCTGCATGTTACACAGACACACGTGCAGCAGAAACACACTGTACCAGAATGTTCGCTAATTTAATAATTAAATGTAGAAAGCTATAATTTGCATAAGACTCTTTTGGGATTTGTTTGTCAACTTGGTAAATCTAGATTTGGGGGATTTATCCCTCATTCTGAGTCAAGCTGAATGAGGAGCATTTGTCTGCAGCTATCTTCAAGTGCTTTCACAGATTTTCAACAAGGCTCAGCTTGTTGCTTCAGCTAGGCCACTCACACACTTAAACCTCCTTCCTCTGAATATATTCCAGCGTTTGGCTTTGTGCTCAGTGTCATTGTGCTGTTGGAATAGAAATTGTTTGCTTGCTTCAAGGTTTTTTGGCACGTTGGATCTGCCTGAATTTAAAGAGTCCATCCTTACAAATTTGTCTAATTATCTAAAAAAGGGTGGTATTTCACTCCAAAAATATTAGACATACTATTGCTTGGCAGTTAATTTAGTGTTGAAAACATCGCACACAAAGGCCGGTAATGATCTGCCAATAACACTGCAGCACAAGTGGTAAGGCATTTCCAAGTTACAGCTGTATGATACTGCCATTTTGAGTGTTGTGTTCCATGTGAAGGTTTGTTATAAATATTCTGCTGACAGTGTTCGCAGCAGAATACATTACCACCTGACTCACCTAACTGGAAAACCCTCAGGTTTATTTAAGGAACCTCTGGAAAGACTGGGTCGGCAAATTAATACTTTTAAGATGGAATCAAACCCAGTGTTTCCTCAGCAGAGGGGATTTGTTTTATCTGGTGTCTGCAGGACCTCAATAGTGAACTGAAACTTCACTTGTGAAATACCATTGTGTTAAGTTCTAATAAATGTTCATGATATCAGTAGCTTAAATGACTGGTATAAAGACAATGCAGAAAGCATTGTTATTTTCATGATGAAAACTGTGACGAAAAATATCCGTTAATGCACTTTTTTGAAGACGAAATTTAAAAAAGGGACACAACCTTTGAAAACAAGAACTAGGATGAAATTTTTCATGTTGTTTTTATGATCAATCCACTAAGAATTAGCCAAGAAGTGGAAAAAAAGCAGCTAGCCCAAACTACAAAAACATGCAGGCAGCATGCTAATGTAACATTATCAAGTGCTGGATGTAATGTTAAAGGGGACCTATTGTGCTATGCTTATTTCCAGTCATATATATAATGTTACAGTGTCGGAATGCTAATTCGGTGAGGAACACATTTCACAACCTGTAAATTCTTCACAATAAAAGTCTCCCGTTATTTAGTAATTTAAGACTGGCTGTTAGAGACAGAGGCTGAACTGAGGGGCTGCATAAAGGGCCAGTATAAAATAAATAAGGAGTTTTTTGCAAAGCTACTCTAGTGAAGTCCCATAATAAAAATATAAAGCTAGAAATAAGCAGAATAAGTCCCCTTTAATGTTGCTTTCAGTCAGGTATGTTTACTGTTGCTATCTGAAAGAATGAGTAAATTCAAGGATTAATGTCAGCAGTCAGTCTTACTCTAGATGTTCACTAAATAAATATGGCTATGCTATCTGACGTTTTAGCTTCTCCTCCTCCCTTGAGCTAAACTCAGACAATGAACAGTATTTTGAACAGGAGAGTGAATCCTGCTTGGAAATCCAGCAGTGGAGAGCACAAGCAGTTGTGGTAATGCTTGGTGAGCAGGAAAAGTGAGTGAGCGAATCTGCTCAAACAGACTTTTGGAAATGACAACTGGATTTACTGAGATGAGTCAGCCTGTTGTATTAGTACATGGTCACATGGACACTCTGTATGTCACCTGTGCCTTTTCCACTAACCTTGCAATAGATTAAAAAAAAACACATGTAACCATGTCAACTGTACACAACAAATATGGTAACAGTGGTAGCCTCAAAATGCTTTAAGCTCTTACCAGGCACCCCTATTTTTGTGCACAAATTATTGTTCCCAAAATATAAAGGTTACTCTTCTTCAGCACTTCATTTGAAAGGCAACTCTTTAAATTTTCCACCTACAAAAAGTCAGTCAGTCCAGTCCATTCAACTGTAACTTAGTGACCACAAGCTTAGAATGTGTTTCATGATACAGCCTTGCTTCAATGAGTAGGAGTGTACTGTATATCCCATGATTTTATATATTCTTTAGAAGAAGTTATGAAATGGTGCAAAGATTGAAAATACCCAGCAAATGAATAAGAATCATAACTATTTGTAAAGTACCTTTCTTGCCAAGATGCAGCCCAAAGTGCTTTACAAAGCAGAATTAAAAACCAAAAAATAAGGCCAAAAATAAAAATGAAAATAAACAATAAGTATAACATAATGTGGATAACAGAACAGAACAATACCAATAAAACCAACAGGAAAAACTAATAAAAATACCAAAGCTTAAAATTTAACAAGGTTTAAATAAATCCAATTTGAGATTAAAAATATACCCAGGTAGTTTGCTGCCCTAAGATCAAAGTAATGCATTTGTATAATCTTTGCAAATGTCAGGAAAAAAAAAAGTTTTAAAGAATTGATTTTTAAGTTAATATTGTTCTTGGCAGAGAGCTATTTCTTCCAAAATTGCATTCTGTGTGAAGACAAAATGGACTTTGCAATATTATAATGCACTAGCTGTCTATAGGGAGAGATCGACACACATGTAGACCATCCTAGGATAACATTTAAAAGCAATCAATTTTACACTCTGAGGTTTTGAGATTGAATCATTCTTCTGTGTAGTCATTCTGCCATGTTTTTCAAAAATAGTATCTATAACTATTTATCACATAATTGCCCTATTGACAACACTTTCCCACTGTACAGAGTTTGTACACTGTGCAAACTTTTTGGATGATGGAGTTTTTTCCATTAAGCCTTTCTAATTCAAGACAGATCCAAGAGTACTTAGACAGAAAGCCAGCTCGTGTCACCCATCACCCTTACCCAATGAAAATTGCTTGCCAGCAGTGTTTGAACCTGATAACAATGAGAGAGCAGACACGTGCTGTAAAACAGACAGCAGCTTTTTCTCTTTCTCCCCGTCCATCTTTAATCTGTTTGTTCTCTTGTTTCTTTGTCTGTGTGTCTAAACCTGTAGCCTTTGTAGCTGGATAACAACAAAGGCAAATACATATCTTAGCTGACATGCTCTCTGTCTCTGTCATCTCCAGCTCTCTTAATAAGCTGTTTATACTGCTGTTTCTTTATGTATGGTAGTCTCTGACGGGGTTGAGCCTTTGTAGTCACATAATGTGAGCTCTTCTAACACATCAGCCTTCCAACAACATAAAAGTGTTAAGTTGCTCTGTGTGTGAAAGGCTTTCCATGTTGCTCAGTTTTGGAAGGCACTTTATTAATAATCACACTCAGATTACACATTCTCACTGCTGGCAGATATAAAAAAGTCAGCTTCACAGGGAGGGAGAAAAACTGACTCGTTTTCCCTGCTGACCCTCCCTATATGCTTTTGTGTTTCCAAGGCTTTTGAAAGGCAAGTAAAGGGGCTTGAGACCATGGAAGACGCACAGCATGTTATTATAGATCATATCTAATTTTTGTTCAAGTAACCATATTTAAATAACCCGACAAATTGGAGTTTAATTTTAGATGTGTTGTGACGTGTGCATTCATACCTGCAGAAGGGGAGAGAAGCTGAGAAGCAGAAGCTTAAAAAAAAAAGTCAGTTGAGTTGGGTTGTTGAAAATTTTACATTGATTTTGATTCTGGATGTACATAAATAAGACAATTAGTCTTATTAAATTAAATTTAAAAAATGAATATATTAAAATTGTTTAATGGGTCAAAAGTCCCCCCAAATATTCCTTTAACTGTGCCTTTAAGTCAAACAATAGATAGGACTTGTGCTTCATTGAAAGACATCTGTGGTAACTTTGATCATGATTGGTGTTGCCAGTGGTTGCATCATTTAATTGCCCCGTTTACTTTATAGCCTTCACCTTTTACACAATGGCTTGTAAATTAAACACACATGCACTAACTCACACTAAGACACATGTGCACTTATAAAAATGCTTAAATTAACATACAAAATTAATGGGAAATTAGGCTGTTGGTCAACTAGCATCTACTACGTGATGGCTATGCTTGAACATCATCTGTGTGTATGGGCTTGAATGAGAACAAATGAGTGATTAGTTTGAATGAATTGAAGTGAAATCCATGAAGCCTAATCTTCAAACATGTTGTAGACTTAGCATTGTTGCGTTCATTCGCAGTGTGACCTCACTTAAGTGACAAGCCAATGTTACTGTGTGGCAGTTACATTTCACAATGTCAGCAAACAACTTTACCTTTATTCACCTTTTTTCCATCTGTGACATTAAATCCAAAATGCTTCCTCCCCAACCACATTAAATGGTTTGATGTTCAGCACACCTTACTAGTTTTCTCCATTTTGTGTGCTAAAATAGCAAAAATGTTGTTGTTTCAGATGGACAGTTGCCTGTGGTCTGCATGTTGTATGCTGAGAATTTTGAATTTGAACAAAACATTAATGATCAAATTATTTCCTATGTTTCGACAGGAGTTCATATTTAAAAAAAAGATTTAGTAGTCACAAGAGCTCATGTAACAGCCGTACATTTTCTGCAGCTAGCTAGCTAGCAATGTGCCTGCTGTGTTTGTGTGACAGCTTGGACTCTGACTGATCCCAAAATTTACCAGGAAATCTAGATCTTTTATTACTTTCCTCAAGGTCACCAAGAGTTATAAAGCCTAGGGACGAACATAGTATTTTTCACTCAAGTTGAAACATTTTCATCTTGCCTCAGTTTGGTCCTCCTGTAGCGACCCCACATCTCTTTGTGTCCGTATGCTTTGTTGCGTCGACTTTATATGCAGTCATACTGCCAATGTATTCACTTTGTGTTTACTCTGAACACAGTTTAGTGATGGTTGGCTGTTTAAAAAGTGAGAAAATAAAAACTTGAACAATAAAGCTAAATGCTACAGTAGGTATGCTAACCTTAAATCATGTGGTCAAGTCCCGCAGATTTGTGACAGAGGCTGGCAAAGTTGGCATTAAATATGTATGTCTCTGCTGTGACTTTGACACCACAGTAACTTTCATCAGAGCTCCCTGCATGCTAATCACCTGTTTGACAGGCTTGCATCATCAAAAAAAAAAAAAGTATTTCATACATATAACCACGTCAGTCAATAATACTGATATATACACTGTAATAAGATTTCTGTCACATCCCTGGCTAGACGTGGTGCTGCATGTATGAATCTGTGATGTGATGTTCTCATGTCAGCTGCCAGTAATCAGTCCCTGGTATGTGTAGGTGTATGGAGAGGAACAGCAGCCCTGTCTTTGATATGGAAATACTTTGACAAACTTGATGAATTGACAGACAAGGGGAGGCAGGCTGTGTCTGTGATGTGAAAATAAATTTCAGAAAAATATTACAGGTGAGAAAGTAAAAGAACAGAGAGAGCAATGTCATAAGAAAGACACCAGGTTACTGACAATACCATCATTACATCATTTATATACACCGTTTACTGTTCATGTGTGTACACATTCCTTGCATGTTAAGGCACCTGGGGAACATGCTATAATTTAATTGGTCATAAACAAAGCTGTTAATTAACATTATTGTGCAAATAATTATCCAATAAATAAACTGCAAATAGAGATTTCTTTATGCTAGTTTAGCTTTGTGTATAATGATCGATGGAGTGATTGTAATGTGGATTCATATAACATCTGTGTAACACAATTGTGTTTTTTTTTTAATATGTATACAAAATTGTATGATCAGGGGAATTAACATTACTGTGGTTGGTAGGCTCAATCCTTACATACAGTATGAATGAAAAGGAAGAGAGGAAGAAATCCCATTAACATTGTGGTGACCCCATTAACCTCCATTAATAACATGAACCACGGGGATTCATTATGTTAATATCACTCACTATAATATCAAACAGTATAAAAAGCTTCACACTGTTAATGATATCGCCAATCTTATTTAAGAATAAAGGAGCATGACCAACATGAAGAACACGTAATGGAATGATTTGAATATGCAAGAAACTACACATGAAGATTTCACAAGCTTTTTTATGCCATTTAAAGTGAAAAATGATCAATTATTTTTGCCTGTTGCTGCATTTTGTAACAGTATTTAGCTAATGATAGCTGATATGATTTTATCACTACATTACATTTACGCACCTGCACTTATGATGCACTAAGTTGATCATATGCAAAATATGATTCATTTTTATAGATTTAAAGGCCCTGAATACTCATACAGCTGTTTGAGTATGCAGTGCTTGCCCCTCCCTCATTACCACCACTGAGGTGACCTTGAGTTAGTGCCTTAACCCCAACTGCTCCAGTGGAGCAGCTCATTGGCCAGCAGGTTGTACTGGGCAGTTTCCAGGTGTGAATGTGATCAAGGTGTTCCTGCAAAATAGAGGCTTCCTCTCAGTGAAACTTCCCTGAATAAATGAAGTTGAAAAAAAAAATAGTCTTGCTCATGTTGGAGTTGTACAACGCTATGTTGGGATTTACGTGAGGTCACCAAACTCCATGTATAATAAGAAAAATAAAGCTGTACTATAACTTGACCCAATCCAGCCCAGTCTGTGCATGCCCACACACACGGTCATGAGAAAACTGACAAAAAAGTGGCTTTTCAGGGGCAAAAATAATAATTTTATTCCATGTACAAAAGGTGAGTTCACTTCATCTGATTAATTTATGGTAAATAGATTAAAAAGGTGTGTAAAGAGACCATCCCTTATCTGACAAGACGATTTGCCTTGCTACTGTAGCAGTCTGAGCTGATGTTTACCTCTTGCTAAAGACACTAATTTCATCCATAAACAGAAAATCTCCTATTGGCTTACATAGTGATGATGTCTACAATCTAAATACACTGTTGGTCACTTTGTCAGTGTGTGTTACTCCCACACTGTTGTCAAAGAAACGTGATTGTTCTTGTCATCTCTGTCAAGGCATAAATAATGTATAGATGTTGAATACAATCTGCCCTCTTGAAAATGTGCAGTTCTGGGAAAAGACTGGTGAGGATGTCAGGAAATATTAATATCACTCCAGGTCTGTTTCCCCTTCAGTCTCCATCCTGTTCTTTCAATCTGTCTTTTACTTTCTGTCTTTATATATGTTTCTATGTGTGTGTAGTTTCCCTAGCTGTCTTCCTTTGTGCACACAGTGTGTACATGTAATATGAACCCGGTATCCATGGAGTTATTCTTTCCAGTAATTATGATGTTTGATCTCAGTTTATGTAATCCTTCACCTTCCAATCCTTATCATTCACTATTTATCTCCACTACTGAGGAATTGTTGCATCCCAGATTGCTGTGTGTGTGTGTGTGTCAGTGTAAATGCCAGCAGCATCATTCAGACTGAAGGCCAGACTTTTACACTGACCTTTAAACCCTCATCAACCTCTCTGTCCAACTGCACACACACTCTGTCTGTCTCTCTCACACACATACACACAGCCTTCCTGTGTAGCAGCTGAAAAGCCTCTGTTACTCTCAACTGTTTTCACCTCCACTTAACCTGGAGGTAAATATCACACAGTCCACTAACAGTGCTTCCAGCACTCACTCGTCCTCTCCTCCTGTCTCAATTTAATTCCATTCAGTCTAATTCGCTTTTGTTATGTCCTGGTATTTTGTAATGCTAGGACATTACAAAATGAATCTCAAAAACTGTGTGCATGCAAAAATGTTCATCACTGTAAAGTTTAAGATGTGTAATTGATGGGCTAAAACATGCAAAACCACAAATATTGTCAACTAAGATTAAGAGTAATCTTTTTACCATTAGTGGACATCTGACTGACTATGTAACACGTTACAGTAAGATAATGATTTTTTTCAGTAATGAGTAGTGTGAGGGATTACAATTTGAAATTCAGTAATTATATTGCAGTAATCCCATAGAGTGTATCCCAGTAACACTCTGTTACGTTTAGACTTGGGGGTTGGTGCTGCTGTCCTACCAGGATTACTGGATGGGTGATACATAAGTGTGGTCTCTGCAATCAGCTGACAGACACTCCAGAGGAGAAAGTATGCAACTTGTGGAAATTCCAAAGTTGTCTTATGTTGTTTGTTCTTAGCTGGCTAACGTTAGCCACGGGTAAGCCTACCTCAAGTCACTTGACGCTGGTTTAGTTCAGAATTACAGGGTGTGTGAATCGTGCAGCTGAGGTTGGGACTTCTGGAGTGTTATGTGCAGTCACTGAGGCTACGCTAACATTAGCTGTTGGACGGTCAGTAAATCCTTCCAAACTGTATCCTGCCTGCTAGTTAGACCACAAACATCTAATTTTCTACATGTGTTGAATACAAAAGATGCAGTGTGTGGCTGTGCAGGATTCTGAGTTTTTTTAAAGGCTTTGACAGAGCCAACAGCTGAGTAACAAAAGTAAAGTAGCGAATAATGTAATGCGTTACTTTTGCTCAGTAATAAGTATAGTACATTTTTTGCCATGCCCCCTGTCTAGTTCCGCTCTTGCAGCTGAAGTTTATGGGGATGTCATTAGTTTTGTCAATAACTTAAGTACTAGACAAATTAAAACTTTGACTTGATGAAAAAGAATATATTTCTGTAGTTATGTTACTATTTTATTATTACTAGGTATTTAAAATCTAAATGGCATACTAACACACCAAAGTAGCCTACACATGCATGCATACATGGATTTAATTAGGAAACTATCAGCATTAACTAAAGGACATGTCTCTTTAAAGGGGAACTATTATTCTCATTTCCAGCTCTATATTTTTATGTTTGGACTTCACTAGAGTAGCTTTACATGATTCACAGTTCAAAAAACTCCTTATTTATCTTATACTGGGCCTTTATGCACCCTCAGTTCAGCCTCTGTCTCTTAACAGGCAGTCTTAGCTCCTGTCTCTCTAAGGGCCCCCTCCAGATAAGCCCACTCTGTTCTGATTGGCCAGCTTCAGGAAGCCTGCTAAGAGGCAGCACATATCAGAGGCTTGTTAAGTTACAGCTGATGCAAACTCAACATTTCCTGCTTTACTGCTTCAAATTAAAAGCTTTTAAATAACTAAATAATGGGAGACTTTTATTGCGAAGAATTTACAAAAAAAATGAAACATCACTGAATTAGAGCTAGATTAGAGCTTTGTTAGCGGCAAGATATGGAGATATTTGGAGCTCTTTGTTCAGCGGATCAGTTAAAAATAATGCAGGGAGCAATAGTACAAGCAGAAACAGCCACAGTGATGATGATGTGTGATGAATAGCTGCAGATGACCAGCACACCTCCAACAGGTAAACAACTTATTTTACTTTGCAATGCTGTGTAATGGAAAAACATTCAACTCATCTCAAGTCACAGCTTGGTGTGACTACCCCAAAACAATGGAAAATTGCCATAATACTAGTGGTGCAGTGAACTCACATGTTGTGCATGGAACAGATGACCACATAAAGAAATCTGTCACAAGCCAACATCAGCTTATTTCACCACCTCAAGCAGAAGCACCAGGTTGAGTACGAAGACAGACAGAAATCCTGTGAGGAGTATTTTGTCATAGCGTTAAGAATATCATTATTGCAGTAATACCCTGCCATATCGCCCACCCCAAATGTTCATCATTGTTCTAGCGTAGTGTATGAGTGTCTTGCATATCGATGATTATGATTATTATGATTATGATTATGATTATGATTATGATTATTATTATCACTATTATCATTATTATGGTGTCCCTCCAGTCTGGTTCAAGGTGTCAGGAAGAGACGTGGGTTTGATTGAGGATGGTGTTTGTAGGAGTAGTACTTCAATCACCAGAGTGTATGACAGTCTTCTTGACACCTGCATCACATCAGTAGAACGTCTCGAAAGGAGGAGAAAGATGAGGATTGGTGGAAGAAATGCTTTTGTGGTCATTGATGAGAGCAAATTCTGCCACAAAAGAAAGGTGTAGTACTGTATTATACATGCTATAAATGGTTTTTGTTTTGTGTGTGCAATTAGTTTTGGGGAGTAATATTTATAATTGCACTTACTGAGTTTGTCACATACATGAAAATAACTGTACTAATGAGTTTTCCATTTCATTCAGCACAATCGTGGAAGATTTGGCAGAATGTGGAGAAGAAACTGCTCATGGGTATTTGGAATGCCGGAGGTGGCAGCGGAACGTCGAAGGCCAATATTGAAATGGGCGAAGTGACGTTCCAAAAGGCTCCTGGAACGTATTTTGGAGAAATACGTGAAGCCTGGAAGTGAAGTAATCAGTGACTGCTTGAAGGCATACACAACCTGCAGCAGAGAGGCTACAATCACTACTTGGTGAACCACCAGCATTTTTTTGTCCATCCACAGGCTTGGGCACACATGCAGCATCTTGACTGCGCTTGGCACATCTACAAAGACATTGTATACAGATTTCAGAGCAGATTTCAGAGCACTCATTGAGAACTTTGACACCAATTGGCCGCTTTCTCCACGACATTAGAAAGGTGTACAAGGTGCAATGCAAACACAATATTGTTTATTGTTAAAAATGTATTTACATAATATAATATATGCTGTTACTGTTTGCTGTGACGTGTTTATAGCTTAAACAATGTATGTGCTTTGGTCTATGTAAAATATTTTGTACCGACTGGCTTTGATATTAAAATATTTGTCAGTAATAATAAGCAATTTCATTACCTTTTCTTAACACTTGTTATGTAATAAATCTGATTACTACTCAATGAATAATCAACAATGTACTGTGTCAACATAGCAATTATGATAAGATTGTCTGAAGACATACAGTGAGTTTAAGTATAGTCAAAGGTAGTGAGTGAAATGATAGAAATTAGTATTTTAAGGTCTATAACACTGTTTTGTAGGTTTGAGCAAGTAGTATAATTGCTGTATACTTTATTTCAATGCAGACCAATATCCAATTTTTTCTGCTCACCACACCTCTTCGCTGACATTGCACTGCTTTTGCCTTGTGAGTATTATGAGTGTGACAGCCCTCTGGCTTTGCCAAGGCCTTTAGGTTTGTGTTTCGCCCTGGGCTGCTGTGTTTTTGTGTTTCTCCCTTCGGATCCAGGTAGGCAGAGACTGTATTAGTGCAACTGGGTGCACCTTGCCAGTCCATCCTGAATGCATTTAGGATCAGCCATCCCCATTCCTTGGTTTCTCACTTCATTGCTGGCTCTCCCCCTTGCACCACACGTTTTCTTTTGTTTGGTTGTGTTGCACTTCTCTTTAGTTTACGCCATACAACACTACACATTCACACGTCCACTCACCAACACTACTGATCTACTGACCAACCGTTCCCCACATTAGATTAATATTTTGTTGCAGCTTCTTAAAAAAATAAAAATGCTTGAATTTGAGTACAACCGTTTGTATTTTCCTTTATTTGTCATGGCCTAAGAGCAGGGTCATAACACAAGTGGCAACTCTATTCAACACCGTATTCGTTTTCGATTGAAATAAGATTTTAAATACCATTAAGGCATTCACCATGATGTCTAGTACCCTGCACAACTTGTATTTGCTGTAACAATAGAGAGATAGCCTAGAAATCCAAACAGACGCCAACTTCCGCGCCATTAATGTAAATGTTGAGTCTTTACAGCAGAGCCAGTTTGTCAGCAACGTCATTCCAGGGACGGTCTCTATTTGCCTCCCTAAATGTAATCAATTCATATTTTTTTAAATTCTTGGCAGATGTTGAATATATAGAAAAGCATATATATGTTGAATAGCTTATTTTTTTCTTGGTTGTTACACTGGTACTAATGTTGAATGTATTTTTTCTTAACTAATTAGCTAGTAACAGCTCCCAGCACATTATCCAACATAGTTTATTTTCTTTGCTTTTTCTTTTGCAGTTCTAACATGGAGAACAGTCTGAGAGTGGAAGCCGTGGTGGGAGTGATGCAGACAGTTAGTAGTGCTCCAAATTCTTGCTATGATATAGGTAGTCCGTAGACCTTTTGATTATGTTAAATGTTGTATTTAAGGTTGAAATAGTGTCGGTTTGCCGTAGAATAAAGCAATCTACATTAGTTTGACATGTTCTGTTAACATAAAGTACATGCAACATGTCATATACAAGTGTCATTAATATAACAAACCATTATGACTTACTTTTCAGCTTATACTAATAATTCATGCAGTGACTTAACTGTTACCACATTCAATACCTAAGTCAATTAGTACAGTTCTATAACTTTCTTACAATTACATTTCCAAAACTCCAAACTAATTGAAATTCATCTTGACAGTTAGTGGACTAAATTGAAATTTGTTGTCAAATAAAGTCTGGTTACACCCTCAACACCTAGATTTTCCTCTTTTTTCTCCCCAAATATTAAATGTGATGTTAATGGGGATACAGGTCTTTGCACAGACATGTAGAGGTGCACAGGTTTACACAAAAAATTGTCGGACTTCTCTAGTGTATCACAATACAGTTCATTTTCAATTAAAATGAAACAAAACTAAAAACTGCAAGCTATTTAAATAACCCTAAACCCTGAGAAATTTAGCCTACAATATTCTAAGTTGTAGGTAGCTAACGGAACTGGTAAATGTACCTGCACCTTGCAAGTACATTTTTTTGAAATGTATATATTTTGGGTTGTTTTGCTTTGTTTTTTTCGCCAGCTGGTCCTTCTGAGACTAACACCCAATGGCAAACAAGAAACAGAGGTGAAGCGCCCACTGTCACACTTCAACTGAAAAAAATGAGAGAGGAAAAGAAGAGATTAGTTGAGAAGCAGGATCAGCTGAGAGCTGACCTCAGCAAACTGGCAGACTCCACAGTTGTTCCAGGCTGTTTCGACCCCGCCCAAATCCCTGGCTTCCCCTCCTCGTCAGTCAAGTTAGTGTTACATAGATCTGACAATGTTTGGAATGGTTGAGTGTGTTTTTAAACTTGTAAATCTCTGCAAGTGACAGTCACATGGAGAAAATCCAGACATATTTTAGTTCCTGTATTACTTTCTGAATGGAGGACTATATATTAGAGTTAGTGTCACGTCCTACCGGGACTTTTTCTGTTTTTTGGACTCTTTGTATTTTTGTTCTTTTGACTTCCTTGGTTTTTGTTATCCCTCTGATGCCCTCAGACTTTTTCTGTTTTTAGTTGGACTTTTTGAGGGACTCTTTCATTTGTTGCATTTGTTTCCTGGTTTTGGTTTTCTCTGTTCCCTTGTGTGTTCTTCCTGTGTTTTTTGTGTCACCTGTTTGTTTACTTTAGTTTTATTTTGAAATATTTCCTCCTTGTGTATGGTCACTGTACTTCCTGTGTTTGATAATTTCATGTGTCTCACCTGTATCTCGTTTCCCTCATCTGTGTTTCATTTGCAATCACTCCCTGTTTATTTATAGTCCAGTGTTCAGTTCGGTCTTTGTCGAGTTGTCTGCTTTTGTTCTGCCTTCGCACTGTGTATGCTCCGAGTTTTTTCCCTGCGTTTATGGTCTTTGTTCCTGTTCCCAGTGTCTCTTGTGATTTTTGAGTTCTTTCATTAAATATTCAGCGTCGTATCCAACCTGCCTGCCGTCTCTGCATTTGGGTCTACCTGCTCCATTCATCCACCTTTGTGACAGTTAGAACAGACCGGGAGATACTATATTAACAAATCATTAAGTAATGATTACTCCATAAACGTAGTACCTAATCATGAAGAACTAATACTTAAACATTACTCTGTATGTTTAACCCCTAAAAAAGTGATGCATCATACTGAGTAGTTGGTAAGTAGTCCATTACTTCATGATTAGTGTTACTTACCATTTTTGTGCCTCCTAAAGTAAATTGGTGAATCATACTGAGTAGTTACTGGTAAGCAGATCATTACTTCATGATCACCTGAGTATTAGTTATGGGTATTCACACAACTCATGAGCAGCTACTTATGTTTTTACTGAGAATCCTGTCAGCCAAGAAGCAACCAAGCTGAGGAGACATCGGCCTCTGATGGCTCACCTCCAGCTGTCAAAGCAAAGCAGAGCCGGATGAGGAGGCTCTGTAAATACTTTTGGAGGGTCATTAGAACTGTGTTTGGAGCAAAAAAGAAAACGTGATTTTTTTAAACTTATGTAAATAAACTCATTCATTATAATTCCTTCCTGAGTGTGCTTTGGAGATCTTTTTCAAGTACTGGGGATAGTTTTGGTCAAAATGGGCACGTTAGTGTTGTGGCATTTTATTTCAGGCCATCACTCTTGACTATGGCCATTGTTTCTTTGCAAATCAGTCTCAATGGTCTTCCCTCAGGCAAAATGAACATGCATTTCTCAGTCCTCTAATCCATTAACACACAATTTTCACTGTCAACCTTTCTTTTTTGTATCGGCTAGTTTTGAACGAGCCATAAGGTGGCTTTATACTCCTTCAGACATGCTTGTCAGATAGACCTTTCCGACAGCAGCGCAGGGCCATTTCTGTCACTTTCTCACACCCACAAGCTGTCATTCACACCCAATTTATGCAGCGATTGTTCAGTTGTTCAGTGGGTGAGGGAGGAGTCAGGGTTTGAACTTCTCTCTCAGCTCTCTTTTTCATTCTTGACACAACTATTTCTGTCACTTTCTATATGAACAACAAAGTGTATCGCTATTAATGTCTTCCACTATTATCCCTGTATTTAAATTATATCACTTTTTTTTGGATTGGCAATATGGCCGTTAATATTCCACAATTCCAGCCATATAAAACAACTTTAAATAGCCATACAATAGCCTACATTTAAACGGCAATAAAACACAAAATACACAAATGCTGTGATCTAACAAATGTATTTTAGTCAGCAGAATGAACTCTTCACAAACTTTGCAAATTGTTTTATTTTATGGTTGTAGCTTGTATGCTCAAATAGTCTTGCTGTTGTTAATTAAATGCAGCCATGCGGGCAGCCTGCAGCTGCAGCTCCACCACCACCTCCACCTGCTGCGGTCTCCCCGAGCCCGCCTCTCACCGGGGCCGGGGAAAATTAAACCGGCTGCATCATGTATCTGCACTGCACATGTGTTGGAAGGTGGTGAAAAAGTTAGTTTCAACCCCTGTAAGTTACTTTAACTCTTATGTATCCTGCTATAAGTTACATGGTATAAATAAATGGTATAAATATCAACAGCTGCCAGTCTTTGACATCTTCACATCAAAATTGGAGATTTTGCAAGACGTTTAACATTGAATGAGTTCATTACCATGAAACTCGCTAAGCACATTCGTGCTCCCCATAGGATGAACCCTTTTCGTTCCAGGCAACCCAGGAGAGAAGGCATCTAGACATTAAATTCCTTTTGTTTACCAAGTACTGGAACTGTTTTAAAGTTACTTTGGGCAGACATGATAAATATTGCCTCCCTACTACTAATTATTGCTTGTCTACTGAATTGTGTCAAGCATGTTTCTCACCATCAGGGGTGGGTCTAATGTTTAAATGTGGGGGAGCTGACTGAATGTACATTTAAGGTTAAACTGCTTTAGCACAAAAAACATAAACCCAGGATAGTGGTAGATGTCCTTTTTTTTAGCTGAATCAAGGCATCAGGAAACATGGATTGTGCATTTGTGTGGACAGATACTTGTGTAATATAATGTATAATTTAAATGTGTGTCCACTGTTACTGTCATTTGCCTTTCCTATTACGTTACTTAAAAGGGAAATTCTGGTTTATTTCAACCTGATGTACTGTATATCTCTTAAATGTGGCCATTGTGGCTCTATGGATCATGTTAACTTTGCACTTGCCTACTCTGTTATAGAGCTTTGGGGAAATGGAGACTCACTCAAAATGACATGTACTGGGGTAAGCTGCTGAGCCTCATACAGCTTTCCAAATATGATTTTACATGAATCATTTAAAACATTTGTCTCTGAGTCTGTATAAAAGGCTGACTGGATAGGGATCTATATCTGGGAAAACTTTCGAGTTAACCAAAGCACCCTGCATCCACCCTTGCCAGTTTGTTTACATGGACTATTATGAGGACGATCGACAGTTCACTTTTGATTGCCAACTGTACTTAGTTGAACAGGAGTCCAGAGAGGAGCTAAACCATTTTATTTCATCTAAATTACTACTTCTCTAGCATGAACACACAGTAAGTTATCTGCTTTCCCTCACAGATCGATGAGCAATCCTTATCCCTACAGGTGTCTCGTTTCTGTGTCTGAGCAACCTGCTGAACCTGCAAGTCCAGTTTTTGTCCACCAACCTTTTTTCATCTTTGTAAGTGTTAGAAATTTTTGCAATTATTTGTAAAAGTAAAAAAATAAGAGTCCCTCTTTGACTGATGCTGCTCATTTTTCCACCACACTATACACCTCAATACTGCTGCCTTTCATCTTGTTTGTAAGGGTCCACCATCCAAAAACCTTACACTCACACTGCCTCATTTCCCAGAGTCTCTATAGAGGAATATGAGTTGCAGGTGGAAGTAGCCAAGTCACCATTACTGCGGTGGTGCCTCACTTGTGAACTTGCATAGCACTGTAATTTATGTAAAAATATCTAACTGTTTGGATGTTTCTGCCAAGAAATGTCCAAGAGATCCTATAAAAGCTGTTATGTTGAAAATATAGTCACCATATTCCATTAAAATACAGATTATAATCCACTAAACCTAATTTTTTAGCTAAATCTACTTCCATTTTCACAGATGGCCTTCACTGTGCTCTTATTATGAGCTGCTCTACAAAGGAAGTGACACTCTTGGTGGGTGGGGGCGGGACGGAAATAAAAGTCATAAGCCTCATGAAATAAAGTTTCTTTAAAAAATCTCCATCAAATCCTCATGTTTTGATTACATTCTGACCAACCAACAGGTACTGCTAAAGACACAGGGCTGACTCATAAAGGCTGTGTCCTAATTAATATCATACTCATACTGTCATACTGTTGGAGAGGGCGACTGCCGACTGTGATTAACCCAAACATACCTGCTTTCGCTGTCAATATGTTCAGTTACAAAGTGCCACTGCAGTAATGACGGCATAAATCAGCTGCTGGATTCATCTATAACAGAACTGGAGAGTGCAAAGTTAGCTTGGTACCCACAACGGCCACATTTATGGGAAATACATCAGGTTGAAATAAATCAGAATTTCACTTTAAGAAAGTTATTAAAATGGTCATATTCAGAGAGCGCCATTGCCACCCCGCTGGCCATCCTCACTTATGAGTCAAATTAGTAATATATGTCTTCAATCATTCTACTGACATCTTAGGGACACCAGAGAGAGAGAGAGAGAGAGAGAGAGAGAGAGAGAGAGAGAGAGAGAGAGAGAGAGAGAGAGAGAGAGAGAGAGAGAGAGAGAGAGAGAGAGAGAGAGAGAGAGAGAGAGAGAGAGAGAGAGAGAGAGAGAATTTTATCTGTCATTTTGCAGCTGTTGAGCTGTGAAACTGATTTCAAGGTTTGCAGTTATTCAATATAGATGGTATCCTGCAGGAAAATACCACTATTTGCATTTTTTGCTATTAGTGAAAGCTGATGTCAGGCCAAAAACATTGATAAAAACTAGTAAATGTGGTGAACAGATAAAAATCAAAAGACAAATGAAGTCACTTGAACTTTCAGATGTTTGTTTTTTCAGGACCCTGAATCTGATGTTATACTAAAATCTAATGCAGCAGCTTCATGTTATGGATTATGGATTAATGTCACTACAGTTGTGTATTCTGTGATGCTTAAATTGTGATTAGATTTGTGGTATCTCACAGATATGATTGTAAATGACAAACTTTCACATTTAGCAGGCTTTGAGTGCAGTTGATTTTGTCAACAACAACAACAATGACAAATATTCTTGATCTTTTTTTCATGATTAAATCAAGACTAAAACTAAATAAAAGTAACCTTGAATAAAACTAGAGGATAATGTGAGAGATTCACAATTCATGTTCTCCCACAGGATAAATTGTAATTACCTTGGTCAAACTGACTTTCCATTCAGCCCCGTTATCAGATTAAATACTTAATTCATCAAATACTTTGGTTTAAGACTAAATTCCTGCATTTCTGCAGTAATGACACTCCTGTCAGCCCCAGCTGTACTTTGTGTTCAGCACTAATTAGCAGATGTTACCATGCTAACACACTAAATGAAGATGGTGAACATTAAACATTATACCTGCTTAAAATCAGCATATTAGCATTTTTGTTGTGAGTGTGTTAGAATGCTGGAGTAAACATGCTAGCTAAAAGCACAGCTGTGCTGTTCTCAAAGAACTTTCAGCTTGACTCTAGACTATCTTGTTTTGTGGTTCTTTCAATATCTCTTCCCTAGCATGGTTTTGTTCTTATAATTACTCAATCTAGGACCCAAAATACAGGACACATACTCATAGATAGGAGTTTAGACCAGGGTTTATTGCAAAACAGTCTGGTTTGATATCACCAGAGTCCAATGTAGGAGCGGGGCAGAGAGTGGCAGATGGAGCAAGTGGAGTGGACAGGTGAGGAGTTCTGTATTGTATAAACTGGTTGGAGAGTGGGGTTTGCAGCAGAGCTGGGCAGACGATGAGTCAAGGATCCAAACCAAGCTGGTCGTGGCAGGCAACTGTGGCAGACTGGAGTGTGCACGTGAAGCACAGGGACACTCAGAATTAGCATTGTGCAAACGGATACAAAGAGCAACTAACCAGAACTAGCTTTCATGTTTGTCCTGTGTGGTAGACTGAACGATCTGGCAGAGTCTTGATGGATGAGCTGGGGTTTTATTGTGCAGTGGCTTGTTGAGTTGATTGGGTAATCAGCTGCAGGTGCACAGGCTGAACAGCGGGAGAAGGAAACCAGGATGCCATGCCCAGCATACACACACAAACACACAGACAAACTGGGGACAAACCCACACGCAAGGGAGGGAAAAACGGAGGAGAACATGGGGAATATGGGAGACCTAATCCACTCATAACATTTGTAGAGATATTTTGCTTTTGTTTCTTGTCAGTCCAGAGACAGCACTGATCTTTAACAGAATGTTTCTCTGTCCTTGAACTGAGCAACAATTGTGTTGAGCCTTCTCATCCAAAGAGGGAATCATTGAACTGCCCAACCCCACCCCCAACCTTATATCACAGAAACGCATGAAATGACCATGACCTCTTAACACCGCATTACATGGTGGTGGCACGTAATGTATTAAAATTACGTGCCGACACCACAGAAACAATGCCAATGGAAAGTCAGTCAAGATCGTTTGTCGTGCTGACACACACAAATTCCCTGGTTCAACATCATGCAATGGGCAGTGGTTAATGTTCCTTTCTTGTCTAGAAAACTTTATTTTATTGTTATTTTTACCATCATTTGACTAAATGTATTATTTATATATAATTATATTATATACTAGCTTAGTTACAATTTTTTGTTCTCTAAACATTGAATTGTGTGTGATATAACTGTCATTCTGATATAATGAAGTAGGTTTGAAGGAATGTCAGAGCTTAAGCTGTGTCAAATAGATTGTCCCCTTTACGTTATTAATTAGGCAATTATATGCCTCTTTTATCATTTTCTCCCTAATAATAATAATTCAAAATGATGAATATGACCACTCCCCCCTCGTTGGAATGACACATTTGTTATGATATGATGACAGTGCTCACCCATGGTTAATGTGACTTTTGCTTTATTGTGAATTTGCATATAATTCAGGTTGATATGATTTGAAATTGCGTGAATACTAGAGCTCCAACATCATATGTGTTATAAATAAATATTTGTGGTTGCCTGTACATTGTTACAAGGCTGATATATATTTTTTCAAATGTATTTTCTTTCATAGTAATATACTAATAATAATAACAATGAATCAGAAGAGGATACGTTTGTAATCATTGCAACATCATGGCACCACGCTTCTTACCCATAATCACTGCGCTTTCACTCATTTCACCTACCACTGGACTATAGTAAGTATGTCAACCTAAGGGGTGCTCATTTGTTCAAAACACAAATAATATTGCTGTTATTTCCTCCATTGTAGCCCAGCCGCTATAGCGTTTCATCCTTGGAGATTAGGTTGAGTGTGTTAGTGTGTTGCATTAACTTTTTCACAGCTACCTGCCAACCATTTGCCAAACGCAGCTTACTAATGCTAGCTGTCATATTGAGCTAGCAGATTCAGGTTATAGTTAGCTAGCCAGCTAAATGACAACTAGCTGCCCCTGGCACAGTTGGATTGTGGCAATGCCAAATGGAGCTGAGGTGGGCCAAATGAAGCCTGGTTGCTGAAACAACCCACCTAGCGGCTAGCGACCTGTCAATCAAAGCAGCCATGTCTTTAATTATGCATAACTTTACAGCTTAATAAAATTTGGGTGAGACATAAAAAAATTCATCCCCTGTACAGTTGTCATGAACAGGGAAATTTCTTTCTTTCAATCACTCTCTTTTCATTTTGTATATTGCCTGTATGTTGTGTCTGTATTGTTTGTATTTGTATGCCATGTCCCTCAATTCTGACGTGAGGGTCCTTGATTATCACAACGAGGCCAGGATCCATGTGCCAGCATTAATTAGTGATGTTCATCTCCATAAAGCCAGAGTGAAGCTTTTCATGATAAGCCAGTAACCGAGTCAGTAATATGATCATTGCTATTACTGTTAATTGATGTGATGTAAAGGATCAGTTAGACTTTTATATGCAACTGTTGTATATGCTTAATTATAAGTGCTGCTGTCTTATGTTGTATCTTACAACTTTGTTGTTTAGCTTAAGTTTGATTGCAAACTCTGCAAACATATAGGCTGCCATGTCCATGGAAAACCCTGCCTTTCCTCAAAGAAAAAAAGAGGACAAGCAGGAGGAGATCCCTCAACTCTCAAATCTCTATGTGTGAATGTGAAATGTACATAGCTGATTGACAAAAGTATGATTGGTTTTGACCAGCTTGTCTTGGTCAAAAGAGAATTGTGTCTACGTATAGTATCTTAGTATTTTGTGAAACATGCTTAAGCTTTTTTTTTTTTTTTTTTTTTTCTTGGACACAGTGACAATGACAGTTGGAATAGTGCTGTGGCCAGTTGTATTAATATTGAGTGGTTTTGAGGCACTATTTTGAGAGTGAGGTTAGAGTTCTGGGGAATGCATCAAAGGGATTGAAGAAAAAATTGTAAATACACTCTTCATAACTTCTTTCTGTATTGCAGTATGTCAACTGCCTTATTATAAAACAAGGTTCAATCTGTGAATGCTCTCATGACCTCACAGTCACTCCAAGGAAGCATATTTCTGTGCTCACCATCAATGGTATGCTGTTCTGGAAGCACTCCTTTTTGTGAAAGTAGTATTGTACGACAGAACTTAACTGTGTGCAACGCAAAGCTTTTTATCACCTTGGTCATTTTCAGACAACTCTCAAATGCCATGTCAAATAGCTAATATATCATATATGTACATCTCTGTATAAAATACAATATTTACAATATTATCAGGCAAACTGTCGCAATTTGATTACTGAAATATCTTCAGTCTTTACCATGTCTTTACCATGTCCACTTGTTCACAGGACGATATGATTTCTGCTTGCCTCGGAAATCTTGTCCATCCTGCTCTGCAGAATGGACTCCTGAGGTTAAAGACCTGCTTGTGTATCAGTATTGTCCAGCTAACACTGCCAGACCCTATACAAGTTCAATGTCTTCACCTCATTTGAACATATGAAGGTGACAGCATCAGCCATGTCCAGGCAGGCCTTTTTTAAAATGCTGGAGCACAGATCTGTTCAAGCTGGAAGGGTAAATCTACCTGAATCACACTGAAACATGCAATAAACAAAATCATATTACTGCATACCAAATATTTCATTGTGGGTATTGCTTTTAAAAAAAATTCTAATCAAACATGTTTTAATATACAGACCACCAGTATCTGTGCTGATACATTTCAGCAACGCTTTTTTGAATTTTTGAATTTTTGCTCTGTTACGACAAAGGGGAGGATATATGCCAGGTCCATCATTTTGTCTGTCTGCATGTTCTCCAGACATGTTGGCTGTCTGCTCTGATGGAAATCGAAAGCATTACTGTTTTTGCAAGTCAAAAGGGTAGGTATAGCTATTATACGGGCATTTATTTTTGAAAGAAGAGAATAGTAAAGAAAACACAGCTAATACAAATAGTAGCCCTTAGGGTTGTCTTTGATTAGTCAAAACAGCCATTTTGACAAATACTAAATGTTGTACTTTGTGATTTTTATTATTGACTTGCATGTTAACTTATCATGGACAGGACTGAGAAGCCACCCATATATGAGGGCTTGTTCCTGGCCAAGGGCGAGGAAGTTGCGATACTTGTTGACCTTGGCAACATGAGAAGTGTGAAAAGGTTTTGGTTCGTTTATTATGATAGTTGCTTACGCAGCTGTTTGCACTTTTGATTGATCCTTTGTAGCAGCCAAGTATTATACTTTGTTATAGGCACCCAGATGACAGAGATGTTTGCTTGAGCCAGGCCTTGCTAGGTCAGTTGATTATTAACCATACAATTTTCTTCAGTTTAATCAAACATGGGTTTCTCTTACAAGGACTGAACCGTTACTGTGGTGAAATATTTGCTTATCCAATATTTCTTCAAAGCGAGATGTCAAAGAAGGCAAAGATTACCTTTTTCGGTATGGATGTTACATGCAGGTAATCCTCATTGCCATATTGCAAATCACCATGTTTAAAATGTCCTGTGCCTCAGCTTTATATTGAAGGTAGTCATTTTAGATATGGTTGTCATGTCAATTGAAAATGGATCTTTGTCAGACTCACAAAATGCTGCTCTTGCTTTTTAGTTATTGGCCTTACCTAAACAAAATAGCAGAAGGGTTACCAGAGCTTCTGCCATGGACAGAAATGAGGCCATTTCTTAGTGTAATGCATGCTAAAGCCTGTACAGCAAAAAGGTACATGCGATTACTTTAATTCTGGTGTGACAGTAGCTACAGGGAAATAGTGGGCAGGCTAATAGAATGTGCTGTGTGTTAACCTTCACCGACTGCTTGTCAATTGCCTGTGCAAATTTATAGAACAGGGATTTAGTTTTCCCATCTAAATGAAAGGTTATTTCATGAGACCATTTATAATGCTATTTTTCAAATATATTAATGTAAATAAAACATACAATCTTTAATGCAAAGGATTTTTAAATGTTGTGCATGTCATGCCTGATTGGATTATGTTATGTCAAAACTTACTAAAGTAACGCTACATAACACTTCTCACGCTGTTGCAGGTTAAGATGTTGTGGCAGAAGCCAGGATGGAGCAGGAAACACACTAGGAGAGGAAGTGGAACAAGTATGTTATTAACATCATTATTGTAACTGTATAGATACAAAAACATTAAATATACTTATTTGTCATCTAAATGGCAAACCTATGAGTCTATCCATATCAAATATCTTATCAACAGTGTTCAGCCAGTGTCTCAGGGTAGCAGGGTTCTCTTTGCACCATTTCTGGGCGATTGCCTTCTTGGTCGCTGCTAAAAGATCTGTTAGTCTTCATGTTGAACATTTTCCCTTGTCAGGTTGCCTAGATATAACACCACACATATCTTTGGTAATTCATTACCCAATATCGCTTTCAACTCCACATATACATCATCCCAGTATTTTCTCATTTTCATACATTCCCAGAAAACATAAGTATGATCTGCATTTTTCTCTCCACACAGTCTCCAGCATGTCTGTTGTGTAGATGAAAATTTACTTTTAGTCTTGGGAGTAATGAAGAATCTGACTATGTTTTTCTAATAACATTCTTTCCACATCCTGGAGCTGGTGGTTGTTTGCTGTATGTTAAATATATTATACCAGTCTTCTTTGAACAATTGTATTTTGCCTTCCCCATTTTCTCCATTTATCTCTAATATATAGTGTGGAGATTCCTTTGCTCATCACTAGTCCTTGATACAGCACCGATCACTCTACCTGTATTATTCTTGTATGCAGCATTACAGTCACTCTGACTTGCAGATACCTAAACAAATCTTAGTCCTCCAAATCAAATTCTTTCTTTAATTTTTGAAAGGATTTGATTTTGCTCGTGTCAATTATTGTGCTTATCTCTTTAATGCCCTTTGCCTATTATTCAAACCTGTTATTAAGGGTCCCTGGTTTAAATGTGGAGTTTTAAGCCATCTAGCTCAAAAGTTTAACCTCTCTCTCCAAATTGTATTTCTCATTTTCCTATTTGCAATCATCTTTTGGACATGGCATCTAGTACTTTTAATCTTCCTCTATAATCCAATTCAAATTTCATTCCTTATTATCTTTAATATTCAAATTATATTCTATTTTGTAATGCTCAAATTTTACCTATTATTAATATTTATTATGTACCTATACACTATATTCAGACTTATGCATTGCCACTGCCACTATCAGCATGTGGTTGTTATACATTCTCTACACAGGAAGGCGTTCCAACATTAGCAATAAACAGGTGATAGCTTTCTTGCTAAATAATAATAAAGTTTAGGCACAAAATGAATAACATTAACTAAAATATAAATATCAAATAAGCTTTCATTGTGCTGGATCATAGTAATTAAACTATGCACTTAAATAAAATATAAATAAATTCACCTCAGTATGCGCTTGTTTACATCAATACATAACGTGTTATTTGGGTCAGGATGCACTGCGAGCCCATATGATAGTGTGAGTAGGAGCTCTGTGTCCAAACCCCCATACTGCAGGCTGCAGCACTGATCACTCAGGTCTTTTACTAGACTGCTTTTGTTAATTTTTTTCTGTTTTGTGGATGGAAATCCAACAACTTTCGACACATTGCTTTTTAAATGGTCAGGAGTGGTGATCTCCATGGGTTCATCGCTCTCTGCCATTTCTGATACTGTAATGTCACATTAGCACATTGAACATGAGACTGTGTGTGTTCATTAGATGCAGATACACCAGTGTATTGCAAGCCCAGCAGCCTGCCAGGCCTGAGCTGACCCCCCTACCCGGCCTAAACATCTGGGAGTTTTAAAAAAAATGGATTTAAAGAAGTTTTCTAAACTAAAATGTGTTATACAAGTAGCATAGCTCCTTTAAAGAACAGCTCCGTGCGTAGCGAGTGTGCGGTCTAGAGAGAAGCAGGGTTCAAAACTGCATACTAACGTAGTGCCTACTACATACTCAATCAGTATGTATTGCATACTGCCTACTAAATGAAAGACTAAGTATGCCTTTAGCAAACTGTTCACACTGAAGTATACAGCCAAGTATCCCAGAATACATTTCACACCAACTCGTAGCAATAGTGGAGATTTTAAAGCAGGCTAAAAGCAGTTATAAATTTTGCTGTAGGACTGTCAATATGTCATTTTATTAAGTTTTAATATTTTTTCAGGCATCTAGATTTCCAGTGTGTGCTCAGTTTTTCCAAATAACACCTGTTTGTAAATCTTTTCAGAGAATTGAAGGGGACGCTGGCTGGGTTTGTTTACTCAGCTGTACCTTAATGTCCTGGGTCCCGCTTCACATTCACTCGCCATAATCTCATTAACATCTTATATTAACATCTTATTAACAAAATTTATGGCTGAGCTGGTGTATTGGATTACATTAGATTGTACAGGTGGACCTAATAAAGTGGCCAATGAGTGTATGTTTGATAATTAGTAGATATGTATGAATAAATAAATAACTAATAAGCAAAATAAATAGTGCCATGTTCACATTGTACCACCTGGACAGTTTGCTGCAGACTACTTTAACCAGAAACTGTTCCGTTCTGTCCAGTTTCAAGCCGTCTGTGACAACAAGGGTCGCTTTCTCAATGTTCACGTGGGCTTCCCTGGCTGTGTGCATGATGCCCGGGTCCTCAGGTGCAGCCCCTTCTATGTGCTCCAGCTGTATCCACCTCCAGGATGGTACCTCATTGGTGATTGAGGGTATCCATGTTTGGCTCAACCCATTTGCCTGATGACCCCATTCCGTGAGCCTGTCCAGAATGCTGTTGCCGGCAGGTACAACACAAGGCTGTCCAGGGCAAGGTGTGTGGTGGAGGGTGCTGAAGACCAGGTGGAGCTCCATCTTTTTGAAGGCACTAGAGGTCAAGGTGGAGTGTCAGAGGTCATTATTCACTGCCTTTCCCTCCACAACCTCTGCATCAGGAATGGGGACATTTTAGAACCTGATGAAGGTGGTGATGATGGGAATGACTGTGATGAAGCCAATTAGCCACCCAAGCAGTTTGGGGACACCCTCAGAAACAAGCTCAAAGCTGCAGTGTCTGCTCCAGATGATCCCTGTACAGCAGGAATATGATTATTGCTAAGTTTTTGTTTATTTCAACCTTTACTCAGGGAGTTGTTTAATTTTCCTCATTTCAATTTCAATGTTATCCAACCCTGGTGAATACACGTACATAGTTGTAGTGAAGTTAGTTCACATTTACATTTTTACATTTTACATATTCCCTGACAATACTTTGCGCATTCCTGCAAAAAACTGCACAGCTCTATTATTTAAAAATCTTATAAAAAAACTTATTCTTGTAACACTTTTTCATATCTTTTATTGTTAATTTGTCACTTATGTTTCTTGTATTTTGCAGTACTTGGCTGTTTTTGTCCTTGCACTGTATATTGTTATGCATCACCAAAACAAACTCTTGGCAATAAACCTGTTACTGACTCTGACTGCACTGGCTGTCTCCTACATTTTCATGAACCCTTTTAAGTCAACAATCCTGCCAAGATATTATTATTATACTAATAATTGTATTACTTTGATTTAGACAGGGGTCTGTAGCATGGAGCCAAGATGATGATCATGGGGATCAATGTTTGCTCAATGCAAGCATCAGACTACACTACCTGTTGGTATGAGGTGTATATACATAATTCCTTATTTTATTTCACTATTGTGTCATTACTGTCTCTCTGTTCTATTCATAATCCATCTGAAAAAATGCTATAAAATAATCAGAAAAAAAGACTGCAAATCTTTTGTCTTTTATTTCTTTTTTGCAAAAATGACTCTAACATCACCATTAATCTTTCCTCCCTGGCTATACGCTCCTTCTCCCTCTCCTCCTCGCCATTCCTCCCTAGCTCTGCTGTCCATGCCCTCTTGCTCCCTCCTCTCATTGTGCCTTCTCTCTCCTTCTCTCCTTTCTCTCTCCAGTGCCTCTCTCTTTTTCTTCTCCACCCTTTCTCCCAATCCTGGAACATGAGCCACTCCGACTCACGTCTTCTCTTAGCTGGAGTGCAACTTCCTGCTCTGGAGAGACCACTGCTGCAGGGGTTGGTTCCATGGCAGAGGAGATGAGGGTTGGTGGGGTTATGGATGGTCTTTGCCCCATCACCTCATCCATGATACCAAACCACTTCTGTGCGTGGTGCCTTTAGTTCCTACAAAACAATATAGGCAAAGGTCATCTGATAATCATTATTTAGCTAAACGTTTCACCACTAATCATATACTCTGTGATTACATTAGGGAAACCAGGGACAGCAATGTTTTAATTAATTGTAATTATTACCCAGCACTGACTTTGCCTGATTATTTTGAAGAAATCAAACCTCATAATCAAACATCATCATGTTTCATTTGTGTTAAACATCAAGACTGTAGTGCTTTTGATAGTTCAACTCACTTTGTAGTTTTGCTTTAGATTGTCCCACTTTTTTGGCCCACCCAGCCTCTACCTTCACCTCCAACCTGTGCTCCTTAACATACATCCTGTACAAGCATAACATTGGTCAAGTTACCATAACCTTTTCACAGGGGATAGGGTGTGAACTTTTTAAAAATGTGAACATCTACCAGCCACTGACAGATAATTGTTCAAATTCACCTGTCACTAAAGAGTAAGTAATTATTTTGTGTCTGAAATCCACCATCCACTTTCATATTTTACCGGCATTTGGCTGGTGACTGGTGCTAATTTCCCACCTTTATGGTCATTGAAATGATCCCTTAACAACAAAACTAACTGGTTATCAGCAATATGTAAAATAATACATTTCAGGAGAGCAGAACATTAACTTATAATGAGCCATGCATATGAAAATTACAACACTTAATAACACAACGTTATTTATACGTTTACAACGTTATACGTTTGCCAGTAAAGAGGTCCTCATTCTTAGCCCTCCATTTAATGAGTCGCTCAGTGTCTTCATCAGTCCCTTGTAGAAACCAACAATGATGTACGGCGTTATTAATCACAGTTACTCATCACACATCCACATTTACAGTTCAGTTGTGATTACGGTGTTATTAGCCAGCTCGCTAACTTCTATGCTAAATTACCATGTATGCTAACAAGCTGGCAGGTCAGTCAGAGCAGTACATATAATTCCAACAATAGATACATTCATTACGAATATAAACGTCGTCATTTGAATATTATTTGACCACGTACAAGCCGTATTAGAGTTTGGTTACTCACATTTGTAAGCGCTCTGTTGCTGGCTGAAAGCTGACACGAAAGAGACACGAAAGCTGTGTTTGAAATCGCATACTAACATGTTATTCATACTAAGTAAGATGTCAAATTGAGTATGTAGTGCATTCCAACTTCATAGTATGTGGATTTTGTGAACGTGAGAAATACCTGGATGTGTACTACATTAGCAAGAATTTCTGAGCATGCAACATGAGCTTACTCGACATACTCAACTGCCCCACAGTACTCTTCAGACTGTGCAATGGAGGAGATGAGCCAGGCTAAAAACTGTTGTAATTTTCACTATAGGACTGTTAATGTCAGTTGACTACATTTTAATATCTTTTCAGGAGAGAAAGTCAGTCTAGCAAAAATAGACCCTGCACGTAAAGGTAGTGGAGCCTGACAGAGCCAGACATTACACTCCACCTCTACCGGTCCCTGTAGGCTATATTGCTTTTTAAATGATCAAGCAGCAAGAGCTTTCCAGGCTTTATTGTGTGTTGCATTGATGTATGAGCGTTTTCTTTGACAATTTACTTTAAACATTGGAAAGGCTGCTTTCAGTAATTGTAAATGTTTCCATGCGCGCAGTAATGTCACTGCCGCAAATATCCTGAGATATTTAAGCAGCAAAACTAAAAATAGTAGTTATCAACTTGACAGGACAGATGAAACTCTCTGGGGGAAAGAGAATTAAACTTTTAGCCTCTGAAATAATATTTTTAGACAGTTCTGATCGAGGTCAGGATTTATCAGGAGGACAGCTGCTTTACTCCAAACAATATCACTGTATGAACCTGGGCAGTGTGTGTGTAATGGATCACTTTTTGGATGTGTAGAAGAACGCAGAACATTAATAATCATTAGATCCTGACCGATCCTGTCGGTGTGTCTGGAGATTTAAATAATCAATGAAGTTACACCGCTGTGCCTTGTTAGTAAATGTACACAGCGTCTCTGCAGGGGGGATCGCTGCAGGTATTTAATGAACTCAAAAACTTTTTGGGGGGGCAAATAGTCAGAAATCCCGGACCCCCACCTGAAATCATGTTCCCGTGGTTATGTACCTGACTGTACTGTGACAAAATAATCTCCACTCAAAGCTCCACTAACACTTTTTTTCTCACCAAAAAAATAACCTAATTAAAAGAGAGATGTAGTATATTATGTTAATCAGTCTGTAATGTAACTAGAATAAAAATCCAAACTGTTATGTAGCTTAATAAAATAAAATGAAATTTAATATAGACTGATCTGTTCATTTTACTATGTATATATTTATTGAAATGTGGTGACAATCTGTAGAGCTGCAGAGGCAGCGCTGTTGTTCTGTCTAGTAAATACATTAAGATTTACAGTCAAACTAAAGTGGCAGCTACAATTGTTAAGTCTTCCAAAAGGAATTATATCATATATCAAAATGCTGCAGAGACATTAGAAACAGTGGTAAATCACCAAAGAGCTGCACAGATCAGTTCATTGGATCATGTTATCTCCCCGGTATGACGACACATGCTGACTGCAGCCAGCGGCTCCTCACACCTCCAAAAACGTTGGAGCAAATTTCCAAACAGGCAGTATTTGGATAAACTGACCACACATTGTTAATCTACATGGTTACTTCCTCGCCTGAAAACTTAATAAAATGACATATTAACAGTGCTACAGTGAAAATTACAACAGCTTTAGCCTGCTTTAAAATCTCCGCTATTGCTGCCGGTTGGTGCGAAATGCATTCTGGGATACTTGGCTGCATACTTAATCATTCATTTAGTACACAGTATGCAGTACGTACTCTTTGAGTATGTAGTAGGCAGTACATTAGTATGTGATTTCGAACACACCCAGTGCATTGTGGGGCAGTTGATAATGTCCAATAAACTCATGCCGCACATTCAGAAATTCTTGCTGATCTAGTATTCATTCATCTGGGCATTTCTTGCGTACACAAAATCCACATATTATGCAGTTGGAACTCAATACATACTCAATTTGACATCATACTTAGTATAGTACCTTAGTAGGTGGTTTCGAACACAGCCAGAGAGAGAGAAATCATGTGTAACAGTGAGGCTGTAGCTGGCGGAACCCCTGAGATGTGACAAAAGCATTTTGTTTTCACATGTGCGCAGGCCAAGGCGAGAATGGCAAGATTTGCTAACGTTGGCCAACACATTTGCAAAAAAAATTTAAAAATACACATTTGAATAGTAATTTCAGCATGCCATTGGTATCATTTTTTTTCACTATTTGAATTATATTCAACTCCTGAAATTTGTTCCAATGGCCCTAATGGCATCCCTCCGTACTTTCCATCTTGTATTATATCTTTGTCACGGACCAAGCAGTAAAACTCAAGAACACAAGATGTATAAAGCAAAAATTAGTAATTTATTTACAACTTAGTTTCAACTTAACAAATTATTTTTTCAAAATACAAAAATAGGAAAACTAGAAGAAAGTAATTTCAAAAACTAGGGCCCCTTAACTCAAATTGAGGTCAACTAAACAAACAGCAAACTGAACTGTTCTGAACATAACAGATCTGACAAATGACACATTTGGGGGGGTTTATATACACACCGGCTAGCCTACACAGACACACAAGGGGGGCAGGAATAAATAATTAACTCTATAACACAAATTAACCTTGATCTCAACAACGATTTAAATCAAGAAACTATTTACAACCCAACTAACTATCAAAGGCAAGAAAAATAAACTTAAAGTCCTAAAGTAACTGAAGTTAACTGAAGGCAGACTCCCCTCTGGCACGCCTGGTTGGTCCCTTCCACTTCCTGCCAGCCACAGTATAAGAGGCCATCTTTACCGGTGCTGACTCTTTTGGCCAGAGGGAGGACTTGCCGGATTCATGAAACAAAAGACAAAGGTAAATCAGAATTTAACACAAGCAAGAAATATTAAAGACAGAATGTTAACCAAAATGCGTGCACTCAAATTAGCAAACAAACTGTCAATAATAAGGTGTGTGCTGTATGGAAACAAAAGACTATGTGTACTGTGATTATTTAAAAAGTTTGTATGTTAAGTGTTACAAAAGAAAACTACTAACACTTGCTAACATGTGGTGCGGCCACCACAATCTTGTATCACACCAATATACCAAAGGTCAGAGCTGTGCAGAGTAATAATATTCTTGGAGATTTGGTAGAGCCACCCCACTTCTGTCTTTGGGAACTTAAAGAGTTATGTACTTAATTCTTGGCTTCTTTCTTCCCCAGATTAACCTTCAGATTTTTTTTGTCCCACTCCACAAACTGTAACTGAGGAGTTTCTACTGGCAGAGATTGAAACAGATACATAATTCTCAATGATATCTTTTCTGGAGCTAAAGTCTGTGAGTACTGACCACCTTTCCATATCTTTTTTAATTTCCTGATTTAGAGCTGTATAATTGGCTTCATACAATTTTGTTAAGTTATTTGTAATAATCACTCCTAGATATTTTATTGTTTTTGCGTTCCATCTGAAATCATATGGTTGTTGGATAGCTTGTGATGAGGAACACTTCATGGACATAACCTGTTCCTTTGCCATATTGAGTTTGTAACCTTTAAAGTAATTATAAGATTTAATTAATTTAGGGAGACAGGTATTTAGTTGTTTTAAGTAGATCAAGACATCATCCGCAAATACCAATTTTGAGTTCTGTGCCTTTCACCTTCATCCTCTCAATGCCTTCATCTTGCCATGTTGCTTGAACCAAGGGTTCAATGAAAATTATAAAGAGAGTGGATGACAGACAACATCCCTGTCTGATAAATCTTTCCATCTTAAACCAATCTGTAAGATTATCGTTTCTTTTTATTCTTGCCCTTGGATCTTTATGGCGTGTTTTCATGCAGTTTACTGAGTCTGTATTAAAGCCAAAAACTTCCAGCAAATGCTGTTGAAGACTTTTCTGCTTTTAAGCTAAGTAGCACTGCACATTCTCCTTTTTTTTGTACTTTTTCAAATACATATGTAGTGTCCTTCTTATGTTGTCTTGTTTTTGGTACCCCTTAATAACACCTGATTCATCCTCACTAGTTAATTTTGACATAAAAGTCTCTTGGATATAATGGTTGTAAATATCTTATAGTCACAGTTCAGTTTTGATAGTGGTCTGTAGTGTTCACAGAATTCTTTGTCTTTACCTTCCTTGGGGATTACTGTAACTATGGCCTCAATCAAAGAGAGAGGGATTTTGCCATTTTTTAAGGTTTCATTGCATGATGCAAATAACAGTGGGCTTAGTTCCTAATTAAAAATTTTGTACCATTTGGACAGGAAACCATCACTTCATGAGACAGACATACAAGTTTATAATTTCATTTTGTTTTTCTCCTATTGCTGGTAGATCAAATGAGTTTAAAGAGTTTCTTACCGATTCCTCAACCGCTGAAGCTGGCTGTGAATACTTATACTGCTTTTCACAATGATTCTTGAATATTTTATCTATCTTTCCTGGTTCAAGTTCTGCTGTGTTGGTTGTAGGATCTCTGATTTTATGGATTGCACAGCTGTTTCTTCCCTATTCATCTTGCTAGTAGTTTTGTTGCTTTGATACCTGCTTCGTAGTTTGTTTCAGGAATCTAAATTTCTTCTCTATTTCATTTCCTAGTGTCTCATTCACTGTTTTGTTCACTTCTTTAATTTGATGAAGTAACCCTGGGTCATTTGAGCTTTTATGTTGCTGTTCTAAAATTTCAAGCTCTCTAATCCTTTTCTGATATAATTCTAACATAGTTTTTTTTAAGGTATGCCAATCGAGATATTAGTTTTCCATGCATAACCGCCTTCATAGCATCCCAGAGAGTAATGCAGTCTACTACCCCATTGTCATTCTCTTCTCTGTATGTGTTTATTTCCTTTTTGATCTGCTCGAGAAATCCTGGGTCATTTAAGATACTAACATTCCTTTGCCAAGTTGTATTTTTTCCCCTACTGTATAAGTTTAATGTCAGGTACAGGACGCTAAATCCGCTATTGCTATCTTGCATTCCACTGCTCTAAATCTATACAGTGTATTCATGACAAAATAATCTATTCTTGTATATACTGAATGCGGGGCTGAGTAACAATCCTTAAATCCTTCTCAAGTGGGTGTAGTTCCCTCTGAACGTCTATAAGTCCCAGTTTTGTCAATGCAGTATATACGTATTGAGCCCATTGTATTTTACTGCTTTTCTTTGTGCAAGTTCAATCCGCAGCTGTCCGTGTACAGGTAGGCTCAGGAGTATATCTGTGGCTTTATGATTCAGTGTAATGTTGTCAGTATCATCCACATGTCAATATCTGTTCCGTTTCTAGGGCAATGACATCAAATAAATTCTTAAAGGAGTATTTGTCACTTTCCAGGGGTGCATAAACAAATAATCAGTGTAACCATTTGGTTACATTTTCACCTTTACCAGAATGTATCTGCCTTCTTTCAAACATTTCTTTTACGGTCTTAAATTTTGTTACATTTAATATTAAAATTGCTACCCCCCTCTTATTACCCCCTTTATATAAACTATGTAATGTATCTTTAAATTCCAACTTTTTGAATTTTTCATGTTCTAGCTCTGACAGGTGTGTTTCTTGCAAACCCGTGTTTTTTCCTTTTTTAACTTCCCCCTTTTCATTGGATTATTCAACCCGTTCACTTTCAAAGACATAATTTTAAAATGGTTAAGCTGCATCTGGTCCTTTCTTTGAGTATTCCTCTCTCTCACTAACAATTCTAACATTAGAAACATTAAGAACATTTCTCTATAGTCTTTCTCTACCAGCCAGATTATTTCTTAAAAGAAGTCTTTGCACTAGGAGGTAAGTAGCAGCCTTGTATCTCTCTGTACTTGTAAGCAGAATGAAAATATGGCACCAACAGGTAATTTATTGTCTTAAATAATACTTCTTACTCAACACTTATGCTGATCAGTAATTAAATATGCTGTGCTGCTCAGCTTCAAAGCATGGCCTTGTTTTTTTAAGATCATTTGAAAAAGATGCCCTACACACAGCTTTTCCTCCCATATGTCTCAGATGTTTTCTTTATCTCCGAAACTCGTGTAGTTTTATCCTTGCACACTGAGTTAACTTGCTTTGCGTTCCTGGTTCTCTGACGCATTGCCATGACAACACTCTTTGTACCCGGTCCTCCATTGAGTGTCACTTGTCGGTTTCCTTGATCCGCTCGTCCACTCTCCTCTTTCTCATCTCTTTGCTGCACTGGCACTTTATTATAGAGCCGGCATCCTTAGGCTCAGTGGATTCAGGGATACAACTGAGCCATTTGTTCCTCAACTATCCTGGCAGTCGGATCCCTTTTGTAGTAACAGCACTAGCAGTTAGCCCATCATTGTCATTCCTCTAGACTGACACGTTCACTCAAACAAGAAAGTCTAAACTACCTAGCTGGTAAAATGAATGGTGCTGATACCCAAAACACTATTAAATACAAGTTTTTGAATGATTAGCAGTCAGATAATGTACACTGTTTATTAACAGTAAATTTTTTTCACATAAGAGAAATCCCGCCAATTATAAATATCAGCACACCGGTAACTGTAGCCTCAGTTTGTGCATTCACAGAGGCTGCTGGTAGCGTTGGCAAGTCTGATAAGAGACAACAGAGAGGCAACGTCATGCTAATAACCCAAAGATTTATTCTGCTTCTGTGGCAGTAAACCCAACACATGACCTGCTGATAACTAACTGTGATATTCAGTAACGTTAACATGATAAACAGAAGGACTACGGCTATGTACTGACCCTCCGGAGAACCTTTCATAGTAGAGCTGCTAGCTCAGCCACAACAGTTACCACACACAAATGGCTATGAATATGCTTCTAGTGACTGTTAAAGCTCCGGCAGAGCTCCTGTGTTTCCTATGCAGACACGGAGAGTCTGAAAGCAACTGCTCATGGCTGGTTGTTTTGCTTACATTTCTTTTGTTGTCACCTACAGTTGCCATTCATCTGACCGTCACCAGTTTGTTAAACGTCTCCATAAGAAGGCAGAGGGTAATGGCGCTCTGGTAGTGGTAAGCCAAAGTAGCAGAATCAATTCAATTGCAGCTGTAGTTTAAATCACACAATGATGAATTCACTTCTTGCCTGTGGTCCAACACAAAAAGGGAAATGATAGTTCATTTCCTCTTCTCTCCTTGATATTCCCCCTGAAATGGTGCTCCCTCAAAATACAGATCTTGCATCAGGCTGCCCTCAGTGGGTAAAAGGGCGGCACAGCTTTGGGGGGAATAGCTGTTCATAAACAGCATTTCTGGCCCTGGTTTATTGGAGGAAATGCTGTTTTGGATTAGCTTGTCCCACATCTCACTGACCAGGGCAAACTTGTCACTCAACAGTGGGATGCGCCTAGTGTCTTTTCGGTTGAACCGTACATACCGCACACTAAAGAATATCAATATTTATAATTAGTTTAGCTGGAAGTTGTTTTTCATTTATATAGCACCTTTCAGAACATAGTTACAAAGTGCTTCACAACCGCAAAATAAAAGGAAGAGTCCAGTAAAATTTCAATAAAATAAAAGCATTATAATAAAAGTAAGAATTAACAGTACAGTATATAAATGGGATAGGTCTAAATAGAAGAATGCCATACCTGTCATACGTGCTCCCAGGGTCTGAGAGGGGGGGGGGATAAGAGGAATATAATCGTCGTATTAGTAATGTAAAGGGAACAATCTATCTAATCTATACAGCTGAAGCTCTGGCATTCCTTCAAACCTATCTCATTATATCAGAATGACAGTTATATCACAATTCAATGTTTTTAGAGAACAAAACTAAGGCACTATAATAAATTTAGTCAAATGATGATAAAAATAATGATAAAATAAAGTTTTCTAGACTAGAAAACAACATTAACCACCACCCAGTGCATGACATTGAACCAGGGAATTAGTGTGTCCACCACAACAAAGGATCCAAACTGACTTCATTGGCATTGTTTCCGTGGTGCTGGCACGTAATTTAAACATGTTGCGTGCCACCACCATGTAATGCAGTGTTAAGAGGTTGTGGTCATTTCACGTATTTCTGTGAGATCATGTTGCCATCCCTGACCTACCCTCTATAGCCAGGGCTGCAACACACAGATGACAGCAGTGAAAGTTTCTCTGCTATATTTTTGTTAGTTTGTGTAGAGCTGACTCCACATTCTCCCACTTTCTACTTTAGGATTGAGTCACTTGAAGTCTCAGTCTCCACCCTCTGAGTCAAAGAAGTTTTTACTTGTGAGTGCAGTTGTTTTTTTTCTTATTATTATATTCCCTGTTTTACCTTTTTGTTTGTATTTTGAATCCATAGACACCAATGCCCTAAATTCTTAAGTTTACTCATAACTTCTATCCTGAAACTCAAAGATGTTGTTCACCAAATTCGAGTCATTCTTTTTTAATTTTTGGAGTATTTCATTTTTTGTCTTCAACTTTTACAATTTGACTGAAATTGACTGCAAAATTGTTGCTTCTGATTGAACATAAAGAGTAAAGATAATAAAGTTTTTTTTAAGTCATTTGCTTTGTTGATCCATCCATTCATCCGACCTCTTCCTGCTGTTGACTTTGTGTCTCTGTAATACCATCACACTACTCCCTTCTTTGCTCCCAACAGTCACACTTACTACAGCAGCTGGAGGGCTTGGTCACTTGTATGTAAACACATATCGTTTTTAGGGCGACTGATATTCTCCTTTTTCATGGGAGGACAGTCTCCAAAGTCAGGCAGTTTATGTGCCCAACCATCCACTCTGACCTCACCCCTAAGACAACAACATCTTGCGACTTCTATCTGTGAAAGGATGTAAATGAAAATGATGAAACCTTGTGTTGGTGGCTAAGTTATACTGTGTAACCACAACATCCTGTGTGTTAAATCTGCACTTTGGTGCAAGCAACCCCTATTCCTCCCTCCCATCTTTCCTGTCAGATATCTTATGATACATGCCAGCTGGCTGCGGGTTTCATGTGCCGCTTCTGAAATAGGGCAAAGCATATGGTGCAGTCTGTCAGGGCATGGTTACACAGAAAATTATATTTCCTCATTTTGGAGTTAGCATCAATACATGAACGTTTAAGACTGGACTTCGAGTGCCAGATAAGCTCAGAGTAAAGCCAAGTTAAGCAGTGACCAGGATAACAAATAAGCACCAACTAGCTTCACTTCACTTGCCAACAGAGTGATCACTGTCAAGAGGCTAATGGATGGGCATGTGGTGTCCCAGTGAGGTCATGGACTTTGATGGCTTTCCTCTGACCTGCTCAGAGGAAAGCAAAGTTCATCACTGGGCATTATGCCTGATTTTTTTTTTAATGATAAAGAAGAAAACAGAAGCAGAAAGAAAGCTGAGCTTCACAGTATCTTGACAACATGTTGAAGATGACGTATCATTCACATTTTCAGGTTTATATTTTTATTGTGGGGCTCTACTGGAATATTTTTGTATGATTTAAAATTAAAAAAACCTCCTTGTTTATCTTATACTGGCCCTTTATGGAGCCCCCTTCAGCCTGAAAGAGGCTGTTTTAGCTTCTGTCTTTTAGCTTAGATATAGACATGCAACATTATAACAGTATATAAATGACAGAAAATCACTACTATTCAAACCCCACTACTATACATGAGTGGTTGTTAAGTGTGTTTCAGTGGTTGGGGGTCCTGAGACACCCAAATGGTCCCATAATGGGGAATGAAGAATAGTTCATTACAACCAAATATAATTCACTAGAAATTGTCCTACTTGTGTGAGAATCAGCTTTTTAATCAAATGTTTCACCCTCACTGCCATTGTCTAGACAGATTAAAAAATAAGTAAATCCAATAAAAAGCTCATGAGGACCGAAATCGGACAATGCTGCATTAAATAAGGGCTTTAATTTGTGTCGATGGTATCTGTGGTTCTGTGGCAGGAAAATGTTTGAGACCTTCTGCACAAAAGGACCTAAATTGAATTTGGCCGTGCAGTGTCATTTTAATTGTTAAATAACAGTCCCTTCATTTGCCTTTAGGAGCTCTAAAAAATAAAACCTGTTAATTCGCTGCTGTCCTCCACTTGTCTCTCCTGCTTTCTGCTTCACTTTATCCATGACCTGCTTTATGGAAAAGCAAAAAAGAAGAACTTTGCCCAAAGCAGCCTTTCTGTGCTTGTTGTACATCAAAAATCCTTCATACATTGATCGATGATATTGAAATTGGGAAGTGTCTGCAGGATTTCTGAGAAAGATGAAACAAAAAGATGACACACAGACACACACACTTTAGTAAGCCTTAGCCATCAACCAAGTTAGAGCCTACAATTTACAACTATCCTCTTCATCTTTCTGCACAGCTCTCTCTTCCTGTTTAATATTTAATGGATACAGCTATTTTTTTTTCCGCCTTTTATGCGTTCATAAAGTTAGGACTCTTGAGAGATTGCTAGAGCTTGTCTGTGTATAGTATGTGTATGTGCATATGAGAGATCTTTATTTGCTACATCAGGGCTTTTCCAGAACAAACACCAAGTAGTTACATGGCACTTTTTTTCAAATCAGTGTTGCAGAAAGATGTGACAATTAAAGTATGACATTTCCATGGACCTTTTCACTTCTTACTGTATGAGTAATACTATGAACAAATCAATATGTTGAAAGAATGAGTCTGCAAAAGTTACATGACTGAAAGCAACCCAGTCTCACATCAAAATGTGTACTAGCTACGTTGGTCTGCAGCACAAAACATATTAGTTTCACAATAATGGCTCTAAAATTGTGAGATGCCTACGTATGTTTATTTTTTCATTTTTTTTGGCCTGCATCTGTGTCACATGACTGATTCATGACGTGTGCGCACCGGCCAATTTTTGTTCTTACCACCATGCGTATGGTAGTGAATCAGAATCATTCTACATTGACAGGCATAGGCCTGCTATAATTAATTAGCATACTACCACGCCCCCTTTTCTCTCTGTGCAGCAGTAGAGAGAGCTGTCATGTAAGAGGGCTGTGATGGTAAAAATGTTGAAACACTTTACTGCTGGTGAAATGCAAACAATAGTTTCAGAAGTAGAAACCAGAAAAGGCAGATTTGGCTAGTAAGCATGTCACTGGCACAACCGTTTGGTGCCTGATTGTAAGTGCAGTCTGCATACCTGTTGCACCACTACCACGCAGTACGTCTGTAACAAAATATAAGCGTGGTGAATGTAGAGATCCGTGGAATTGATCTAAATAAATCTTTACTGCCGTGCACCATGTTTCGTCTCTGTCCACAACAGGCCGTGATGTAACAAAAGCAGAGCGTCCCTACTGCCACTACTGAACTGTCAGGCAGTGAACGCCACTATCTCTGTTAAGAAAAGGCGTTTTATAGCCTGTGATTGTAAAATATGAAGTTGGTCATTAAATTGTACATTTCCAAGAATATGTGGTTGAGGATATTTAATATGAAATTATCATATCTTAAACATAGTCTTCCTAAATTAAAACTGAGCCACGTCATCCACTTACATATTTATGATACATATACATATTTGCAGATTAATTTTCTGTCAATCGACTAACTCTAAACATTTTGTCATTTTAAATAACATTAGCTGTATTATAATAATGACATTTTTGTATTAGCTTTATGTTCATCTGTCAATCTGCTCATTAATTGAAATTGAAGCTCTTTTCACTTTTCTGGGAGTTTTCCACTTGCTGAGTGAAAAGTTACTCTAATAAAGTTCTAAAAGCACAATCACTCCTATGGTCTGCACTTTGAGATCCTCTTCAAAAGTTTTCCCTCATCAGCCTCTAAAAGGGTGAAAGGGGACATCAAGGCTAGACCTTTACATTAGATATGTTGTATCCTTTTAGTTCATATTACTGCAATAAATGAAATGGTCAGTGTTCGGTTTTGTGGTCCAGATCTCTCCGTGATGCTGCAACAGCAATATAGCAGTTGTGGCTACAGACCACATTAATACTGTAACTGGTGGATGATCATTTTTACAAATAAAAAAGGGAGACCAGTTTTGCAAAATGAGAACTCCATTAAGGGTAGCCTGTTGAATTTTAATTATACATTCAGTATTTCTCACCAGTGTACATTGTATGTGTCCTTAGTGTCTAACAAACACTTTCCGCCTCACCTAAAATGCTCCGGAGTGCTCAATTTGTCCTACTGAGTCATCCATTGTCAAATCAGATAAGGTTGTTGCAGCACTGTCTCAGATTTTCTTCAGACCTTGTCTATATCATGAATGGGTCCCAAAACCAAGGTCTGTAAAATATTTCTCTTCAAATACTATGTTTTCATATTTTTTCAGCCCTTAATATTATTTCATTTTTATAGCCTCAAAAACACCTTATCTGGGAAGCTATGTTTGGGCATTAATATCTTGACAAGTATTGTTCCTAGCCTCACCAAACTTTGTAGGATGGAAGACAAACATGTGTTCTGTCAAAACCATTAATCATCTGTACTGCATGTCATTTTGTTTTTATAAGGCCCTAGATTTTGAAAAAAAAGTGCAGAATTGCTAAACGAGAGTGACATTGAGGGTACTACAAACCCATTTTTTTGCGCCCATATGGTATAAATCATTATTTTTTCTTCAAAAACAATCTTTTACTAATTTTGTGCCAATATTTGAGGTCTCTACCACTAACTGACATGAAGATATTATGAATAAAACAAGGCGTGGTAGTATTTCATAGGACCAAAATAGTATGTGGGTTAGCTAGAAAGAACATAAAAATGTACATGGAAATTGGAACTGGTACAAAGTGTCAATGTCCTTCCATGTTTCCTTTATACAAAAATAGACACAGATTTGAGAGATATTTTTATCTGTGGCAGAAAAACGTCCATTTAATTTCAGGGTTACATTTTTTTTCTTAGTGTCCATGATTATTGAATTCTTGTGTCATAGGAATTGTAAGAAATAAAGGATAAACATGTTTTGAGTATGTTCATTGGAATAAAGGGAATTTTAGATGGGAATTGTGTCTCTGGTAAGATCCTGGTTATTGAAAATAAGTGAAATATTTTGATAAAATCTCTGGAGGAATAAGTGGTATCCTAAATGGCCTTCTTAAGCTCCAGTGGGAATATCTAAATGTGTTTCCACATAAAAGGTTGGATGTGTTCATACATGTAAATTTACAGCGTGCATGTTAGAAAGCTATATGCCCTGATAGTAAAGAATATAGCCTATATTAATGACATATAGTAAAACGAGCCTACAGAAAATATGTATTTCTTTACTCTAATTAATATTTCAGATGCTGCGACACACATAAGTACAGATAATAAGGGAACACCCTGCTTCTTCACTATGGATGTTTTTTCATAGAGCCAAAACAATGCCTTTAACTATGTGTTTTTATCTATGAAGGGAACATAGAAGGACACTAGCACTTTGTACACTAAATGACCATACATTAAGCTATTTCCACATACATTTTTATGTTCCTACTAGCTACCCCATATACCATTTAGGTCCTAGGGAAATGACTGAAAAGTGCTACCATGCCTTGTTTTAATCACAATATCTTCATGTCCATTAGTGGTAGAGACCTCAAATATTGACACAAAAGTAATGAAAAGATTGTATTTGAAGAAAAAATGATGATTGATGCCATATGGGTGCAAAAAATGGGTTTATAATACCATCAATATCACTCTTGTTTAGGAGTTTTGCACTTTTTTCCAAATCTAGGGCTTCATAGAAAATCAATATGCATGCAAACTTTTAATGGTTCAGTCATACTGAGAACATGTTTACATTCCATCCTACAAAGTTTGGTGAGGCTAGGAATAATATTTTCCAATATAATAATGCCCAAACATGGCTTCCCAGATAAGGTGTTTTAGAGAGTGTAAAATTAAAAAAATATCGAGGGCCAAAAAATATAAAAACATTGGAATTGAAAAAAATATTTTACAGGCCTTAGTTTTGTGACCCAAACATTATGTTGACAAACTTTGAACAAAATCTGAGATGGCGCTGCAACCACTTTCCTGGATTTTGCCTGATTTGACATGGAATTACCCTACTGTACTCAGTTCCACTTTGATTGTCCCACTGATGGCAATTCATTTCACATAGTGGAATTTGCGGTTTTGTCACCCACTTTGTACGTGTTTCACACAGTCGTCTAAGGCTCTTTCAAGAGGGGCAGACTTAAACACCTCAGATGGCAGAGTATCTGCTCTTTTTAGCCATTGTGCAACTCCAGGCCTCTGAGGCTCTGATACCACAGCTGGCTTGAAATCAGCTGACCTGAGATGATGCCATATAACATCCCTTATCAAATCCTATTTTTAACACACTGGCTGCTACAAAGCAGGGATCAGGCTGATGACACTGAGCTTCCTCCAGGAGTGACTGCCAAGCAGGTTGCTAGAGATAACTACTGTAGGAGGCAGCTGTTTCCTTCCTCTGGGCTTCTGGTCACCTCATACATGAGTGACAAGCCCTCGGATTTTATGGAGTTGTGCCACAGCTCAGCCTTTTCTTTCTGCAGATTTTCCTACAGTCAGTTTCCATGTTGTTAAAGATGCATTTCGATCAATCTCCTGTCTTGTGATTTCTGTCATACAAATCTGCTGCAACACTTGAGCGAGGGCTCACGTCTTTGATCAATTGAGTGTCATGGCCACTAGCGAGATTTCTGATGCCCCAGCTGGCCTAATGACCATTTTGTGTGCTGGTACAGCCATTGGCCAATAGTTTGCCTAGACTGATCAGCCTCATCATTGGCCTCACCTGTTGAACTAACTGAACAGTATATATCTTGTCAGTCCTTTTGTCAGACAAAATGTGAATACTGAATAATTCTGCAAAACCCAAATTACATCCATTGACAATGTTCAAAAAGATTCGGCATTCTGTAGTGTGGTTAAGGTTAAGGAAAGATCTTGGTTACTCTGATAAAAAAAGCTTTAATTACAGGTCTGTGACAGAAGAAAACTCCAGTCTCCTGCCTGAAAGTCTGACTTTACTCATGCCTGTCTACTAATCTGTCCTCCACACCGTTACAGTACTTTTCGCCTCACTACATAAAGGACACACTACTCCCTGCATTGGCACTGAATGTTGCCACTGGACATAAATTGGATGATGTGGATTGTCCAATATGGACTTAATTCCTTGCACACTGGGATGATCTTGTTCCAGAACCAGGTTGCTGAGAGTTGGAGATGCCAACACCAAGCAGTCTTTATTCCAGCTAGCCCTGCCTCAGTGCTTGTAGTCAGCACACATAGTTGTTTCTGTTTGTGCCCTTTGTGACAGTGGCATTCTACTGTTTCATGTTTAACCTCGCAATAATCACATCAAGTCAAAGTCTAGAAGACAGAAATCATTAATGTGCCGTTTTCTCAACAATCAACACTGTGATATGAGAAATTTTAATGTTTAATTTTTCCCACTACATTTTCCCATTTTAACCCAATTAAAATGCAAATAAAATGCAAACTTATTTTATATGCTGATTTTAACTCAGTCAAAGAAAGTGCACAGAATAGTTGTAGACCGAAATGTAATGAGCCAAATATGCATATTAAAGGAGACATTGCTTAGTAAATTTGATATATTTTGGCATTACAGAGTAACTTAACACCAAGCTGAAAAGTATTGTTTCACTGACCTCTTCATGGTTGAGTCTGTTCCACCAGCATCATTGTCAGGTGAGTCTAAGGCTGCATACTGCACCAGATAAATGAGAGAATTAAACAGTTTGTATTAGCTACAAAAGCTAACAGTGCTTTTAAAAGTCTCCACTCAGACAAATAAAGTGTTTATTTGGCATTTAGCCAATTTGAATTCTAAAGTTCCCACTATGCAGCCTGAATAAACTGCTTCTATAACCTAAAAATAGGCCAATTCCCTTGTCTTCAGTGTATTGTATCTGGGGCTGTTTAACAAGTGCTCCCATAAGGCCTTGTTCCGTCTCTCCACCCTTCTCTCTGGTCTCTTATCTCCTCCTCTCACACTCTCATACCTGCATTACATTTTTCCCTCCCTCCCTCTCCTTTGTCCTTTCAGTCTTTCTTTTGTGGTGACTATAACGCAGATCCCATGATGCCTCTCCTTCGTCCATCGGTTCTTGCTATACTTTAAAAGCAGACATCAGCTATTGTAAAGTTGCTCCCTGCTGGCCCCCTACTTCCCACCCTAATTACATCCTTACATCTTGTCCTACAATCCCCCCTTCACTCCCTTCTTCCTTCACTCCCTCCTTATCTTATCGCTTCACTCCACGTAGCTCCCTCTTGCCTCCTTCTGGCTATCCCATTCCACCATCTTCCCTCCCTCACATTTTCTCTCTAACACTCATCCACAAAAGACACACAAACAGACATGGATGGTAGAGAGAATAGGAAACCAAAGAAATTGTTCTGCCACACTTCTAGAACATCCTTTTAGTGTGTACACTAAAAGGATGTTCTAGAACCTGCTCAAGTTTGTGTATTCTTAAATGTGAAAATTTTCTAAACACTAGAGGTATCTTAATTAAGCCTGATGTGCTTTTCATCTCCCTGAAAAAAACAAGTAGAAGTATGTCAAGGAAATGTAGGACACAGAGACACAAAGAGACGGCAAGAATTAAAGTAGAAGGTTTTTTCTTTCAGGTAAATGAGGGATTTAGCATAATGTGTGCCTTGCCTGTTATGGCATCAACAGAATATGAGGTTGGGTAAATATCTCTGTTCACCGTGGGTAGAGCTGATGAGGGGATTATTGAGGGAATAATCCTTTTAAATGTGACTCTTGTCACTTCTGTGTCTCTGGCTCTCTTCTGTTGCTCTGTCTCTCTCTGCATATGTTTATGGTTCCCATAAGAATGAGTGTTTCCATTTGCTGAGCCTGTAGTTCTTACACCGTGTCTACGCTAAAAGCGTCTCAGTCGCGTTTTTCAGACGTCCATGTCACACCTCTGATGGAACAGTATGCTTTAATGTTAATCAATAGAGCTGTCTACACAGCCCACGCATAACCACGACCCGAAGAGTATGTTTAGGCTTCAAGTCTTGTTCTAGGCACATAGCTACAGTCATTGTGTGTTGGGCTCTGAGTGCTTTCAAAACGTGGGTGACCTACGCTCAACACTGTACCTGAATGCCTCCAGTGTAGACACACAGACAGAACACTCACTGCTGCTGCTGCTCTGCTAAACGTGCTGCCCACGCTATGCTTTTCTGTGTAGACACAGTGTTAGGCTGCATTCAGACTGCAAATAGTCCTTTGTTAAAACAATGCAAGGGGCTGTGATGGTGGTGACTTGTTGTTAAGGTACCAGTGAGACAATGAAATACAATCCAGGCACTCAAATTCGAGCTACAGATTAATGCATTTAAAGGCTAATCAGACACCAAAACCCTGCACAGTGGTTTGTAATACTCACAGACAGGATTTTACAAAGTTATCGTGGCAGCAACTTTTGTTGTGTTGATCGCAAGGTAAACAGTCGAATACAGCGTTCACGTTACAAAAGTAATCCAATTGGACTGTGCACTTGCATGTATGTGATTGGCCACCGCAGTGCCTCATCTTGCGGCAAACGTTGAGCCCAGTTCAACTTTTTTGCCAGATTACCCTGCATTGTTTTGCTAGAGTCCTCTACATTGGCACCCCTGCTATATCAACGCACTTCACTCATTCAAATTAAGTCAAAACAGTGTTTTTTGTCAGTCAGAACACCAGCTTAAGATTTTGAAATGGCCATATCTGTAAAACAAGTGGCAGTAACCTAGTAAACTATTAAACCAGCTACTGATTATGAAGGTACTTACGCTGATAATCTTTTGCATCTTTACACCGACTCCCCTGTGCTCATCATTTCATAAGTATGTTGTACAACAAAGTATTACTCAAACTTCTAAATTATTTTAAGTCATAGACAATTTCCAAATTTTCCAAAGGTACTAGATGTGTCTGATGTGCCTGACTCACAAGGAAATGTGTAAAAGCACATTTTATGCACAGCAACCAGAATATTTCTGTAACAAGAAAAAAAGAAGACATTTTGGATATTTGCTAATATGTAAGAATTGCAACAAGATAATTTTCAACTGTACTAATGTCTTAACTTACCTTCACTCCTCTATCTAATTGGTTTCTTTTAATATTTTTGGTTAAAATATTATCTTTTCAGAAAGTCCTGTGTCACCACAAAAGATCATGTTTCCCTGTCAGCTGCCTTAATATTTGGAGTGCCTCAGGAGTCAATTCTTGGTCCAGCAATGTTCTCTTTGTAAATGCTTCCACAAGTTAAACCTACTTTGTCATTTTGATATTTTTAATTATTATTACGCTGATGATACACAGCTTTATCAATCATCTAACTACCATGACTATATGAGGCCAGATGTAATTCAAAATGGCCAATCTGTGATAAAAGGAAAAATGTTAAAAACAGGAAGTATTTTTATTGACTCAGAGGCTGTTATCCACAATTACTCATTTTCACTCAAAATGTTGAATCTCAACTTTCTGAATTTTTACTGTCTTGTGGAATCGTTAGTTTAGGCCTGGTTGTTTTAGCTAAGAACCATTGAAAACATCAGGCAGCCTCTTTGACCTAAATATTTGGAAAGTCATCCATTCTTTCATCACATCACTGTGTGACTACTGTACTGTAGCACCTCTTTCAGCCAGCCTCTCAGCTTCAGCTCATTCAGAGAACTGTAGCTTAACGAAAAACAAACAATTTAGGCAATACATTAAATTGAATATAGCCTCTCTTCATTGGCCCTCCATCACCTTTAGAATCAATTATATTTTACTAACAAGTAGGCTCCTGTGTGCAGTTTTTGTCCCCTTTCACCAAGTCTGCCATCACCAGAGAAACAACTGCATTGGTCATTTGTTCAAATGCATAAAAAGACAAGATACACCTGACAAATGAGGTAGTTGTGCAAATAATTACCATTGTGATAGTGCTGCAAACCTCTTATGGGAAGACATTGTGGTGGACAATTGACTGCACTAAGTGTCTGACTTTGAAACTACAAGCCACTTTGCAAAAGCTGTTTGCATCCTTTCGTTGACCAACAGTCAACATTGTTTTTTGTTTGTTTTTTACCACAACTACAATCTTTCCCTATCTGTAACCAAATCATTTTACTAGGCTAAACTTAGCCAAACTTCAACCAAAGAGGTGGCAGGTCACTAAATGCTAATTGTTTTTCTAACAGTCATATAGGTCATTTTGTAGAGAATAGACAATTGCCATTGACCTATTTTGTCAATTAGGCATTTGGTGCTCTGACACTGGGATCAACCTCAGGTCCTCAGATCAAACACTGTATGCTAATGCAAGGTCAAGGCATAAAACTGTTGGAATCTGTACTTTGGGTGCTGTTTCTCATCTTGGAGGCAGCCTTACTCAAAGTCTCAGAAAGGCCAAGTCAGTGTACCCTTTGAAAAAGCATCTCAGAATGCACTTGTTTTAATTTGCATTTTGCTGAGATGATAACTTTATGCAGTATTTACCTTCTTGAAGGTGTCCACATTTTTACATTTTGGTCTATTTTTCTTCTCTTTTTACTTTCTTACTTCTGTCATTACAATTTAATGTCCCTTGCTCATATTTGCAGGGGTAGGCAGAGACACTGACTCAAAGGTTAATTGAACCGAAGATACAGGATGTTGGCTCAAGCCAAGGTGTACACAACACACAAACACACACTCACACAGGGCATTTTGTAAAGCTCCTTGTATGACTCCCCAGTTTCTTTTGTCCTCTCCTTTTCTATAATTTTTCTCCCTCTTGTTTCCACGTCTTTGCCCTTCTCTCCTACTGCACCACCGTCTCCTTATAATTGGCTGTCATTGTCAAATCATGCTAGTGCAGTAGATGATTGTGTGTGTGAGTAAGCGTGCATTGATGCACAGCAGGTGTCACTGTTTTTGGTGAGGGCTCCTTACTAAGAAGAATTCCAAGTATAGAGAGCCAATTATTGTTAGTGGGATACACCATACATGTGCAGTACCGCATATACATATGGCGGGATCTGTAATGTTGTACAGAATGTTTATGTCAAATTCTAGTGTCACAGTTTTTCAAATACATTGTAATTTCATGTAAGTTCAAAGAGTAATGACATGTCATCATGGCAGTAATAGTTGATGCCTTTTTCAGATGTCTTCTACAGGCTTTGGGAATAGCAGCAGACTAGTTAAAGAGACATCCAAGACCCTGCGAGACAAAAGTGGAAACCTTAGAACAAGCTGTCATGCCTCTGCAACAGCCGAAAGCTGTCTTATGAATGAGACTTTGATCCAAATATCACTTTACAAAATAATTGACAGCCCAAAATTAAAGCACGCTTCCTTACAGATTAGTCAACATCCTTAGTAGAATCATGCCCTTAAATGTTTTTTTATCACTTGTAAATATTCATACGATCATATTATCAGTGATGTTTAATGAATAGCAGGTCATAATTGACTCTGTATTGTATTCATATTCCCGAACCTGCTGTTATGTTTGCTTCAGTTAGAGGTTTCTGAGAATAAGTTTTGACAACCAGAGTGTAACTGAAATCTGGTGGGAGCAGTGATAACAGTGGTGTAAAGTAAGGTGGTGGATTTTTCTAGTAAAAGAAAACATTCATGCCTCCCTGCCCAATTCAAAACATGCATTGCATTTTGGTCCATTAAGACTACTGACAGATACTTGAACATCTGTCTTCACTTTCTCTCGCAGTTCCTGTTGAAATGTCAAAATCTAGACAGAAGGCCGTTTGTGGAACTGACACCAAAATATGGCAATGCAAATGAGTTTTGAGACAAAAAATGCCTATCTGCCAATCTAAACATAAATTGATTGTATATTTGAGAATAAAGCTGACATATCTATTTTTATTCAGAACTAATAGAATGATTTGGTCAAACTGGAAGGGACTAGTGTGTGTTTTTGGCTACCAGTCTATTTTGATATTTATTGTTGGTTCCAGTTAGAGCTGAAAGGCTTGAATAGCTACTAGAGAATTAGAATAGAATTTTTATTGCATTCATTTAGATCTACAGGTGTTGGTCTCAGTAAAATGTGGGAATTGATTGTGACTTGATTGGGACCATGGGTTTGGTTGTGGGATTTTTTCTGAAGTGGTTCAAATGAGTAGTTTGCAATTTAAAACCCACTCAAAAACAAACAAAGGAACCACATCAGAGGAGTCCAACAGTGAGAATGGAAACAGCAGCTATTAAAACACCTGTGTCTAATTCACTCGGAGGGTTTGTTGGAGTTGGGTTTCCCTTCCTCACCAATGGTCAGGTGACGTCCACTTCCCAATGGTAGATAATTATTCTTGCACACTACAAACAACCATACATCCTATTATTATGCAACTATTCTTAACCATATTAGCATGGATCAAGGGATGGCATTGTCAGCCTGTCGGTTGGTCCACTACTTCGGTCCAGACTGAAATATCTCAACAATTATCAGATGGCTTGCCATGAAATTTTGTACAGACATTCATGGTCCCCAGAGGACGAAGCCTATTTTGGTGATCCCCTGACTTTTCCTCTAGGGCCACCAAGAGGCTGGCAGTTTAGGTTTTTAGTGAAATGTCTCAACAACTACTTGATGGATTTCTATGAAATTTGGTATTGACGGTCATGTCCCTTCTGGGGTGAATTGTTTTAACTCTGTAGATCCCTTAGCTTTTCCCTTATCACTATCATCAATTCATTTTATTTTCTGCAATACTTTGGTTCATGACCAAATACCTGCAAAAGTGATATCCCCATCAGCTTTAGCAAATTTGTAAATGTAGTGCTAATTATCAAATGTCTAAGATGGTGAACATGGTAAACATTAAACCTGCTAAAAATCAACATGTTAGCATTGTCACGGTGAGCATGTTGGCATGCTGACAGCTTTTGCTGTCCAAACATTCACTGAATTCTGATAAACTACAGAAGCTTCAAGGTCCTTGAGTCTGTGGCCGGACCAGCCAAAAACTCTTCAATCCAAAAGTTAAATAAATTCAAGATCCATTCTGTCAGGACAGTGATCCAAAAACGTAGCCCAATACAGTAGTGACACATAAAATTAAAAACAAAAATGGAAAGATTATAAGATCATCACTGTATTGGTGATAAAAAGTCACCTTAAAGTGTAGTAGACTTTCAATAATGCCTCTGAATCAATTTCTACAATCTCGTTAGTGATGTAGAAAAACAGCAAAAATATTACTAGTTTAGTGGTTTAAAATTTTTATCTTATATAGATACAATATCTGGATGCATCTACATTTGGGATTTTAATGTAAATGAGTTTTGTGGTGATGGGTGACTACTGTATATCAGTAAGTTAAACAACTAGTCTATCCTCTCAAATGTGCACAACCAGCACTGAACACTTCTGAAACAGAAGTGGCATAATTCAGACATTGTCACAGACAATTCAGTCCTCACTATCACATCAGGACTTTGTGCAGCTCAGACAATGTGGCATTTTGAATTGATGAAGCCAAAGGGACACTTATGTAGTATTGATCTGCAAATGTGGTGTAGCTTGTTATGCAGTGCTCTGTTAGGGTTTGGTAATGAACAAACTAGCCATGTCTGTCAACAAACCAAATATAACTTGCAATGTTAACCTCTGTTGTCATTGTCAAGCATAACCATGGAGAAGAACTATTTAAACTATAACATCTATTTATTCTATTATTTTGTTTGTGGAAAACACTGCAAAACTCGGACACAATTGGCCAAGGATGTACTGTGGTGATCTTAAGCCTCCATTATGTTTATTTGTACTTTTTTATAAACCACTTTGCATGGAGCTGAACATCATTGAGTGTCACCTTGGTGTTGATGAGTATCAGTGACGCTCAGTTTCTTCAGTTTTGGTCAATCGGCTCTAACAACACACCAGTGATTCATGAACCAGGAGCAAAATGCATTACGAGGATAATTGGGAAAGGTGTTATGTCATTAAAACACAGCTAGCGGCACAATATGCAGGCAATTGTTGCAAGAATCACAACACGGATGCTTTTAGTGAATCAGAACCGCCTTGAACCAACTGCTTTGATTCATTATAATACATATCAATGTAACCTTTTGGGAAGGACTTTAATTTATCTGCAGGTTCAATGCAAATGGGCATTCTGAGTTGTAATACAGCATGCATGACAAAACATCTCAAGATGCAATCTTCACCACTTTTTTCTCTGATTTTTCTGTTATTGTTTTTCTCAAGCACAAACCCCTTTCAAGTTTCACACCCCAACCTTTACAAAGGTCCTGTTTTTTGCCAAGTGCTAACACATCCATATACAGTTGTGCTCATAAGTTTACACACCCTAGTAGAATTTGTGAAATATTGGCCATTTTTTGGAAAATGTGACCAACCATTTATTTAATTTATTTGAGCCATTTATTTTCACATAAATCGGTTTGCCCTTTTTAAACTATAATGATAACTGAAAAAGTTTACATACCCTTGAATGTTTGGCCTGATAATAAACACACAAGTTGACACACACTGGTTTAAATGGCTATGAAGGGTAAGTTTCCACACCTATGACTTGTTTGATTGTAATTAGTGTCTGTGTATAAATAGTCAATGAGTTTCTTAGCTCTTGAGAGACCCTGCACATTTCATCCAGGGCTGCTCTGACTTTACTAGATACTGAGCCATAAGGAAAGCAAAAGACCTGTCAAGGAATGCGAGCAAAGGGAGTTGAACTTTATAAATCAGGAAAAGGATATAAAAAGATATATTTGAAAATGCCAATCAGGAGTGTTCAAGCTCTGATAAAGAAGTAGAAAATTAAGGGTTCTGTTGATACCAAGCCACGGCCTAGTAAACTAACGAAGATTTCAGCCACAATTGCCAGGAAAATTGTTCAGATTGCAAAGAAAAGCCCACATTCAAATTCAGCTGAAAGTTGCATGTGGTTGTTTCAAGATGCACAATAAGGAGGTACTTGAACACAAATGGGCTGCGCGGTCAAGTTGCCAGAAAAAAGCCATTAATGTGCCAATGGCACAAAACGGCCTGCTTACAATATGCCAAACAGCACCTAGACAAGCCTCAAAGCTTCTGGAACAAAGTTATTTGGAGTGATGAGACCTAAATTGAGTTTTATGGTCACAACTATAGACACTATGAATGGTACACATCTTGCATATTCTGCCAGGGTATGTAAACTTATGAACACAACTATAGTGTCTTGATGCGATTTAGCTGTCTCTAAATTTACACTTGATAAAATATTTTTATTGTATGAACATTATTTTTCTTCTTGCCAAAGGCTGCCATGGATGTCACTTACTTCTGTAATATAGCATTTCCTTATTCCTTACATTTCTTTATTCTTTTTCCCATTCACAAGAAATCTAACGATTGATTTTTGTCAAAAAGTACAATTTTCTACCAAAATCCAGTGTACCAATGTCCTATTGTTTTAGTGACTGGAAGTGATGGATGAACAGTACATATGCTTGGATCTTCTGTCTTAACACAGTCTGATAATCCAGGCATGTTGGTGCTATGAGAAAAAAAGGTCAGTGAGAGGACTCATTTTCAAAGTCACCATCAAAAAACAAGCGTGAATTAATTGCTGAATTACATCAAAAGTGAAATTTAAGTTTCATCCGAACTCTAAAAGAAAAACTGGATGTCAAAGAGAGAAGTCTCTGTTTGAACATTGCGATAATGAATAATTACCACTGAATGAGCCAAACTCATGCTGAGCTGTGCTTTCTTCTGCTGATCATCTCTACTAAAGATAAGAAGAATGGAAGAAACGGGAAAATTGCAAACGAGGAGATGAAGAGACAGTTAAGGAGGGGGTTGATAAACAATAAACAGAGCTGAAAAAGAGATTGATAGTATAAAAAAGATACAAGTCAAGAGAGGCAGAGAGAAAGCAGGGAGGAGAAGGAGCCATAGTAATTATAGTCATCTCCTCCCCTCAGCTCTTTGGTAAATAAACGAGCATCAATTAGCCATGATGGCTTCCAGTTGCCTCAGTGTCGGAGTGCTAATTAATTTCATCTTTGCATTCTTGCTGCTCTCCTCCCCCTCCTCTGTTGTCCCTCTTTTCTTTGTTTGTTTCTCTCACTGTAATTTTTTCAAATGTCTTTTAATGAGTTTTTTTTTCTTATTTAGGATCTTTTAAAGATTCAACTACGGCTCGTCTTCAAATATATTTGGCTACATTTGAAAAGGTTTCATGTCAAAATGCTGTACAGTAATGCCACTGTAAGACAATTGTAAGTTGATCTTCAGAGTGGAGGTCTTCACAGGTCCAAAATGTTGGACCGGATCCAAAACAGACCAATGGAAAACCTAACCGAACCTGACATGCATAAATTAATTTTGAGAAAGGAGAGACCCGATCCGAATAGACCTGAGCCTAATAGACCCAATCCAAACTGTGGTCAACTCGAACTGACCCTAACAGAGCGAGAACACAAACACCAGCAGAAAGATGTACTATTAATTAAATCAATCAGCTAACAAGCATCCATAGTGGGAAAGAATATAATAATGATAATAATAAGTTCTAAAAATGAATGTTAAGTTATAGAAACTAAAATAATTTGTTTATATGCTTCAAAGACAAATTTATATAAATAATTGAAAGTCCTATTCTACCTCCTGTACAAACAATAAAACTGTAGCCAACTGGGTTATAGATAGACAAAAGACAAAATTCTAACCTAATTAATATCTGTGAATCAAATTCCAAAAATCCAAAATTCATTTAACAGCGTAAATCTTGGAGACGACTGATTTTCCTAAAATCAGATCAGCTTCAGTTCCCTTGTCAAGACTCTGCTTTGTCAACTATTTGCATAAAACAGGAGCAAACAGCTGATGTGCCCATTGGTTTTATCTCTTTAAGACCTCTATTTAACTGTTGTATTTTGCAATAATACAGACAAATGTTACTTTGCTACTTTAAGTAAAGTAATATATAATTAAGTAAATATCTGCAAAAAGACAGTTATGTCAGTCATCCATAATGAGTTTTACAGTGAGGACAGAAATCACTTTATTTGTTAAATATCACATTTTGTAAGGTTTTGTTAATGAAAGAAAAGGTTTTTTTTCACCATTTTTTTTACATTATATTACATTTACACTATATTAAATTGAAAATGAATGTGTGTCTTGTTGCTGATGCCTATGGCTGCTCATGATGAATTGCTCAAAAGCAGCTTTAACCAAACACCATCCTTCACAACCAGGCATGCAAAATAGCAAAACACTATAAATTTGTTCACAGGTTTTGTGATGATGATTTACAACGTGACAGTGTATATTCATGGAAATGAACACAGGCAGCATGGTGCTGCACTGTTTCAGTCATCAACTGGTTGCCTTTGAGTGACATTGTAGGACAATGAATCCCTTCCAGCTCCAGGGCTACTGAAATGAAAGAACTGATTACTCATTATCTGCGCGCATGTTAATGTCTTGATTGCGCAGAGCTCATTTCTTGGCTAATGCAGCATGGACATACATCTACACACACCCTGGATAAAATCTTGTTACTTCTGACAGCAGCACTGAAACTAGTGCAGAGCATTTTTTAATTAGCGAATCACTAAGATGTAAATTTTGCCCTGCTAGCAGTTTGGCTTAAGGATGGCATTATCTTTCAAGTGGTCAATGAGATGTCCAAGACATCTCAACAACCACAGGCCAAATTGCCATGAAATTTGGCATGGTAAGGTTCACAAAGACAGTTTTGTATCTAATGTATCTGGAAAGCTACTCACCACATACCAATATATTGTTTTTCATGTTCCCTAGAGAATCCTGATGGATAGTGTGGTATGTTTACATTAGACATGAGCAATTAGAGGGATACCATATAGAAATTAAACTTCTGCTAGGCATGTTAAAACATTTCAAAAATGTATCATGAAAACGTTATGAATTCTTGATGAGAACATATTGAGTGACCCTGCTAACAGACAAATCTCAAAATATATGCTACAAAGGACTCTCCTTTGACTTCACTAGTCTTACCCAACACTTCTCACTCCCCTGACAAGACTGCTTAAAACAGCTAATTCTCAGTAAATTTTCATACAGATGTGTTTGAGAAATAAACATTTAAAACATTACCCATTCCCGGTATTGCATATTACAGAGATGTTTGCAAAATAAATGTTTAAAAAGTAAATGCTTTTTAATACAGAGGTGTTGTTTTCCTTATATTCTGAATCACCTTACAAAATATTCATCTTAACTGAGGATGTAACCTTTCTACCGAACATTCATTGTTCTTCTCTGCTGATGGGGCCCATTGAATGTATCAGGTGTCCTTTATATTTTTTCGCCCCTGCCCCTCAGACAGCCTAGGACAGCCACTGGTTGGTGTGTGTGTGTGTGTGTGACCGCCTGATGTATCCTGTGTCTGTATCTAGCTACAGTACACGTCACTATTGATTGCTTCAGTTCATTAAATATAATAATCAGTGTGTGCAGAGAATACTGTACACACAAGCACACATACTGGAAATGTTGTTATGTTAATACACATTGATCAACATTGTTCTGATGACATTAAACAATTTATACAATTCAGTAAAGACATAACTAATAATTAAGTCATCTGTCTCTGCAGCTTTATTCAACACTTGAAATAGTGCAGGCTGATGTCAAAATTATGTTCAGTGGGGAGCTGGTAAAAATGGTCTTTTCAAAAAAATATGAACAGTACAGAATGTACAGTACTTATATGTACAGATACCGTATGTAAGGTTGCAACACATATTTTAAAGGGAAAGTTCACCTAAAATGAGTATTCTCTACAATTTTGACAGTGAGATAATCATCAGACTTGATGTCCATATTTGCCTACAATCTATAGCAGAGAGGGTATTTGAGATAATTGGAAGCCAAGAGGAAGTGTGGAAATTGTCTTGTGATATTTTGTCTTGGGGATGGATGTATAATAAAGGAACCATTGGTACAACTTGCTAATAAGGCACCTAATTATAAAGCAGTTATAAGTTGTAATGGCTTTATCAATGGTATGGCAGGTTTCCATTGGTTGATGTTTATCATCTTACAGCATGACACTTGCTCTGTCTTTTAAGCTCCACTCCAATGGATGGTTTGACCAGTTAGCTTACTATAAGGTAAAAAGACGTTGACTATATCAGAGCAAGTAATTGCGACTTGGATGTTGACATGAACGGTATTTACAAATTTGAAACTTGTCATTATAGTAACTCAGATATGACATGAACACAGCATAAAACTTTTGTCTGCGGAAGCTGCCCAAAAGTAGCCCAAGTTATCACAACCCGCTGAAAAACTATTTTGTCTTCAACCCAATTAGCCCAAATGGGTGGAAAACTGTCCAAACTGGCAACACTGCTTGCAGTTTAAGAATGAATTCATGCTGACTTATGGATTGTCCTGTCATTACAAACAATGAACATTGTAGCAAGGAGTCAAAATAAATATCATAAAACCTTGAAAGTGTAAGGCCAGCCAGATACATTTACTAACTTGTTCTTTGCTGTACAATGTAAGGTTCATATCAAAAGATGAATAAATAAGCAGCAAAAGAATACTGTCAGCTTGTGATGATGAGACTCTGTGTTGTGTTGCCATGCTTGCCTTGAGCTTTTTTTTTCTTTAAGAGATGATGTAAATTCTATATGTAGGGGTTTTTCTTTCATCACATATCCCTACTGTACAAAGTATTTCGTATGTTTGCTTCATTGCTCACGAGTCCTTACCAAACTCCTGCATGTAATGAATATTGCCTTATAGTCAGAGGGCTGTTCACTGTGTTCGTGTATTCAAGTTTGAAGGTTTTGGTTGCAGTTGATTGTAGATGATGAGACGTTGAGAATCAGACTTTATTTACCAAGTACATGTGTACAAGGAATTTGTCTTAGTGCAGGTGTCTCAACAGCAATAAAATAGAAAAAATAAGATTAGATAGGCAAAGAAAAGAGATAATGAAAAAGTGTAGTAACAATTGTAAATTTTAAACATGGCGGCTGTGGCTCAGGAGATAAACGCAGCTCATCCACTAATTGGAAGACTGGCTCCTCCAGTCCACATGTTGAAATGTCCTTTGGCAAGTTACTGAACCCCAAATTGCTCCCGAAGGCTGTGCTATCGGTGTGTGAGTGTGTGTGAATGATTAGAAACTCCTCCTGATGAGCAGGTTGGCACCTTGCATGGCAGCCTCTGCCATCAGTGTATGAATGTGTGTGTGAATGGGTGAATATGGCATAAAGCGCTTTGAGTGGTTGCAAGACTAGAAAGGCGCTATATAAAGGCAGTCCATAAGTATATAAATACACAATATATACAGATAATATTTTACATATATTGAATAATGGCTGCACATAAAATATTAGATTGATTTTGTCTTTTGCCATTTTCATATCCTAAAGTTTTTCCCTCTTGTCTTTTCCAGTGTGTCCCCATATGATGTATCAGACTCTATCAGTCCCGTGCACCATCTATGCTCTGTGTGCTCTGTGTGCATGACTGTGTTTGATCAGTGTTGATCCCACCCCATCCGTCTCTGCCAGAAATGCTGAAAGTGATGTTCTGTGTGCTCACTTGTCTTTCATTTGATCCGTCTGTGTTTAAAAAGAGACAAACATGGCATCATAGAAACCCCACTTGTCCTTGGCAAAACGCTGTAAACCCATACTGACATCTCACTAGCCAAAGTTTACACACACACACACACATACACACACACACACACACACACAGCTGGCACAACACACATTTGGCTAACTGTCCTCTTTCATCTCGTCCTCTGACACTTCCACTGAGAGCTACTGTTTGTCTCTGCTGAGATTACTTGGATTGATCTGTCCTGTCATATACGAAACTCCAAGTCTGTCAAAGTATTTTTTTCTTTTTTTTATTTCAAATGAACTGATTCTTTCGCTATTAGTTAAGTTTCTGTTTAATTTTATGATGAGAGAGAAAAAAAAAATCCTCCATACTAAAACGTAAAAGTACATAGCTCATTCAGTCAAGGTGAGAGATTTTGAGGGCAGGCAAAGTTTAAAGATGCGTTTTTTAGCACAAGTAAATCTGTGTGAAAATATGGTGGAGATGATTGTGACACCAGAGGTGTTTCCACTGCTAATATTCCTTTGCAGGATGAGTTATGTAAGCAAAGTTACACAAGAAAATGCCCACAGGTACAAAAACAATACAAGGCAGAGATGATGAATGTGACAATGGGAAGCACATGACGTTTCTGAGTTAAATGATTGTTGACCAGCATAAGTTAGAAATGACACGACATGAAGGCCATGCTGTGGGCTAACATGCACCTCCTCAAAAAACTGGGCTACAGCGGCTACAGAGATTAAGAGAGATCATGTAGAGACTGCAAGAAGCTTTGGCTGCTAATGTTTTCTCCTACAAGTTGCTGATGTCAGTAGAGATTGTCCAGAGTAAATACAAAATGAAACAAGGTGACACACATCTATAGCAAAGCCATTTCCACAGCAAACCTTCTACTCACCACAATGGCACGGTGAATGAAACAATGTAGACCTGCATTGCACGGCAGGAGTCTCAGATGTAAACACAATTAATGTGGGGACTATAATTAAAACACGATACGGCCTGATCACGTACAACACATCGATCTAGTGTTGTGGTGGTTCTATCAACAGGTGAAATCTGACGCAGATATAAGAATTAACCGTAGGTATCTCCAGCATGACTGCTGCAAAAGTTATGAATTCTATCATGTAGTTATGTCTGTGACTTGTAGTTTAAAGGTATGTTTAGCAAACTCAGCTTGATGACAGGCACCCTGAATGAAACCCTGATTACACTTTTGCACATACTGGACCCATTAACACTAACGCAATCACATGCAGTTCTCTCAGAATGTTATTAACCTGCAAGATTAAAGAAGGGAGGATAAGTGCTTCGGTTAAGCACTAATGCATTCTGCCTGCCTGTACTGTGAGCAGCTTGCTAAAAGTGGCTGCTAACAATGAAGATAAAAAGTGACGCACTAACAAGTACATGTGGTGAATATTTCTGCCTCAACGGTTAACTTCCAGTAAGTTAAACAACATGTCCTCTGGCAATTTCAGCTGCTGGTAATACAGTACAGATAATGGAGCTAAAAGCTGACGACTCTTCTTTCTGAATTCATCCTGTTATATGTTGCTTCACTATACAGACACATTTGATTGATCTTTTCAGCCTGTTTAGAACACATCATTTCCTTTCTATCCAGAAGTTATCTCTAGTGTGTTTCCTTGATCTCCACATCCATCTGCACGCATGCTGTGTATACCTGTCCTTAAGTAATAGACCTCTATTGTGCCAGCCCCGCTGTAACGGTCCAGCCTCTTTGTTTTGTCAACCCACCTGCCTTGTTTTTTGACCCTTCCCTGCCTGTTTATGCCCCTTTGGTCCTGGTTGCCTGTTGTGACTGTCTACCTCTTGGTGAACCCATGCTCCGATCAATGACCTTGTAAACTTTGCTTTTACCTTAGCTGTTCTGTCTACGGGTCATGCTCATGAGTCTTCACCCTGCTGAGCCACAGCTCAGACGATCTGTCTTCAAAACATACCAGAAATGTTTTTTTCATGTTTTTTTTCCTCCAGACCCTCTCCCTTTTGCTGTTGTCTCTGTCATAATGATGTGGAGTCATACAACAGGTTGAAACATTTTTGATTTGAGTAGATGTTTCCTGAATTTGTGATGCTGATATGGATGTACAGTATGTCTGTTTGGTGGTGCAATTTGATCGTGTTATGGAACTTAGCAAAGACAACACCAAGTAGTTAATTTAATTAATTTATAAGAGTACCACAAATTCATAATGCTCCTTCACATTGATCGCCTCAAACCTATTAGACACAGCATCAGCAGCTGCTTTTTGGCTATAATAGAAATAAGAATGGTACTTTTATTAAGTTATTTTGTTACTTTGGTTTTAACACACTTCAGAGATATATAGATGCATAATGACATCTGTTTTGAGACATTAAACAATTTCATCTTTAGATGTTGGATTACTACAATACACAGGACTGTACTTTATTAGATGGTATTTATGTCTAGAATCTAGTTTCTTGTTGGCAACTGTTAGAGTACATTACTGTTTTATTTATGAATAATGGAACTTGTTAATATCCTATGAGGTATCATTTGCAAATTTGACTGGTGTGACATATGGTCATCTCAACTCAAATCAGATTGAACTACTGTACCGTAGTGAGCCAAGTGGAAATATGTAAAACCTAAATCAGGTATCATTCATCAATTATTAAATTTAAGTAAACACAGGGGGAGAGAAAGCTTGCTTTATACAATTTTAAAATTTTAGGGAGGAAGTGGAATTTAGATTTAGTTGTTTGTGACATTTAATACTCAAGTCTACTACAAATAATAATAATTTCTCATTTCAGAACATTAAATTTTAACAGCTTGAAAAACCAGCTTGAAACCAGCACATTCTCTTACCATAAGGTATGGGATTCTCTTTTTTTCAAATTTGTGAATTAATGGTGCTAATAAGTGTAGTCTTATGCTTGGTGTGTAACTGTATTATCTATAGCCTTGGTAACTGTGAAGTGCACCAACCCCTAGAGTAACTACCCCCAGGCAAATAATCTTGCTTGCATTGCCAGTTAGTGCTGACTGCATGCTCTTACCACACCCTGTGGAGCCACCAAGTAGCACTGGACTATAGTATAGTCGCTACTGTGAATTTCAAGTGGTCAGAAGTTTAACAGATCCATACCTTTTAACCCACAGAGGTCAGAGCAGCAATACTTTTCATTTTCATTTTTTTGTTTGGCTGAAAATGCATTCAGTTTAACTGTAGTATGCATCAGCACATCATGAGTTAACAAGATTCTATTGCTCAGGGTTATATAATATTTTGACAGTTTTATAATTAAAAGTAGCAAGATGAATGGATGATTTGGTAACTTTGGGTATGATTGAACCAGACCAGAGACCAGATATAGTTGGAACGGCTCAAGATTTATGTCTGAACTCAACAGAATGTAATGGGTCATTCATTGATTATTATCTTTAATTTCCTTCTTTTCTCTTTCCTCTGCATTCCAGTGGGTTCTTATGTCATTTCTCCATCATTTTTACACTTTCTCTCTGCTCTCTGCTCGTCCTTTTTAATTCCTCCTCTTACTTATCCATCTTCTCATCCTACCATCTTCTCATCCTTCCCTCTATTTGTTTTATATTTCTGTTTTATGTTTTTGCTGCAGGAGACAGATGGTAGACCTGTCCCAAAAAGACAACTAATTTCCTCCAATATTTGCCAGTCGCGCAAACACACATGCTCACTCAAAAACACGCTCACTCACAGCTAATAACAGAGCCTGACAAACACACATATTTAGAAGTCAACAGGAATAGTCAAGCCATCATCTTCTCCACAGGAGATTGTCGTTGTCTTCTCTTATTTCGCTAACAGCACCAGACTTTATGAGATGCCTTCATGTCACTGACACGATGACAAAAATGACTGATGGAGAAATGTTAAGGTTTCTTTCCAAAAATATAAAGAACTCCACATACTGCACACTCTGTTTTGATTCAGCTTCCAAAGCACCTACAGAGAGTAAAGGTGCCAGTATATTAAAAAGCAAATTGAAGTGCTGTCAGACGCAGAGTAGGAAAATATACTCACTGTGACAGGTGCTGTGTTCGTTTATGATGCGCCACGTCAGTGTTACAGGTGTCTTTATATGGCCTCTGCTTATTGAGTGACACCCCTGTAACAAGTCTATCATCAACTTTCTTCTTGCTCAGTAGGCCATGTCTGTGAATGCTGCTGTGATCATATCTGGTGCAAGACTTTTTAAAAAAAAAAAAAAAAAAAATGTCTGCAAACACACTCAGCACCCCATCTTTTTTTTTCAACTTTAGGCTGCAGCTGTGTTTAGAGTAATCCATCCATCCGTCCATCTGTCCATTCGTCCGTCCATCCATCCGTCTGTCCGTCCATCCATCCATCCATTATCAATACCTGCTTATCCAAGAACTCAAACAAGAGGCAGGGAACGTGGACCGGCAGCCACTCTATTAAAGTCCATTACCAGGCTCTCTCATAGGCTAACACATATACAGAGACAACCACACTTATTTTCACAGTTACTGGCAATTTAGAGTCTCCTCTTAACCTAACCTGCTTGTCTATGCAGTGTGGGAGTAGGAATGCACTGACATTCAAAATCTAAAAATCACAAATTGAAAAATCTTTGATCGTCTTTTAGGACTGATCAAAAGTATTCTGTAAGGCATACATACTCAGCAGGCAGACTCCAGTATGGATCAGGACCAAATAACAATTTAATCCGCTTTAATAATATAAAAAATCAAGGTTAACAGTGAAAAACATGCTGGACCCAGAAATACGTGTATATTTTGTCCAAGGGAGACAGAAGACCATTGTGCTTGCACTGAAACTTTGGCCATAATGAAGAATGGGGTCGCAAAAATCCACTAGGACACCAAACATGACTTTTTTGAACAAAACTATCCGAAAAACAGAGAAAAGAACCACAAAACTGAACAGTTAAAGTCGTGGTGATATCAAGACTCCAGCAGATAACTGTAAAATCAGATATTTTCAACAATGAATGCAGTGAAGAACTCAGTGATGAACACTCACACCAGTGTCTCCACCTGCTAATTTTCATGCTCAAGTTTAAGGACTTGGTTACACGATGAAGGTGTCACATCTCCCATTAATACAGAAATGCAGTTCATGTACATATTTTAGGAGTGTTTGTACTGAAATATCATCATGTAACACACCCTTACTGGCTCTTTGATGTAGTGGAAATGTATTAAGTGGACCTCTAATTCCTGTATTGGAGAACACATGCTTTAAGGTAACATGAGGTTGCAACATTAAACATGCATCTTTTCTTTATTGTAAATGGAGATCTTACCTTGAATTGCATTCATTTACATCTCTTTACCAAACTATTTCAGCTGTGTGGTTCCATTGTTTCTTAACAACATAGTTCCTCTGCAGGGTTTGATAAAAGTCCTCAATAATAACGTCAGTCCTTGTTTTCTGAACTTGAGATTTGTTAAACAAGCAATTGAATGTATTTTGCTCACATGATGTGTCAAAACAACCTCTGACAAAATGTTGATACATTTTAAATGTCACATACTTTTTGTATTATGTGAATTTAAAGAACTGAATGGAAGATCAACATTAGGAAAAATGAGTTTCTTCATTAAACAGAATTTCAAGAGCTTTCCCCTCACCTAAACATGCACCCCTGCACACATACATATTTACATGCTCACCACAATTCTCACGTCTCAGTGCTGCATATTTGAACTCCTGCCATCTGTGTTGTAAGCCATGTACATAACAGCGGATATCAAAGGCCTACACACCCCCTTAAAAAATTCTAGGCAATTTTCCCTGTCATCATCGTTTTTACAGTTCCGCATAGTAAACAGAGAAAACAGGATACAAACAGCTGCTACTAATTTCTGCATTTCCCTCTTATACCCATTATAAATCTCCAATGAATTATGACAAACATCAATTAATATTCCATTTTCCTTCTATTATCACTATTTCTAATTGTTGCTTTCTACCATCTACAGTGTAATCCACAGGCTTAAAAACTTTCAGATTTTACAAATTCTCTCCTGTCCCTCCTATTGCTATGTGCCATTTGGGCTGCCAATCCACATGACAGCTGTCAATCAAGCAGTAGCTGACACATATGTATGACAGGGGAAATCACTGGCCTGGGCAGTAGAAAGGAGGCTGAGGATTGCCTTCGAGGCGGGAGAAAGTCTGGAGGAAGTCTGTTAGCAGAGACAGTCTTAAAGACCCCACTTCATCTTCCTGCAGACCTGAAGAAATGGTAACACCCTGTACTGACTGTGTGGTAAGAGACGTGTGTGTTTGAGACAGAGAAGATCTGATGGTCTGAGGCCCATAATGCTGCGTCGTGGGTCAACTAAATGACCATTGTTTTACAGACGCATTTAAAACACACCACTACAGACACTTAACAAAGGACGAGGGACCCATCTGCCGAGTGCAGCCATTTATTTCAATTACCTGTCACCTATGTGCACACATTTACACTCACATTCACACATTTCGCCTGTGTCCACACACACATACACAGACAATCAGGTTGGCCTAAGGTGATCTATAGCTTGATTGTGTGTGTGTGTGTGTGTGTGTGTGTGAGAGAGAGAGAGTGTGTGTGGGGAGGCGACAGGTAATTGAAATAAAGGTCCTCTCTCTCCTGAAGCTATAGCCTTGAGCTGCTCTGGTAACAATTGGGATGTGGGAGAGGAATGGAATAGCTTTTAGAGAAGGCTTCAAGCATTATGAGTCTCTAAAGAAAGACATGAAGAGTAATACATGCAGGAAAAAGGTGCTGATTTTGTATTCAAATATTCAATTTAATAAGTAAAAAAATAAAGAAAAAATGCAGCATTTTGATATAGACTGATATCCAAAGACAATGATGTTCTCTATATGATAAAACAATGCAGGTCTGGATGGTACGGTATTATATGAAACAGAGTGGACAACACATTAAACACACCTCTCAATAAAATGCAGTGCAATACAACACCAACACTAAATATTGCCTAGAAAATTACCATAAAGCTGAATCAACACTTCTCTGATACATTCTGCAAAAACTCAACGTTGCAAACTTCCAGGTCTCACTGCAGGGCTCGTGTATTAGATTGAATTCGATTGTAGAAGTGTTCTTTATAAACTGGTATTTAATAAGTGGGTCTTTTTGGCCTTTGTTTAAAGGTCCAATTGAGCTTTTTGTTCTTTTTCTTCTACAGCATATATCTGCTCTGTAAATCACATGTCCTTTGCCCTCCTTTGACAAAAAGATCTTTGCTTAGTTCTCAATCTACATAGATGGGGAACTTGTTTCCATACAGCCAATCATATTGCTTCATTCCTACCCATTTTTCCATAAATCAGTAACGTCAGCGTTCTATCATAGGCAGAGCAGACAGACTAACTGAGTCTGATGGCATTCTGCCACACAACACAACAGCCACAGACTCAGAACCACAACCTAAGTTAACTTTCCTGCTAAAGTCTCCTCCTTATCCAACTTACAAACATGAACACACGTCTTTTCTTGCAACTTAGCTTGTTGAATGAGACACCAAACAAACATTCACCACAGATAAGTGCACCACTAACATTAGTTAGCAGGCTAGGTAGCAAACCAGCTGCTCAGCTGAAGCACATTAAGCAGCATGTTAACACATCTGAGAGTATCATTTTGGTCCATTGTTAAATGCTGGTGTTTCACTTACTCTTTAATGCACATGTCTACTTTGACTCTCCTTCCCCTGCCCGTGTTCATCCTGCTGTCAATCAAACACAGACACCAACACAGTACTTCACAACTTGATCTAAAAAAGATAACATAGAGCTTGATTAATTATTAAAGCGTCAAGAATTAAATATGTTTTGAATATTTTACTTTTTTTTTGAGAAAATCTACTTTTTTAAGAACCAGCAGTGGCTCCCAAGAACAAATACCAAAATATGTCATGTCCACATTAATTGTAATTGAACAAAAGATTAATAAATGAATCCAATACATATTACAGGTCAAACCATTAAATCAAGTGGTATTGATAGATGTTTTCACAGTTCGACGCAGTGTCCCTGGCACGATGGTGTGTGCACCAAAAATGACGTCATGGCATCTCTCCTGTCGAGCGTGAAGGCCCTGCAAGCTGTCGTGATACTTGGTCGTGCACCTCTGAATTTTTGTAACTAGGCGCACGCTGCTGAGAGGGACTTCCTAAAGGAATAAAACAGAGACAGCTGCTCTTCTCTACATGGTTTTGTTTTTATTTTTGATTTACATGTGTGCGAACAAGTTTTTGTATTTACAATGTTTGAGTGTGTGTGGCTTATTTCACAAACAAACAAACAATACATCACTGATTCAAACAGCCTCTCCTCATGACTGTGTTAAGCAATGCACATTATTTTATCAGCATATTTGTACAGTAGCAAGTTAAAATAGCATATGACTGAAAGTTTTTTATATTAAAATATTAAATACCTAAATATTCATGACCATTTGAATGTGGAATTATGCCAGTGAGTTGATATATTTAAAAAGCACAATATTTGTTTATACATTTAAGTTACGTGTCACATTTTGAAGCTCAGAATCGAAGAAATGTTCTCACATGAGACCTTGAAAGTCCTGAGGACTTGTTGACCTCTTGCTTATTCACAGAATATTTTGTTTGTTCGCCCCCTGGCATTTCAGAGAATACTGCAACAAACAACACGTTGAGCATGAACTCTTCTGTGCATTCTCGTAGCTCGTGCACCATCCGAGGAGGCCCACGCCATGATGTCTAAACAAGGCTTAACCAGAAAATGAATTCAAATGCCTGTTGATAGATTGAATATATACTTGTGATGTGCCAAAATATATCTTGTGTCCCACAGTTAAACTTTTGAAATGAATAATATCTGCATATCCATATATTCTTGAATTTTTTCTAAGAGTAAATCTAATTTTAAAGTTTTTGGTGGAAAAAACATATCAGACACAAATGAGTATACTGTGCATAGCAGAGTACTCTGATATGTCTTAAATCATGTCTTAGAATGTTTCATTGTTCAGTCCTGCTATGTTTCAATGCCTTGTGTTTGATAAAGTGTAAAATATTACAAATAGATTTTTGAATTTCTTGATTATATACCTTTAACTTTAATTATATATTTAGGTGTATCAAAGCTGTGGCTGTTATTTGCTAAAACATCTGTGCTCAAATTATTGTAATAATAGCCTGCATACTGGCCTCTAGCAGCGTTTTAATGACATGACACCTTCCCCAATTATCCCCGTAATATACTTTGCTCTTGATTCACCAGTCACTGGAGTGCAGCTGTATGTCCAATTGACTAAAACAATTCAAATTTAACAAAGTTGAAGTGGATCACTGATGCTTGACGACATCAGTGTGTGTGACCTTGAAGACGAGACAGACTTTTCTATCCTATGTTACAATGTGCGGATCTGTTAAGAGGTTGACAAGTCATCTGACCCTGAACTTCTGTTTGTATCCTTCTTCAGTGATAAGATCAAAAGTATTAGACATGCTAGCAGTAAGTCTGTATCCGACTATGAAACCAAACAGTTTCAACCACCAAACAGAAATAATTAGGTCAGAATTACTCATCTCCATGTTGTTGACAGTGAAACTCTGGAGGAAACAGTGCCGCTCTTTAAACTGACCACCTGCTGTCTTGACACCCGGCCAAACATCTTTTTTTTTGAACTGTTGTCCTGCAAATGTTTTCCCACTCCAACCATATTATCTGCAGTCATTAAGCATCCTAAAAATAACAGCCTCATTATTTATGTACCACATAATTCTACCTCCAGTGATCCAAACTTAATAGGACAACATACTGAGAAACATGCTTTTAATCAGCTCAATAATAAATGAAAATGGATATTTTGACAATGTACGACCTAATTTGAGAACTGAGATTTGTTCCTGTTAAGGTTCTGACAGTTGTGTAAATCTAGATTCGGGAAAAATAACTATGGATCACAGTACAGCTTTTTATATTTTCAAACTATACTACAATAAATACATTTATTTTACGTAATCTTTTTAAGGTAATTTGTTCTCCTCATTGTCTCTTAAAGGTTGTTTAATGCTTTATTTAAAGCATTTTGAGTTGCTGTGTGTTTGAAAGATTCTACCCAAATACACCTGCCGTCCCTTGCTTTGCCTTGAATGATTTTCAGTTTCTTGTATATCAGTCTGTCAGTCTGAACTGAGCACAATAGAGGTTGTAGGTCGCTGTACCCTTGTTCCATTGTGTCCTGGTCTTTCAGTGCTAGTCAAAGGATGAATGTTTTGAACATTTGCCACAATTAACAGCAAAAGCCTCACCTTCTTTCAATATCCTTGAACACTGTCTCTGTTCACAGTCACAGGATGCAGTACAACTGCACAGACAGAAAGTCTATTGACCAAGAGAAAATACACATAATCTTTACTGATGCATGGAATATACCAGATGTTTTCAGTTTCAAAACTACTCTTGCATTAGTACATGTTGTGATACAGTAATTCCTTAACACCATAATGTACTGTCAAAGTACAGATGTCCAACTAAGTGCCATGGAGGGCTGAGGCACAGTATGTTTTTCTTTCCATCCAATCAACAGCTGATTAGTTCCTTCTCTCTGGCTGAAGTGAAAATCTCTTAAAGCCTTCAGCCAGATAAGACTTGAAAATGCTTGTACTACCATATGAAACATTACATGCACTCACACCATCTCCTTTATTAAACTTCACTGCCCCTAATGTACCCTCTGATCACAGGGTGCTAATTACATCACTGTCTGCACAAAACTCCACATTGCTGAAATCATTGTTATCATTTTTAGAAATCCTTCTCAAATCTTCAATATTGGATCCAAACTAATCCAACCTAGACTAATCCAACCAAGAATGAATATTGAGATATGAGCCTAGTAAATGGGCAAAAGCAGATCTGTGATATTCTGTAAATGCATATATATATGTGTGTGTGTGTGTGTATTTGCATTTACATATAAACATATATATACACCCTCTCTGAAACATAACAAATTCAGTTATTTCTCTTTACAAGTAAGACGTATAGTATTTGGGGTTCCTATATGATGCAATGTTCTTTTCCTTTATCAGTTACCAAAGATATGTCAATACTAAACTGAAAAAGATGTTTTTCTTGTCAAAATGGTAAAAGGCCATGTCGCAAAAATGAGTACAAGGGTACAAGAGGATAAGCAAATCAATGTTATTCAGTCAGAGCACAGTAGCAAAAGTGATACAGAAATTCAAAAAGGTTGGACTTCAAAAACATCCAGGTTGTCGTGGTAAGCTTTCACCTTGTGATGAGCAAGTTTTGCTGAGAAAAGTGTAGGAGAATGGGCAAGCAAGTGGCTCAGAGCTGGGAAAAGCTGTGGAAAGCCAAACTGGAATGACTGTTTGATTCACACAGTAAGACAACCCTGCATAGATGTGGAATGCACTTCCACGCAGGAAGCCACTGCTGAAGCCAAAGCACATCAAGCCCGTTTAGCCTTTGCCAAGGCCCATATTGTCAAAAGTGAAGAATTTTGGGAATTCATACTCTGGTCTGACGAGACCAGAGTCAACCTTTTTGGAACTGATGGTATTCAAAATGTATGGCGTTGCAAGAGGGAGGATTACAGTGAGAAGTGCATGGTCCCCACAGTTCTTATATGGGGATGTATGAGTGCTGAAGGTGTGGGGGAACTAAACTTCATTGATGGCATCATGAATTCAGATTTATTGCAAAATCTTGAAAGAGAAGATACTACCCTCTCTCCACACCCTGGGTCGTCGGGCACTTTTTCAACATGACAAGGACCCCAACATTTTTCCAAGGCCACTGCTGCAATCTTAAGGAAGAACAAGGTGAAAGTGCTGCAGTGGCCAAGTATGTCACCCGACTGCAAGCCTATTGAGCACTTGTGGGGAATTTTGAAGAGACAAGTTGAGCCGCATTCCCCATCAAACATAAAGGCACTCAAGGAGGTCATCCTCCGGGAGTGGAACAGGATGGACAGGACAATATGTTGCAAACTTGTACACTCAATATCAAGAAGGGTCAGTGCAGTACTTAAAAGTAAGTGAAGACATACTAAGCACTAGAATATTACACACCTGTTGGATTGAATCAAGGGTGTACTCATCTCAGCAACCCTAGATTTAAGCAAAGTTGCCTAATTTACTTATTTCACAGATATTGATGATACGTTTCATAAATTTCAATTTTGTCATCTTCCTAATGATGATCATTTAGAAAAAAATACATGTACTCATTTATGCTGTGTACTGCACAAATACTGTAGCATACAAAAAACACTTTGTTTGGAATAACTTGTGTCTAATATTTAGCCTCCAAACTAGTTGTGATGTGAAAAGGAAAGAGAAACTTTCCCCCTTTAGCAGATGAATATGAAAACAGTCTTTTAGTGTCAAATACATCATTCCGCAAAGTGAAGCTCAAACATCTAAGTGAAGTGACAATAACTAAACACTTTTCTGAGTGGAGGGTGACTTTAAATTTGCTGCTCAGTTCAAACTTTTTCATTACTAGTGTAATATACCGTTATAAAGTTTAGATGTGATGCACTAAAGTCTTAAGATGTGTCACCTTGCCTAAGCCTAGAAAATGTGTAAGTAATGGTACCATATTCTGGATAGAGAGTGAATATTCCATCTGCTGTCCAGGCAAGGAGTACAAAAAGGTGCAAGAAAAGCATTTGAAGCCTTTTATACATTGTACACATTCACACACACACATACACACACACACACACACACAATGGGCAACAAAGAAAAATTGAGTGAAGCTCTTTCTACCCAGAGGAGGCCATTGTGTTTTCTATGGAACATCGATCCATACACAGCAGACCACAGCGAAGGTGTGTGGGCATGTGTGCAAGGGTGTGGGGATAGACAGAGAGGTAGTGAGACAAGCTGATTGACCAGATCCATCAGGTGGAAATCATCAGAAGCTCCGTTGTAAAGCATTTCTCCTCCTCTTCCTCCTTACCTCCCTCATCCATTTTATCTCTAATCCTCCCTCCTGTCGTCTCATGTCTCTCTGCCCTTGTTTTCCCCATCACCACTCCTCTTCCCCGCCTCTTTTGCTCTTCCACCTTGACATTTCACAATCTTTCTCCCAACCTGTTTTACTCTCTGTTGTTCTCCACCTCTTTTCTTTTTTCTTTTCATTCTTCTCCTCCCTCTCTGTTATTGTCTTTTGGTAAAGTATTTCTGTCTGTGGAGGAGGATGGTTCACTGTGCTCATCAGTCACTGTTGGCTGTCACTTCTTTTTTTTCTGTCACTTGCACATAGTGTGTCTCTTCCTTCCTTGTCTATAACTTTCTGCTCTTCCCTTCACTTTATTGCTCTTTCATGCTGAAATGTTCCCCCTTTTTCAGCCCATCCATCCATACGCCCCCTCTCATTCACATCTCTTTTTATTGCTCTCGGTGACTCTACATTCATTCTCAAATTCACTTTTCTTTCAGGCTTCTCATGCCATCGTTTTTCTCTCCGTGACTTCCTCTATGTCTTTCTAATATATTTCTCCTCTCTCACCATCAAAAAATATGATGAAAATTTAACTTCCAACGCAGTATGAAACTTACCACGGAAGCTTAATATTCCTTCCTTTTTCGGTTTTGATTCCAATTCCAGCTGCAAAAGTGAAAACTCTTTAAAGATCTCTGACATCTTTTTTTACTGTAAAGACAAAGTAAATAGTCTCAAATTCAAATTTAAATTAGGAAACACATTCCAAACAAACATTAGGGAGCTCAGATAGTATTGATAGTGTCAGAACAGAGTTGGCTCATCAGCAGGGGGGCCTCAAAGAGACAGGAGCTAAAATGGCCTGTTTCATACAGAGGCTGAACCGAGGAGCTGCATAAAGAGAAATAAGGAGTTTTTGAATCATGGTATCAGATATGAGATATTCCAGTGGAGCCCCAGAATATAAATATAGACCTGGAGATGTGCATGATAATCCCCTCTCGGTCTTTTCAAAGTCTGGACCCAGGCCCACATCTTGATTGAACTGCACATCAATCTGGGCCTCACTATATATTACTTATTATGATAAGTAGCAGTGTATTTTCTTGTGTGTGCCCATCTTCAGTTAGTTAATACTGTGTGACACATAAGACTGTGTGTGAGACCACACAGAGCCGCTTGTGTGTATATATGCGCACGTCCCTCATCAGTTTCTTTGTGTGTCTTCACTCCAGTCCTTTAATAAGAAGCATAATGTCATTATTCACAGAACCGCAAGAGCTTATCAAGAAAACTATATTTTTTAAAATCTCTGCATGCCACAGATGCATTTGTGATTACATGATTTTTAGGCACTGATATGAGATGCATATTCATGCCAGATGGAAAGAGGGGCATTGACTTTATTTGGAAGGTGCACCTGAGATAGTCACTTTGATGTGTGAACAGCAGGCTTCTCGCTTGTTCAAGTAACACCACCTAGCAGCTGTTCTGCCTTGTTTATTTCAAGCACCACTTCACAAAAATTTCTAACCAGTCAACATGAGAATTTATCTCATCAGCCAGAGTAACACAAGATATTATCACTACTGTCACAACACCCAGAGGAAAAAAGGTATTCGCCTCTCCCTTCTCCCTCCCTGCATGGGCCATTACTTTGAAGGTAAAAAACTGAATTTCTTGAATAATAAACCATAATTAATGTCTGTACTCGAGCCAGAAGCTTTTATGCACCATAGTGCTTGTACAAGTTGGGGAGCTCGCTTCCTCCCTTGGACATGAAGACACTTTACATCTAAAAATAGGAATATTTTGACGATGAGTTCTTCTTTCCTGACCTCCAGTGGTGGTGTGTGGTCTATCATGGTTAATTCATAGAGTACTATTAGAAATATAACCCTGCTCCCTTCAATTATTAACCACAACTAAGGAAAAGTCGACTGTGACTGTGTGTCTTCGTATTTAAATTCCAGCTTGTGGTCAGTTTTTTTAGTAGCACTTAAATATATATTTCAGCTGCCATCATACCTGTCAGAGTGGTTTCTGAATATCAGGTGTTGGAATTCTCCACGGAAGGCTGTGTGAATGTGTAAATACTAGGAATAGAAAGAAACCTATCACTGCTTTGTGTCCAGCAGCAAAAGTGGAAAATAAAAATCCCATAATTCCTTGTGAGACTGCCCATAGTATTTAGAATAAAGAATAGAAATTATAGCAATATCCTCTTCAGGCCTACGGAGCTGTTCTGTTTTTGTGTCTTCATCCTCTATAAAACACATCCAGTTCAACGGCAGTCTAATGCTCTGTGTTTTTTTGCGTGGAGATAAGAAACAATCCTTTTCATGTACATTTCATGAACTTGTTAAGCCACACATGTGCGTCCACACAAACAAACACACAACAGCCTTGGATCAGACCTGTTAGTTCAGATGGAGGCCAGATAAATGTGCTAAACACAGAGCTATGTGATTAAAGGCTTAGTGACTACAGAGACTGGCCTGAGGGCAGTTGGAAACTGAGGAAGGGAGAGCTCTAAACTGAAGACACAACATTCATAATAAAATGTTTGAAAATAAACTCGTAGTGGTTATGAGATTATTTCATATGTATCTTTCCTCAAGCACATTTTAAAAATTCTTGTTAGAGAATGGCCATGTTTTCTGTGGATTAGGAGTTAGCTTTTTTTTTATTCTTTCAAGTGAGGAGGAGATGTGTTTCATATAACTGATTTTACTAAAACACTAGCGCTGGCCTAGCAGGACTGCCTTACTCATGGACCCTGATGAGACATGAGGAACTGAACCCTCCTCTCTTAGTTTTGCTATGCCTGTCAAGTTTTCTTTTCTTGTATGACATGTGCAGTTTTCAGTGGCAGATTTACCACTCAAAAGTCTTTTTATAATAATAAATTTATTATAAATTCATAGTATTTTTTTTGTAAACAATTGGTCCTTGATTTCTAGCTGACAATAGTCAATTTTGCTGGCTGAAATGACAGGTGTGGCTGGAAGATTTTATCTCCATGAGTTGGTTGAAATTGTGGCCACCAGCTGACTTTTCAATGTTTCCAGATGACTTGTTTTAAAATGAGAAGCTAAATGGGTTTTCAAATATGGACGTGATAGCTACAGACATATGATGCTCAAAGACAGAGGCTAAAGCTGCATGTCCCAGGAGAAAAAAAAATCCTCTCTAGTTGATGATCCATGTAGAAGACGTAAAATGAGACAATTATGCATTTGTTCTTGCATTGCTGTGTAGAACTAGTTACTCCTGGTATTACTGGGAATCCACATCACAAGCGAGACGTGGCTTGGAAGCAATCTGTCTGTTCAGTCCACACCGACTCAGACCTGCATTAAGCCGTCTGTCCCCAGCAGCAGCTCCTGTGGAGCTGAGAGGACAGCTGCCGGCTAACCAGTCTTCACCAGGCTGACTCACAGCAGAAGTTTACTGAACAAAAATTGTTTTCATGAAGGCTCCATAGGAGGAAATCAACAGTGTTTAGATTCATTGATCCAGTGATTTTATTTTCTCACCCTCTTCTGCCTATAGTGAAACAGACAAGCTACCACACTGGGAGCCTCGATCAACAAATATAGATACCGTCAATAACCACAGAACATATAAACAATTGGAGATTTGTGTGATTTAAATAACTGTCCGCTTCACTAAATGTTTAGTTTATTTATTTAGTATAACACCTTTCACAGAAATAAAATTCACAAAGTGCTTCACAAGACTACAAGTTTAAAAATAAGACCATGAAACATAAAAACAATAAGAACATACACCACAAGTTAAAGTTAACGTCAAAACAAAACGCAGGCAAAGCACAGGCAACAGGGTACCCCAAAAGAAACAAACAAAAGAACACATCTCAAGGTGAAACAAAGGCTGGGGAAGAAAAAAACAGACTTGAAAAAATGTATTTCTTTTGTTTAATCAAACTGCATTTAATCAGCGAAGTTTCACTTAGAGGAAGCCTCTGATTTGCAGGAACTCCCGGATCATTTTCACACAGTTACACACATTCACACCTGGAAGCTGCCCAGTATGACCACAGTCTCATCTGCTGGCCACTGAGCAGCTTCACTAGAGCAGTTGGGGTTAAGGACCTTGCTCAAGCACTAATGAGATAATGATGGCAATTGCTGCTTTTTCACTTTCCCCACCCATTTGGAGCATAAAAAACCATGGCGGGTCCCAGGGTGACACGCTTCTGAAGGCATGTCTGAGTCAGTGTGGAATACATTTAATAAAATGGAAACATATCTGTCGTCAAAAAATCTTGTGGATCTATGTGGATCGGCTGTTATGGTAAGGTGAAATGTAAGATCAGTCTTATTTGGTCCCTATTTGGCTGGTTATCTCACATACTTAGACTTGTGCTAATGTTAGTAACATCCAGGATCGGATCCCACACAATGGGATAATACTACACTCTGGATGTGCTATTGTTTTTTTAATGTAACCTGTAGCCTCACATGATGAAGTTAGCTAATGAAATACTGATTGGCCTTAATGTATTCCAAATCTATTCTTTCTACTTATCCCTCTCACTACAGCCCCATGCACACCACTTCCACATGTGGAGAAATCCAAAGCTTGATAGGCCTGCTGTGCTTAGTTTGGGTTTCTAAGCTATGATTGGTCAATCGCTGTTAAGGGAGGGGGTTGGTGAATGGTCAATCATAGGGCTATATCTTTAACAGCCAGCTAGCCAGCTTAGTATGATATATGGCAGGGAAACATGCTAGAGTCATAGACTTAAATTACATTTTTTTTCCCACTGATCTGTCAACTGAAATCTGCAACTTGCATCTCTATCCTGTCTCACTTCACCTCAGAGCCCCTCTATGTGTCACTCCGCCATCCTGTGAGCTATCCATCATTTTCTGTCATCACCACCTCACTCTAATGCAGGTTTGTTAGAGAACCAGGCGCAGTCACTCCATCAATGCCAGTCATCCTATCTGTAGTACACAGTATGTCTTTGGCTGTCCAAGTTGTCCAGGTACGTCTTGAAAAAAGAAAAAAAAATGAAGGAAAATCAAATATTTCAGTAGGCCTACTGTTATTGAGCTGTTTTTGTTGGTCAGCCATAATCTTGCTACTTCCCACAGGTTATGCTGTTACTGGAATTATGGAAGATGTGAGTTTGTATTTTTTTTTTTTTTTTTTAAATGCAGCACATGAATTATACAAACAAACAAAAAACAACTAGGGGGATTAAATTACTTATTTACTGTATGTCTCAGCAAAAGACTATTTCTTTATAAGTTATATTAAAACACTTACAAAACTTGTAAGCAACAGGAGAGATTGTTGTGTGAAAGACGATGCAGGATTTTAACCCCAGAGTGTCACATGTACACAGTTTGTGCCACAGAACACTTCTTCCTAGACCGCCCATTTCTCCTTGTCTCACCTCTGGTGAAAACCACAGGAGAGGCTTGTTCTTAAGTGCTGTTAGCAAGATCAAGCCGCTCTCTCTCTGACTTAAATATTTGAACACTTTTTGTGTAAGAACAGTTGTGTGCGCATACATGTGTTCAGTTTGTGTTTTTGTACTTGTGAGGAACACTGTCCACTGTATTCTCTTATTTCTTAGTTAAACTGGGGAATTTATTTGTAGTTCTATCATTGTGAGAAAATGTGGTCCTTGTAAGCATAGTGGTACACAAATACATGACAACAGTTTGCCTGGATTTTGATTATAACACCATAGAAATAATATGTGTATCATGACCACATAACAGTTTAATTGTTGTAGCATCAGATAATGTCCTAACATTTATTTTTGTTTGTTGTTTTTTTTGCCTAATCCCTTTGCATTGGCATCCTTACTGTGTCAACAGATTGGGGGGCTGCATTTTTTCACTTTTACGAGACCAAAGTGTGTACTGTTGCAGTTAGAAGTATACACCCAACAGGTGATGTCAGGGTGTATTAATCACACCCTGACTACATGTGGAAAATACTGCAACAAGTCACTGGATGTCGGAAAAAGAGCTTTACACGGTGTTGTGTTGCCCTGTAATGATCTCATCTCATAACTGACATCAGTGATAAAATATAATCATAATCATTACTATGACATAACAATATACCAGTAAGACACATTGTAAAAATACATAACTTAAATATCACTTTCAGGAAAATAAGAAACTCTGAAACCATGATTGAAATTAGAGTGATGAGATTATCAAACTGCCATCTGCAGTTTGCAGTTTGATAATCTCCTAACCTCAACCCTAACCACTGCAAATGACAGCAAAGCAGTTGCGCCATTATCGAATTGGTGTCCCATCACAAAAGCAGCTGAATGGACCTCTTTTGATATGTTTCTCATTTTGAGATGACTGTGAAATAATCACTTTATTTCTTTTCTCAGTTGTCATCCCTAATGGAGTGACAAACACACACACACACTCTCACAGACATGGTAGTGTGTATCCATTTCACTTCGGTCTTGTTTGGTTGTGAGCTGGCGTTAAATCCTCCCATTCTGCACACAAATGGATGTATTATTTGGTGAGGATTAGTGTTAAATGGCTCTTTTCTCTCTCTCTGTAGGCTTAATAGAATGAGAGAATTAAACGCCAACTACCATCTAAACAATACTTAACCAGAATGGATGTGCACCCATGTGTTTGTGTGTGAATAGAGTGCTTTGTCTGTCTGTGCATCTCTATATACCCTGGGTTTTTGTCTGCCAATGAAAAAATGAACAATTAACAGCATTTGTCAGTTCGTCAGTGGTGTGATGGTATTTAAATGAATGTATGCCGACTATGAGGTAAGATACGACTCCCATTTATTCATGAAATTCTGCTCAGGGATGAACAGTTAAAATGTGTAGAAAATGATAATGCTACATGACAATGAAAGTGAGTAGAGTTCAGGTTCTTGAGGTGCTCTGAGCAGAGGTAACACCACCACAAAATAAAGTCTCATGTGTGTGTCATGAGAAATTAATGGTATATTAAAACAATAATTTGCAGCCTCTGCCATGGTAATTTGGCAAGCAGGACTGGAAGTGAAGCCTCAGGCTTCGGTCAACTACCATTAACATTTAAAGCCCCATAGTTTGAGTTTTCAAAAAAAGACTGTCAGAGTGAGATACTTCATTACTTTATGCCTGGCTGCTATCAGACACCATCACAACATAAAATGCCAGACAGAGGCAGAAAAAAATGAACAACTTTCAACAAATAAAGTGGCTACATGTAAAATTCTGTTTTTATGAAACAGACATTAACTAACTGCACTAATCACTATTTTTACATTAACAGTGGATTAAATGCTTATATATAATATGAAAGGTGTTGCTTATAGTGACAAATTTACAGAGGATTAGCATCCAACTTTGCAATTTCCCTAAGCTCTACAGAGCTGTCTTTGGGTTAATTGTTTTGGGTTTTAAGGCTTGCAACTTTAATTTTTTGGTTCAGTCTTACTGCTCGACCTAGTTTTCAGATGCAGCAAGCAGCTGTTTTCACTGAAAAAGCTCTAAAAACCCACTCAATGCTACCTGTCCAGTACCAAACAGCAGACAGACAAACTTAGTGACAAGCTGGTGAACATATTGGAGCATTTAGCAGCTAAAGTTTCAGACATATCCTTCAGGAGTTGGTGGAAAGATAAAAACGGGGCGAATATTGGACTGACATTTTCTAGGTTGCTCCATGTCCTCTGGATGTTAAGTAAATAAACAATTCTTGGCTAACACATATCAACTTTATAAGGTGATAATATGTTGATTCTATGTTTACAGTTTGTTATACTGCCCCCAAGTGGCCAAAGAGTGTACTATTTCTGGTTTAACTATGAATTTAAATACATTAATTGAAGATTTTCACAAAATTCTCACAGTAATACTAACAACTGCACTTTTGCAACGTATTTTGATTTGTTTTGAATTTTATTTAAACATAAGGGCCCTGTGGCATTGAAGGAATCTAAACTGCTTCATTTTACTTCTCTTCTTGAAATCTCTACAGTTGGATTTACTGTGTAATTTAAAATCATCATAAGTTTATTAGCTGTTTTAAACAATTGTTGATGTTTTAAATGTAGAGGTTTCAGCTGTCAGGTGCTATGTGAGCTTAATAGCTGGTGTTGGTGTTTGAAAGCAGTTAACCCTATTTAAAAAAAAAAGCAAAAGCTCCAGAAGATAAATGAGGTAAACAGCATCTCATTTTCTCTTAGCAAAAGGTGTGTGCCTACGATAATGTACAAAACATGACATCTATCAACAGAATGTATTTGGTACTTTCCTTTCAAAATAGTCCAACCTGCAGCTGTTCACATTCACAAAGCAGCACAACAGCTAAAAGACTCGCAGCTGACACTTTGGGAAATGATGACTGTCAGGTGTATTTCAAAACTGTCTGAACATAGTTGATATGATACTTTTAGTTAAGTGTGGATTACATTTAAATGGATCAATCTAGCATGAGAGGCTAATGTCTGCCTATTCATCCTGAAAATTCTAACTCCCTCTCATCCATCTCTCAATACCATTTCAAGTTTATTTATATAGCACTTAAAAAACCAGAGATTAGAAAGTGCTTCAGAAGGACAAAAATGACAAAGCAAAAAACAAACACATGCAGACGAACTCCTCAAAACTGAGGAAATAAGGTAAAGAAAAACATCACAAAATAAAAATAAGAAATGTAAAAAATATATAGAATAGATATTATATACAGATATAGATATTATTTTTGTTTTCAGAAGCACTTTAAAAGAAGACACTTATTTTGTAAGTCCATATGGCAGGTTGTGGTTGTGGTGCCCTAACAGCAAAAGCTCTGTCCCCTTTAGTCTTACATCTTGACATGGGAACTGCCAACAAATTCCTGTCTGAGGACCTCACATTATGTGCAGGTTGATAATTCAGAAATATAAGAAAAAATATCAGAATTTGATCCATTTGGTCCAATAACTTTTGGAAAGTCTAGGAGAGTCGCATGATTAACTGCCAAATGGCCAGTGCAGGAATGTCGCATCCGACATGAGATTTAAAAACTCTGTATACTGTGAAATACAGAGATTTATCTGGCAGTAATAGGCTTAATCAGCATTGTGTGAACTCCTTTGGCAAGGGCTTGAATGTAACGGACATTCATTTATATGTAAAAGTTGTGCACTGCAGGTTTAACATCTGGTAATTTTAAGAGTGGTTGTATGCAAGCTGTTTTCAAATAGTCAGGGACACATTCAGAGAATAGTGACATATTGATTATACTGAGAAACCAGGGGCTGATGGCATCATATACACTACGGATGAATTTAGGGGGTATAATATCCACAGGACTAGATGAGCATTTGAGGTGAGACATAGTGTCTATAAGTTCATTTTGGGAGACTGGTGTAAAATGAGATAGAGAGGTGTGATTGGAACAAGGGGCATCGATCAAAGAAGTGGGAACCTCGATCTCTGATCTTATGCCATTTACCTTATCAATAAAAAAGTTTTAAAATTCAAACCTTCATCAGGAGAGGATCTACTCTAATTAAAACTTATAGGGTTTCTAAGATGATCAATAGTATTAAAAAGAACCCTGGGAATTTGCTTATTTCACTGTATTAAAACAGAAAAATACATGGCTCTTGCATTTTTTGATCTGAACTTTGTCTTTTTCCACCTGCACTCTACTCTCCTGCATTCTCTTTTAAAAGTGCAAATGTCATCAGTGATCCAAGGAGGCAGATTTTTATTATGCTTGATTTTGGATTTAAGAGATGCAACCTTATCTAAGGTAGGGGTACAGAGAGAGTTAAAATGGTGCACCAGATTTTCAATGTCTAATGCATTTATTATAATATTACTGGAAAGAATGGAAGAGAATTTTGATAGGGCGAGAATGCACCATTTATGGTTGATTTACTGACCCACTCTGGAGGACACTATCAAATATGGCTACTGTCTTTAGTGTAATAAGCAGGCAGTGACACAGGACGAGATTTACCCGTGAGGACTCCACAACAGACGCCCGAAAGTAGACTTGTGCACATAGGGGGGTCCTACTGGGAATGGGACTTACTGGCACAGGCCCAAGGACTGGGCCTGCTGCGATGGATCAGCCTCCAGTAAGCAGGTTAAATAGTCGTGGTTTCCTCCTGGTTGGTGGTGATAGTGTAAAACAATGGTGATGGTGAATATTGGCTAGCTAACTCCCATGCTAAAAACAAGCCAGGTTATGTTGTGGCAGGCTATCCTGACCAGCAGACTTAAAACTTAAGATCTGAATGTCCAATAATTAGAATCCTTTACTATGTTAAAACAGATTGATAAAACAACCAGGATCTGAAAGTGTAGCGTAAGAATGTGACTTAAAACCAAATAAAAATGTAGATTTCTGACAGACAAACACAACACAAAGGCATGCGCAGCTTGACTTTGATGATTTCCTGACATGAGTGAAGGTAGTGAGTGAAGGTCGCAGATGACAGCCATCCCATCACACATTCACTCTATAAAACCACATGAATTGGGCTGAGAGGGACTACAGAGGGAAGAATTTTAAAAATGTATTGGTTTAAAGGGACCTGCAATCGACTCGCAGGTTCCTATATGATCTGTAAGTATGTAATACATATTCATATGTGTGTATATTTTTATTTTTATGGCTTAATTTTCTCTTCTCTTTTTCTTAATTTTATGTATTCACTTTGTGAATGTCCTCTTTTTCTTTGTAAATTACTTTGTTATTTCTGGTTTTGATAAGTGCTACTGTATGTAAACAAACTTATATTAACTGCTGATAAAGATAACTTCACTCAGCCACCTATCTTCCTGCCTGTTTTTCTGCCTTTTTTTATTCATTACTTTTCTACACTTTTTTCCAACATTTATTGGCCCATCAGGTTTTTTTTAAAGAAAGAAAAAAAAATCTGACATACTGTATAACAAGGAAGGGAATCATGATGAAAAAAAGAAAAAAGTCAGTATTTATGTAAATAAAGTGTATGACAAGAATATGTTAAACTTGGTGTGACAATAGTGTGACAATATGGAGAGGATTGCAATAAGTATCAATATAGCATGAAATTTCTATGTATATGACAATTTGTACATAACTTATGGTGATCACAAATATATGTGGAACACTTTTATATTTTTGGCCACTTAGGGGCTGCAGAACATGCTGTAAATACATACTTAACAAGTTATCCACTTGTAAAGTTGTCAACATAGACATGTTAGCAAACAGTTGCCAACTTACACATTCAGCAGACATGGACCAACATTAGTATTCATTTGGAGTCACATTTCTGGCTATGAGATGAATATAATTTCAATATTCACTCTCCTTTTAGCTCTGCTTTCATCTCTGGCAACTCCACTATGTTCACCAGCATGTATACAAATTTTCTTCCAAAGTTAGAACAGCTTTGGTTATTTTACATGAGAGATTTCTGTATTTCTATTTCTGTCTGAACTCTTCTCACTGGTTTGAAGTAGACATCTCTGGAGCTGGAAAAATACGAGGCCCCATATTTCTGTGCACCAGAGTTTAGCAACGTTGAGTTGAAATGTAATAACAGCCGTGGGGTTGTTTGTTTATATTGCCAACACTGCCAATCAAATCTGATCACCCACACAGTCCTGATGAAGCAGATTATCTGTGTTTTTGAGTGTTAAATGCTTAATAAATAATGAGGTTTTTATTTATTTATGCTTATTTAGTCACAGATCTTTAATTTTGTGGATAGATAAATAAGATTTGAAGCCAAGTTTTCAGTTGCTTTAATATAAAAATATTGATTAGTGCAGCTGGATTAGCGCAAGTTAGGTTGACATTTTTGAAGCTAGTTCAAAGCATTTGTTCTCACCACAGTCTGTTTACAAATTGTTATTCACATTTGCTTCTTCCACTTCTGAGACTTATTCCTTTCCATAAAACTACAGCTCAATACAATATGTAATAAAAGTAGCTGATTATTTTGCCTCCTCATAAAATCCACTCTACTACAACTCCTTACCCAAAACTCTTATAATTCTAATATCCCAAACTTTATTTTGAACTCTTTCACACACCAGCAATCACATCTCTCCAGGTTTTGTCTCTCTTCACTGGAAATCTCTCAGTATAGAATAGATTCCACAGTCTCCTATAAAGCATAATTGGCTCTGACTTCATGCTCATATCACAGATCATTTAACCCCCTCTGAGCCACTTTACAGCCTCTGAACATTAATCTCCAGTCCAGGTTTGAGTGTAGAGGGGATCCTAATGACTCGCCCGAGGAGCAGAATCTCAATTGTCTTTTTGTATCATTTTTCAAAATATATTGAAGAAGCTTGTCTCAATCTGATAAGTGGCAAAATACTATTATTTTTCACAATTCTTATTCTATGATGTGATATCTAACAACTAGAGTCCTCCTCAACCAACAGACCCTGCTCTCATGTGTTTGTTTACCACTGCATATACGTGCAACCTCTTTTTATTTATCTTATTCTTTTCCGAGCGTATTTCATTCCTCCTCACTTTCCAGTCTCTCTCCTCTACCTCTCTTCTCTGCCTCTTGTCCTCTCTGTGTCACTCCTTCGGCTGGAGGCAGACGAGTGCCACCTCTCGTCCTCCTTCACCTCTCTAACCCGCTCATTTAATCCGCTCTTCTCACCTCTATGCCCGTCATTCATTCTCACTCCTCCTTCCACCTCCTTCCTGCTCTCCAACCCTCGCCTTTCCTCTCTCTCTCTCTCTGACAGTCACACAGCTGTCCTCCCCCTCCTCCTCTCATCCTCCTTGTCTTTAACTGTCATTCTCTCCATCATTTCCATCCATCGCCATCCTCTATCTAATACAGTGCTCTCCATGTGACTGATAAACTCACTCCATCATAATTGTATACTGTGTCATTCACTATCTGTTCCTGCTCCTCACCTCTCAAGCGCACCATTTTCTCATCTCATATTTTTAGTTTTTTCACAACAAATGCTCACTCATTAACTTACAATAATAAATGAAAAAAGCAACAGCAACTTTAAGTCCACACTTACATGCAGATAGCCTTTCATATTTGTATTTGACAGCACATCCTGCTACTATTGTATTAGAGTACTACTAAACCCTTGCCAATTTTCATACATGTTTGCAAGCGGGATACCATGTTTATTTGCATCCAGCAAAGCATGTCAGGATCAACAACAGTGATCAAAGGCAGTGTAGTACAACAGCAACACAGACACACAGATTTGTATACACAGCACATGGATAGTCAGCTTTGCAGGCATCATTAATTTGCCACTGCAGATGGTGCTGGTCTTGGATTTCTTTTTTTCCCCCCTTTCTTACTAGAAGTGAAGGGATCCAACGTGCTAATTGAAACGGAAATATATAAAACCTTTCAATCACAATTAGGATTTTTTTTTTTTTTTTTGAAGTTACTTACTCCAATGGTTGCTAATGAAGGGCAACATGAGTTTGTATACAATTCCTGGGAAGCCTCTGCAGGTGGCGCTCCTTGTCTGCTAAGTCATGGTGGCCTGCTCACTAATTATTAAACTAATGATTTGTGTATTTGTAATTGTGTATTCCAAACGTCTCAAAAATGGAAAACACATCTCTTCCTGTTTGTCAGCAAATTCAACTAACTCGTAGGCGTTTCCAAGAAAAGAGCTTCCTGTAAAAGCCATAAAAGCTTTTATGACCTATATGTTCAAACGTTAAGTGGTAGAAAAACTGATATTGTGTCCTGAATTTCCCGCTCCGTCTGTCCCTATTTCATCTCTTTACCTTCCATTCATTCTGTTTTAGCTCTTCACCAAACTTGCTTTTCTTTTTCCTCTGTCATTACCTGTTTTTTCAAACACTTTTGTCTTTATTGTTAAAAGAAACAATTTCATCTTTACCTTGTCAATATGATTTAATTCCCATTGAAACTGGATTTTAGGGTGAGACATACCACAGTGCAGGGATCTAAATCGGTGGTTCCCAAACTGCATCAGGGTCAACATTTACCCTTAGACATCAGGTCACAGTCTGCACATAGGCCAATTTAACACGCATTCAGTTGTTTTCATCCCTCTGTTCCACCTGGCAAAATATACAAAAAACCAGGACCTTCTTCTCAGCCCTTCAATGTTAATTCACAAAATGAAAAAAAGAAATAATTTGACTGCTTAAAGCTTAACCAAATAAATAGTGCACCGAGTGCAATTAGGCTTCAAACCAACATTTACAAAAACATGAAAAACACAGCAACAACAGTTACAACTAATTCTGGTTTATTCAGGCTTTTCAACCCAGGCCAGTACTCCACTGCATAATATGTTTTCTTTTTTAGTTTTTATGTGTTCAGTGCGAGTAAAACCAAGTTTAATATATTCTTGTCATGCTTGTGTTCACCCTGCGAGCTAGCTTCTTCTCCTCTTTTTGTGCTACCAGCAGCAAAGAGCCTGAAAGTCCGCTACAGCCAGCAGATGTGCGAGGCGAAGGTCACATGACTGTCAGAGCTGGCACCTATTCTGTATGTTGTAGCACTACTACTCACAAGGAAGCAGGCAATGATGCTTTAAAATAAAAGCGCTGTTTCAGAATTGTGCTACATTTCAAAGTGAAGCTGATCCACATGATCCTGGTCTTAGCTGTGGAGTAGCGGTTAAAGAACAGCAACTGAAAACCAACAAGTTCAAACAACAAACAACAAGTTCTTTCTGACCTCCAGTGGTTTAACTTCTCACCTTGCTTAGTGATGTAGTAGTGCACTCTATGGTGTGTCAGTACATCGTGACATCACTGTTGGGTGTGGTTACAGGTGCAACAGAGCATATTTCTGACTACAACCAAAAGACTTGAAACTTTCAACCATATAGATAAATGAAACACAGCTTTTCGGCTTGGAGTGAAGTCACTTTTCAAGGAATAAAAACAGTGTGACTTGCTATGAGTGGCAGGAGGGCGAGATAATTTGTTAATTCCTATTAGTGCACGTTGACATCACTGTTAAAGCTTCACTGTTTTCCAGATAGTTTTTCAGGAAGTTAAAGTGACCATTTCATTGTGCCTTTAAAGCCACTACTGTATGTGGAAGACTCAAACATTTCTGACTTTGGCAATTCAAAAACACCAGTTTTTTTTCTAGACAAACAGTCTAGACACAAGTGCTTTATGAAACTGCTCACTGTCCATTTTGGTAATGTGAGTGTGTGTAAGAGCCACTTGGGCACATATTGATGTTTGGTGAATTGCTTCTGTTGTGATCACATGCTGTATACTGTATATTCTATCATACATTTAAGTTCTTGCAACATTTAATCCACAGTATATGTACAGTTCAAGTCTATTTTAAAGAGGATTATAGGTGTAAATACTTGCTATCTTTGTGTTCTTGGGTGCTAAAATGCAAGAAAATATATTTTCCTATTTGCAACAGTGGATTATGCTGTAAAGTAGTTTTATTGCATATGGGAAATAATGCCCTAAAAAAATGTACTGCTAAGATATAGAGGAATCTTCAAATAAGTTCAGATCGAAACAAGTTTTTGACCGTGTATAGCCATGTACAACGTTGAATGTGTTAACGTGTACATTTAGGTAGCAGGTAATAATGTGTGTGCCACAGTTTGGAATACAACATCAAGTTGGTAATGGATCAGGCTTTATGTGACTTTAAATGAATGTTTCATTCAACATTTTGCTGTCTCCTGTGGACTTGTGAGCACATTGGGTTTCACAAAAAATGTGGGTTTAATTCAGTGTAGCGCAAGTATAAATTGCAGATTAAAGGGCTGAGGAACTTGGTGAAATGACCACTATAGTGTGTATGTTGATGTTCAGTAATTTAATTCTATTAGAGGATTCAAATAAAGTCATACATTTGTGCCTCAAGCCACAACACAAACTTATTTACCTTGTGTGATTATGTGTGTGCACACGTTTGTGAGCTGAATAACTTTAATCCACTCCAAAGAGAAGCCCACAAATCCACCTCAACAAGAAAGAAAGACCATTACATACAGTATCTCATTCATTTCCACACTGTCTGTCAGTCAACTTTGTTTTCCGAGCCATTTTGAAAGAACTCCATGCTTGACCTCAATCTGTCTGTCAGTCAGTCAGTCAGTCAGTCAGTCTGCCAACTCATCTGAGACAAATTCACTGACATGACCAACCCTCTGTGTCTACTGGGGAAAGACTTGTGTCTTGACAAGAATATCTATCAACAAAATAGTCTAATCTTATCTTTCTTTAGTGCTTTTATTCCTTTTTACCACATGAAGGACATAACAAACAGCAATTTCTCTGAGAATGTTAAGTGAGACAGATTGAAGGACAGATGTAATGAAAACCAGAAAAGTAAAGCTGATTCAAAGAGGTCAAATCACACGAACCGTTGTTGACACAGTGTCATGCGTTAATCAGAACAGCTCTTCCTTTAGAATTTACAGAGCTCTGCTGGCACTGTCAGCTAATGTCTAAGTACAAATGTTCAGCCATTACAGACACATAATGTCAAGCTAATGACTGTAATATACAAGTCAAACCGGAGAGAGACATGTCTGTTGTTAGAGGCACATTATTTAAATATAATGACAGTGACATATAAGTTATCTGGAGAGAAAAAAAGTTTATGAAGAAGGTTGAGATATCAGAGAGATGAGGTCAAATGAGAGAGAGGCACTTTGAGGAAAGCCATAACAGCTTGTGTGTATATGTGTGTGCCAAGCAGTGAGTGGCTCCTGTATTATTGATCAGCTATAGTTAGAGAGAGAGATCGAGAGCGACAAGTACAATCTCAACAGAGGACACGCACAGGTTACACAATATGAAAATGCACAGTGATTAATTATTGGTGTGGACTGTATGTGTGTTTATATGCAAGTCCGTGTGTGTTGTATGTGTGTGTGTGACCTTAAATGTCTCTATTATATCATTTGAACATGTTCTTACAGACATGACACAGCAAAATTACCATGCATGCCTGCACACACACACACACATGCACAATGAAATATCCGTGTTGACAACATGGCTTCCAGTTGCATCTACATGTCACCTTTTGTCACTGGAACATTGTGTAGTGTAGCATGACAACTCTGTGTACTGTAAGTGTGTGTGTATGTTATTGTGAGTTGTGTGTATAGCACATATGGTTTAATATGTGTCTTCTGTGTAGTACTGTGTGTGTTTAGACAGTTCCTCTTGGTGAGTTATGAGCTGATATGCGTGCTATGAGCAGTTTAATGTGAATATTGTATGTACTGCATACAGTATCTAACTTCTGGAAGTTTTATAGAAGTTGACAGTAGACAGTGGAGTATGTCACTAGTTGCGAGTGTGAGAGATATATGCATGCTTTGTATACATGCGACTGTTAATGGCTGTTAAAATCATTATGAGATGGGGAACATGCCAGTCAGTTTTAATTAAACTCAGTAGAAGTGGGGATTGTGATGGAACATGAGAGTACAGAGATGTTTGGATTGATGGGTGATATATGGAGAGAAACCAATGGAGAGTAAGGGAAGAGGCGATGGCAAATGGAGATTGAAAAATTGACCCCTAAGATTGAAAAATTGGTCAGCAATATATCAAGCTTTTTTAAAAAGTGACTGGTTTTGAATAGTTCTCACTTTGTATTGAAGGTACAGTCCAGTTGTTTGATTAGAGGCAAAAAAATACTTAAAAGGCATAATAAGTAACTTTTCCATATTAAAATGTCTAAAAACGACTACGCCTATGTTATATATTTTGTTGAGTTGTATACTTACATTATCCCCAATGTTTCCAACAATGTTCAAACCCAGAGAAATTCGTAATTTTAATCCAGGTAATGGTCTGTTTTATTTGGTCAGCAGTCAATGGTGTCAAATTCCCTTTGCACATGCGTCAGCGTTGTGGTTGTCTGCCAGAAGCTATCAGTTTTAAACCACACTTTTATGATACACTTTTTAGATTTTGGTTGTTTTTACTCTACCTGTTAACCTGACAAAGGATTTAAGTAATCAGAAGTCTGGATGTTAAGTTATCAGAGAAATAAGCTGCAATAATAATCTGACAACAGACCAACACAGAATATGACACAGCATTATAACTTCTACCAGCTGATTAGCTTTAGCTAATAAGCTGCTAGCTTGCAGCATCTCGTGGACACTAGCAAAGCCCCAAACATATGTTTTTATGTTTCATTAATACTTCATCCATTTAGCTTCATCCAGCTTCACACTCAGTCAGTCGACACATTCATACTGGGAGCTTCGCTGTAGAACCAGTCTTGCGCTATCGGACACAACTTCAGCTGTCCACTCAATTCAATGTTGGATCAAAATATCTCTCTCTGATGTGTCTACACAAGGACAACTGTAAATATCTTTAATTAGGATACATGAGGTCAAGTTATACTCAACTCCTGAAAATACCATTTTCCATTTCTGCCTCGTTATGTGAGTGCGTATGTGTGTCTGTAAAGCTAATATTATGACGGAATTAAATAGAGGACCAAATTAGATTTCTTAACAGCCAGACTGATTAATTAGCAGCTTCAATTAACATGGACCCTCATTAGTGTGTGGGTTAGCCTCACTGCATTTGTGTCTGGGGAAGTAAACTTTTATTTATCTTAAGTCTTTCTTATGCTAATTCTTATTCTGTCTCCCAATTTTCATTTCTCCACAGGTCTCCTTATATTTCTTCTTTGTCCTCTCCCTCTCTTTCACTGATCATCAATAATGAAAATAAACTTATGCATTAATTGAGATTTTGGCCACAAGGGAGCAGTGGAACAAACTATAGACACAACATTGACTGTTATCACTCCATAAAGGTTTTCTATGGTGAACCTCAGCAAACAGTTGCCTTTACACTTGGAGACATCGAGCAACATTACCATTTTTTTGATGTTGTGTTTATTCACTATCCTTTGTAGCTCTGTTTGGGTCTGCACCAATTGAGGGGAATATCCAGTCCATGAGCTACTAAATGCTCCACTACATTCACCAGATGATCACAGTGTTGCCAAATCTGTCTACTTTGACAGATTTAACAATAGTAAGTTTATTCCAGTTTCTGGATCATCTCTATATTTATGATACTTCAGTTACACAATCTATGCAATAGCCATAAAATAATTTTTTAATATTAGAGGTAGATTTAGATTCATATTAAGCTTGGACTGTAGCTGCTTGAAAGCTAGTTATATAGCTAGTTACAGTCAATTTCGACTTCATTTTCTGAGTTTTCTTAAAATCGTGTATATGTAATTGCGTATTGATGTCACATATATGCAAAATTAGCACGTGATGTCATCTACTGACACCTAGTGTCAAGACAGCTTTAGCTACTTTCCACTGAAATCGTTGGCATTACTAGATAGTTGCTAACTTTTGGTCTGCTGTTCTGCTGTTTAACACAGCACAGTTTTAAAAAAAGGACACAAAACAAAGACAAAATACACATGAAAAGGAGAGAAAAAAATTTAGAACCTATAAGAAAACCAAGGAAATTCTCCCATATTTAATTTCTATCTGTGTCATATATCTCTCTCTTATCTACTGTTTATCATCATTTCATAGGACATTAATTTAGTTAACAAATTCATCCATTCAATGAATGTGGGAGCTTTAGGGCTTTTCCATTGCCTACGGATAAGTCTCAATGTTGTGATTATACCCAGACTTAACACTTGAAACTACCTCTTATTAATTCCTTTAAAGGAGGAATAGGAAAGCCCAATCCCTCTTTCATGGTCTTTAAGATTTCTTCCCACAGTGGATAGACAACAGTAAAGTTCCGTGGAGTATGTATTAAGGTCCCTTTCTTCTCATTACATTTCCAACATAAATCGTTTTCTGACAGACCCATCCTTTTTCATTTACCAGGGGTGAAATATAATCTATATACAACCTTAAACAATATCCCTTTAGCTTCAGCTTCTTGCCTGTTCTTTCCAATGTTTGAAATTATATTCGACCAGGAGCTTTGATCTATCACTGTGTCCAAATCTTTTTGCTAGGCAAATCAGATTCTCACATTTATCACCTCTTGTGTTTAGCAGCATTTTATAACAAGTGGATGCCTTTCTCTTAGCCCTTGGCAAAAAGATCTAAAATTATGTTACTATTCTGATGTTCTTTCTTACATCACATACACAATTTTTGGTTTGCATATACAGTATCTCCAAAGACATGTAGTATGTTAGGGTTACTCCTGTCAGTGACCCTGACCACTGGCACTGGCAAAAAGAACTGCAGTAAGTCCACTACCCACTGCTCCTAGTGTATAGGATGGGTCAGATGCAGAGGACAAATTTCATTTCAATGTATGAGTGCTGAGAAATGACAATAAAGGGGGTTTTAATCTTAATCTTAAATATCTTAACTGCCAAATTTAAAATATTCTGTCATCTGTTCAAAGGAAAGAAAAAGTTAATCTTTGTGTAGGTCTCCCAGCATGTAAATACCTTCTCTAACCCATTTCTCCCAATATATAGATTTCTCTCCAATAGCAGGATAATAGAAAATTATTGAGGCATATTGAAGATATGTTTTTTTTTTTTTTTTTTTTTTTCAATCATTCTATGTGCCATAGACCATATTGACTTTGCACGGAGTATCTATCACTGGATTGGAATCTTGATTTCTAGTGCCTTGTCTTTTCTGTGAGAGAGTATGAAAGTATGAACAGGTTTAAAAGGGGATGTGTTCTTCCAAATTAATCCAACCTTCTATCTTCTCTCTCTCCCAGTAATTGGCCAGTATGTACAATTCAAATGCAGAATTGTATAACTCAACATCTGGGAGCGTAAGCCCTCCATTTTCTTTAAGATCATAGTGTTATTTCTGTCCTTGGGACATCATCTGCCATGCCCACTACTTCTAATTCAGTGCCTCTCTAACCTGCTGCCACTCCCTGACTGGCTCTCTCCCTGTGTGTGTGTGTGTGTGTGTGTGTGTGTGTGTGTGTGTGTGTGTGTGTGTGTGTGTGTGTGCGTGTGTGCGTGTGTGTGTGTGATTGCCAGCAGGTGTGCCGGAGTCAGAACAGAACCACACCAGCTGCATCTCATCTCTGCAATCAAGCCTCTACAAATACTCAGCCCTGCCACTTTCACTCTGCCAGATCGTAGACTCTGCTAGTGTACCAGTTAGTATTGCTACACTTTGAGCAAATTTATTACCAGTTTTGCCATTCAGCATTTAGTTCTTGGTGCCTGTTCTCCATTTCCCTTGTATTCCTGCCTGTTCTGACTCCAGTCCCTGTTTCCTTCCCCTCGTCTGGTCAAGCCCTGTTGTTCTGCCGTCAGCCCTGCTGCTCTGCCCTGGAACTCTGCATTACTCAGTCTCATCAGATCTCACTCTGGACCTGCTTCCTTGGCCCCTAACTGCCCCTTCCCCAGCCTAAGTTCCTGGCTCGCAGCTGCCAGCTCAAGCTTTCCCCAGCCTGCAGCCCATCTTCTGCAATAAATATCTTTTTACCTCATTCCTGTCTCCTTGTCTGCACCTGGGTTCACTTGTTCTGCAAACCCATGGTACACATAGACTCTCTCCATACTAATAGGGAGCCTTTTCCCTTCCCATAGAAAATCCTTGACTAACATATTAAAGTATGCCTGCGGTATGCTTAATGGTAGCATCATTGAAATGGAGTTAAACTTTGGGACAACCATCATTTTAATTGCATACATTTTTCCCCACAGACTCAATTTGAGCAGTTTTCATTTATCCAAACTTTGCTTTATACTTGTCGTAACAGGTGACACATTGAGATGTGTGTGTGTGTGTATATATATATATATAATCTAGATCTGATGTTAGTAGAATTCTCAAATTTATATAGAGTGTGTGTGTGTGTGTGTGTGTGTGTATAGGCCCATTTAAAATTAAAAGGTGTAACCTTTGCTGAGTGACATGATCTTGAAATGGCCATGGCCTCAAATTTATGCCAATTGACTGTATAGCCAGAAATAACCACAGATTTGTGTATTGTTTCCAACAGTGGTGGTATTGATGAACGGATTTTTAATGAAAGCTAAAATATCATCAGCATACAAAAATAACTTACGCACTTTACCGCCAAATCAAAGGAATAATAAATAAAACAAATAAAAATTGTGAAATCATCTTACATTTGTATAAATCAGGTTTAATCATCTTATGAATCCTCATCCATAACCAAACCTTTTTTTAAATATTTCCATTCAACGCTGACAAAGGCCTTCTGAGCATCAAGTTAAAGTTGCCATAGGGCACGTTACTAATTTGTTTGACCAAATCAAGCGCAAAAGTCACCTGATGTTGCCGAGAGGGTTCCTGTTTTTGACAAACCCAGTTTGGTCACTATATATAATGATTGGAATTATCTTTTCAGCTCTCAAAGCCAGAATCTTGGAGAGAATTTTAGTAATTTTTTCCTTATCTCTCTTCAATATTAAGCTTATAACTGCTTCTGTAAATGATAATGGTAAACTGTTGTCCTCTACAGCTTCCATAAAAACCTTTATCAACATAGGAGCCAAGATTTCAATAAAGGCTTTGTAATATTCAACAGGCAGGCCAACCGGGACTTCCCATCACTAAGTGAATTAATAGTCCCTTTTACCTCCAACTCAGTGATTGGGGCATCTAGACCCTCATTTAACTCAGGAAGGATTTGGGATAACATCAGCCCCTTAAAGAAGTTAAAATAATCAGTCTCTGTGGAGTGATTTATAATTTTAAAAAAATACTTAATTAATTCCCTCAGTATCAGTAATTTCCCTCTCATTCATCATTGCCACAATAATATTATTTGAATCTGTTCTTTTCAGCTGATTTGCTAGTAGTTTTCTCACTTTTTCCCCTCCTTCATAATAGGAACTCCTTAGTTTAAATAATGTGTAATCAGCCTTTGCATTATGTATTTCATGTAGCTGGAATTTTAAACTACTCATTTTCCCTAATAAATCTGATGAATGATGCACAGCAAGAAATTTTTCAAATTCGGAATATAATTTTCAAATTTCATTTTCCTTTTTGGCTTCTGCTGTAAAGCTAATAGTCTGTCCTCTTATAGATGCCTTAGATGCATCCCACACCACATTTATTTTGGCTGTAACAGAAATGTATTAAACTTTTTTTTTTTTTTTTTACGTGTGGCAACATAATTTTCATCTCTACTTTAGCATGATCAGTTAAAAAAAAATGGTTCCAAGATCAAAACTTAATACACTCTCCACAATCTTATTTGATATCAAAAAGTAATGGTAAATGGACTGCATTTTATAAACATCATTTCTAGTCTTATCAACCACTCAAAGTGCTTTACAATACATGCCAACATTCATCCATTTACACACACATACACTGATGGCAGAGGCTGCCATGCAAGGTGCCAACCTACTCATCAGGAGCAATACAGTGCTTCCTATGCACAGCACCCCACACTCACACACCAAAGGCACGCCAAGTTGGGGTTCAGTATCTTGCCCAAAAACACTTCGACATGCAGACTAGAGGAGCTGGGTATCGAACCACTGACTGACCACTTCTGATTAGTGGATAACTTGCTCTACCTCCTGAGCCACAGCCGCCAGAATTAATCAGTTCTTGAATGTGTTGTATGCTGATGTGAGAAAAAGGTATAATCTCACATTAAAGGAATATTTAGTATTTAAGGAATATTTAAATGATCAATGTGTAAGATTTTAGGGGGATCACTTGGCAGAAATGGAATACTCATAAGTATGTTTTAATTAGTGTGTAATCACCTGAAAATAAGAACCATTGTGTTTTCATTACCTTAGAATGAGCCCTTTGTATCTACATAGGGAGCGGGTCCTCTTCCACTGAGCCTGCCATGTTGCACCGCCATGTTTCTACAGTAGCCCAGAATGGACAAACCAAACACTGGCTCTAAAGAGGTCCTTTTGTATTTTTTCACAGCCACTGTAGGTTCTCCTACATGCTTGGAAGGGGAGGGTGAGGGGAGGGGTATTCAGTTGGTTGCAATCATAAATCTCACCACTAGATGCCACTAAATCTTACACACTGGCCTTTTAAGGAAAGTAATAAAGTGCTCTTCTGAAGCAGGATCAGGAGCATTTCTAGAACGAACCTTCGTAGCGCTACTATAGTATTGGTCATTCAGTGTCCCAGTCTACTTTATTTTATTTAATTTTATTTTATTATTCAGCTCTAATTTACTAAGCTCTGGGGGGGAAACATTAATGCACCATTATAATTGCAGTGTTATGTCTCTACACAAGTGTCCTTGTTAGCAGCCCTCTCACTGTTTTGCAATTCTGAATATGCGCTGAATTTCCTGACTTAAAATGAATTGTGACATCAAGTTATTACATTGTCATAGGAAAGTTTTTGAAAACTTTGACAAAGTGCAAAATGAATCATTAGCGACCCTCACAGGATTTTCTCTAGAAATTTTTCTGTACTGCCTGAGACAGTCTCTGGCAGTTATTTTTGTCACATCGGTAGCCAATTAAATTGTACTGTAGGTGTTTAGCATTTTGCTGCAGTACATTCCAACCTGCCTCAAACAACAGCAGAGAAACAACCACATCTGAAATATGTGTCACAATAACAATAAATTTAAAGGATAAGGTGTTATGCCATTATACCATTGTACCATTGTGCAGTACACCGATTTGGCCAATTAATAAAACCAGAAAATAGACACCAGTTATGCAAAAGGCTGAAATGTGCCTCATTGTACCCCACTGTGCCGGGACCTTTCATTGACTCGGCATGTTATATCAACACAGTGCCGCACAGTGAAAGCTTTGAAGCAGTTTCACATCAGTTTTCTGTAGCAGTTCTGCTTCTTCTTAAAAGTCTGGGTATCAAATGAATCTAACTTTTTATTCTATTTCTAATAATAGCTGGTGTCTGCAAATATTTATACCTCTTTCCCCTAAAAAAATATGTCAAGAATTTTGGATGTGCTGTGTCAGTCTGGTATAGATGGAGAATCCATCACATTCAAAGTCAGTTTCCACAGTTTGAAACTGCAGTTATACAACACCTTGAGTGTTAACTTAAATGCAGGAGGTAACTAAAAACAGTCCTCTAAGATTGCGGTATTAGTCAACATCCTGTGCTGTAACTGTGCTGCAACAGTGTTTTATTTCATATCCAAGTGATAGGAGTACAGATAAATCTGAACCATTAATAGGTGTTTTGCTGTACAAAAATCTTTTAAGCTATATGTTACTAGAATCAGAACGTAAGAAGTTTTGTAATATAACCTATAACATTGTGCTGCACCCCATTAGATGTGTGCCAGATACTGTTTTGCACCAGAGAGGAGGTGAGAGAATGATCCTGGCTCTGTTGTGCCTTTAGTCAGTTATTTTTTTCATGAACCACTAGGGGGTAGGCTAACAAAGAGTGAGTAAGTGAATGAATGAATGAATGAATGAATACACTGAATGAGCCCATGAGGTGCTATGTGTTGTGAACATGTTTAATGTGCTGGTGTATGTATCTAGATATTTGTTTATGTCGGTGACTAACAGAAGCTTCTTGAAATAATTTGTGCAATTGTTGTTCGCTGCTGGTTGACAAACTGTATGTGTATGTACATTTCTCTGCAGTGCCTGTGTGACCATAAAGCTAATATTATGACAGATTGACACAGAGGCTCGAATTGGATTATTTAGCAGCAGGACTGATTAATTACTAGCCTCAATTAACATGGACCCTCATTAGTGTGTGGGTTAGCTTTGTGACTTCCTGTGTCTGGTGTGGGCAAGTTTTTTTTTATAGATCACACCTCCTCCTTCTCTCTCACTTTCTGCCTCTCTAGATTTGTTCTGCTTTCATTCTCTCCAAATCCAGTGTTTCTGACTCTCCTCCAGTGTGTCTCAAACCAACATCTGTTCACCATTTCCTTGTGTTATGTATGTGTGGCTGATGTGTTTTTATGCATGTGTATCGGTGTGAGGGCATGAAGGTGTGTGCGTTAACTTGTTTGTGTCCCTATTCTCTATTCTAATTAAGACGATGGTCTGTGAAATTGCTAATTGCAGCCTTTTTGACCCAGCTAAGGTTTTAAAGGGCTGCATGCACATGCTCATGAGCCACTTTGAAAAAAAAAAGCTTTATAAATTAAGGCAGTTTTCAAGCCAATGGTGACAACCTTGTTTCTATTAAAACTGTCAACTTGTGTGGGCAAGTTGTCATTGTTCTCTCCTCTGAGGATGAAAACAAAGAAATGCATTTGCTAATGTTCTCATTATTTAATACCCAAAACAACACTTGACACTCTACACAGAGAAGAAGGAGAGAATGTCATTAGTTTTGCAAGTGTTTTGTCATAAATCAAACTATTGGATCAATTGAAAATTTGACCTGATGATGGTGCTACAGGAAAGGTCAGAGGACCACTAAACCTATTACAATTCACCCTCAGGTGGACACCTAATATTTGTTGAGACATTTTGCATTTGCAAAATGTCAAGCTCATGTTGGCACTAAAGGAAAAGTAAAGGGGATCACCAGAGTCAGTAGGATTCATGCTTTGGGGGCTGTGAATATCCGTCCAAAATTTCATATCTTATATATTATAATCTGGACCAAAGTGGGGAATCGACCACCTGACTGACAGATTAACATTGCCATCCATACTGAACAAACTACATCATTGACTATTAATCTTTGAATTGAAATGAGCAAACACAATTCAAATCAGCCAACTGATTTGTAATTTTCACCTCTATTATGGTAGTAGTTAGTATCATAAAAAGCAAGAGGAGTGGGCAGTTGCAGCATTAGAATACCTCTAAATGACCAGTAGCTTATGCAACAGACTTCACTCTGTTTCATCAGCTCTGCACCTGCACCTTTAGCTCCTCTTGGGTTTCTTTGATCATGGCTTCACAGTTTCCACTTGGGAACCAACATATCTGCTTTGTTCACTATAATGCTATTAACAAGCAAACTACTTTGTCATTAGTTGTGTGTAACTAGATTAACTGTGTGTGTGTAACTGGATTGGGATTTTGTCAATTCTGGTCAACAGGCTGTGTTCTTAGAGGATATCAGGCCTGATAAAGAAGAAATATCACTTTTATGGGATAGTTTGCAAACCCTCTCCTTTAGAACTATTTCAATCCCTCTTACATGCTGAAGTTGCAACATTTTAACTGCATTATCTTAATTTGGGTTGCTGTTATGGCTTCTTCAGTGAGTATGCATGTATTTATGAAATTACTAAATCAACTCCTTATTAATTATAACACTAATGAACTATTTGCTAGATTGCATTTGATTTTTTGTTATTAATGTAGAATATTTTGGATTTAGGTATGTCTTTGATTACAGTATGACATATACAATGTACAACTATCAAAACTACTGTTTAACAGAACCTGCCAATCATGGTTAATTTGTGGACTGTTTTTTTGACTAGCAAATGACAAGTTAGTCAGATAACCACCAGTTTATTGCAAGGTAATATCATCTTCACTCTAGCGTGGAAACTGGCCTCAGTTGCATGTTCATCTATAAGCTGCACTTGTCAATACTTTCATATTAATAGGTCAAATGACTGTAACATGAAAAGGGTTGCTCGTAGGGATGAACTCACAGAGAATTATTACTCAACTCCGCAGTTCCCCTAAACAGAGCGTTTTTAGCTTATCATTTTGTTTTTATTGCCCACTCTCATCAACCTTGTTTCCATGCTTAGTGTAGCAGGAAACTGCTGGACATTATCTGCCCAGCACCAAACGGCAGACAGACAGTTAACAACTTTGTTAGCAATTAGCCAGTAAATATAGTGAAGCATTTAGCAGCTAAAGAGCCTGATATTCCTCTTAGGAGTGGGTAAAAAGCAAAACAGAGCCAAAAGAAGGTGATAATACAGCAGGTGTGGAGGGATAGAGAGAGAGAGAGAACAAACACACACCAACGCCACACACACAGAGACAGACTGGGAGGTCTGGAGGGAAAACACCAGGAATACAATAATCATAGGTATGAATTGCCCACCCCATCCCCATCCCCATCCCCAGTGACAGCTTCCTGGCGTCCCACCAGGCTGGTCAGTAACAGCGAGCAGAGTGGGTAGAGGGGGTCTGGAGAGATTCAGGGGCAAATGGCCTGGGGGCTGAACAGGGGTGGAGCAGGAGACCTCAGGCGCAGATGGTGCTGCAACCACTTTCCTGGATTCTTTTTGATTTGACATAGAATGACCCACATGAGACATAGGCTTGAGGCTAGCTGGTGAACTGCTAGGCTGCTCCCAGGCAGAGTTGGGAGACTCTAGGGAAACACAGGAGGCAAGAACTGTGGGCTTGGGAGGAACTGGGCCAAAAGTGACTTTCCACCTGGAGGTAGCCACCCCCAGGGCCATCTCAGGATCCCTCTTCCAGATGGCAGTGAGAAGCCAAAAAAAAAAAAAAAATCTGGCTCTGTATCAAGGAGAATGTCTCTTGGCACACCAAAAGCCTCCTGGGTACTCGGCAGGCTGAGCAGCTCAATGTCTTCTGGCTTTATGCTGGCCGGATTGTACTGTCGCGTATCAAGATTGAACCCAAATGCAGACACTGGGCTAGCAGTTAAGGTGAATTAACAGTGTTTTATTGTAGAGACAGGCAGGAATGGTGAGATGGAGGCTGGCTGGTTTTAGAGCTGAGGTGAGGGGGAGGAATCCAAGGGAAGGCTTGGTAGAGAGAATCCCAAGGATGAGAGCTGACTAGTGGGCTTGCCAGGCAGACGAGGCCGGCATACAGGCACGTAATCCTGGAAACCAGGAGAACAGGTATAAGGCAAACTGCAAGCAGAAAATTAATGGATATCAGACCTAGAAGCATGTGCAATGACAAACCATGAATGGCACAACAATCCATCCGGTACTGGTTGTCAGTGCAGTCTTCTTGTAGTGGAGAAGTGATGGCTTGATGACAGGGAGGTGTGCTGATTCCAGAATGAGCAGCAGGTGTGGAGGGAGAGAGAGACAGAGTACAGACACGCCCACACCACACACACACACACACACACAGACACAGACACAGACAGACTGGGAGGTGTGGAGGGAAAACACTAGGAAGACAAAAGGGCTAAGCTGGGATCATGACAGATAATCTGTCAAATATGAGGTTTATGCTTAGCTTGTTGTGAAGTAGTGAAAAGAAAAAAGATTACAGCTGCTTTAATATTGGCTGCATTACTTTTCAGGCTTCAAAACACTTTGTTCAAGAACATTACCGTTACTAATACATCAGTACCAACTCACAGTCTTTTTCAAGCTCTTTCCTTTTTAAACCTAAGAACCACATTACTTTGATACAGCTAATTCGCCAGTGCACTTTGATAATGATGTGAAAAATGGACAGTATCCTTACACAACTTTACTGGGCTGAATAAAGGCCACACTTCAAACCTACTGGATTTTTACTAGGCATAAAACCTTTGTGCATACTACTCCCCTTCATTCCCACTATGTAGCTTGCTTGTTTGCTCTTTAAAGTCAATGTAAACTGTATCTGACAGCCATTAGCGGATTCTCTACTACCTAGACCAGGAAGCTGGAAATCACACTTTGACAAGTTGCATGTAAATGATAGTCTGCTGCCAGGTTATTGATTATATATGGCTTCTTTAAATGCAATGTAATAGCACATACTGCCAAGGACAAGGCAGTATTGACTGTTACGTCCTGGAAGACAGACTTGATTTAGTATTTTCGACTTCAGTGTTGTATGTGTACATGCACCCTAAACATTTAGCAACCATTTATTGTGTGTTTGTCTTAATGAATATGTAATATGGTTTTAATTGTGTGTAATTTTAGCAAAGCGTGCAAAATATTTGGATGAGAGGATGCGAACAGTTCATTTGCACGTCTAATGGGACTCACCGAGACTGAAAGTCATTGTGGGGGAATTTAACTGCTTGTGTAATATCTAGTGAGGGAGAACAGGTATTAATCAAAGCAGGTCTTAATCAGTCATCTATTCAGAAATGGCAGCTCTGACAGGGAGAGACGGAGCCAAATCAGTGGTTTCACAGAGAATGGGTGTTTTTCAGACCATATAAATGTTTTTTTTGAAATGCCAAAAGCCGAACAAACTCTCAGGCAGTACATGTTTTTCACAGCCAGTCACCAATAAGAGTCATGCAACATGGAGGCTATTGTGTCGTATTTATCATCAGTATACCTCAGTGGTTGTTAAAGAAAAAAAACCTTTTTCCATGATTTTCTTTCTTTTTTCACATCCTATTTTCTGCTTCTGTCATCTGTGATACTGTCCACATGAATTTCCAGTCAGAAAGTAAAAGTACTCACTATGCTTTTAGATATGAGTTGAATGCTAAACTTTCTGTAAATCTACATGGAGGCTCAGCCCCACAATAAAAGCAGAAGAACACATTCTGTGTGTTGTAGCAGATGAAATGTTCTATCTGTCTAGTCTCTAAATGTTTATAGCTTTCAAAGCTGGTTATTACTGTATCTCTTATGCAGTTTTGAAGGATTTTATCTTTTGCTGCTGTCCTAAGAATATTGCAGCTCATAAATCTCTGAGACACACTCACTTGTTCAGGCACATCCACGCATACACTGACAATGGCAACTCACTAATACATATACTATACACATTCAAACACACATAGTGTCAATAATGGATAGAGGACAGCATCAATCAAAATTATAGATTCATGTAAAAACACTTCCTGTGAGGCTAGAAATCAATCCTTCGCACACGCGCACACACACATTTACACACAACAACATCCCATACACAGCCCAAGTGGTGATGACAGCATTGTAAAGTGCTGTACTCTGGTCCATCATCAGATTATTGTCCATCATATTGCAGCTAGAGGGCTGATAGGTCTATCTGTTGAACACAAAGACAGAGAGGGAAAAAAGAGGCAGGAAGAAAGAGAAAAGAGTGGACACAGAGATAGAAAGGACATTTGAGAAAATAGCATGAATTGCATCAGCTGTGATTCATCCCGAATCCTGGAAAGAAATGTGTGAGCGTGTGTGCGTGTGTGTGTGGTAGAGAGAACGACAGGAGGCGAAAGAGAGAAGGCAGACCAAGATGATGAGAGACAGGCGAGGAGACAAAAAGAGAGGGAGAAGGTGCAGTTGTTGATAAAAAGCAGACATGAGCTGTGATTTCTCTAAGTGCCATGTGCCTGTATTTCATGGATCTGTCTGCCTCTGAGCTAGTTGCCAGTGACTAACTTGACTATCTGAGTGACTATAGTGCCTTTGAAATAAAGGTGATACACGTATTTTAAAACTTGAATGGACCTTGAAATATTTTTTTGTAGTTTTAGATTTTTCAGTTGAATCTGGTCCTCTTAAATATATCACATACAGTATTTTTTAGATCAGAAAGCCTTCAGCTGAAAAAAATTGCTAAATATAAGTTTACAGTCAGCAGGCGATTAGCTTGGCTGAGCATAAAGACTGTTAGCAGAGGGAAACAGCTAGCCTGTGTCTGTCTAAAGGTTTAACTGTGTGTTCAGACAGAACGCAAAGTGAATTTTAGGTGCGCTGCAATTATATACAAAGTCAGTACAAACACATGAGTAGACGCGAATTGATGCAAAGATACACAAGCTGAAAAGCGCAAGTTGAAAATGTTTGCACGTATCCCAGGGCTTTATGGATCTGCTATATAAACATACAGAGAGGAGAGAGGGAAAAGGAGAGAGACTAGAGAGAAATAATAGAAAGAACCAGAGTTTCTGATGAGTTCTGAGTTCAGTTAGAAGCTGAACTAAACACAAACACATAGAAACACTCCAACAGACAAGGTCGGTGCATCGGTGCTGGTTAGCTTACAGCTAATTTACAGTTTGTTCATTGTATGTTTGTGGCAATGAAACACAAATGGTCCAGCTGTCAAACTCGCGCAAATGACATGAGGTGAAAATTCGCTTCTGTCTGAACACACCATAAAGCTACCTCTTAAATTCATTGATTAATGCTAATTAACACAAGATTCCAGAAAGTCAAAAATGTGACATTTTACATTTCAGATTTTTTATGGATTAAGCAAATGAGATATAACATTAGTGAGCTTCAGCAGATTTTTTTTTTTTTTTTTTCATTTTGTTTTGGGGTTTGTTTGTTTTTTTATATTTGGAGATAGCCAAGCTAGCTTTTCCCCCTGATCCAATCTTCATGCTAAGCTAAGCTAATCACTTGCCGCTTTAGCTTCATGTAGCGTCATATAGCATTAGCATATAGACATGAAAGTGGTATCAATCCTTTCATCTAACTCTCAACAAGAAAGCAGTTCCCCAATATGTCAACAGTTCCTTCAGGTACACTGCCATGAAAAAGGTGTGTTGAAATATACAGCAGTGGGAGGAGGGACTTGAGCTGACTGCCTGAACTAGCTCACAGGCATCGCTTAATCTGCGAAAACTTAAACTCCATTTGCTCTGGAGGAACAGAATCCTCTCTTGTCCCGCTGTGTCTGAACTGTGCTGGCCAGTAGAAGCTGGCAGCTGTTTACTTATCATAGTAATACTCAATATAATGTTAAAATGATACATGTAGTTCCTCTAAAAGAGTCAAATCATCACATCTGCCACTGAGCTTGTTTTTGCCAAAGGTAAATTGACATTATGCACTGTTTCTTTATTTTTATTTTTAACAAGTAACAGTGCATACATTTAGCCTACACTATGCTCTGTCTCCCTACAACTCAAAACCATTACCTTCCTACTTGTCTTGCTGCTCATATTTCAGCCCCTCCCTTATTCTGTCTTTTCTTTCTTATGTTTTTCTCTCCACTTTTCACCACCCTCCTCATCATCCACTTCAACCTTGTCTCTGCTTCCTCCTCTTCCTCAGTCATCCTCCTCACCCCTCTCTTGCCTTCTCTTGTCTTAATCTATCCTTTCATCCTTTCCGTCACTTTCCTATCCCCTCTTTACCTCCTCTCGTTGCTTTTCGCTGGCTCCCTCCTGTCCTCACTCCCTCCCCTCATCTCTCTCTGCATTGCAGTATCTGTGTCAGCCATCGGCAGAATAGGCTGTCTGGTGTGTGTGTGTGTGTGTGTGTGTATGTTAGACACTGCAGTCCCTCCTAAGCAGCTGGACAGGAACTGAGATGGATAGCTCACCCCACTCTTTTCTCTCCTCACTCCTCTTTTCTTTTATCTGCCCTCTCTTCTCATTATCTACTTTTGTTTCATTATTTTTGTTTTCTCCTCCTTTCTATAACACGTGCTATATTGTGCCCTCTATTTTCTTTTTCTCCTTCTCTTAAATTCTCATATTTTTTCTCATTACACCCTCTGATCCATTTTCTCTGCTAATCTTATCCCCTCAACTGCTCCTTCTTCACATTTCTTATTTCTCTTGCTTTGTTGTCTGGTTTAAAACCTGGCCAAAGTTTGCTATATAGACATAGAGTATATGACAGCTGATTTTCCAGAACAGACTATATGTATCCTTCCCTTTAGTAGACACACAGCGCAGCTCTCACCTCCTGCTAAGAGTGGACTTCAGGACACTGGTATCCTTCTCCTCCAGCTTAGCCACCTTTGATCTGTTTATCCCCTTCAGTGACTATCCAGCCACCAGAAACACTGTCTACTTTTCTATACTCATACCCTCTGGACATGCAGACCTCTTCTTCCAATCTGCTGTAACAGTGCCCTGAGGTGCAGTGGTCAATGCTATAACACTACAGAGATTCAGAGTAAGTACAACACTGTCATAGTTTGAACCATTACTTAGAAAGTTGGTAAAGGGGAACCACATGTATTTTACATAACAAAGTCTGTTTACAGGTCTTGGGGAAAAGTGTAAAGACTTTTGTGGCTCTAGAGGGAGCTGTGCAAAGTCTGATAAATTGCCTCAAGTGATGTCACTTTGGGTAGCGTCGTCGGGTAGCAGTTAATTAATAGTTCATTAAACACTATTCACAGTAACAGAACCTCTGAGGCCAATCATGGTTTTGCAGCTCACATGTTAGCAAAAAATGACATTCACTTTCACTAAAGAGCAACATGGAGTAACCCAAATCTCTGACCAGACTGTCAGTGACTGAGATGCATTGTGGGTAATGTAGGCACCAGGTTTTGACAAGGAAGAAGAATGCATGGAATCATTGATATCAGATGATTCTGCAAAACCCAGAATGACGTTTAGGAACATTTGTGTATATGACATTTGTATAATATTGCTTGTCAATTACAGTCTAAATTTTGATTTGGAAAAAATAACAAATTGCTGATCTGTAGCAGGGTACAAACTCTAAGATGAAAGTCCCCATTCTACAAACCCATCCATCACCTCAAACTCCTCATCCTTAAGGCCAGTGTAGGCTTGAAATGATATCAATAATTTTTTAATATGGGGATAGTGGCACAAACTGTCGGTCGCAGAACAGCCAATTACAATGTCGCAAGGGTGTTTGTGGAGGTGGTTTGAATGTTGGCATTAAACATAAAATGTGTGCCACAGAATCATCCAACGTAATGCCTTCTCAGCTATTCTTTCTCTCCACCAGTTGTTCATAAAATAAAATGTTCACCTCAGCTCTGGTTTTGTCGGCCAATAAGTCATCTAAAAATATAATTTTAGATGACTTTCTTCAGTCTCTCTTCTTTACACTATAATGTTCTGTTTGTATTTATTTGTATTTTCAATAAGTCAAGGACTGTAACAAGCTGGCAACCCGTCTATGTTCAACAACAACAATAATAATTTCAATAATAATAATACTCTCTAGGGTTGTCGCTAAGAAGGTTTCTCCCTTTTGTTGTTATACAAGCTCTTATCCAAATGAGTTCTTACCTGTTTATATCAAGGCCAAGCACCAAGCAAAGCCTCTAGGCGAATTTCCTTTGCATCATGAAAAAGTCATTATGCATTTTTAATAATTAGCTTTTTAAATGATAAACATACAGCAATGAAGAATTTGTCAGTCATCTGTCTTCCTGCTCTGTCTCTCCAACACTGACACTAATTTCATGTCCCATTATGTGCTCATTATTTTCAAATGCTGCTGTTTCTTGGCTCACTGGCTAACACATGCAGATACAGACCATACCCAGCTGGACTAAACATAACTAATGATTGAAGTAGCATTGTTGTTATTGTCCGGTCAATTTCTTTCCTCTCTCTCTTTCTCTCTCCACTCACTCCTACACACATACACACCGGTGGTTTTTAATGACCAGTTAGCTAGCACAGCTAAACACTGTGGGTGTTAATGGCTGAGTGACAGCACACCCTCAGACACCCATTGAGACATAAATGATCATGACATAGGGGCCTGATGTGTGTGGCAGTGTGCATGGGTCAGGTATAGGACACAATGTGGAAATAGTTTATTCCCTCTCATTTTAAAAATAGAAACTGCTCTGCCTCTAATTCCATAACATGGCAAGACAGACTGTTTCCATAAAACGAAATGACCTACCACCTGCTCACATTTTGGAAATGACAGGGACGGATAAGAGCTTGGCCTCGCTGGAGCCAGGCATAAAGTTGAAGTAAATTGGTTGGGTATTAGAGTGCAAGTCCATGTAATGACTTGCTGTACGGATTTTAAGATATGCTGTAAAGCTCACAGCCAGCCAGTGAAGTGATGCTCCCTCGCCTCCCGCTGCTCCAGCAAGGAATCCTGCAGGAATGTTGTGGATAGGTTTGCAGATTACTGTGGTCAGTGCTGATGCAGGAAAATGAAAGTGTACTTTGGTCTGGATCTGACCAAAATCTCGACTTACTTATTTCTTTAAAATGGTACTTCAGCAATTTAGTACTGCACTTCCATGATTTAAATCTCTAGTATGGATTAAACACTGGATCCTACATCAGTACAACCCATAGCAGTCTTCAAGCCCAAGCTGAGATAACCTTTGATGGGCTGAGTAAACCGACTCTGTAATTTCTGTAAAATTAGTGGATTTTAATTATTATAACTTTTAATCAGGTAAAATCAATGAGCTCAAGATCTATTTTGTAAGAGAGACCTGGATACTTAAAGGAAATAAAAACAGACAACAAAATACAGCCATTACACACACAAGCATATAAAAACTGCATCAGTGACAATCACACACATCTCTAAAAAGCTCCAAAGTTTAAACTCATCCAGTGGGATGAAACTTTCAAGTTTTACTGTAATGTCCTTTGTAATTCTTTCCATATAAATACTATATAAGTTCAGTTCCCAAGTTCAATATTTACTTGTCGGGTATGGAGAATTAAACAATCATGTGATCCGATGCACAGTAGTTTTAAATTAGAGAAAAGATGTGATATATGAAGCAACTAAACAGAAATGCTAGAGTGGAGTTTCTGAGGACCAGCCAACTTTTTCAACGTACATTGTGATGTGTATGATATTTATCTCCAGTAATGAAACTGAGGGAACAGTGGCAAAACTGCATCAAGTTGTTTTGAGGTGGAATGAGCAGCATGAGGTTAAAAAATATCTCCATAGTCAAGTACAGATATTATGGTTAATTGCACAATGGTTTTCCAGTCCTAAAGAGAAAAACATGTCTAAAAACATTCTAATAATAAACCCATTTTTTTCTTCACATTCTGCACCAGTTGTTTCACACAAGGTTTAAAAGTTAGATTGCTGTCTAACCCAATTCCCAGCTATTGACTGAACAATTAAAATTTCCATACCATTTTGTGTATGTCAGAGATAAGATATTACATCCTCTATCTACTTCTGTCACTCTCTATACCCAGTTAGTTTTAATATTGGCAAAGCAATGGTGCAGGAAATATCAGATTTAGCAGTAAATTGAAGGTAGAAAAAGTCAAAGCTTATAAATAATCAAGGTATCTGTAAGATTTAAACTAACTTTCCCTGAGGTTGTACACAACAACACAATGTGTATGTACAGCCAGTACAATTGGAGTCCCTAAGTGGTAGTGTCTTACATCACTGTTGCAAAAACAATGTGACAGTGATGCACACACCATAAGACAACACATCAGGAGCCAAATTCAGGTCAGTCAGTAGATCAGTCAGTCAAATTTTGCTCTCTCACTGCATGCTGACTCACTCAGTGAATGAACAAAAGAAAAAATGGCTTCTTTCTACCTGGTAAACAATGACACTGCATCACAGCCAACATCTGCTAAGGAGCCCAGGTTAATTACAACAGTTGTGCTCTATCATCGCTAAATCAACATTTAAAATAAGTGACTGTAGAAAAAGTTAGAGACGACAGAAAGTTGTCATCTGAACTTCACTGCCATACAGCCAACTGTGACTGGACAGCTACAGAGACAACTGGTTACTCTGCCGAGTGACAGCCCATTCAACCTCTGATCAGCCCGCTCCTGTTCTCTGTAATCACTTAATGTATTTTAATTAAGTTGTTCTCATTTACATATTTTTCTGTGTCCACTTTACTGCCACACAGCACCCGACCCTCACTGGGCTGCTTACATCATTGTTTTACAAAAGCTCAGTTTTCTCTCTACACATTGAAAAATCAAACTGACTTTTAAAGCTTTATGCACTCTGGAGACCCTTTTGAGAAAGTTCTGTCTTGGGAGGAGAAAAACACTGTTTTAGTCTGGATGGAGGGCTGAAATTGAGAGAGAAAGATGCCTTTACGAATTCAGCCTCAAACATCATTTGACATTTGTCCAAAAACAATCATTCCTCATTACATACTGAGTGACACTTGCTCATCTGCTGTTAACTTGATTGGGTGGCAAAACAGATTTTAGCAACAGATGTTGAATAAACTGCTGTGGTACTGTATGACACTGAAAGACAGCTAACCTACTGGAGCATAACACAGCATTAGCGTGGACCACTTCCCCTTGACAATACACTGTGTGACTGATGTAGTTATCCTGATTATTCCAGGACTGTTGTAACTCGAGCTACAGCAGCAGCTGATGCTGAACACACAGCTACAGCTATGAGCTGTGGGACTGCAGAGCTACTGAGCTTGCCTGTGTATTAGGTTCTCATGCTGCTTTGGCTGATGCTCCTCCTTTGCATGTCAAGTCAATTCTACACATTTTGCTCGAAACTGTACCTAGGGAGACAACAGATAAAAACTGAAAACAACACAAAAAGTAAACTATTTTCTGCTAGGATGCCATTATTTTAACAGCCATTACACTACATTGTCAAATTCATTTGAGAATGATCTGTATATTAGTTCTTCAACATGTGGGAGCTTTTTAGTTGTCCATGAATAGCTGAAGTATTTCATTCTGTCTGTTACGGACAGGACTGATGGATGATAGATAGAGACAACAGATCTGATGGACAAAAACATAGAGTGTTCTGGCTATCAGACAGCCTCATGACTATTTGTTTTCAAGTTAAGAGAGCTCTGCTCAGAGCTCCTATCCATCGATCATTCTCCATCAATCCCCATCTCTTCCAGTCTCCTGCTCTGTTTTTCAATCATTCTATCAACCTGGAGACCTGTCTGTATTGGCTCAATCCATCAGTCACTGCAACCTTCTCTCAATCTACTTCTATCAAGTCCACCGACTGTAGCTTCTCTGCCTTGTGTCAGTCAAGGCTTGTAGGATGACCAGAGAGGCAGCCAGATGGACAGGTATAGAGTTCCATTTATCTATCATTCAATCTCTGTCAACTTCCAGACTCTCTGACTGGTCTCTGCAACAGAAAAGAGCCTTTAGCGACCAACTAACCGGGGTGTCCGAAAAGTCTGGAACCACAGGGAAGTCACTCAATCCTTCATGGTGTTACTTATCTTTCTGGACATCTGGGTGTCATTTCCTGGTGGACAGGATGCTGAGGATGGAGGAGTTGGAAGCTTATTTTTCTGTCTGGGTTTACCTGAGGGATAGATTCCTCTGTGAAAATCAAGAACCAGCACCATCAGCAGCATAAAATTAGGCTCTTAGGTCTTTGGCTTACTGGCCAACATCATCGTCTTTTTCATTATTTATAAAATTACTGGTTCTAACTATATTATTCTCCAGCACTGTAAGTCAACATATTTAACACAGACAGTTGTAAAAAACACAAATACTGTAATTTTCATAAATGAAAATGCTGTTTGATCCAATATGCAAACAAATCCAGGTTGTATTTTTTCGCATTGTTCTGCATTGTATATAAAATAGATACACAAGGTAACATCACTGTTTTAGCACCATGGCTCTAGGAATGGCAATGTAAGTGGGTTGGTCGGTCCACCACTTTTGGCCAGACTGAAAGATCTCAACAACAGTCCTGGACCAAAATTTACAGGTTCAGACAGGTTTCCAGGGGATGAATCCTAATGGCTTTGGTGATCCACTGACTTTTCCACTCTTGTCACCATAAGGTTGACATTTATGTTTCTGAGTGAAATTTCTTGACAACTATTGAATGGATTGCCATGAAATATGGTAGAAACATTCGTGTCCAACTCAGGATGAGTAGTGATATAATGATGGTCCCTTAGCTTTTCATCAAGCACCAATCCCAATGTACAATACTTTGGTTTATGACCAAATACCTGCAAAATTAATGACATTAGTAGCCCATAGCTATGGGACAATAATAACCTTATTGCTACATATACAGCATTAGCAAAAAAGCTATGTTTTGGATCCTAATACATTGTTAATCGCATCTTGAGAGTGCCATAGACCAAACAATATGACATGCAAAGTTGACACTGGCATGGCACAATTGCCACTTACGGCAGTACCACACTTTTATAGTTCTGCTGTTGGTTGAAAACTGCATTTACAAACAAAATACTATAGGACACTATACACATTGTTATAGGAAAACACTTTGAAAGCTTGCGCTACTCGTGATATTTTAAAAGGAAAAAAGATGTCATGGATGACTAGGAGAGTTTATTTAAAAATCTTGTAATACAAATATACCCCAGCCACCTGGAGGCATGGTACTGCGACTTGAACTCACAAGGCTATACAGCAGCCTCAGATGTACTTTGTGTTTCGTGCTAACTAACACGGTAAACATTATACCTGCTAAATATCAGCATGTTAGCATTGTCATTGTGAGCATGTTTGCATTTAGACTTTACCTCAAAGTAACTCATGCTGGATTGTTTCCTATATATGGTAAACGTCAGACCAGTTGGCCAGTGATGTTACAGGCAGTCATTCTGTTTAAGTGCTCTTACACCTCCTATAGGCCATTAAATAGAATGCAGCCTGTTATTCCTGTTATTTTAGATGTTTGCATTCTCATGGTTGTTTAAAGTCACATTATTGTTAGTCACATGATCAGTTCAGTCGTTAGCAGACTTTTTTCCTGTCAAGCAAGCTAGAGAAGAGCATGGTTTAAGACCTCCGTTTTCATCTGGCTCCATCCACCTTTGTAAGCCTTGGAGAATCTTTGTTTGTGAGTAGATTAGTTCATCTATGTTTATAGAAATTATTTCTGGTCATATTTCATTGTATTTCATTCATTGGTTTATTTACAGTTTCATACTACTACAAACAACTTGACCGCATGGAAACTCTGTATCTTCAATAAATGGACATAAAAGTGCATGTTGACAACCCACTTTATGCTCCTTCATCACTGAAGCTACCTAGTGCAACTTCAGTCGAATTAGAGTGTTTAGCTATCTGGTGATGTGTGCCTTGCTACTGCAAACTCATTCTTTTCTAATATATTTCTACTAAAGGAAGGAATCTCTGTCTGTATGTCTTTCTGTATGTATATATGTATGTATGTCCTTCATGTATCTCTTGAACCATTCATCCAATTGACTCTGCACTTGGTGGGTGTATGGCTGGGGATGGTTGAGTGTAGGTCATCTGCATTTTGGAAGTGCTCAGAGCCCAATACACAATGACTGTAGTTACATGCAGACAACAGAGCAAATACTTCCATGGGCAATTCAAAACCAGTTTGTCTCATATGTTCCGAGACCATGGCGATTGTGAAGCACCACTACAGACAAAGCATAATCTTTGGAGCAAACATACCCACTCAAATCTGAACTGAAGGCACAGAAAATAGGAACGATCTAAGAGCTCAATATGATCGATCCACTTTATTTTAGGATGCACATTATTTTATTTTTAAATGCATTTTTACAACAGCTGTGTATAATAGAATGTTAGGTTTTTTTTTTCATGTCGTTGTTCACACCTCACATCAACAGCATTGATTTTTCTATGCCTTGAAGTAGCTGCTGGAGGCCAAGCAATCAACCTGTTCCGAACAGGCACATTTTGAATGGACACTGCACTAGTAATTATTGAGTAGGATTCCCACAGTAAAAGAATGCAGAGCTAAGCAGGGAAATGAAAAACCTCAGCTATATCACAGCAGGACGATAAAGCTCATGCTATTGATGTAATGTCTGCAGTCTCAGTTTACCATCAGTCTCCTACTGATGAACATTGAACATGTATACAGCTTGTATTAGAAACCAAAATATGCTGTCTGAGAGGAGCAGCCTAAAAGAGTAAAAAGAGGAATATTAAGATAAGTTGACAGTTGTCGTGCTGTTCTGTCTCTCAGGTCTATTTCTTACCAAAACTCTGAATATCTGTGAGCCTAAGGTACGTCACTTCTGTGTTTTCCCTGAAGTCGTCTACTGCAAACACAGAAGAGAAATGTGACAAAACATTGTGAGTCAGAATTATAACCTCCCAGACAAGCTCTCTCGGATCTCTCAACTTTCACCTCGTAACACCTCATTACTTTTGTTTATTTTTTATAAAGGTAGAGGTATTTCAAAAAAAATAAAAGCCTCTCTGCCAGATTAGATTGCACGATATGTCAAGAGAGATGCTGGCAAAATAGTTCCAATCAATTTCAGTTACAGTGTGTGCATTGATGGATTTTGTCTATCTCAGTGGGACCAATAGGACTGCAGCAGCAAAAGCACATGTTACAAAAGTCAGACAAAAGCACACACTGACACTAATTGGATATGCTGCAGTGTGTGTGGGGTTATGTGTGTGTATGTGAGTCAGAGAGAGAAGAGAGCAATGCAAATGCTGGAGTGACTCAATTTGGAAAACATGGACTGCTTCTCCTTGTTTCCCATTTGTATTGCATTTACAAACTGTGTTGCACTCTTTACACCTCATGTGATATTACATCTCCTGTATACTCATGTGTGAATGATTCGGGGGAACTGAATAGTGTCCATGCATAACATTGGCGCTATCAATTTGATGGATAAAAACAATGTTGTGCGCTGTGGGGCAAAATAAGTTTTGAGGTTCTTGGGTACTTTCAATTTATGCTACATTATGCTACATTTATTTGACAGCTGTAGTTACTTGTGACCTGTCAGATTTAGATTTTTCATAAAAATTCAATTCAATAAACCAGTGGCTCCCAATCTTTTTGACTTGTGACTCTTATGCAGAAGCAGTGTCTAGTTGGGACCACTTGGAGTTGTTAGCAGTTCCACCAAAGAGACATAGCACGCTAAACTTCTCAGATGGTTTAATTTATATAATTGTTTCATGAAAAATTTGACCAAAAAAACAAAGATTAGGAAATCAATCTAAAATATGAATATAAACTTGTGTAGCAGAACCTTTTTTTCTGGTTTCCTCTTATTAATAATCTCAATCTCACCCCACAAATTTATTTTGTGACCCTTTGGAGGGGTTGGGAACCACAAGACAAAATTACCTAACTATACCTTACTGTATATAAAGTTGTTATAGCTCTACCTAAACCAGCTACAACAGAAAAATGCAGAATAAGTACTTGCTGATGATTCTTTTGTACTTTTACTTGTAATGTAGTATTTTAATATTGTATTAGTATTTTTACACAAATAAAAGATGTGAATACTTCTTCCACCACTGATCAAGAAAATAATTATTTAGAGGGCTACAGAAGTCTTATTTTGATTAGTAAATGCATTATTGTAACTGAAAATGAAATTCCCACAATGTCTTCACCGGTAAAGGTACTGTTAGTGAATAAGATCCTACCACCCAGTACTGAAGGAAGAAAAAAACAAATCAAGTAAAAAATCATAGCTGTTACACAGTCAGCATCAGGGACAGAGTCTAAGCTGTATTGTGTTTGTATTGATTCAGAAGTATGCAGTTGGTCCCTGGTCATACAATACACACAATAGTAGATGCTAAAGTACAAAGGGTCAATAGACGATGGAGAGGACTTGAATCCAGACTGTTATTGTCTACCAGTGGCCTTCAGTCTGCTGGTGATTCACCATCACACATCAGGGATGGGTTTTCTGGCTGATCATCTGCACAGCATTTTTCTCCTACAAATCAGTTTTACAAAAAAATTTTTTACAACTTACGGAGACAAACACACATAAACAGAGAGGGGGGAGACAGAAAGAGAGAGAGAGAGCAGGATAGGAGCCTTATTAGCAGAGAGGATGGGTTTTACATATGCTAAGCACACATGACCAGCCTGTTATCAGTTAAAGTTCAAAGCAGTTAATCATTTCTCCTCCCTGCTCTCCTTTTTCTTGCCCACTGTTTCTTTTTCTCTTGCTTCCTTTCTGAAGGTTATTGAGAGGAGACCACAGAGGAGACGCTTTCTGTACCACCAATATCAGTGTAATAGCTCAGATAAATTTCAATGAAATGGTTAATTATGTGTTTGCCAATATTCAATATTATAGCACCTTGAGGTAAATATTTATTTGCCCTAAAAGCAGGGAGACAGGCATAATTAAATTCAATTTTAATTTGGGTTTATTTTTAAAGAAGTCATAAATCTAAGGCGTTGCTGTATAGATTAGCACAGAAATATTGATTTTAAACACTTAATGAATATTAAAGGTACCCTGTGGCATTCTATTGTAAACAAAACTTATGTTTACATTCAGTGTTTCTTGCCACATCGTCTGTATCCTCAAGGTCCAACAAACACATTTTCTTCCTCATTAAACATTTTCAAAATTGATTTTTAAATACTTAAAATTCTGCATTTACATCCATGTTTACTAGATTGCAGTCTTTTTCTTCCTTGCCTCTATTAGCATGTTGCTACGCTTCTTTGCACTCTACCGCCACCAACTGTTCCAATCAGTTGAGTAGTGTGAAACCAACAGCAAGAATTTGAATCACATCACCTGCATGCTGGCTTGCATGCATGTCACAAATGAGGACCCACTTGTAAAAACATTGCTTCATACAGCTACTAGTGGTCAAAAAGTCCAAAGGGTACCATTAAGCATGCTAATTGCTTAAATATTACTGTGTATCTCTGCTGCCATACACGATCATGACATCAAACAGGTCACTAATCATAAATATTTAGGTGTCCACATTGACAGTGATCTTAGCTGGCACACTCATGTCACAAGTGTCTGTGCCTTCATTTCCTTTGTTAGACTCAGAGTTTTTGATGTCTGCAGGAGTGTTATGTTCATCTATAGAGCTTCCATAGTGTCCTTTTTACGTTATGGTATTACCAGCTGGTTTCAAAACCTAATGGTGAAGTTTAAGGCTCAAAACTTTAGCCTGGTTAAGACAGCAGGGAAGATTATGGGAACACCCCGCACTCCACAAGATAGTTTTGAGCAGTTGAGTATTCAACAGGCCAACATAATTTTATCTGACTCCTCTCATGTGCTGAACTCTGGAAGGAGGTAAAGGGTCCCCTTGTATAAGCATAACAGTTATAAACATTTATTTGTCCCTTTATCAGTTAAACTTATCAACGGATAACTCGTGAAGGACAGCAAAGCACTCAGATAACTGCTGCTCTCCACCGTTTGTGTGCTTGTTTGTTAGCATGTAAAGTGATATGTGTCTGTTTGTAATTTATTTACTAAGGTGAATATGCTTGAGATGTTTTTGCCTTAGACTGCAGTTTTTTAATAGAGTGAATGGTTTTTGTACTAATTTGATGATTTTTTTTCACCATAGGCCAGCATGTGTGTTCTTAATTACTGTTTTTTGTTTTTCTTTATGTAATTGTTCTTATTGTGATGTTGTTTCATCAATTACCTTTGTCCAAGACGAATTTCTCCCTAGGGAGACAATAAAAGTGAGCTTGACCTATTTTTAACTCTTTGTTTAAAAAAATAGCTAATATTTCAGTTTTTCAAGGACAGAAACTTGCATATGACAGCCTGTGTTGATTCTGTTTTTCATTTGGCTATCTTAGTTGCTTAAATTGCAGCATTTGCAGCGTTACCTTGCAGATAAGGCATTCCACTGTGGGACAAGCTAGCTAGCTTCCCCTATCCACAAAAAGCTCTAATGTCTGTTTTTTTTTCTTTTTGGCTAGCTTTTAGCATTCTAAGAATTCTGTTAACAGTGACTAATCATTTCATAATTGCTCTGACTGTTGTGCACTAATGGAAAGTGTGTAGTGAGCTGTATGTCGCCAAGTTTAGCTGTGACATAACTGTATAGTTTTTATATATTTATACTTATATTTATATTTAAACATAGTATATACTATAGTTAATGTAACATAATTGTGAAAGGTATTAATTTGGAAATCACTGTCCTAAACAAGCCTGGCTACTCTAAGCATCTTTTTTCCACCATAAATCATCTCCTGAAGCCACAGTCATCTTCCCCAATTGAGGCTACAGGAGAGCAATGTAACAGTTTGATTGACTTTTTCAGAGCCAAGGTCAACAACATCTGCTCTCTGATGTCCAGCTCTTCCTCTCTGCCTCCTCCTGTCATCAACCCTTTTGGGAGCTTGCCATCTCTACTCCATTTCACTGGCATCAGGAAGAACCACATTGATGAAATCCTCTGGAAGATGAAACCCTGTACTTGTGCCCTGGACCCAAATCCCACAGCTCTGCTCAAATCATACATCTCCATTCTCAGCTCCCTGATCACCCAAACTGTCGACTCTCCCTTCATACTGGTAGTGTTTCATCTTCCATCAAGGTCACAGTCATCCACCCCCTCCTCAAGAAGCCCACCCTGGACCTTAAGTTCTTGCCAGCTACAGACCTATCTCCAACCTCCCTTTCCTGTCCAAGGTGTTGGAGAAGGTGGATAACCATAATATTTACCCTGTACATGCTCCCCCTTGGACATGTCATCAGCAGACATGGGATGTCTTTTTTGCTATGCTGATGATACCCAGCTGTACATCAAAACTGCCCCAAGCTCTTCTGCAGCCATGTCACGCCTCAACACCTGTCTTAAGGAGATAAAGGCCTTGATTAGCACAAATTTCCTCCAATTAAACAGCAGCAAAACTGGAGCTCATCTTATTGGCACTCCACACCAGATTCAGTCATCCCCCGAGACCTCATCTCGCCTTTGATGGCCAGGACACCCCCTTTCCTCCTCAGTCACTAATCTGGGTGTTGGGTTTGACCCTCAGCTGACTTTAAATGAACATATATGACATCTGTGCAAAACCTCTTTCTACCATCTCAAAAACATCCCTAAACGCTACCCCTCTCTAACCCTGTCAGATGCAGAGAAAGTTGCCTTGCCTTTTCCATACGTTTATCTCCTCAAGACTGGACTACTACTCCAGAAGCTCCAGTACATTCATAACAGCGCTGCCTGGATCCTGATGAGTGTGCGAAAACACAAACACATAACACCAATTCTGTTTTCATTGCACTGGCTGCCTGTCTCCTTCAGGATTGACTACAAAGTCCTGCTACTCACATACCAATCCATCAATGGACATGCACCTCCAGGAAGTTCCTACAGGAACTGATCATATCACAAAACTCCACCCACACCCTCAGATCTGCCAGCAGCTTGCTCCTCTGGGCCCTAAATACTAAGCTCCACACCATGGAGGATCTAGCCCTCTGCTCTAATGAACCATGCTTGTGGAACAGCCTTCCTAACCATCTGAGGGCAGCACAGACCCTAGACTCTTTTAAAAAAGGCCTAAAAACCTTTTTTCATCTGAACTCTTATTATTATTTGCTTTATGTCATGTGTTCTATGTCATTAACTAATCACTATGAATGAAAAGTGTGGTACAAATTAAATGTATTATTATTATGATTTATTAAACTGTGAAACTCTTTGGTTAGACTGCAGGGTTTCGGCTGTAAAGCTTCTTATCAATTGTGTTTTTGTGGCAGGCTGAAGCCTCTAATGCAGCAAATATAAAATCATTAAATAGCTGGATGGTTTCAATCTTTCAGAGTGATTCTAATGGACCTGTTCACATATAGACAGGTGGTGAAAATTATGGCTTGGAAAGAGTTAGATTCTTCCCAGCACACTGAAATTAATTTCCCCGCTGACATTACAGTTTTTGCACACTCAGGCACTCATAAACTCATTAGGTGATAAATGTATCACAACCAATGACTTGATCACATTCAGGTGTTTTTCAAGTTTGATGATTGCGGCTGGATGACTCAAGACAAGTGGGGTTTGAGTTAAATTAAACTTAATTTATCTGAGTTCATCCCTCTTTTGTAATAAGCTTTGGAGTGGTGAAAGTGTCTCAGGTACAGTGGCAAAGATTTGTTTAGTTTCAGCACTTGAAAGGTCATAGATGGAAATCCTCAAACTCCACTTCTATTTTCAACTTGATCACCCAGTCGTAACCTAACAGAAAGCTCTGAGGAGAATCTCAAACTGCTAAACTCATCAATTTAATATTTATGATCCTCCCCCTGATGTATATGTATGGTCATCATGTTTTGGTCCGATGACTGAATTGACCGAGCGTGGCACACAATCACCTTTAGACCCTTCCCACTGGTCATGAATATTTACAGAAATATGAGTCCACCAGGGAGACGGGCTGCACAGAGGGTCATATTCAGACTAGAGAGAGATCCACAACACTGGAGCTGTTTATTCAGTCCCGGCCTATTTACTGTGTGCGCTGAGAGGTTTTGCCTTTGCTTGTGCACAGGTTTCTTCAAAACCTTGATATAATTTTTTCATCCCAAAAGTGTTGTGAAAATTCAGAGTTTTCACCTTGTCATGTATTTCTCCTGAGGTATTGACTCTGAAGCCGCACCTATCAATATTTTTTGTATTAACAAAGGATCAAATGTGTATTGCGTAGTGTTGCCAACAAACCCACCCAACTCTACAGTTCCCCTCACCTTTTTACCTACACTGAGCTTTTTAATCTATTTAAACCTATTTAGACTCCTCTCTCATCACCCCCCGTCTCCAGCTACAACAGCCAGCAGTTTTGAATGGAAAAGTTCTGATAAACCCACTGTATACTACTTGCCAAATGGCAGACAAAATTAGCCTCTAAGTCTCTATGTGTTTAGTAAGTTAAAGACCAGGATATTTTATTCAGTAGTTGGTGTAAATCAAACAGAGCTTAAAGGAGAGTAAAAATTTGACCTACATTTGTGAGCTGGCCAGAAAAATAATAATAATATTTCAGATTTTGTGTTTTCATCTTGTTCTGTTGCCTCAAAGAAGGTGAAAAATCAGTGAAGACAGCTTTAATTACCTCTAATTAATTTAAAAAGATGGCATGTGAAAATCTATTTGGTAATTTGGTTATTGGATATTTAGTGGCCTTGATAATGAAAAATTTCAAATATAAAATATATTAAATGTTAGGTCTTCTTCACATTGCTCTCTTAAAGCAATATCAACTGACATTTTGGCAATTTGGGGAAAGCAGAACAACCAGTAAACACAACATTGAAGGAAATATTTGGCTCTTTAGGTGCTAAATGCTTTACTATACCTTCTATGCTGCTCACATCTGGAACAAACTACCTGAAGATCTCAGACTTGAGACAATGCTAACTACTTTTGAATCTAAAGCCAAGGTTTATTGCCAAGTAAGTTTGCACATACAGCAGGAACAAGTAATTACAATACAAGGAATTTGCCTTGGTGTTATGGTGCATATCAGTCAAAAATATACACAAAAATTACAGCTGTGTAGCATTAAAGCCGAAGAGGACTCAAGTCTGGTCATAATTTCCCCTTTCACATACTTTTAGTCATTTAATCCATTTGGAAAATAACACAATTGATTCATGCAGCTTTAAGGGAAAAAAAAATAATTTAAAAATGTGATCTCATATATATTACTCTGTGAGTTGAACGTTAGACACGTTCAACCTCAGGCCCCATGCCGTCACATTCAGATTTAAATTGGATGGATAGAGGCAAAAAAAAAAAAAAAGGCGAGAGATAGAAGACAGGTCAGACAAGAGCAGGACATACAGGTGATCATTAACATCAGTGTTCAGTCCCCTTACTGTCACATCCAGGATGACACAGAAAAGAGAAACTCACTTGTTTTTTCCATCAGTCACACTCTTTCTCGTTTCGGCTGCAGACCCCATGTAGCTATATTTAGAGAAGCTATGAGAGAGATGTGATGGAGATTATCATTAACATCCACCAGCAGACCCCATGCAGTTAAATTCAAGACAGAAGAGCAAAGGAGTGAGAGAGTGGAGATTTATGGTAGGTATATGCATGAATATTTTGAGCTTTGGACATGTATACATGGACATCTAGGATGAATCAGGGCAGCTTGATATGCTAGAAGCCAAGAGGAATAATGTATGACTTGGCTGAGCTGACTCTGCATGGCTCGCACCTTCTCTCTCTGTCTGATGTTTATTTAAACATGGATTTCAGGCGTATCGAGCCATACAGCATCTTAAGAGTCCAACTCAGTCACTTTCTCTCCACCTCACTTTGTCTCTCTCTGTCACTTTCCTCTACATAATTCAAAGCACTTGGCTGGTTGAGCAGGGATGAGTGTGTGATTGAAAGGGTCACCTGCTCAATTCTGCGGCCTCAAAAAGGAAATCTGTGTTTCCCATGTGATGAGTGTCAGAGGTTAACAGTTATTGGCAAGAGCTGAATGCCACCTGGGATGTTTCTGGTGATGATAGAGGAATATCAATGTGATGTTATGTTGTCCAAATTGAAAATGAAGCCCACACAGAGAGTTGGATCTGCTCTGTCCATGTCCTGCTTGTCTACACTGGTTTGTCCAGACTCCCCATTTCTATTCCATTTAGGATTTCACATTTTAGTAGACAAAACACTGAGAAGAAGTATAAAAAAGAGAAGAATCTCTATGTTTTTGTTGATGCATTAAAGGCTACATCTCTGGCTTTTTATATCAAGAAAGCACTGTTTAAAACCAGGTAAAAGGGCACTGGGGATGTATGTAGGGAGTCTAAATTGCTCCAATTTACAAAAACAACTTGAGCCTGTATTATTTAAAATAGATAAAATAAATGAATAAAGACATTTTAGGTTTAGAAGTTCAACAAGTTCTATTCTGTGATTGAGCTAATGCTAGTGTCATCAAAGTAAAGTGTGCATAAAGCATTTATGTTCTCATCATATAAAGAAATTATTCAAAATTTTGGGAAATATGCTTATTTGCTTTTTCCAAGAGGTATATGAGAACTTCAATACCACTCTTGTGTCTGTGTGTTACATACAAGGCTGAAGAGGAAGCAAATAGCTTAGCATAGGCTAGTTTAAGACTGAAGCAGCAAAACTGCAAAGTAAAGCGAGGATAATTGCCCTCTGGTTTCCAAATGTTTAGTATGTCTTTAACAAGTGAGTTGAGTCATAGGCCGAAAAACTTTCTTTTAATTTACCACAAAAAAAAAATCTGAAGTCTGTAAACTGGACCAGTTTAGTACAATTGGATTTGTGAACATTAAAATGGTTCCTTTGATGCAAGAGGCAAAGATTCCAAAATGTGTTTTCACCACCAATGGATCCTAAAGATTCAGATCTTGAAGGGGTGTGTGACATAAGTTTTGCCAACAATGCCACATTACCCAGTCTGACATTTGTGAGAAGCAAATGCATTTTCTGGTTGGGAGTTGCTAACACTGCAGTAAAATATAGCTTATATGGCTTCACAGCTTCAAACAACCAATGAAGGCAGAGTCAGGGTTTCTTAACCATCAGTGGAACAGCCACAAATAGAGGTTTGTGATAATAGAGAATGAATATAGTGTGCCTTAACATTGCTTCTGAATGAGAAGTGTTATACTGTTTACACCAAAATGTCAACAGTATAATCCTCTTATCTTTAAATGCAGTACATTACTGTTAATTTGGGTTGATGAAATAGCTCAGATGAAAGATACTTTACAGTATTTTGCATTGCATTTTGGGAACACAAACAACAGTAGAGAGTTGGCACACATCTGCCTGCACAGAGGAGTATGATTTTTCACCCATTTTCATCCAGCAAATCAACAGGTCAGTTCCTTTGCTTAGTAGCATAGGCAAAATACATTAGCTACATTTCCAATCAGTTTGAATTGTGCTATATGTCCTTACTTCTGTCATTATGATGATTTGGTACTTGGTACCATCTGATTACAACCTAAAATAAAATAATTACCTATAGCCAATTCAATGGGCTTCATTGGCATTAAAGTTTCAATGTTGCCAAAGCATCAAAATACAACTTATCCATACTATTTTATTTGTGTGTGTGTATATATATATATATATATATATATATATATATATATATATATATATATATATATATATAGTGAATTTTATTCAGATTAAATGTGAAAAGCATTGGACTCGAATTAAGTTTTGAAATCAGTCTTACCAACTAGCTACATCTGTACTGTCGTTAAAATAATTTCTTGTTTCAGTGGCAAGTCAACATTTCTGAGAGTGGAACTGGACTTGTGACTCTGATGTTTCAAATTACACAGTTACAGAGTTTTATATGCCAACGTCTCTGAACGACTTAATTTTACTCAGTTATTGTCCCATTGCTGTCTATGTAGTACTGTGTACCACTTTGTAACTGATGAAATTGTTTTCTTTCATGCCTAAGTACTGGTGGATTTAGTACAATAGTGGCCTATAGGAAACACACCAGCAATTTACAGTGATATCCCTAACTTAGTATTTCAGCGTTGCATCCATCCAGGGATGGAGGTACTAAATAAATGAAGTATTCTTATTATTATTACCTTTATAAATAACTAACTATATATAAAACTATAATATCTTTTCTACACCCTCTCTGAGCACACTTTTTTGTTTTTCAGGTGGTTCATAGGGATGAACTCTAAGAGAGGCAATCTGGCAGGATGGGACAATGTCCTCTCACAGAAGACAGAGAAGTCACCCAGGAAAAGATGACATCAGTCAACCCTTGTGTGTTAAGTCTACTAAAGAACCTAATAGACTTTCGAGTGGATCTTCGCAGAAGTCAGTGAACCCTCTCACCCACCCACACAATCAGTCTCGTAGCAACACTTTTCATTTACTCACTGAGTTATTCTCACTCTCTACTCACTGATATTCACTTACCAACTCATTCAGTCATGTACTCATAGTGACTGTCATTCACTCAGTCACTTTCTCAGTCATTCACTCGCTCACTCACCACAAACTCTTATAAATATACACTTAACTTGGACAGTTTTGGCTCGCATAAGAGGAGCATGTTAATATACTTATAATGTTTTATGTCTTTATTTGTGTACAATGTTCAGACAGACTGCACTACTCGTTTAAGTATTTACGTTTTAAAAGAGTTTAATTACCTGAATTTGTTTTTTTTATTACTTTCTAATTTTGTACAAATGTTTAGCATCTTCATTTAAAATGTTAATAAAGGGAGACATGGTTCGAAAGTAACACCTTGAAGTTGTATCATTTGTCTTAACATTTAAAGTCTTAAATTCAAATGGCTGTTTATTCACTGTTGTAAATACTGTCAGTGAGTAATTATAGCAAGTTTGGATTTTTTTTTTATTTAACAAAACTCACTAGTCCTCAATAGTAGTCAGTTACACAATAGTGTGTTGAGTAGTATGTCATACATATTGCACTTTACAGTAAAAACCTGTAATTTTACCTCTGAAAAAGTGCAAATTAACAGTAATAAACTGCAATCCTTTTGGCAGTATCTTACTGTAAAAGTAGAAAATAACAGTTTTATGCTGTATTTTTAAAAACAGCAACAAACTTTATTTCAGCAACAGCAAAACACTTAATTTTACAAATTAATGCCAACCCTGCTGCTAGTTCTTTACTGTTTTTTGATGGAAAAATCTTTAACAGCATATAGCACTCAGGAAATAAAAAGGGTGCACGTCACACAAATTATTATTTTGATGATATTAATTAATGTATTGCTGCAAACATTATTAGGCTGTTGTTTTAGTTTATCAGCCTTTTTCAGGTTCTTAATTATATTCATTTTGTTGCAGGGGTCAGCATATGTTAATGGAAATGACCCTAACAGTCAAAAAGTTCCGATAAAAAGAACATGCAGCAATTTAGGTTAGACAGTCTGTTTTTTCTTACAATAATTCCTTGCTTTTGTGCCCGTCTGACATTGACTCGTAAAGGGAAAAAGTTACCTACATTTGGCACTTGACAGCAATTCGTTTGGATTCCAGCACAGCAGTTTGAAGACATCTGTAATATAACTCAGGAATGAATGCCATATGAGCCATTTAATCGCAGCCAGCAGCCTGTCGGATGAGCACAGACTGAAAAGAGGGACAGCTCACGGCTTCAGGCCAGCACACACTTGACAGACAAGACTGCAGCTTGTCAGTCAATAAAGTCAATAGCAGGCAGCAAAATATGAAGAGCAAAGTCTGCATACAAATACTATATGATCACTACTATTACCTGTAACACCACTATTGCTCCTACTGCTGCTAATACCAGAATGAGTGCAAATACAGACACTAATAACAAATCAATAACTAATAACAAACTTTTTTATGAGTCAACTGAGTTTTCAAAGGAATCATCAGAGGAAAATGCACCAATAAACAAAAATCACATATATAACATATAAGTAAGGGCAAAAAAATGACTAATCACTGTATAAGACAGGCTATTAATGAAAGTTCACAAAAGCTTTTGGTTCTGATTTTTCTCCTTACACATTGATTGTAGACAAACTGATGCATGACCTTGTAGAGCTTGTAAGCACACAACTCATAAGCTTGACAAGGTCACGCTGGTGAAAATATGAGACATACTGAGCATTGGGATGGATTGTGGAGATTAGATAAAGCCGCAGGAGTGGTTTGAGATGTTCCTATCAAAGTTGTCAGATGCCATGTCTGTGAAACTTTGTCACCTTGTGACCCTCTGCAAATGAACAAATGGGAAACTTTTAAATCCATTGGTGGGTGATGGTTTGATACTCACAAGATAGATTTTTGGGTGATGTATCATCATTCATCACAGGTTAAGCTACCCTTCAGTTTTATTTATGGTTTCCAACTGAAACCTGCAGACATGTTAAGGTTTCACCAACATACACTTGATTTTATGGGGACAAACTGGCCATGCAGTTGTTGACTGCATTTCACCTGAGTTTGTTATTAAAGATTGAAGCATATTGTAGTACATGTATTACCAGATGAATGGCATTTGTTCTAAAAGTGAATCTGTTATTTTTTTCAGGGTCTAGTATGTCTGACATTAGACTTAAATTTTGTAATATGCATGAGGTGCTGACATACTTCTGGGTGTCACCCTTGTAAAAGGCACATGGACTACATGTTGGTGCTGCACAGTGGAAACAGACTGTAGCTGGTGTCTGACTTTGATATTCATGCAGTTTTCAGGGAGTAGCATGGAATTCTCCCTGTTCTCGCTTTTCTCAGACATCACAGACTCAGACACACACTGTAAGAATAACATTTATATTAATGCTGTTTTTTTATTGTGTCCTTACTCATACATTAGATGGCTAAAGTGAACTGACAATTTTGTGTTAGATGTAGACACATGACCTTAATGTGGGTCCTGTTATAATTCATTTAGACTTTTTTTTCTCTGTGAGGCAAAAGATGGCTCTCGTATATTTTTGGAGCTAAAAATAAAATTCCATATGAGTGCATATCTGGGGCATATTTTTTTAAATGCTAACCATAGGGTTAATATTTTATGTTAATGACATCTACTTTCAGTAAGGTAGATATCATACAATGTTTCCAAGTATGAACTGGACTTAGATTTTTTTTTTTAAAAAGGGAATGGTCATATAAGGACTGAATACCAGCATTTAAAATATTAATATGGATGTTAAGCTTCAAAACGATCCCTGGCTACAATGTTAGCTGCACCCTGCATGTACCTGGATGGACTCTGTGGGTCCATAACTGCAGTATTCATTAACTGTATTACAACTGCACTACAGAGAGCAAAAGATCAGAGATACTGAAGAAAAGAGGAAAAGGGAAGAGGAGGAAGAGGAAGAGGATGGAGAGGAAGAAAGAGGAGACGTGTGGATTAAGAACAGAAGGAAACACTGATCAGGAAGCATGAAGGGCAACATCAGGCCACTTCAGGTAAATGTGAATATTGATTAATTAACACTAAACTATGTTGACTCTCACTCACACACACACACACACACACATTCTTTCCATCCCCAGATGCCCTCTCTCCAGTATAAATTTTTCAGCAGTGTCTTGTTTTGGGAATGTGGTTATTTTGCTCAGAGGAGAAATAACAATGGATTCCCAAATCCATTTTCTCCTATCAATTATTCAAATGTGTCCAGGCCTCATTATGCATGAAAATGTTCTCAGCTCAATGAATCGAGCGGAGGCTGTTTACATCAACTCTGTACAGTTTAATAATGTGTGATCAACAAAGAATGCGTGTGTGAGTGTGTGTGTGCATGTAGGCTTCTGTTTGAGTGTGTCTTTTGGCAACTGTTTACCTGTGTTTACCTGCTTAGAGGAGTGTTAATATTCACATTCACAGAGGAACAGCTGTTTGTGTAGAGTTGTGTGTGTGTGTGTTTGTGCTTGGTTGCTCATTACAAAAACTCCTTGAGAAACATGTCTCATTTAATGGACTGGCATTGATAGATAAAAGTGGCAGGATAACTAATCTGCTATTTCAGACTGATTACATATTTTGCTTCTATAATTATTATGCTGGCTTAAAGTTATAACATGTTACATGAATATATTAAGACTAAAATAGGACAACAATTACTATTTGAGAGGTTGTTTACTTCAAAATCATATACTGTGACTTTGGAAAACGACTGCCAATGTCAAAATTGGAAACTTAAAGGTGCCCTGTGGCTTTTTTGACCACTTTTTTGTCTCAGTAGTAAAAAGTAGGGATGACCCAATCAGGATTTTTTGCTTCAGATGCTGCATGAGCTGTGGCTTTCATATTGAGATGAATAGTGCATTATTAGACTACTGCAAGCCTATAGCTTAAAATGAGTACAGCAATTTGACAGCTGAGTGTCTCTGCTGCAAACCTGCATCACAGGTTTCCTTTGATGGTTTCCAATAACATTTAGCACAGTGTCCTAGAATAGAGAAATAATGAAGTTTCTATGAAGTTTTTGACAAACATCACTTTACAGTTACGGTAAACCTGCAAAATAACACTGGACAACCATGAGTAGCATGGCTATACTCAACCCAATCGCCAGAACAAATGTTGGCATTGAACATTTCTGCAAACCATGGATACGTTGACTGTTTAGGTTTCAATGTTGGCCATTATCCGTTGAATAATGATGTTTTACGATGTGACAACGCTGTGGTTAAAATGGCTGCAAATGTCCCAACATCTCATTAAAAACACCCAGTTTTCTCACCAGAAAAACAGCTGCAAATGTCCTGATGTCTTGCTAAAAACACTCGCTTTTATCGGTTGAAATGGGAAGCGGGCAATGGTTTCAAGATGGTCTCAAACTGTGCTTTCTGCTGATTTCCAACTTTTTGCCTAACTTCCTAACCATCCACCAACCCCTCCTCCACCTTAGTCAGCTCATATAGATCTCCTGTGAACTGTGTCACTTTAGAAATGTTGATAGGATACGTATTTTGGAAATGTTGATATATGTTTTGTAGAAATGTTGATATGATGCATATTGTTGAAATGTTAATTTGCTACGTATTACACGTGTTGAAATGAAGATATTCAACGTTTCTGTGGTTTGCAGAAACATGCAATGCCAACGTTTTATTCTGGCGACCAGGCTGCTATACTGTACTTATAGGGGGGCATTATCATCTGTGCCCAGGGCGTTACTTTATCATAATGAGTCCTTGAAAGTTTCATTTCTCAAATCCACTATGTTTTGTGGCTTTAAAGGATAGGTTCATATTTTAAGTTGAGTGTGTTCTGTATAAAAAAAATGTAAAATCTAATTAAAAAAGATTTGCCAAAAAAAAATCTTATGATCTTAAAAGAGCTGTGCATGCAAGATGGCCCAAGAATATTGCAGAACTAGAAACCTTTTGCAAGGAAGAATGGGAGAAAATCCCAAGCACAAGAATTGAAAGACGTTTAGATGGCTACAAAAAGCGTTTGCAAACTGTGATATACCAGAGGGGGTGTTACTGAGTACTGACTATGTAGGGTGCCGAAACCTTTGCACATGCCACAAAGATGTTTTTATTTTATTTTATTTTTTCAATTTATGACATAAAAAGTAACTATGCATTAAAGTTTATAGAAAATATTGTGTTTTTTTTCCATATCCTAGAGAGGCTGTGTTTACATCTTTTCAATTATTTGTCAAAGGGTGCCCAAACTTACGCATATAACTGTATTCATTGAAAGAGTTATTGGTTGCTGTAATCATTCCTCCTGTCCATACTGGCCTTGAAAAGATCCCTTTTTAATGTAATTCCAATTTAAGTGTTGGGGGACAAATTCACAGTGCTAATTCTATGTAAAAATGCATTCTAAAGATCAGCTGAAGCTACTGTAATAAGAGCTTTTACAGTAGCTTTTGTTGTCTTTCCCATTGTGTTAAGAATCGAAAATGTTGCATCAAAAAAGACACAGTGGCAACAGTGTGGGCTTTCCCTAAATTTAAATGTGCTATGGAGATGCATCACAGCAGCTGATCCAAGTCAGAGGTTTATAGATTATATTTGATCTAAGAAATTTGTACACTATATGTTAAGATCTGTGACGTAACTTTTTAACCTTAAAGACATGACTTTAGCTGCTGAAGAGTGAAATTACAACACAAGAAGAAGTGCACATGTAGCTCTGATTTGCTATTTTAATCAATCAATCTGATTAAAGCCAAAGTTAGATTAAGTATTAAATAAATCCACATAAGTCGTATAGTTTTCTCATTGTGTTCATATGTTCCTTCTTAGTTGAATGCTCATAATCGTTATTTTCAAACTTTAATTTTTATATGAGCTTCCATCCTTGATCTCTCCTCACTGAGATGAAAACTTCATGTACATAATTCCTCAAATGGATTGACAGTATTTCCACTTAAAACAAGCTTGCCAGATTAATTTAACCAAGTCTGGGATTTTCATGCAATAAGCCTGAACCAACGTGATATGAAAGAAAAATTCTGCTTTGGCAAAGACTTGCCTGAAGACATTCACAGTCAAAACCCTTCAATGACTCTTGAACTGTTTCCAAAAGCAGGTCTTAGGTAGTGCAAATTCAGACATTTCCTTAACACTTGGAAGTGTGGATTTAAATAAAACAAAAAAAGTCTTAAGTGGCGTGAAAAGCAAGAAATTTATAAAACTTGATGAAATTGCTTGTAGCCTGAATTGAAGGATGTGCGTATGTACTCAACCAAAGTGCTGCCCTTTTTTTCTAATGGTATGCTAGAAAAGAAAATCCTTTGGCACTTGGTAACAGGATTAGTGGTTATTTCACCCAATACAGGTAAGAAATGAAGATTGCATGGGGAACAGAGGTTTTCACATGGGTCTCCTCATAGCAGGACCCAAGTTCCAGTCCCTTTTTGTCTATTCTTTGTGTTCATACTTGTTTGCTGCCATAGTCTAAAATGCCTGTTGGTTTGAATATGGATGTCCATGGTCCAGTTGATAGAATCTGTCCTTTATACCTTCCACCCAATCCATAGAGGGATAGGGAATCTGTAAAAATGAGAGAAAATCCAGATTCAATTAGTTTTTATTTGGGCAAATAACCAACGTAAAGTAGTAAGAGAGAGTCAGTCTAGCCCAGTCTCATATCAAAATGTGTAATGTGTAACGGCTCTAAAATTGTGAGATGCCTATCGGTTTCTTTCAGCCTATCCTCTTCTATTGGTCTGCGTCTATGTCACATCACTGTCAAGTTTCTTTCTGCAAAAACAAAAAAAGCAGATATTCCTTTTATTCTCAGTGCAAAATGCAATATTTTAAGATAGTTTGGGAATTAAAATGCATTTTGAAAACATTTCTAGAGAGAAATGTGCATTTTATTTTCATAAAATAAATTTCTATTGTTGCTATGGTGGTTTGGATGGACGCTACTATCGCTGAAAACATGTAGCTTGTGTTGTGTAGTTATCTGAGCTGTTATGTTATTTGTCTTATTTTATGTAACTGTTTGATGATGTTCTTTCAATAAAAAGGCTAATGTAGCCACTTCCGTTATCCACAACTAACAAAAAAAAAGAATCGAAGGTGAAATGATTAAGACGGATGGCCATAACATTATCCTATCATATTGTTGCGTAATCAAGAACACCTTTGAGTTGTTGGGTTGAAAAATGTTGAGGATATCATTAAAATTGACAGTGAGGAAAATACTTCCCGACAGCAGGTCCTCTGGTCTGCCCACTGGACTGTGGTCTGTCGGAAATCCAAAGAAGAAGAAGAAATATGTCATACTTACAGTCATGTGACGTGGATGCAGACCAATAGAAAAGAATAGGCAAAAAAAAGTAGGCATCTCACAGACTGGGTTGCAAAATGGCAAATGACGATAAGCTTGGCACTGCCTAATAAAGATAGGTCGCACATACACTTCCCAGACCTGATAGGTTGATGTGTGTCTGTCTCCAATTAATTATACGATGGTAATCAGGCTGCAGAGCTCTGATTAGTATGGTTGTCATGGCAGCACTCCTGGGATCTGACAAGAGTTTCTCGGATGGATTGACAGCATGGTTGTCAGTCAAACTGAACGTAATATTAATGTCCTCCATGGTGTAGCACTTTTCAAAGAGTACTTACTGTAATAATAAATAGAAAAGCACTGGCTATTCCCTAACCTAAGTTTTAGTAAAACTAAACTTTCATATTTCTTAACCACTGACGAAATTGACAGAAAGGTGACATTCAAATGTTTTCTCCAAGCTTACGCTCTTGCATCGTACATTTTATATTCCATCACTTATATACACTATACATACAGGAGTCATTCATCAGACATTGCTCTCCTTTTCTCCTCAAGTATTAAGTGTAGTTGCAAGTTTGATAATAATTAGTGTTCACTGCCTCAGAGGTCATTGGGGAGGTGGATGAGATTGAATGAATCTGTTCCAGTTGTTGTAGAATTACGATGCTCACCTTCCACAGGAAAGACATGAGCAAGACAGCCCATTCTCAAAGGAAAAATGACATTATAGGTAGAAAATTCAATGACCTACAGTTACGTTTGAGTGACACATGTCATCTAGTGGCTGTAGTAATTATGACCCAGAGAAGCGATGTAGTACAGATGATGTCAATATAAGGTGACAAATTTCCATAATCGGAGGTGGCGGGTTGGGTGGATAGCTAGATTGATAGATGGTAAAAAGTGGACTTAGCTGCAAGAGACTGCTGTTCGCTTCCTGTTTCCAACCTTGAGTGTCATGTTTTCAACTGCGAATCAGGACATTATTTTAAAAACGGTAACTATGATTGTTGTGTTGTTTACTGTTGCTATGAGGACAAAGGTTGCCTAACTTTAAGGAAGTAGTAACTTCAACACACACCACGTTTCAAGTGATCATTTTAACCCAAACCATGACCTTTCCCTTAATCTAACCAAGTGGTTTTTGTGCCTAAACCTAACCAGACCTTATCCACAGCAGTGTCACACTATAAAACATAATTATTTTTTAACAGTGATTTATTTGTTCGTTTTAGAAAGCACTGAGAGAGGCAGCATATTAGAAAGTGCTCCTATGGGTCATTCTGGAGTGCATGGTACAATTGACCTATGTGGTCATTTAATTGTGAGAATGTGTTGGATCAAGATCATGGAAAGAAGACTAGCTAATTCTTGAACCACATATTCAAGAGGAGTGGCAAGCATGGAGGACCAGCTCTTCACTCTCTCACAGATAGCTGAGACTTTATTGGAATTTACTAATTGGGTCCACATAGAAGTGGGGAAGACTTCTGACTATGCTCCCCGGGGAATTCTGTGAGTGCTGGTATGAGACCATGGGGTACTAATGCAAACCATTCATTCCCTGTGCACTTCCCTTTGTGAGAACTGTGTTTGCATTTCCACCATTAGCACATAAAAAGGTAGACTTTGGATCCCAACAATGGTGTGCCATCACTGATTATTATGGACAGGAAATGAAACTGCAGCTGCACTGGCAGGTTTGAGGAGTGTCTAGTTTTGTGACATCATGATGGTATCTTTCTTACTGTAGTGTGCACTTGAACAGTTGAATTTGCAGCATGGATCAGAATTAGAATCTTTAAATGTGAGACCATGACTCTCTTCTGGAAAAAGTTAAGCCACTTTTTCCCCCACCTCAGTCCTGGGTCCTTATTAACAAGTGGTGATAAGAGATTGTCCCATTGGTCATCTAGTGGTAGCCACACAATAGTTAATGCTTACACAGCTGTACGTTTCCGGCTGTGTTGGTGAAAAGAGAATTGAGAACCAAAGTAAAATTCTCAATTTACTTGTCAGTCTTTACTTGAACTCTTATCTATCCCATAAGTATTGGGTAGTAACCACAAGAATCATACTGCAGATACAATCAGCCGAGATGAGGTTTCCCACCAGGATCGCTAGTCGCACTCCAACATGACAGAATAAGGAGCTTAACGACTGGAGAGGACGTAGATGTTGGGCCACTGCTCCTTTGCACTGACACAAGCCAGATGAATTGTTTCAGGTCTCCAATAAGACTAGGCACCCACTAGACATGGTTTTATCAGACAACATATCACATTACCCAGTGCAATTTCCATCTGAAAATTGACTTGTTCGACCGCTTACACAATAAGACCCAGAAAATATCAAGCATGTGTGATAACAATCAGGACAGATGTCTCAGATAAGGTCAGGATCACATGACTGCAATTAAATGAAGACCTTTTCACAGCAGGATGGTGATAAAACTCTATAGTGATCCTGCCCATGTTTGGATCCTGAAACATTCCTCTGTCTAAAGGGTGCTTGGCCCAAGGATGCCCCTTGGCAGCCTCAATATTGAACTGCTCTGGAGACTCCTGAACAGGAGACTTGGGGGCAGACACAGGATACAATGGACGAATGACATCTCTCATCCGGCCTAAGGAACAAGGGAATCCCCAATATGAAGCTAGAGAGAAGTTGCTGGGGAAAATGAAGTTTGAGCTGCATGGCTTATACTTGCCACTACAGCCCTATGAGCAAAATAAACAAACTGAAAGGTCAGTTCAAGCAAATTACAAAAAACAACAACCTTACAACATGTAGGACTTTGATGTCAGAGACTCGGCTTTGCATTGTTAATAAAGTAATCATGTCCTGTTTCAAGTCACTTTTGAATTTTTCAATATTTAACCAAGATCACGATCTTTCCTGAACCTTAACCAAGTGCATTGAGTGCCTACACATAACCATAAGAAGATGGGATGGTTTAGTTGATATGAGCAGATATTGTACTGTAAGAGTGAATATTTTAGGGAACCAAATATGTTGCTAGTCAACATTTTGCAGATTTGTTCAGTATTAACATTTTGTGACTTGGCAGATACAGACAAATTAAAGGAAAAACCAGTACAGGTCTGAATGCTTGACCCCTAAAGTGAGGGGATCTGGTGGCTCTGTTATGCTGTGGGGGCCATTTTGCTGGCATGGTTTGGGTCCACTTGTCCCCTTAGAGGGAAGGGTCACTGCAAATCTATATAAAGTTGTTCTGATGATGAAACATTTCTATCCTGATGGGAGTGGTCTCTTCCAGGATGACAGTGCCCCCATCCATAGGGCACAAGGGGATGATGTGAATCATATGCTATGGCCTTCGCAGTCACCTGATCTCAATCCAGTTTCTCCTGTGGGAGATTTTTGACTGACGTGTTAGACAGCACTCTCTACCACCATCAACAAAACACCAAATGAGGGAATATCTTTTGGAAGAATGGTGTTCATCCCTCCAGTAGAGTTTCAAAGACTTGTAGAATCAATACCAAATTAAACTGAAGCTGTTCTGGCGGCATGTGTAGTAACACCTTACTAAGACACTTCATGTTGGTTTTACCTTTAATTTGTCAATCGTTTGTATGTTCATGAGCATTGATATCTGTTTTTGCAGTTCAAACACTACCATGAAACATAACTCAAACAAGGCAGCCATACAGTATTTCTGCACTTGGTGCATTGGTGTATTTTCACAGCTTTTAAACTGAGCTGTGTGTTGTCACACCCGATGAAACTGGTCAGCCAATCTGCGACTCTTTGATTAGTTGATTAGTGTGGTTCAAGATGAATCAATGTCATTGCGGGGAGTCTGCTGGAACTGCAGACGTGACATCAGTAGAATAAAAGATTTACACATGCAGAGGCAGGAACTGTCTGTGGCTTTCAAATATATAGCTGCTGTATTGATACTGTATGGGTCTGGTGTTTGTGATTAGTGTCTCAGTTCTAATTAGCTGAACTGAATCAGGCTGAATATTTTACCACTCAAACATGAGAAAAACATCATTAGGCAGTCGAATTATGGAAAAATTCTACTTGAATAAGGTTGTTAGGTTTTATGATCTTGGTGATTTATTTTATTTTAGCAGATATTTAAGCCATTTCTGCATGTCACCTTATTGACATTTTATTTCAGTGGGGGTTTCTTTCTAGTGCATTCTCAGTAAGGAAAAGGAGAATGATAAAAGTCTGTTGAGAAAGCTGCACAAAGCAGATAAAAAAAAGTGGCTACCACACAGTTTTGAGACAGTTATCAAAAGTAAGAAAAACTGTCCCCAAACTTGCTGATAAGTATCAGTACAACAGAGAGAGAGAGAAAAAAACAACAAAAAAACCTTTTAAGTTCTTAAGTTTTGAGTTAATCTTGTATGCCACCCCCATCTACAAGCAATAATTGGTGTGCACACAGACATCAGTTATTGCTCATCTCTTGAGAGCTTGTTTTGTCAAAATGAAAATGACTGTTATGATATATTCCTGAGAGTCATAGTCTTGGATTTTTTCCTCTATGTTCGAATTCAAAATGAGATTGAAGCTGCCACGCAGAGGGTTTGACAAAACAGTGAAAAATCAAAACAAAAAAGACCAAAGAAATTACCCCATTGAGGGTTTTTGATTTGAACAAAGAAGACTTTTTTTTAAACGTTTCCTGTATTGTAACATGACTGTGTCTGTATGTGTGTTGGCTGTGTCCTATCTATCCTGTAACTACTACTGCTTCCATTCCACTGGCCAGGTGTCACTGGGAATTTGCGATAAGACACTCACATGCTCTTTCAATGTTTTCTCCTAAACCTCTCTAATTGCAAATTCTCTTTCCATATTTTTGTCTCCACAACATCATAAATATATGGATCTTTTTATTCAATGTGATTATATTTTATTTTGTGTTTCCTCCTCCTATGTTCAGTCCAAGAAAACCAGTTGTAGCTGCATATGTTTTAAATGATGCAAACATAATCTTGTTTTACAGTACAATATTGCTGATAAAGTGTGTCCACCTTTGAAGCTGCTTAAGTCATTGTGAGTAGGAATAAATCACACCTCAAGTGAGTGACTAGCTGACTAACAAGCACACAGATCAGCATGTGTGCCATTTAGGACTCTTCTCTGAATACCCCAATTATAATTAGCTTACCCCTGATTTGTTTGTATTTTACATGTCCCCTTGTAGACATAGAATATTCCTAACTCTTGAAGATGTGAACTATATCTGTATTACCACACTGAGTCCTGAATAACTAATTCAGGCCAGAGGTCTGCCCTTGGTGCAGATCTGTTTTAGCACTCAGGAATTCATCTTGTATATGAATATGACATGAATGCATATTGAATCTCAAGTAGCTGGCATGAAAATCACCAGCGAGTAGCAGAGATGTATCGATCTCCTCATTTGGAACTCTTCCCTTGCACCCAGCTCTTGGGTAAAGCTGTTCTTATTCCCATCCCTGCTTACTCAAATATGACTTGTAAAAAAAGCATTACTGCAAGGTGGTATTAAACCTAAAGGAATATGAACTAACAGGAATCTGCTGTACAGCTATGAGAATGATTATTAAGTCCCAAGGGACATGAAGAGATATTAAATCTAAAGAGGCAAAAGCTCTCTTGCTTCATGAAATCAGTTTTTTTACAAGTCTGTCAAAAGTTGCTGGCACCATGTTGAATTGAAGCCATGTGTATGCTATGTTATTACAATGTCTTTCAAGTTGATGGCATAAGTTTTTGTTTTTACAAAAAATAAAATATCCTGGTGGATAATATATTGGTGCAGTCTATGTGTTGCTTTTACTCATTCATCTCAGTGTTTCCCAGGTCCGATCAGTTTGGGGGACGGTTGAGAGGTGCATTGCTGTCTGCCATGGTGTCTCTTTTAATACGTCCACAAGAGGGCGCCCGTGTAGGTAATGTTCAAATTCTACACACAGTGGCTTTGATTATTAATAAAATAAATGAGCATAACATAGATGCCTATGAAGACCAAGGGTGTTAACCCTAACCCTACTTGCTGGCAATTTATGATTTTAATCTCACAATGAAGCTACTGAACAAAATATAGCTCAATGGTATACTTATAAAAACAACTGTCAGTCAAGCAATGTAACAAGACCACAAAGGCATCCTTCTAGATATGACTGATGGTGCTGGTCTTGTACTCTGAAAGTTCATGTTAGTTGTCTTTAGCCATGCTACTGACATGGCTCTGGGATGGAGTGCCACCATGTGATTGGCGCTTAAGGTTTTTTGTGTAATGAGGTTTGGTACAGAGTGTGTGTTCCGCACAGGACGAACTGGTGTAACTTTAGTGATCTCATGACTTTTCATCTAGCACCATCACCGGGTCAAATTCTCAATATGTCCAATACTTTGGTTTATGACAAAGTACCTGCAAAACTAATCACATTTCCATCAGCTTCAGCAACTGTTAGCATGCATATCTGCTAAATATCGGCATGTTAATGTTGTCATTGTGAGAAGGGTAGCATTTAGCTCAAAGCACTGCTGTGCCCACATACAACCTCACAGAGCAGCAAGCATGGCTTGTAGACATCTTGTTTATTTTAAGATAAAAATCAAGATTCAAATTAGTAGCTTAATACAAGTTTCAGTCAAAATTATCCTTTCACAGATGACTTTGGGATTGGAAAGTCAAATTTTTTCATATAGTCTGCTGTACTTTTATCTGATGGACTTAAAAAAAACAGTGGTGCCAGTCATTGTGCTTTATCTGTCTTTACTGTGCTTTCTGTTTCAATATACAGTAGTGTCTGTGAGTTGATGGTTGAAAGCAACAACTTAGAGGCATTTGTGCATTTATTTGAATTCATTTGAGGCTCTTGAGACATCGTGTGTGAAATTTTTCTGCACATACAATAACACTGCATTATATATTATGTCTTTTCAGTCAAAATGTCACTGTAACATTCCTCAGAGGAGAAGAAGAATGTCCCATTCATCTTAACTAAGACTCAGCATTCAAACAAGTGAGTGAGCTTTGACCATGGAACTTCTTTTTCAAGTGCACTGGATGACCCCCCCCCACACACACACACACACAGACACACACCTCCCTCAACTCCCAACCCCACCCCACCCTCTACGCCTGCAAAACCTTTGCAGTGTAGTTTTTAAATACATTCTCCTGCTGAGTGATTACCATTTTTATCCATTTCTTTACCTGTAATTAATCATCCCCTTACACTCAACAAAAGGTGTTTTCGTTTTGGCAATTTTAGTATTCAGGGAGTCAGAGACATTAAAATCCTAAACCCCCAGTTCTCGGCAATTCAACACCTAAAAGCTGACCTGCATCTTAATGAGGAAACTTATATCTACCAGCTTTCCTGTATGGAATGAATGCAGCATATCCCTCCATCTCTCTCCTTTCGCTGTCCTTCGTCACTCTCCGTCTCTGTCTCTCGCTGCCATGTCTGGTCCTTGTTAAGATTCCTAGCAGGCGCTCGGAGGCGTCAGGAAACGAAGAGTCACTAAATGAACAGACAGATTGTTAATTTCCCTCCTCTGGGAACAGACTGCACAGGGTTGAAGTCCAATTCTGTTTGGAGACAGAGCAAAATACTGTCACTTGTATTAGCTTCTTGACCGCATCAATCTGTCTCTCTATCTGTCTCTGTCCTTTCTTTCCATCATTGACTTCCTCCTTTCCACTTTGACATACTGTATTTCCTGCTCCCTCTTTCCTTCTCCCTCACTGTTTTTTCTATATATGGCCTTCTACTGGGCAAACAAAGCTAAAAATAAATCCTGGCACATTGTACATTAATAATATACTGTATATGAATTAGATAGAGAGGATGAGTCAAGCTGTGCTGGAGTATTTTTTATGAAGTTAAAGAAGTAGCTGATTAAGAGTTTATTGAAGCCACCAGATCAGTAGGAGCACTAATGCACAGAATATACTCAGAGTTTTGGTTTTTTTTTTTAGCTATTTTTATATTCTCTGACAATAATGATAAAACCATAAAATATGTTTTGATATGCAGGTGCAATAAGATAAAGTGATTTCATTTTCTAGTTTCAAGTAGCAACTGCAGATTAAACTGAACAGGCAGATTTGTGTGTGTGTGTGTATATATATATATATATATATATATATACATATGGCTAACTATCCATACCATGAGGTATCCATACCATGAAGCAAAGAAGCACACTGCATGAAAAACACAAGCCAATCCACCCAAACCTTAATGCCAGCAAAAAATACATTTGTAGATATTTGACTGCAATGTCCACAGACAAGTTTTACTCACACCTGTGCTGTACATGTCACTGCAGGACTGACAAAGAAATTGCCATTAAATCACTTGCGGGGAAACAAAAGAAGGGAAAGAATAATATCATATTGCTACATTTTCCATCCAAGGCCGACTCTTCTTTTTTAGATTAGAATTCTCTCTGTGAGTTCTCTGACAGTAAAAAGACAGTAACTTTGAAAGATATCCACTTGATTTGACGTATTTGGATGGCTGAAGCTTTATATAAGTTTCGGATCATTAAATACATTTTTGCACTGAAGGATGGCTGTAGATTTTGTCCCCCATCACTTACATTGGAAGTGCATTATGAAAGGATCCTCTAATGGTTGGTATGAACAGGAGGAATGACTAGAGCAAGAAAAACCTGTTTCAGTGATTTTTTGGACACCTGACTATTGTTTTTATTTGAATTGTAATTGTTATTGTATTGTTATAAGGCTTGAAAAATTGTGAACCTATCCTTTACGAGCATTCTATTGAAAAAATTAATTACCACTACATTCTTGTGTTCTCTGTTAGAATACCAGTGGAACTTTTTGTCTACAGTAGAAGTATTACTGTATTCAATGTATTTAGTAGAGTAAAAATATTCAAAATGTGTTTCTCAATACAAATTTAACCATCTGTCATTTTCATTCCATTGACTATAAGAGTTACACATCTGTAATGTTGAGTCTCTGGGCTGGGAGTTTATGGGAGTGAATGTAACCAGAACAGGTTGAAAGTGTGGTGAAAGGGTTGGAGTAAACAAATTAGAGTTGACCATCTGCCAGACCTGGAATAGAGAGAGAAAACTTTATTTCCCATGAGCCATAAGATGAGTCAGATCATAGAAAGTGAGTTCCAGCACGGCAGACATAAAAGAACTAAAGCCTGTCGTTCACAAACAAGAATAGGTGACAATTTTAAGCATTTGCCATTATTTACAGGAAAACTGACAACAACCATTTGCTGATAGTTTGTATTCCCTTCATTTTAAAATGTGTTGTAATGTGTCACAAAAGCTGCAGCAGCTGCAGTGAAATTGACCGTACAGTATTGACAAAAATACACAAGGTAGTGCAGCATTACTGGCAGAAGCTGAAGAAAATCCAGATTACTGACAGCACTGTCAGCTAAAGACACTTTCTCTTTTTCTTCTCCCTTCCAGCCCCCACTCATCTCCAGTAACTTTTACTGCTTGGCTTTGCATGTCATACACCTGTGCTGCAGTGTGTGGTATCTGAAAAAAAGCCACAGCATCTCCATCAACAACAGATGGTACCTGTTTTTCACATGTTTGGGTGCTATAGATTACATTGTGAAAGACTGGAGAGAATTATACATAAATATGCTGTTTACTGGATTGAAACGATACAAACTCCTTTTGCTCCTAGATAATATAATTTTAGTAGAAGTTGACAATTGATGACAGGAGTTGGATAAAGAGAGATAGAGCAAAGACAGATTCATTGTTAAGCTCTTTATCTATCTTTACCTTTTTCTCTGTCAGTCTCCTTTCACAAATACAACCCTCTTCATCTTTCAGACAAAACTCTTCACATTTTGTAAATACAGCAATGCTCCCTGTGTATCCGCCGCTGAAAACTTGGTTCCAAATCTCAAGTATTTCTGAGCAACATTATAGATTCTATAAGCAACAAAGTTAGTTTCCTGATTCAAATATTGTTAAATCCTGATTGGTGCACTGACACAAGTGACAAAACCTTCCTCTACCATTGCTCTACATCACTGATCATAGTTGGAATCTGGCTGGGAAAATATCTTTTAACATTCTGCATGCTAAATCATTAGCATGTGAACCAGAAAGACGAATCTAGCTGAGACACGGAGGTGATTTCGGAGTCACTTCTTATCACAGGGAACTAATGGGCCAAACACCCAAAATGTCAGTGTAGTCTTTCAGAATAACATTTAAGGTTAAATCAGCTTAATCTTCTCAGTTTTTCGGTTCATGTAAAACATTTTTGGATTCATCTATCATATATTTGTTCAATTGTGTCTATTTTGTGCTGAAACTGGGCTGTTGCAGCAGCACATAGTCGGGCACAACTAAATACTGTACAGTGCAGGGAAAGTACATATAACATAAAGACAAAGTGACAAATTAAAAGAAAAACTTTAGTAAAACAGAGAATAAATACAGTTCAATGAATATGATGTGACTCTTATGCTTTGCCTTCAGTCACCAGATCTCAACCATAACTAAACACCAATGGGAGATTTGACAGGGCTCTCTACTACCATCATCAAAACTAAATATAGGAATATTTTTTGGAAGCGTGATGTTCATCTCTGTAGTACAGTGTTTCACAGACTTCCTGTAGCGCTTGACCTGTTCTGGTGGCTCATGGTTGCCCAACAACATCTTACCAAGAAACTTCTCTATTGTTTTCCTTTTACCCTTTAATGCCATTTTCAGCTGTTTGATAGCACATATTTTGAATTGTGATATCATATATTAATATCATTGTGATATCACTTAACCTGAATGAGCCATCAGTAGCATTTGGTTGAAGTAATGTACATTAGGCCCCCCAATAAATCCCCAGGGTGCACTGTGGTTTTCAAAACCAATCCTTTTCCTGGTTTCTTTAAAGGAAGCCTACATGTTTACATGAGTGTAAGAGTTTTTATAGGTAATCATATTTTTAAAGTTTCGTTTAGAAACATTACTGTACAGAATGATGTAAATGAATACCCCTAATAAAGTCTGATGACTTTGTAGTACTACAGTTGCTCATCCAATCAGTCACTGTACAGTCATGTACAGTGATATCAAAGATAGTATTGCTAATTTCAATTTATTTTTTTAATTTTTTTTACAAAAACTGACTTTTCCCATTGCATATAAAGAAATGTTGTCAATAAAAACCTAATGTTATTCCATTGTATATTTCTCAAACTTATAATTAGTATCACTTTTCAATGAAAATACAGTGACTGTGAGGTATATCCAACGTGATTTTGCTAAAACTGTTCAGAATGATTGAGCAAAGCCAAATTGAACTAAAATAACCTTTGTTGACCTTGATGCCCTCACGCTGTTACCTGTTGGCAGTGCAACTTTTGCCCAGACTGTGTTCAGACTGAAGCATTTGGCAAATATTGAGTTTACTATTCATTTACCCAGCACAGGATAAACAGGTTTAGATGGATGGACGCCAGTAGTTTAAAGAAAAAAAATCAATAAAATCTTGTTTTTTAGTGAAATGTCAGCATGAATAACATGATGTCATCTTATTGTCTGTCTGTCTTTAAAATATTCACCAGTGAAATTCACAACACTATTCAAACTCAGTAGTTGTCGTTGATGTTCTGGACTCAAAGAGAAAATGTCACCCATTGATTTAAGTATGTCAGACAGTTCATTTATTGACAAGAATGAAAAGCATCTTTGCCTGATATATCTAGATGTTAAAAATAAAATCACATCATGTCATTGTGATGGGGCTGGCAAATTAAAAGCCCCCTGCTGACCACCACATGGCACTGGTGATGGTGGTTCATTTGGGCTGAGATGTGACAGTGATTGATGCCCAGGTGTCATGCAACAAATTGCCCATTTCCCACACACACACACTCACACAGGGATATGCACAAATGCTTGCATGCACCAGTACACACACAAAGTAAATGCCCACCCGCATGCTTACTCACCCACACAAACACCTTATTTATCACATTTGTGCACACACACACCACAGCTCTTAAACGAAAAGCCTGCCCAAGAACTTGATCACTCTCTCTCTCTCTCTTTCTCTCACACACACACACACACACACAAATGTACACATATAGTGCTACAAGTCTTACTCAGTACTGCATGTCATCAGTTTGCCTCGCTAAGATACACAAATGCATATGCACACACACACACACACACACACACACATACACACACGCTTGACCTGCACACAAACATCCCAGCTGCTGTAGATGTCATGAGTGGATCTTTTTTTTTTTTTACCCACTGAGACCACACACACATCACATGTTTTCCACATCCAATGAACACACCTCAACTGATGCCCCTCCAACACACACACACACACACACACACACACACACACACACAGTTTCCCAGCCGCCCCCCCCTTTCTCCCCCCCCAGTCGCTATATGTGTCACCAGTGGATTTTTTTCCTCCTTAAGTTAAGTCGAGCAGCTCAAGCTTTGGGCTGATAGGCCAATTATCGAGTGTTAAGTCCCAGATTGTCGACCCCCTAGTTGGATTAGCGGGCCTGTCAATCACCTTTGGCACTAATCCAGATAAAAGTCACATGGGACTGAGAGAGACGGAGACAGAGGTCAATGTAGTCCATTGGCAAAGCATAGCGTATGACTTTACCCATCTCATATCATTTCTGCTAATTCTCAACTATTCAGTTTCTCTACCTCGTCTGTTGTCTTCATTCATTATTTTTTGCCACTAGGATGCAGAAAAACACCAACAATAGCTAACAGACACACAGCTTTGACACGTTATCACTTAATAAACCTGTTTCGTCTAATGTGCTAGCAAATATTTGTATATATATATATATATATATATATATATATATATATGTGTGTGTGTGTGTGTGTGTGTGTGTGTATATATATATATGTATATATGTATAAAAATGAATGAATGAATAAAAATGATGAATACAGCTTTAAACCTCCATTAACTTATCATTTTTTGGCCACTTTGGAGCAGCATAACACACTGAAAATGAAAGTTGATATGGCTAACGTAAAAAGCAACATCAGCAATTATTTGAGTTGTGTTTCTGTTTTGGTCTCCACCAACTGCTTAGAGAAATATCTGACTCTTAAGCTGCTAAATGTTTGATTTTCTTCACCAGCTATAGTTGCTTCTTCGTCAGTTTGCCGTTTAGTACAGGGCAAGTTGCATACAGTAGGTTTATCAGACCTTTCAAAACAGTAAAGTTGCGGCTCGTATAACCAAAACAACGAGCTGAAAGATGCTAAGACTCTCTATGGTTGAGGGGAAGTGAAAGGTCCAGTGATATTTTATCTCATATATTTATGTATTCTCAAGCAACAGCTATGATTGATGATGAATCGTATCTTTTAAAAAAAACTGTTTCCCAAACAATGTAAATCATCCACTGAGTTGATCATGCCAAGCTTAAATAATTAATTTTTTCAATAAGTGTCTCCATGTCATTTCCTTATTGACAAGCATTATTATTATTATTATTATTATTATTATTATTATTTATTTTCAATTTTCAGACACTTTAAATTAAATTTGCTGCTTTCATCTCAAATCTTTTGTCAATAAATATTTAATAAGAGACATTATAGAGTTGGATAGTCACACAGCGTGCTATTCGGTTATCCTTACTGAATAGATGTCTGTTATAATGTTTACCTTTGTAGATCAATACACCTTAGATCCAAATCAGGGTGGAAATCACATGGGACAGAAAGAGCGAGAGAGAGAAACTGGCCTCTCTCATCTTCTTATCTCATTTTCTGTCTGTGTTTGATTTGCCTCTCTGCTTTGCCTCTTCTCCTCTTTTCCCTATCACCTTTAAATAATCCAAAGACATATTAATATCACCCAGTTGAATGAAAATGCCACGGCTAATGCAGAGGTGCAATAGCAGCTTTAGACGAGCAGTCCACTTCAGCGCTAATCCAGTCGCAGGGGAGGCAAAGATAGAGGAGAGGGAGGGAGACAGACTTAATTTACACCTGGTATTAAAATGTGATCTGCATGTGGATATGCTCTGTGGATAATCAGTAATGCAATCACACCCTTACATTTACACCTGACTTGAAATGTCTTGCTGTCTGCACTCTGTCTGCATTGTGGCTGCATAACCATTTTCTCCTACAAAGTACCAGAACACTGAATAATCAAACAGATTACATTTTGAAAAATCCATAACAACTAAATGTTCACATTGAAAGTGCCTGCAAAATGTCCATCCAAGTGTTTCCCTACATTGCTGTAGGGCAGTGGCAACAAAGGCATGACTAAGGTGATAAGTTATGTTTGGTGGGAAACAGTGCTAACGTTAGCAAGCAATGCAAACTAGTTTCCACTGTCCCAGCAGAACACAACCTTAACAGCACGATGGGTTCTCCAAAATCTTGAGGGTTGTAAAGAGCTTAAAGAGGGTTAAAATCACTCAAAGTTGATAACCAACACCATGTGGACTTGTTAAAATGAAAAAAGAAAAATGTTTTGCATCACTGTTCATTGGATATACAGTAGCCTATGACATGCTCCAGTCAGTAGCACACCATAGAAGTCTCCTAGCAACACCTGCTCTCAAATGTCAGTTAACCTCTGTCATAAAAAACGCTCACTCACAAATTCATCCAAAGTGTTTTATCTCCCTATCCTTTTACACAATAGCTGCAGTATGATTACAGCTGATGTGAGGAGAATTCAAATTTCAGTTTGACTTTCTGTGGGTATGGTAAGGAGCTCCCATTACAGTAATTTGTCGTACATCAATAGAATTTGTAAGAGACGGGTTGTATTTTTCACATGCACTATGCAGGCTGGTCATGAGCAGATGCTATATATATATGATGACAATTACACCAGCTGTTAAGCTTTTTCTATATGCGATGACAATGTTTGTAACCATAGCAATGACGCTTCTACCAGCCACAATGTTCCTACTCATGGCAATGACATTTGTACCCACGGTGATGACATTCGCTAGTGAAAACATACTGTACTGTACCGACTGCCTCAACATCTGTGTGAGATGCAATCTCCTGCTCAAGTTTCCCAAATCACATCACATTCCTATCGCAGAACATGCTGTGTGTATTTGCAGTTTATATTTGTATGTTCTTTTTTTCAAGGAGATATAGATCCGATTACTATATCAAGCGTATAAAGTGCAGTCAGGAAAATACACCTCCAGTGTCATCTTTCTGTAAATAAATGCAATTTTTCCTCTGTGTGATGTTATTTCTCAACCTTGCATTTTCTTCTCCAAGCTGTGACTGCCCTTAAATCTCTTTTTCTCTCTTTTTCCTCCTTTATAGGGTTAAAAATCATTTGAACAAATCCCAGCACGGAGGGCTGGATCAGCATATTACCCAACTGATGGAGGACCTTGTCAGTTGTGGTCAATGGACTGGAATACTGGAACTGTCTTTTCCTCTTAATTTGTCCTCTCTTGTCTTACCTTGTCCTGTTGCCACTTCTTTTCCCTTAAATATCCAACATATTCAGAGCTCACAAGCCAGAATATGCTTCTCTCCTCTTCTTTCAGGAACATAATGTCCTATCTTTACTGAGAACACATTCCTCTCTCAGGCCTCTCTTTTGTTGCCTCTTCTCTTCTGTTTTCAAGCCACACATGCTACGCTGAAGTGCATTTTTCTTCTCTCTCAGCTCACCTCTACACATCTCTGTTGTTGACGAGGCACAGGATGAGCTGAATTAGAAGTCACTGTTTCTCTTCTTCCTCGCTTGTTTTCTTCTGCTTCGGCTCACTTTTCCCTCTCACGTTGCTTTCATCTTTTTTCACCTCTCGTGTTCACAGCATCTTGTTCTATTGCTCTGGTATGGGAGATAATAAAGACTACTCTGAAAGGTTATGAAGAAGTGTGGGTTTAACTAAGCTCTGTCCTTGACCAAGAAATTCTAACAGCATAGCTTGCAGTGGCTTGAAATAAATAAGTACAGTTAATTATAATGTGACTGAGCAGCAGTAATTAGAAATCCAACATGGGTGAGCAGAAAATCCAAGTGTTTTTGTGTTTGGTATTCCAGTTATTGGCAAACCATTGCCGTTGTTCAACAAACCTATGGTAACTTTGTAGCCATTGGGCAGTAATGATCGAACTTATTGCAGTGTAAGCTGTCTGAGAAGATGAGAACTACAAGAAAAACAGCAACTAAACATGGACCAGATCTGCACTGCAGAAATAGGATTTAATTATCTCAAATCTGAAAGCAGAAAACCTTGCACCAAAGATCAATCATCCATTGTGACAACTGCAAGGCACACAAGTGCAAAAACAAAACCTATAATATATGGTGTTACTTAGTGCTCTGAAATCCTGCAAAGCCTTGAAAACCCAAAAAAAGTTAGAGTCTGTGTTAGTTCCAGTGAGCAGAATTTGAACTCTATCTTTCTGTTTGTACTAACTACATAAAAAGGTGACATATGTCGTTGAATATGTTGTGTTGAATTTGCATAGCTGTCCAGTAAGGAGTTAAAAAGAATGGAATGAGAAAAAAATGGAATGAATTTGTTAACTTCATATTAATTTAAAGAAATGAGGCAAATTGTTGGCACCTTCTACTAAATTCATATTAAAACACACCTGTTAGTCTGCCTAACAGGTGCAGCCTCCTCCCTAAATAACTGCACTACACCCTGTAACTTCAATTCCCACTACAATAATTAGACAAAATTAATTTGAGCTAATTAAGTGTAACTTGAGGGCACAATTTAGTCATTCAAAGGGGACATATTATTAATTTTGAGGAAATCAATTAAATAATTTGCAGGTAGTAGTTAATAATTTGAGGGAATGAATGACTAATTTCTCAAAAAAGCACTTAAAAATGTTTTAAAAAATGTCTTGATACCTGCTATGTCCTTAACAGTCAAATTAAAGATGAATAATTAATAACGGAGTAGGCAGGAAATAATTAAAGATAAACTGGTAGATAAAATAGCAATAATTACTTTTTGAACTTTGTCTTATATAAATGTAAGTTTTATTGCATTATAAAAGAACTTATTTTAGATCTTGATATTTTTTTTTGATAAAAATGGCAGGCAATAACACTTCTTTTTTGCAAACTGTGATATTTGACTGAATGTCAAAACCTAAATTACAGACTTCCCAAAATATCGAAGCCCTTTAATGATAGTGAGGGTTTAGAGTTTCATCTGCTGTATTGATTTTTATTTTACAAGTTTTCTAACTCAGTTTAAGGTTTTGGCGTTGTACAGGGAGTGAGTCATCACAGAGGAGAGAGACATATGAAAAGTACATTTAAAGTAAATACAACAGCAGATACACTGGTGACAAACAAATGAAGTCATTGCAATATTAACATAAGGTCATAAGGGTTAAGGAATTAGAAACACTGGTGGGTGTAGTTGAAGCAGGAGCTTCATGCAGTCGTATTGTAAGGCAGGTTTCACTGTGGGCCAAGAGTCACTTATCAAACCTGCTTCAGTCTGCTGAGAGAAAACATTTGAGGTACGGGCAGTTGCATCCCGAAACCTCACAAGACCAGATGACAGGATGATGAAGGAGTTTATCCTGTGTGTGTTTGCCCTACATCAGCCCAGGTCACAGGAGACTTATTTGGTGCAATGTCTTGAACTGTGAGCATGTGAAAGATGAAAATCCTGAACTAAAGCATCACCTCTGATGACCAGGAAGAATGAGATGGAACTCAGTTATTCTTCTTGTCATTTCCTGCGACTAAAATATAACACAGGTGAAAAATAAAAGTTCAGCCCCACTAATTTGGGCTAGACAGAAACAAACCAACTCTGATGGTTTATAAAAATGATTCTTATACGAAATCACAACTCACATAATGAGGCAGTTTGAAAATGGGTAATGGGTATACCAAAAATATATAACTAACATCCAGTAACTTGGATTGCACTGAGCAGCAGAAAATTGTTTTATATCAGCATGCTGATATTTGATTGAGGAACTTTTTCCTCATAGCTCAATACATAGAATAACAGCCACAATAAGAACATCTTAGTAGTAGCAGTAGTCAAATGATCTCAGGAGGATATGAATGGGATGAAATTGTGTTTGAACAAGCAGTTGTATTTACATTTATTTACTGCATTCCCCCTCCTTCCTCTGTCTTTGGCTTTTCATTTTCCATCTGTACCATTTTTGTTGTTTCCTCTTTGAGAGTTTGCGGCTGTTGATATTGTTTTGTCTTACAAAGAAAAGATTACTTTGCTCCTCATTATACATAAAAAAGAAACAACAAAATAAAACTGAATGTCAAAAGAACCCAATAAAACCAAGCTTGACTTAACAATCAACTGGTCAAACGCTTCAGATCAATGAAGAAATGAAAAAAGTAAGTGGTAAAAAATGTAGAATTTGATCCAGAATACAAAACATCTAGCAGAAAAAATATGCAGCATTTGAGAGGTTTTCTTCTGTCAGCAGTTGGATGGATCCATTAAGTAATCACCAATTTCTCCCCAAACGCATCAGTTGCTAAAAATACAGACAGACCTTTAAAAACTGCACTGTGTAAAAAGTGTATAAATATATTTCAGTGAGTCCATAGATGAAGGGCAGAAAGAACACTAAACATAAGCACTGTGCAAAACAAACTCCAGTATGTAAAATGCTAACCTCTTCCCTCATTACACAGAGTGTACTGATGCAATACTCATAAAATGTTTAGGAACATAGAGAGAGGGAGCAGAGAGAGAGAATGAACCAATTAAACAAATGCAGGAGCAAGCTAATGACTTGATGGAAATGATACACAGATCAATCGAAATGCAAAGACGAAAGCCGGACAGATAAACAACATTTGATGAGCTTCTAGTATGAAAAACATTTAGGAAATGGAGGAAGAAAGGGAGTGGTAGAGCAATAAAGAGCAGTGAAATTAATGCTAATGGTCTAATACAGCAAGAGAGATACAACTTTATATGATTTTATATGTGTTTCATGGAATATGTGGTATATTATGCCACTTTTACACCTCTGGTCATAGTCATAAGATGATAGTTGATGTTGGCGTAGGTGTTAGAAACATCTTTCAAAATAATCCAGTCCAATAAAACAAAAGCTCTAACTACAGCCTCAAAAAAGGGTTTGAATCAAAACTTCTCTGACACAATGTCAGCAACAAGACTAACACCATGTGTCCACAGGAGGCATAATGCAAGCAGCATGTTAGCCCTGTTTATGTCAGGAGGCGTTCAGGCACAATGTTGAATGTAGGTCACCCGTGTTTTGGAGGCGCTCAGAGCCCAATACACAATCATGGTATGCATAAAACAAGTATCACACCATCTTAGGTCAGTGTGATGGCAAACAGCAAACTTTTGTTCATTTAGACCAGTGATTCTCAGTGGGGGCGGTAGAACCCCTCACTGGGTGTCCAGGGGGGTGGTGGACGTCTGGCAGCGGTGTTTGGATGCTAATGGTTGGCACTGATGAAGCGCAGGTGTGTGTTAAGTGGTTTTGTGCCTGTGAAAGCCTGGCTAGAAAATAATGGCGCAGATGAAGAAAAAGTGACGCCAGTAAAGCGTGGATTATCTTTGCATCGCTAATCTGATAGCCTCAGGTGCACTCAGACTCAAATTAAAATCCCTCTGTCCATCCATAAAGAAATTAACAGCAGATCACCAGGCACAGGGCTCCCACTGATGAGCATACACACTAAAGACTTTCCTCTGGGTAATATTAATGTTGGCAGGCATTGATTAGTTGTTTAAAGTTTAAAGTATTATTTTCAATTGTTATATTTGTTCAAAATGTAATGCAAACTTTTATATATTTATGTTTATTCTTAAACTATATCACTTTTTTATATCGAAAATATACATTTCAAAGGAACTCTTCAGTATTGTCTATGTGATATGTGTGATATGTGATGTGATTTTTACAATGCAGGTTTTAATTGTAGGGACATGTATATTATTTGACAATAAGTGCCACTCATAACAAATGGTATTCCCAATAAATGAATGGGTGGCAAGCAGTTTCAATCTGATTTTAGGGTGTGTTCACCCAAAATAGGCTAGGAACCACCGATTTAGACAATGAGACAAACAATTTCACTCCAGTTCAAGATAGTTAGTGGTGACACTGAATGCTGGGATTTGTTAAACATGTGATCAGACTGAAACTCTCTTGGTAAAAAAAAAAAAAAAAAAAAAAAAGATCTGGGAAAATAAATGACACCATGGAGAATGGAAGAAAGGAGAGTATAATAGCAATGAGTAAAGAAATGGAGGTGAACAAGAAAAGAAAGAGAAGGTGAGCTGAGGAAGACAAACAGATAGCAGATAGAACAACCAGGTGCCAATCTACATTAACCTACTCCAACAAAAGCTCAACAGTACCATCATCACAACACAATTACCCAGCACACTCTAATTGCGCTTTTTTAGCGTCACACTGATACATTTTGGTTTTTCAAGCTTCCACTTCAGGTTACAGCTCCAAAAAACACCATGCATGCAGTCCTCAACACACTCAAACACACACTGACATGCAGAGAAAATAATATATGCAGAGAGAAAGAGAGAGCTATCAATTCCCAGCAGGATAGCTGTCGTTAGCCATAAGGGGATAAAGTGTAGAGATGGGACAGAGAGAGATCCAAAAATGGCTAAAATATGACAAACTGGTAAACAGAGACAGAGAGTGAGATATTCAGACAGTGAGCAGTATTGAAGCCAAAGAGAGGAAGTCAGGCAGACAGACAAACAAGGAACTCCTATTAGTGTAATACAAGGACACACTCTCTGGTTTAAAACCCTTTAGACCCCAACAGAATTCTAGAAAGTTGCTGCAGTTCACTGAGAACCTTCACTTAAATGAGCATTTTCCTACTCAATCCAAACAAACAGTGTTATCTCAAAAACAAAAAGAGGAGAAAGAAGAAAAGAAAGAAATTGACAATCAAAAGTTGTTGACAATATTTCTTCACAATTTATCTTATCTTCCTCACGCACACACAGCATTTTTTTTTTCCTTTGGAAGAAACTTAATTATCATAATTACAAACTGTACACGCAGTTATGAAAAGTAAAATCTCAATATCAGCAAATAATAGCCTTTAGTGACATCCCATTTATTTTTACTTAGGTGTACATAATATGAAATGAATAAATGTAATGATGCCAAACAATCAAAATATTCAATGAGAGATGCAATGGATTCTAAAAGACGTTAAAGTAACTCCAGGTCATCAACAACATTTCTCTCCATCTGCTTCCTACTGTCAACAAATAATAGCCTATAATTGCACTTTTTCTTTACTTAGGTGTACATGAAATCAATATATAAGTATGCCAAACAATCAAAGCATTCACTGAGAAATGCATCTGAGTCTAACTAAAAGAAGAGAAAGTAACCTCAGGTCAATTTTATAACAAATATGTGAACCACAACATTTCTCTCCGTCTGCTTCCTGAGTCAACATTCAGAGTCTAACAACAAAACAGATCCTTCACTAGATAATGCTCGGCTTTCAAAATAACAAGATAAAACGTCCCACACTTCAACCCACACAGTAATGTTATAAGAGCAGACAACAACAGTTGTCAAACTTTAATGGAAAAAAAAAATCACAGAATTTATATGGGGAAAAGTCACTGCAACCCGGTCAGTCCTCCTTACCGACTCTTCAGCACTCTGCCTCCCGGAAAACAGCATCCATCTCTGGTAGTGAGAGCCAGGTAGGTCCTGCTGTTTAATGATGGTGATTATGTAATTTCAGGCAACAAACTTGACCTCACAATGTTCTACCTCTTAGACTGAATTTAGAGTTCAAAAGACTAAGAGAGCTGATACTTGCTTTTAAAAAAAATAGTTTGACGTTTTGAGAAATTGGGTGAAAGTTGGATGACAAGATTGATATCAGCCAGCCTGGAGTTGTCCAAAGTTCAAAATTACAAATTACCAGCACCTCTAAAGTTCACTAAAAAACATATATCTTGTGTGTTTAATCTGTACAAAAATGAAATGTAAAAAAGAATGTTTTTCTATGAGGAGTTATGTGCTCTAACCAGGCTATTTCTTTCTGGTGGTTGTGCACATTGATATCCTGTGTATGGATAGAACAAACACAACACAATGTGTTTATTATTGAGCTTTAGTGGTGTTGGTAGACACAATTTTGATATCTGGAGAGAAGCCGGGGTAACTGTTTTGCCCTGTTTCAAGTCTTTATGCTAAGCTGAGCTAACCAGGTCCTGGTTCGCTCCATAGTTAGTGCATAGGCAATGCATTAATATCAATCTTCTCATCAAAGTGAACTCCTCACCAAAACTTCACTGTCAGACATGGCTGTAAAGCTACCTTAATGTTGGTTTCATTCACTAACAAAGACCACGCCATTTGAATGGTATAAAATTATTTGGATTGTCAAGAGGGTTCAGGATTGGATGAGGATAGTGTATGGTGGGCTGGATGAGGGCCAAGGGGTGAGGGATGAAGGGATGAGAATCGAGGGTTGAAGGGTGAGGGATGAAGAGATGAGGGTTGAGGGGTGAGGGATGAAGAGGGTGGCTTTGTAGGCCGTTGAGGGGCAGAGTGGCGGAGGCTAGAGTGAAAGTGCTTGCAGGCACAGTGTTAATGACGGCTGGAGCGAGGGGATCGGTGACGGGGGGTGCTGGAGACACAGAAAAAACATTTGGGTGATGGGGAAGGGAGGGGAACAGGGATAGAACAGTATGAAATTGAGTGGGTCCATCAGAGGGAGCACTGTGGCTCGGTGCAACTGTTGCTATTGTAATGGCAGGACCGGAGGTGGCTGAGGAAAGAAACATAAAAGAAGGAGCTTCTGGAGCGGGTGGAGCTGAAAGCGTAGAGGTAGCTGCAAGAGTAAAGGATGAGGGGATCTATGTGCGGGGATTGATTGTGCAGCCTGCGGACACGGGGATGAGAGAAAAGACGAAAAACCTGAGACAGATCAGACAGGGAGGGAGCAGGCACAGGGGAATATATGACCTGGCCCTGCAAGAGGGCTGAAGCAGTTGGCTGCGTTGTGACGTCATCGACGTGCGGCGTACACTTGGAAGTGAGCGGCCGTCCAGAGCAGTGGTGGAGGTGGAGGCAGAGAGGAGCAGGAAGAACCTGGCTTTGTTGTCAGTTCGGCGAAACGGGATCTGTATCCGGAGTTCAGCCTGGCCTTCAGCCGGGGCTGAAGAAGCCTGGGCTCTGTTGTAGAAGGCGGCATTGTGACATCATCGGTGTGTGGCGTGCGTTGGCCCGGCGGCGGACAATGAAACCGGAAGAGAGGGAGGATTTAAGCTGACGGCAAGAGGGTTGATGGAAATAGAGTCTGCATAGATGCATACCATTGCGTGGATGTGTGTGGAGCATCTGGATCCCAGCTGATCAGAAGCGCGGCGTCTGGAGGAGAAGGGTTCCATGTGGGTGTGGTGGTGAAGGAGATATTTCGTTGGTACTGCTGGATCTAGTCGTGGGCGGTATGTTGCCGAGGAACGTGGATCACGGAGCACGGGCGGGAGGCAAACGTTTGCAATGCAAGCGTAGGTCGCGTGAGAACTGAGACAAACGGGAGAGAAAGGGATTAGACACGCTTATATAGGTATGCATGGGTGATTGAATTAGTGAGAGAGAGGGGCGTGGTCTTGTTCCTGAAGCTTTGTTATAATAGTAACTCCATTTCTAGAAATTCAGCTGCGTTTTGAGACACTTTGAAAAAGGGTTAGCTACCTGTTCATGAATGAAGGAGGCAGTATCAGGATATGAACTACAGACAGCAGCAGAATCTGAACAAACAACAGCAACAATAGCAAAGTTATGAATAGAAACCAACAGTATTTGTGGCATTGTATATGCCATGGTCTCAACATTATTACAATTACTTCCTCGAGTGTTGCTATTATGTTTAGCTTGTGCAAAATACAATGCTCTTAAGGAATATATTTCAGTGTAGGCCAGTGATGATTCATCCCTGAATTGCTGCCCTGTGAATATACTTAAAATTCTTTAAGTTCACACAACTCTCCAGGCAAGTATGTGAACAATGACCCTCACGGCGCAACTATGTGTGTGCCTTGATAAAAAGCGAGAATATCATTATAGCATTCATTGCTGTGAGAGATAGAGGGAACTACCAAATATTGTAGTTGTCCTTGAGACAGGTGGTAGAATGTGTTTGAGCTGGTATGTTCTAAAGTACAGGTTCAGAAACATGAAGTACACTATACATCTAAAAGTAAGAGGTATCCCAAAACCTAAGCAGAGCCAAAGAGATAGTCTGAAAAATGTTACCAGATGGTGTAAAAGGGACAAGGACAAGAGGAGGTGAAGAAGAAGGAGAGGAGAATATAGAAGAGGCTGTGAGCCATCAGAAGTATGAAAAATAGATCGGACAGCCTCAAGTCAAAGGTCTCTGCTCAACAAGACATGAGGATGTGAGTGTCCAATACTGCATATCACCCAACCGTGGCACTGACACATACACACACACTCACACTTCCTCTCTGAAGCTGATTTGTTATCGCTGCCTTTCCAGGGTCACTGCTTGTGTTTGATTGGCTGCCACACTGTAATTTAGAGGAAGTGGAATGGTGCTATGCTGACACTAGTCAAGGCCAGAGACAGAGAGAAAGAAAAAAGAGAGTGATGTGTGACGAGTATTGATTCCTTCAGCCTAACATTTGGCCAGTCACTGCGTTCTGATGAAGTTAAAGGGTGATGAAGCACTATGGACTGCTTTAACTAAATGTCTGTGGTGTAGCTGATGCTTGTGCATGCAGAAATACAAGCATCAATCTGTGTGGACAAGCCTTTCTTCATGTGGAGGGCAGAGTGTTGTGCATGAGATGTAAACGCACTTGCATGACTGAATTATACATCTGAACCATGGGTCTAACTTTCTTGTGCTTGTGAAATGCTCTTCCATTCTGTAAAGACTAATAATTAACTAATCTGCAAAATTCATCCACATGTCTTCCCAAAATAAGCAGTGTTACTGTAGTTGGTGAACTACTATAGCTGGTGAGCTCATGGCCAACACATTACCATTGCTAGACAGTCACATTAGCTTCTTTCTGTTTTCTCTGTATTGTGTTGTTTTCCCCCTGGATTTACATTCTCAGGATTGTGCATAATTGCAATCAATAAAGAGTTATTGAAGTGGGGGAAAAAAAGCTCTCAAAGCTAGAAAGCTTGCCAGGCAAGCTTGTTAGCTTGGTTGCTAATGGAACAATAAGAACAGTTTATTCAAAAGACATATTGTTACACAATTAACTTCGGTGGATGGTGCAATACAGCTAATGAGCTAAAATAGCTTCCTCAATTTCAGACCCTCTGGCTCCCTGTTTCCTTCAAGGTCAGCACTGTCCAGATAGTTTGCTAAAAAATTATCATGTTGAAGTTGAAACATGACAGATTTGCACAGGTTTACTTCACCTTCTCGAGCGAATCCACAGTCTGCAGTGATTCCATTGAAATTAATCTATTTTTCAGCTTAATTTCACCAATTTAAATGTTCATATGTGGGGTCCTTGACACATCAGATGTGCATTCACTCTGCACCCAGTTTAGAAGAAACCACGCCCACCTCTGTAGGACGAAACCGCGCTCATGCATAAATACATAGTATTACATTCACATTTCTTACAGGGAAAGTACAAAAACAAACTCATAAGTTATTACCATCATATCAGGATACAATAGAGTAGAAAAAACTATATTGTCTATACAAGTGGCAATTTTTAATGCAAATCTTTCTTCAGGCTTCTCTGTCCAGCTTGTTTTCAGTCAGTCAGGTTGCAGAAGCAAAACATAGCCCTAGGGGATGGCACATGGTGCACAATGTTTGGTAGAAGTCTGCATTTCTAAAATTTTGAGGTTTTAGTAGGCCTTTTCTTGTGCAGCAGAATCAGAATCCTGGGAATACAAAACATGCAAACTGTTTTGAGAAGATATAGCGAAATAGTGATGGTGATCTGAGAAAAATAACAAGTCAATGACCATAACATTAATTTGGAATGACTTGACCATAACAATAACTTTGAATGACAACCTGGCATAATGCATTAGGATTTTGTGACAACACATCCATAAACAGTAATCATGGACTTGATGGACTTTGACAAGTGAACTATCAATATATTGCATGTATTATATTAAAAATTTAATTAATGAAAGATTGAATATCTTTAGTGGAGGCACAGCCTTTATAAGAACAGCAGATGTGGTAGAAATAGTCATCTATTCCTATAAAAGTTGGTGCACAGTGGAAGTGAATAGTTTAAACCCCCCAGACAGTCTTTATCAAAAACAGTGACTTTGACAGTAATGGGAAACCTGTACTTCATGAGTGGTAAGATTTACACATACTGAATTACATCCCTTCAGTTGCTGTCATGCCAATATTAAGATTACTAAAGGCCTTTGAACTAATCTAATTCCACAGTAAGAAAATGGCTGTAATTCCATACTAACTATTTGGGGTGGGGAAAATAATAGAGGCTTTGCCTGGGGTAAACTTGACCACCTCAGCCAAGGGAAAGTACTGCAAGGTAGCAAAAAATAATTTCCTGTAGAAAAAGGAAAAAAAGGAAGGGGGGGGGGGCTCAAGTGAGGTGAGGCTTCAGGCACTTGCCCCTGTTTGATCTAGCCATGTGTCTGCAAGGAAAACTAGGTTGATTTTTGATAATGGGATCACTGGCTAAGTTCCTAACATCAAGCACTGCCAGCTTCACCACAGCATTTCAGTGGGTGTGTTTTGATGCAGTTTGAACCCAAGTCAGTCATGATTCATTCACCCAGTTGCATGGAGTTAATAGATGCAAGACTGCCAAATGTGACTGACTGAAAGACTCTAATGAAAGGCCTGTGGCTGTTATCTACTCTCTACTTTTTTCTGACCTTTATCTCAATTTCGTAATGCACCATAATAGGATACAGCGTGTACTATATACTGTTTTGCCATTAAGATACACAAAATGAATGTCTAGGTTTGTACTAATAGGAAATAATATAAGACGTTCACTGATGGACATCAATTAAACTACATAATCAGTGCTGTAAAAAATGAAAAACTGAACTGCTTTAAGTTGCAGATTGTGTTTTTAGTTGTCTTGACAGCGTAATATTTAGCTTCTGCCTGCCTTTAGTGGTGCACATAACAGAATTTAAGTTCGGTGGTTGGATATTTCTAGCTGAAACACACCTCAGGAGCTGTTAGCAAAGAACTAGATATTATCTAACCTAGTTGCTAATCTTTCGACTGATGATTTAACCAGAAGAGTTTCATGCCCATCCAAGCTGTGGCTGACTGTGAGTCATGTACAATTGTCTGAATAGCTCTCACCACTTAACAATTCTTTTTTAGTTGTAAGTCACCTTTACTTTCCCTTGTCCATCAGTAGCAAACACACAAAAAAATAAATCTGACAAATTTGGCATTATACAAACATTTTTAATCATATTTCCTTTTTAACAATGAATAACAGTACAAAAGTACAAATCTCTGAAAAACAGAAATGTATACCTCACAAGTCACAGTTTTATGAGGGCTGCATTGTTGGCTCGCTGCTAAAGCTTAATATTGAACAGCTAAATACAGTATGAGATATCAATCTCTCTCAAAATGTTGACCCATTCCTTTAACTGTTTTTTTTTTCAAACAGGTGCCTCCTTAGGGTAGCACATGGGGCAGTGAAACACTAAATGAAATCATCCTCTACAACACTCACATTACACAAATCAGACTGCTCCTCTGGAATAACCTTATATCTACCTACCTGAATTACCAGTGGTAAGTAACTGTTCTTAATTGGGCACACAAGAACCTATGTCTTTTATATTGAAAACAGGTAATTTTTTTCATAATCCACATAATAATCAGCATTACTGTAATCCCCCACTTCAATCCTCTAATCCCTAACACTGCTCTCAGTCACATTTATGATGCCATCTGAAAAGTATAAGTGTAGGAATGAGGGCAGACTGCACACACAAATAGGCAGGACAAGCATTTTATTTACACCTCTCAAAACAAATAGAGGCAAACTTGAAAGTAATAAAAAAATGTCACACACACTTACCAACCCGTTTTCATTCCCAGGGCGTCAAATAGTGCTACTTTGTCACACCCCTTGGCATCTGATACTGACACACAAGGCATACTTTAGCACTGGTTTGAGACGCACCAGGCTCTCGACTTAGTCCAATATAAACCCATCTGCATCATTTTCCAACCGTTACAAATCACTGTTAAAGAATAATTATGTTATATGGTGTGACAACGCTGTGGTTAAAGTCTTGTTTAGATTTAGGCACAAAAACCACTTGATTAGGTTTAGGGAAAGATCATGGTTTGGGTTAAAATGATCACTTTTGGGTTAAAATGATCACAGCCAAGCAAACAGTGGTCCCCTGCATCAGTCCAACTTTTTGCCATCTATTTATCTCGCCATCCCCCCAACCCTCCACCTCCAAATAAGGACATTTGTCACCTTATATAGAGGTCATGAGACGTCATCAGACATTGTAGGAGTTCTATAGACGTCTATCAGACTGCTCTGCATTTTGAAAGATGATGCTAGGGGGTACACAGTATGTTAAAAAGTGACTCAGAGGGGTGTGACAAAGTGGCACTATTTGATGCCCTGGGAATGAGAACAGGCTGCACTTATGTGGGCTGTACACACCAGGGGTGTATCAGTTCGTGTATTTGTCCTGAACCATTCAGTGTCCTACAGGATGTTTGGTAGCAAGTAGCATGCAAGTGGCATGCTCATGGTTGTATGCCACGGATGTATACATCCACGATGTATGCTTGCCGGGTTAGCCAAGTAACCCTCATTACCCATGCTCATGTAGTGTCGCTGCCGTCATTATTATTAAAATACGTACTGTTATCTCCATATTTAAACGATAGCACATCTCCTTGTCCCCCTCCCCTCTCTGACAGTTGCCTTTGATTAAGCCTTTCGGAGCAGCTATAAACACATTTGATTTCCGACATTGTTGGACATTACATCGTAAGAACCAGTTCTGAGCGGCCATAAATCATCATAAAACAGCTGTCAGCAAGTGTCCTGACTCCTTGTAGGAAACAGAAGGTTTGTTTTCCTTTTCTACTGCGGAAGAACTAAACCATTTCAGTAATAGTTACGGGCAATGAGCCATTGTTGGATGTTTACATTTTTCAAAATAAGGACCAAAATATTATTTTCTACCTTTTTTTTCTGCTGTGCAAAGAAGTACCAAACCCTGACCCCAAAACCGAGGTGCATACCGAACTGTGAATGTTGTGATCCCAAATTACAAAACACTGTGGCACCTTCAGGACATACTGAAATATTTACTTTTGTGCATATATTTTTATGTCTTAAAAATATGTGATTCTCCCTTTATGTGATGTAACAAAGCCAAATGTAAGTAGATTTTGGATACAAAGATATAAATATGTATTACATGCTGTATATTGTATTCTCTAGGGTAATGAAAATTCAATGAATCTGGACTCTGTGCTTAAAGAAGAGACCACACACATGCATAAAAATGACAACATAAAGATATGCAGAAACCATGGGTTCAGTGTTGGGTCACTTGGTGTTGCTTTGGATGGAAAGTCTGGTGTATTTACTGAGTATTAGTGATGGTTTCTCTGCCAAAATAGGCTTTTGCTTTCTTCTGCTTTCTTCTGTGTGTGTGTTGTGTGCAATTCTATCTGTTCTGGCTTTTTGTCTGAATCTGTACATTTGCCAACAGCAGTGATTACATCACTGTCACACACAAATGAACAAACGCAGCTATGTAGATGACCTGATTAAAAGCATCATACTCTGTATACCTTTCTTTTTTCATGTAGCAAATAAAGCCTATGAAGAGTTAAACCCTGCTGGATTTGTCATAAAGCTCCTGTTGTCTGCTGCTGTAGGATTAACTTACCTCACAGACATCATAGGCTCCCATTATTTTCAAAAATCCCTAAAACAGCTCAGACAGAGTGTTGCAGTGTCCTAACATAACAAATCATGTTGGACAGTGTGTGCATTACAGCTTTCCTAACGTAGACTCACTCATACTTTTTGTTCTGAGTGAAACACTTTTTAGTTTTTTCTCATTTCAAACTACAGCTTCATATGCCTGATAACAATGACATTGAAAGAAGAATGGAGAATAGTGTTATAGCTGGAGACACTAAGTGATTTCTTTACATTTATTTCTAGTCAAATAAAAAAACTTCAACGACTGTAACTGTGGCGTTAAGAAGCAATAAGACAAAGAAGTTGTCAGAGTTATCTGATTTACAGTGATGGATTATGTTTGTCAAGGAAGCTGAACTGAATGTCGCTGAGTGGTTCCAAATAGACTTTCTGAAAAAAATCATGGACATTAACAGCGATAGAAGAATACAAATATACACTAGTGTTGCCCTTCAAGATATTGACCCTTTGAGTTCTAAGATATTTAAGCCATTATTGCCATAGCTACAGCCTCTGTGTCTGAGCAAACCTTTATGATAGTCACTGGGAAAAAATGTCTGCCGGTAGATTTTTTTTTTCATTTGCTACTTGAAAGATTTTCATTTTCTGTGGAATAGGCACACATAGAAACTTTGTAGTGGATCATATTTTAATTACAGATATGCCATTTTTTCTAGACATTGGATAATGTGTAACTGTTTTTTCAATTTTTGAAGTAGTTATGGGGTTGTTAAACAACATTACTGCAACAAAAAACTTCATTTGAAGAAGGCAGCCTTTTTTATGAATGACTTTGCTGAGTTCTGTAAATCTAGCACCAGGTTATGTGTTATTTGTTTTTTGTTGTTTGCCACTTGGGGGCAGCGTAAAAAGCTGTAAACACATCACTGACATATCACCTTTATTATGGTGAACATGTTAGCAAACAATTACCTATTCTGTTTACACATCTAGCAGACAAAAAGCAACATTAGTATTACATTTTTTCCCTTCATGAATATACAGGTAAGTCCAATATTAACTCTAATTTCAGCACCATTTTTGGTATCCACTAACTTCTGAGAGAAATATCTGGCTCTTAAACTGCTAAATGCTACACTATGTTCAGCGGCTAGCTAAACATTATCTGTCTGCCATTTGGTGCTGTGCATGTAGTGTACAGTGTGTTTCTCAGGGCCTTTTCTCTGACAACAGCAGCCAAATGGGGTGAGATCTAACCAAAACAATATAGTTATGGGCTGTAGAACCAAAACAATGGGCTAAAAGATGCTAAAATGCAATTTAGAGCCAAGTTGAACTGCAGGTGAGTGATATTCTCTGTGGGTTTCTCACTACAACTGACCACTTTCACATTGCACGTAGTCATTAGATCCATTGTTAATATGAAAATATTGATTTGTGAAGCTTTGGGTTAAGCAAAATAAGAGGCTAGAGAAATTTGGGCACTCACACTGGAAGAAATGCTATACCTAGGTTTCAAGTTCAGCATGTAGCAAGTCTAGGTGGGTAAATTACTGTATGTTTGACTTTATGATAGTTACATGAAGATGAATTCTAAAACTTGTGAAAGCAGTATATATAAATTCAAAAGAATTCTCAATACAGGTATGCATATTAAAAAAGAGAACAAATCTCCACAGAGTTATTACTGCAGTTAAACAATCATCTGCAGCAATATTCTCCTATAAAAGTAAACACTAACACACAGAGAAGTGCGATACAACCACTTAGTGAGGTTTCTTTTTGCCCCATTTCAGTCTATAACACATTAGTTACCATTACAGGCACTAATACACACTTCAAACACACACACACACACAGAGCACACACATACCCGGCAAAACATGGTAAACAACCCACCATGCTTTGATCCTGTGAATTTCCTCTCTTCCTCCTTCCCTCCACCACTCCCTCTTGCCCTGTACCAGGAAATATGGATTGATAAAATAAATAGCCAACTCAACACTCTTTGATCTTTGTAACTACTCTGGTCCATCTCCCTTCCTACTTTCTCTCTCTGCCGAAAATCTTTCTCATACCCCCCCACCCCATTCTCTTCCCATCCATTCCTTTACATTTCCTCCCAGCTGCTCTACCAGCATGCTTTCCCTTTGCTTCCTCTCACTACTCCTGAGGAGAACTTGAGTTTGCTCTCATTTCTTCATTGTTCCCTTCCACATCTCCTCAAGAAGGTGTTCACTGCTGGTAAAATATGACCTGTAGTTGCATCAGTTGCATGAAGACACTAAATGCAATACACACATATTTTCCATCCCGTTTTTCCATATAACACCAGTTTTTAAAAAAATTTCATCAGAAATTATTTAATAGGAGACTATCCTCACCTAAAAAATGATCTGTATTTAAGATTTCATGACAAGGACATCTTGTGGCTCTGCAAATTTGAACTGTTGTCTTTCAACTTTGACTGTTTCTAAAGGGAAATTCATCTTGCAGCCAGGTAAAACACAGAACACATACAGACATATACATGAAGTGACAGGATATTATAAAACAAGTAGAGCGTGCAGTCATTATCATCCAACCCAATTATCAATGGTTAAAACAACATCATGGTCATTACCCACTCATTTTTATATGAGAGACTCATCATCAGCTGACTCATGAGCATTTAGCAGTTTGTTGGCATGAGAGATACAATAATTTTTCACCCTGTTAGACCTTGATGTTGGTACTTAAAATGCTCTAAAATGACTCAAGCCTTTACTCCCTTTCAGATCAAGCAGTTTAACACCAGTGATTAATTAATGATTAAGGCTGCATTCAGACTGAAAACAGCCTTGTGTTAAAACAATGCAAAAGGCTGCATTGATGGGAGCATGTTGTTTAAGGTTCCGATGAGACAATGAAATATGATCCAGGAAGTCTAGTTGGAGCTACAGATTAATGCATTTAAAGACTTATCAGATGCCAAAACACTGTGCAGTGGTTTGTAATACTCACAGACAGGATTTTACAACTCTAGAGAGTTAACGGGACAGCAACTATTTTATCCTTCATCACAATGACCACGAGGTAAACAGCACAAACATGGCGTTCACATTACAAAGTAATCCACCAGGAATGTGTGCTTGCAGGTATATGATTGGCCAACGCAGCATCTTGTCGGATGATGTTGCCTTACAGCAAAAAGTAAACCAGGTTCAACTTTTTTGCCAGATAACCCTATGTTGTTTTGCTGGAGCTCTCTGCATTGGCATTTTTTTCCCACACAGAACTAATGTCAGTCTGAACACTGCCTAAAGGCAGCAGTAGCATGACTTTGATATAGAGTTTCTTGGAGATGAGTTTGGGTCAACAAAGTGTGTGATTTCGACGTAAGAGTCACTTATCTACAGTCTATGTTAGGGATGCATTATCGGCACGACATCGGTATCGGCCGATATAAGCGTTAAAATGAAATATCGGCATCGGCCTGGATGAACATTTTCTGCTGATTATGAGAGGCCGATTTGTTGCCGTCTCCTCCGCCACCTGACTGTGCTTCCCTCCACGGACTGAGGCTAGCTGGCTGTGCTTCCCTCCGGTCATGCTGCTGCTAACGCTCCACTAGCCTCTCAGCTAACGTTATCCCCGGCTCTCAGTCTGGATCCAACCGGAGCACCGAGCCCCGGTTTGTTATTCAGGTTAAAGTGGGAAGAAGGAGCTGATGATACAGGCAGCTTAAGTAAAGTGGAGCCTTTGGAGGAAGCACCGGGACCGTCAGGGTAAAATAGTCCGCGGAGGAGCTGCTATGTCCGGCTGCACAGATAGGAAACACCTCGGCCGACAGGATGTACCACTCTGTTTGGAACATGGATGTATAGGTTTGGGAAAAAAAAATCTTCTTTTTGGTTTATAATGGCGGTTGGCAACCAGAGTATTAGGTGCATTACCACCACCTTCTGCTTCGGAGTGTGGACCAGAGATTAAATCCAACACATTAATCCTGTCTGTCTAATAAACTCAAAGAAAATTTTTGATGCTGAGCTCCTGAACTCCAGTCTTCCTAAGTTCTTCCTTCATATATTGTCTTTCTTGATCATACTTAGTACAATCTATGCTTGCATGTGTAATAGTCTCCTCAGCCAGCTGGAAAAAAAATATGTGCATATATCGGTATCAGCATTGGCAATCGGCCACAATGAGTTGGAAATATCGGATATCGGCAAAAAATCCAATATCGTGCATCCCTATTCTATGTTGTTTCCCTTTAACCATGACCATAATCGTTCACTTTGACCAAGTTTGTGCCTAAACTTAACCAAGCCTTTAAAAAAAAGTTGTCGTTTGGAGGTAGACAATTATTCTTGTCTGTTTTCTACTCTAAGCTGATAGGTAGTGCTCAGCCTTCCACTGTCCCCTACATTTACATTTTGTCATTCAGCAGACGCTTTTATCCAAAGCGACTTACAAGTGAGGTAAGACAATCAAACATTAGAGAACGGTGACTCAAAAGAGCTGCGGTACAAATTCTCAAGTAGCTCACTAGGTACAAGTGCAAATTAGAGTGCTAGACAGAAGTTTCATTTTATAAATATATATATAATTAAAGTAACGACTGAGAGTAAAAAAAATACCATAAACAAAAAGAAAGTAGTGCAACAATCAACAAAGTACTGAAAGGTTAAAGGGACTCAAGTATTTAGGTGTTCACAGAAGAGCTGAGTTTTCTGTTTCTTGCATGCACCAAAAGAGTCAGCAAAACGTGTGGGGCTGGTAGCTTATTCCGCCATCATGGGACCACAAACAAGTCTGGATCATGATTGTACCAGGCAGTGATGGTATTACCAGATGTGTTTTAGTTGCAGACTGGAGTGGACAGGAGAGGACATAGTTCCTGATGAGTAACTCTGTGTATGATGGTGCAATTCCATTGGTCAACTTGAAGGGAAGCATCGAAGCTTTGAACTTGATGCGAGCCGCCATCGGGAGCCAGTGGAAACATTTGCTGCATCCACAGCTTTAGCCTGCTTTTTTTTGTTTCCAGATATCAGAACTAATTTACCTACTGAGCATTTCAAATATCAAGATTGAAACAGTAATTTGTACTAAGATTAATGTTATGTTTATCTTAATAGCATTAGCTAAACTATGTAGCATGAAGGTTGATGATCATGAGATTGTCTGGCTAATAAGAACATGTTATCTACTGTGTTAGTGAGGATGTGTCTGGATGAAATAACAACCAATGATTGTGCAAACCATAGCTTTATTGGAAAAGTTAGCTGATAAATACTGTAAGAGTGTATAAATTGCCATTTTAGCCACGTAGCCCAATTCACTTCTTGTCAGGTCCAGAGCTAAAAATCACTGTGGAGCAGTTAGTTTCTCAGGCTGTCTGTTACCTAAAGCCCCAGAAGAGCAATTCTGCCCCCTTTTTTTCTTTTTACGCTTTCTCCACATATCTGTTCCCTCTATTTCTCATGCTGAGCGTTCACCAAGTTAAAAAAAACATGTATTCCTCCTTTTATCTTTCCCTTCTCCCATATACCACTCCCTGCTCAACACTCCCTTCTACTTAAAAACATGTATTCATGCATCTTTTCACCTCTTCCTCCTGTCAATCTATCAGTGCATCCACCCTCCCCTCCCTGTGCCCTCTCTCTATTTAAGCATCTTTCCACTTACCATTCATTCATCCATCCACAGAGAGGGACTGAAGAGCATGGTCACAGTGCAGAGTGGAGTAAATTGGAAAGCACTGCCCGCACTACTGGGATGGAGGGAATGGGTGAAAAGAGGGACTGGGCGGGGAGAAAAGGGAAGGAAATTAAAGGAGAATGGAGCGCTTTCGGAATGGAAAGGGAGAGAGGGCTCTGTTTACCTTTTCCACGTTTTTTTTTTATTCCTCCATCGCTGCCTTGGCATCGATTTCTCTCCCTCATTCACGGTATATTTAGCCCACAGTCCAGTTTGTTTACCCATGTTTCCTCCCTCTACCTCTTCCACGCACTCGTTCTTCATCTGTCAAACTCACTCTTCCACTAATTCCCTGTGAGGTCTGAATATAAATGTGGCAAAAACCTGCCAATCTGCCAGTGTTGTGGGATAATTTTCTTAAACCTCTTGATGCTTTTCTTTGCCTTGTTTTGAGGCTTGATTCTAATAAGCACTGACATATGAAACAGCATTGGAAAGAAGAGGAATTATCTCCATACACCAATGCTAGACTTTTGTTTTTTTTGTTTTTTTTTACCAGGCTTTAAGGAAAATATATCTTTCCTCTTTTTTTCCTTCTCTACATTATCCCCTCTCTTACTTTTCCTTCCAAAAGGTGTATGTGTTTACACATTTACATCCATCACAGCCATCTACAACACGGGGGAGGTAAACAAGCAAGCTCAGGGTGTGAGGGTGGAGGTGATAACTTTCAGCCAACAACTAACTGATCCACACTACACATAGTTCAGCTGCAGGGCCACAAAACCAGCCTGGTATGGTTTTTGAAAGTTGTTGTAAAATGTTGAATTTGATTTAGTCAGTCTCTGAGAGAACCCAAACCATCCGAATTTTAGTGTTTACCAAATTTTTGAACAGCATCTCCAAGTTCTAAACAAGCTTTCGAGAGGGTATATCAACAAATACAGATACTTCTAGTTATTACTACTTTTTCTATTCAAAAATCCATTTTGAACATGTGTATTCATGCAATATAAACACAGTCAAAATATCAATAATTCACAATGCAATATTACAAATACATTTTACAGGAGTAAAATGTACAACGATCGACTGGAAATTGAATGTACACCTAGGATATTGCAATGGGTAAACAACATTTCAAGTTTATTATACAGTCTACATGTGAATGTAGAAAAGAGTTTTGTGATAACCAAGCATCCACTTATATACTCACTTGCCAGTTTATTAGATGCACCTAAAGCTGTTTTAGAGAGGTGTTGAATAAACTTAATGGTCGTTTTGGATGCTGTAGAGTGTGTTGGTGAATTGTGCTGGGTTATACTGAGAGGTGTTTGTCTTTTTATTTTGTTCACACATTTCTACCATATGTATATGTATACATACACTATATATCGTTGCTGTCCAATGAAAACTGTGTATCTCCAAAAATCCATTTTGTCAGGAGCATGAAAAAATAAATTTTTTCAGAAACTAACTTACAAAATAAACCTAAAACACTGTAATTAGACAGATTAAGCACCAAAAATGAAAATCTATCTTTACAGTCATCAGTGAACCGTTTAACATTTTAAATGGACTTAGATGACTTGTTGTGAGCAAACACTTTTTTTATTTTTTTAAGATTTTTTTATTATAATGGATTCCAATTAGTTCCGAGCTTTGAGTCTACTGTTTATGTCTGACTCAGTTGTTAATCTATCAATAACTAGGTTACCCTACACGTTTAAATACTTTTGTTTTACTATTTTAGATTGAAATTAATATAATCCATAGGCTAATGGCCAATATAGCCTAGTGTAGTGTTTAAAGCTGACATATTATACTCCTTTTCGACAAATTAATATAGTCTCTGAGGTCCTGAGGTCTTTGAAGTTTTTTGCTGACAATACCCCTGAGATTATACATTCTAGCATGTCTCTATACCCCTCTGTTTCTGTACTGTTCAGGATGGGCTGTTTCTGTGTCTATGCAAATGAGCTGCTGTTCCCCGCGCAACACTCTGGAACTGGTTGTGGCTTTCCAGCTGTGATACAATGCAAGATTATATGACCTCAACAGGGGAGACCGAGGGCAGTTGATAGTATTCATATTCATACTGGAACTGCAACGTGGAGCTGCAGTAGTGTCACTAATACTAGTATTACAGTAACACTAAGTGTATCTGTGGATCAGAACCAATGTATTAGCCTCGGCTTGATTTTACACACCCTGCCACAGTGGGCCACTACAGCAGAAAAAGTGCATTTTGCATAATATGTGACCTTTAAAACCATCTTGAACACTCATCAGATTGACCGAATCAGACTGATGCACGACAACAAAGTTCTGTGATTTTCTTGGCTCAAAACTTAACGCTATTTATTTATTATGTTAAATAATGGCAAGTGCTGTGTATTTTTCAATTGATTGAAAGGTATATTGTCATTATTTACATGTTTTGCAGATGAAGGAAGATACAAAATATCAGTGGACAAAGTCACTGTAAACCACCTTAGCTGTCCTGTGGTTGCTGTCAGCTTTCTTCTATGTACTGAACATCATGTACCAAAAGGGAGCATCCCTCACTCTGGAGTTCATACAGATGTACTGTATGTTTTGACAATGTTCTCTGTCCATTTTATAGTGTATTTCACTTTGCAATGCGAAGTGACATGATACATTTTTTTTGTGTTTGCCACAGGAGCCTGCTGGGTATAAATGAAGAAGAGCAGAAAAAAGGGCACAAAACAGTACAACATTCCACCAAAACTGCTTCAATTCCTGTCAGACCTGAGTGACTTCCAGAATCCTTGGAAGATTTAAAGGTCATTACACAGTCTCCTTTGTTACTCACACGGTCTTTCCCTCGGTCGATATCTTTCTCCTCACCTCTATCTTTCCAACTCTCTCTCTCGTTGCATCTCTGACACACAAAAACAACCACAGATGGAAGAGTAATGTTAGTTTGTATTAATAGTAATATTTTGTTTTTGCTTTACAGCCACAGAACTAGCATCTGGAACAGAGAGAAAGGAGAGGGAAGCATGTGTGTGTGTGTGTGGTGTGTGACAACAGGCGGGCTATTTTACCCCCACTCAAAAAACTAAGCACTCAAAATGATGATTTTAAATAGTTTTTTGTTCTTAATAGTTCATATTTTTTACTGTGTGATACAACAATCGTTTTCAGTACAAAACACATTATTTGGCAGCGTATTGATTTTTTTCCCCATTATAGCTGTGGGGTGCAAATGTATCACTTTTACTGGCTTGATCTGCATTCTGTTCCTGAACTTTGTTTCATTTTCAATTACCATTCTGAACCACAGAGTCAAATTTGACCCATGAAATTGGTAATTTTTCAGTTTTACATGTTCATATCCCAAGGATGTTGGTTGAGGATGTCGAGGATTTTCATGCTGAGAAAATGTTTATGGGTGTTTTATTTATGTTAAACTCTGGAATGGGTCCTTTTTGACTCAAACTAGTCATTTATCTAAAACAATGATTTTAAAATAGGTTTTTTTTGAGGGATGTCCTGATCAAGGTTTTTTTTTTTTTGCCCCTGACTTAAAATCAGTCTGATGCAGGTAAGATATACTTGGTAATTGAATAACCTCTTAAAGAAAAAAATAGCCTACATCACACCTTTCCCTTAATGGTTTTCATTTACTTTGTGACAAAAAAAGGATTGGAATTTGATTGAGCTTAATATAGCCGCTACCGATCAATTAAAATTTGTGATCGGCTCCAATTTGTCCAATCTGATTGGGACATCTCTAGTTTTTTTAACTTAATAGTCCATACAGTTTTACTGTTTAATTTTGCTAATTACCCAAAACATTTTTCAAACATGTCTTTTCTCACTATGATGATTACTTTAGTTTGATGTCTTAAGGGGGTCTTGGAGGATTTTGGAAACTTTACTTCTCTCAACGTGTATGATGAGAAGCAAACCATGTTTAGTTTGTAGGCATTGGTAATGCTACATCTATGGCACACACTGTGTTTACACCACTATGTTTACCACAGATGTGTTGAAAATTATACCTTTTGAGCAGTGCACACTTTCTTCCACTGAACTATTCATTCCACCAGTTAATAAATATGGATCCAAACCTCCTTATATCCTCCTTCATTCCACTTCCCCTTCTGCCCTGCCATCATCCCTTTCTCCCTCCTCCACCATGCCACCACCCCTTTCTCACCTTCTTCCTCCTTGAAATGAAAAAGAGGGGGAGGAAGTATATGAAAAGTCAGACAGCATGGAGTATTCAAATCAGTCTGTGCTCCCAGATGAGTGCTGCAGGAGAGTGTACACTTAAGGTGCTTTGGGAGGTAGGTTGGAGAAATGGATGAAAGAGAGGAGCAGGGGTTGTAAGAACACCTCCCTCGTCCTTTCATCCCTCTGTTGAGTCCCTCAACCCCCCCCCCCCCAAAAAGCCTCTCAAGTGTATTTGGCGCTGAGCTCTGTCTCCGTTTCTTAACATTTCGTGGCGCATGAGCAAGCCAGACATCCTCCGCACAGCATGGTGCTAGTGCAGGTAGGTGTTTGTTCTCTCATTTCACCCATTCATACTCTGTTTAAGGCTTGAGCTGTGTGACTAATTGGTTGGCAAGTCAAATTCAAGGGGTAACAGCAATGCAGAGCAACAGTGTGTATTTTGTTTTCAGGGACACAGCTTCAAAAAAACACGATTTGCAACTGAGCCAGTCTCTTTATGCTGTCATGCTGTTGTTGGCTAGAGTGTTTCAACACACTCACAGAGCTTTTTAGTCAGATTGCTTAGGAGTTGGAGGAAAAGTAAGGAGGAGGAGTTGGCTACCAGTTACAGGGAGCAAAATAAATGAAATCTAAAAATACATATATTTGGGTTTGTTTACTGCTTGTAACTGCAAACAATTGTAGCTTAGTGTTAAACTTTTAAGTACTTTAATCTTTTCTTTGCCAAGTTTCACAGACAGACTATGCATATGTTGGCGTTTGTGCTTTGCCCGACAGATGCTCTGTCAGAAATTGACTTTTTATCCAGATTTGGGCCACATTTTTGCAACTTTTTTTATTATACTTAGTCGTTTGGAACTGTATCTTTTAACTGGATAAAGGATTTTAGTCATCAGATGTGGATTTTAAGTTGTTTCAAGAACTATTCATAGCTGTGACAACACAAGAGAATCTGACTGTAGAACACTCTATATCTTATCTGAAGAAATTCAGCTGCGTTACACTTTGCCTACTGTTCTGGCTACTTGATTTGTCAGGCTTGTTTTTAGCTTGATAGCAAAGCTAAATGACTCATATATACCAATTTTGAACCATGAAGACTCTGTGTATGGAAGAGGATTAGGGCCACATGTGAGTCAGAAGTCAGAAGTCAGAATTCTGAGTTTAAAGTTTTGGATCCCTTTTGTCCTGTCTCTATAGATGAAGAGCCTTTATAGGAAAAATGAAACTCTCCTCAAGCCCACTAGATGTCCTACCAACTTCTCTATTTTTAAAGTTTTTTATATACATATTAACTAAACAGGCACTGGCCTTACATCTAGGGTGCAAGATTGTTGTGAGATAATACTGAGGCATGGATGTGACTGAATCTCTGGTCTACTGCTTGTAACAGGGTGCTTTTGGAAGTTTTCACTCCCTGGTCTGTTGCAATGGTCTCGTTTAACGGACTTTTTAAGGCTTCACTGGAGAGGATCACATCTGCTGCTGTGGCTGTAGCTGAGCTAATATCTCTAGTCAGCTGTTCACACGTATCGAGAATGGTCATCATGTTTTCAATTAGCACCGATTGGTATACCCTTAGAGATGCAGGTAATGCATGATCTACTCCATATGCTGCGAGCGTTTGCTTCTGCTCCAACAAACTCCTCAGCATATAAAACGTGCTATTCCATCGCTTGGCTACATGTTGTTGGAGCCGTGAGGTTTTCATGCCCAGTTGTGTCTGTAAATCTTTCAGACGGGAGGGGGGAAGTTGGGAGTGCTTAAAATGCCCTGCAATCTTCCTCCTGATTGAAACACAGTCAGATATACTTCTTTGGCTCAGCCTTGTTCACAAGAAGCTGTAAAGTGTGTTCCATACAGCCCAACCTTGCAACCCCACATTTCTCCATAGCTTTGGCCATTTGTGTGCATTGTCCCTAAACACAATGTGCACCCTCTCCTTTGTAATGTTCCACTGCCCAAACATGATTTCAAAAGCTTCGCAGATCGCTGTGCTGTACATGAACTGGAGCACTCCTTTACAAATAATAATGTCCTTTTCATGTTAAAGTCCTCATCCAGCCACGGGGCTGTCAAACTAAGTATACTCACTGGACTAACGTAAGAAGTCCATGGTAAAACCTATGTCGCTTACGTTGGTATCAATCACACTATGAATGTGTGTGGCGACCACATCATACAGGGCAGGTAGGGACAAGTCTGCAAAGTAGTGGCAGCTTGTGAGAGGTCACCGGGGTTCCAAATGCGTCAGTAGCTGACAAAATCCTTGGTCTTCTACTACAGAAAAAGGCTGGTCATCAAGTACCATAAATTCTATGATTTTGTCATTAATTGCTTTAGCCTTTAGGCTGTCTCTAGTAAACTTCCTGCAGTTTTGAAATCGCTTCTTTTTTTTTTTTTTTCGCCAACACTGACTGCTCGTGCTTCATATTCCCTCAATACATCTTTTTTGTGATGACAGCTTTTCAGGTGACTTAAAAGATTTGTTGTATTAAAACTCGCAGACTTTTTCCCTCCTCTCAGAAACCTTTGCACAGCATGTATTACAAATTGCAATCGTGTTGTCTTCCTCTGAAACTGTGAAAAAAGTCCACATCTCCCACCTGGTAAAGCCATGTTTGGCTCTAGTCCACACTCGTGGCTCTATCCAGGTGCAGCAGTTTGACATCATGAGTGCGACAACAGTATTGTTTGTTTATTTCTGAGCTGCATGAGCTGAGCTTGTAGCTATGGTCTCACTGTGGATCCACAGCAGCACCAGGTGGGGGGGTGGGGGGGGCTAGACTTGCTGTGTTAATTTTTTATTTCGGTGTTACTGATGTGATATGTGGGGTTGAAGGCTCCAGAGCTGTTTGAGCTATCCATCTTTGATGGAGCTTTAGTGAGGTAAATACTTTTTCAGTGAGTAATATGTAATTGATTACATCTTTCACCTAACTTCTTCCTCTTAATTAGTCAGTCATAATAATGGCAGATAAAGTCCAATACAGCCATTTGTATCAAGCTAATTTGAACTTCATGAGCTCTTTGTGACAGCAAGGAAAAAGAAGTTACACTGTGTCCTGGCAGCAAGTAATCGTCTGACTATCAGGTCACATCACATAACATCGGATGCTCTCTGTCCACACTGAAACTATTAAATATGCATTTCTGTTACGTCATGTAAAAAAAACCATGCACCTATCAGCTGTGCACTGAAGATCAGACTGGAGACGTAACCACTCAAGTAAAAGATGGGTGAGTACTTGCTGTCCTACATTTCTACTTTTTAAATAGAAAACACATGTTTTGTATGGTGATATTTAGATGTTTCTTTAGTGGAAATGACATCTAACGTAGCAAACAGGAGCTTAACCAGAAACTTCCAGCTCCCTGGCGATTTCCCTCCAGCCAGTTCCAGTGGACATGTCACAATAGATGGATGACTGACTGAAGAAACACAAGCTTGACTTACCACAAGAATGAATGCAAAATTTAAAAAAGTAAAAATGGAATTCAGCAAACAGTTGGATTATCAAGAATGATTATTTAAAGGTGAAGTCAAACCCAAACTAACCCTAAACCCTAAAATTGTGATATATTTTCAGCAAATAAAGGATTCAGTTCCATTAAGAGATATTTGATGGGTGGTAACAGTGTGTTACGTGTAACACACACCTCATGGATCCAGACAATAACAATAAGCCTTTTGGCTATTTGGATTCATAATACATGTCACTTCGCACCCTCTCTGAAATACTGCGGTGTGTGTTGGTAGCTTGATGTAAATGTCACTGTCCTTGTTTCGACAGAGATTGTAATTTTAACATCAGAGGCGGCATAGTAAACTACCTCGCCTTCCTCAGTTGTTTCAGTAAGTCATTTTTTATATTGCCTTGAGTTTTTTCACATAATGAAAATAAAACCACCCACAAACGAAGAGGACGTTCAAAATAACACACGGTATGAATACTCAAGGCCAGATGAACCTGAGTTCCAAATATGATTCTGTTCCCTATTTGTACCATCACAACCTCTTTCCTGTAATACAGTTGTTGTTGTTTTTTCTACCAGGTATAAACTGGTGATTTCCCTTCATTTAATTTCTTGCATTTTCTTCTCTCCATATAGAACCCCAGTGTTCCCTTCACCTGGTAAGGAAGAAATACTTAAAATTGCCTAAAACAAATATGTGAAGGCTTTGCTCTTGTCAGGCAGAAATCACACAAAGCTACACATTGTTGAAAAGTCCTTGATAAATGATGCCTGATCCACTAACACAACCATTTATGTAAGTCCTTGTTATTTCAAGGACCTTTTTATTTATTCTGAGGACGATTTAGTGGTCGTTTCGCCTCTCTGTCAAGTAATGCATTTGGAGATGTATAAGTAATATCATGCCAAGAATGTCTTTTTTAGGGATAAACAGAAGACACTGCAAGGTTTCTGCAGATGATTTACCCTATTTCTTAAAGTTCAATGACTCTTTCCCTATTTTTTTCTTTCTTAGATGATAATTTGATTAACTGTTTTCCTGTTTTGCTGTGCAGTCTGAACTCCATGCCCTCAGTGAGTAATTTTCAAACGCCTGCTCAGAGGGAAATAGGTAGAGCCTCATTTGTTCCTTGTGCAGTCCATTTACTTGATACTAAATGATGCTCCAAACTTGACACTTTGCACTTATTTAATAGGATACCATTCAAAAATGAAACTCATTATTTTCCTTTGAGCTGATGATGAGGTGATGTTCACTCACTCTTTCTACACACACACATTCACAAATGTACAAACCAAATCAAAAATACACACTTACTTGCTTCTCGTACATGCTGACGCCCTATTTCTCCCATACACAAACACATCACCACAGTTGGTCAGCACATGCTGACACACTCATTAAGCATTCTTTCTGGCTTTGTGAGCAAAGGAAGAGAGGCAGAATAATTTCACTCTAACACACAAACATACACACACACACACATTTGTGTTATTCTACTCTGGAGAACAATCCATTTACTTACATTACATCTCTAATTTTAACCTCTTTTAATCCTTCAATTTGACATTTGATCCTGCAGAAGTAAAGTACAGACTATTACTGTAGATGGACAAACACACACGCACACACACACATACAGCAGAATAATTAGTGTTCAGTTCATTATACAACACCACAGTCCCTAAAGGCAGAGATAATTCAAAATGGGAAATCTACTGCAAACCCACAGAATTGTGTGTGTGTGTGTGCACGTGTCTCCACACTACATGATACACCTGCTCACATGCTCATATAACCATATGGATGGTGTAAGAAGGTGGAAGGAAGCTGGCAATGAGAAGACTATCTGATACTGTGGTGGAGGAATTCAATAAGCACCAGCTCAGATTTCTCTCTCCCTCTCTGTCTCTCTGTCTCTCTCTCTCTCTCTGTCTCTCTCTCTCTCTCTCTCTCGATCAGTTGTTACTGTCTTTGCTAGAAAATTTGGTTTGCAGTCAGGTTAAAAAAAAAATATCATTCATGGACACCAACCAGACACTGCGGTTTCAATTAAAAGTCTAAAAAATATAAAACACAAAATATGGCAAAATGTGAAGACAACTCAGCTCCCAGCAGACTCAACACACCAAACCTTCTCCTGGGAAACAAACCAACAGCCCCTCTCTCGGCCCCCTTAGAGACATTTGAAGACATCAACTTGGGCTGTAGGAGGCTGTATAAGTGACATTTTCATTCTATTCTGACATTTTGTAGCCAAATAAATATTAGGCAAATTAAACGATAATGGAAATAATCATTAGTTGCAGCTCTAGTGGACATGTCTCAATGGATGGATGACTAAAGAAACACAAGCTCAGCCCCCCTTAGAGTCTTTAGCCTTAACCTGGAGGTTGGAAATGAGGGATGCAGCTCACTTCTCTTTTAAATGACTGAAAATGATATTGTCACTCTGGCCTTGGCTGCTTACTCTACTTTTGCATTCAGTGTAATTAGCAGTTTTTCTTATTTCTTACCTTCAGATTATTGCTGGTGCTGGACTCTGCTGTGATGGTTTTGTGCTGCATTTCTTTGAGATTAGCTGACAGTCAGAGATTGTGGAGGGGACTGCTTTGTCTTCTTTGGATTTTTCACCAATTTGAGTTTTGATTGATGGGTTCCTTGTTGGTTTCTTGTCGTTGATACAATAACAAGATAACAGGAGGCACATCATGTGTAAACTGGAGCATTGTTTTAAACACTTTGGGCCAAATCCACAAAAGGATTGTGCAACTGTGCAAATGAGACAAAAATAAATGCACCTCAAACTGCGCTGCTGAGCAAATAGTGTCATGGTGTGCCTGTTCCGTTCTCTGTTTAAGAGTGGCTGAGATTGACACTAAAATGAGAATAGCTGGTCCACCTTAAACGTTAGTCCACCTGAAGTGAGCCTGGTCAGGTTAGGCTAATGCATTGTCGCTAACTTCGGGGCTAACGCCCTTCAATAGATGAGTCTTTTCTTGGTCTTGAGATGCTGCAGCATTTATTAACTGACACATTGTAACCTACTGTACATTTACTGTCAGATTGACAACTTACTGCTAACCTTTCCTCTGCTGCGCTCGCATTCACAGTCACTTTTCTGCCACTTGCTCAACTACACACTCACTACTACTCTCTCTCTCTGTACTGTGCCTTTTATTCCATCCAGGTATTTTGTACTCGGGATGTATAGCATGTCATTCAGTGAAGTTATTGAAGAGTGAAAAAAAAATCTAAATGTCAGTTATTTAGTGTCACTTTAGCAAGTGTGTTAGTTTGGTCACTAACAGGACAGCAAGTTCACACAGTTAATTCAAAAGACATACTTGTACCATCAATTTCTGTCTCATAACTGTCTGAAAACCATTCCTCTTTTGTGGAGCAGTTCATACTTAAAAAGTAGGAGGTTAAATAAATGATAGCTCTAGGGCTGGGCAATATATCTAATTAATTCAATTAAAAAAAAAAGTTTTTGCATGATGTGTCAAATATCTAAATCTTGAAAAGTTTGAAGCGAATTACATTATATGCCCACCTGCTACATATACTTGTAGGGTAAAGCCCCTGCATGTTTCAAAGGAAGACAGTACAAGCATCAAACAACAGACCAGCTCTTTCTTCAACCCCCCAGGAATGTTGGCCAATAACACATAACATGACCAGACCATCTAAACAACATCCTGCCAACAGAAAGGATCAGATAAGGAAACCCCCATCTCCTGCATGGTCAAGAGCCAGCAAGATGGAAGACCAATTCACACCCCAGTGTGAATTGATAGAACCACTTGGATAAACAACCTCCACCATTTGTTATTATAACTCACCTCTAACAGCCAGTCACACACAGAGATGAGCTGGCACTAACTTTAATCCCACTGTGAACTGATTTTCAGGACTTGATTAACCAACCCAAGCACTGATCACTAGGTAAACCAGCATAAGAGCACCAGACAGCCTGCAAGTCATCACCACCAAAAACAAGCAGAACTTGCAGCACAACATATCATTATCAGTGACATACAGACACTCACAGACATTTACCACAACAATCCACACCAAACGTGGATGGACACACACAAACACACAAACTCTTACATATGTAGACATGTCTATGGACAATTAACACTTCATGTTGATATATGCGTGTAAATCATATGTGTGTTGTCCAGACCGGCCGACTTACTCATCATTACAAGATCCAGACTCCAGCTTCTCACCCCAGCACACCGAACCCCATTCTCTGCGAGAAGCCACCCCAGGGAGCAAGCAAGTATTCCTACAAAACCTTCATCAACTGGCTTAAACCTTGGTGCTTTCATAATTTGTAACTTCAACTGGCACTTCACAATTTAGCTGTTGAACCATTGATTTGACTCACTGCTTCCCAAGTAACATCAGTCATCTCATCTGTTTATCAGGTCTCTCATACCAACTGCAAAATAGATAACTCTGCATCATGCATTCAAATCATTCACTGGCCATTGATTTGTGTACCAGTTTCCTTTTCCCTCTTGTGTCTTGCTTGTAAAATGTTGTAGTGTTTAGTAATTGTAGGTGTAGTATTAGTAATAAATGTGTATGTAACTAAAGTGAACTTGTTAGTGTTTTCTTGTGCTTGCATCTCAGTCACTTAACCTTAAAAGACCTATATCCTTGCAAAAACATAATTAAGATTTATAATAATCATAATTCTAATTGACCTCTCTTGTTTGGCCAACAAGGAGGACTATTTACTTGATATTATACCTATTCTGATATGAGTTATGTCGTTAGACGAATAATTTTATGTTTGAGTTGTGCACAATAATAATACATAATTCCCCCATAAAATAATAAAGCAGTGCACAAATTCCTACATACTGTATGTGCACAGTCTTGTAATGTCTACTCATTTTCCTCAGTTTCAGTATGTTGTCTCACAGGAACCTCTGCTACTCAGCTCCTGCTTCCACCAGCTGACTCAAACTCCTGCTGGGGTTTGATCAGATGTGCTCCATTAGAACTCTCTGCCAAGTTCTGCTCCCCAGTCATGGATCATGTAACTCTTGAATTTTCACCAAAATTTCATTCATTAGTTTAACATCTAATTGAGAATGTGATGGAGCCTTTATTAGCTGTAATGCAGTGTAAATGTCATAGATTATTACCTTAAGCTTCTTCCGCTGTTGCACAAACTATCTCTACAAAAGCAGCTGCTAAATCTGTAAAATATAAAATCATAAATGAGAGAAACTGAGGGATGGAGGGAAGGAGGGAGAGAGGGGCTAAAAGGGAGAGAAAACTAGGAAGGATATAGAGAGGGATATTCTCTTCTAAAGCCTCTTACCATTAAGCATTTACAGCTTAAGAAAGGCATAGGAAGGTCAGTCAAGGAGGCGTGAACCAGGACGTAACTGACACACTTTTAAAGAGAGGAGGCTTGTGTGTGTGTGGGAGCTCCCTTCTGTGGCTGTATGGGACAGCTGTACAGCAGAGGCAAAGGGCTTTTTACACAAATTAAACAAGGAGAATTGTGGGAAGATAATTTGTTTTCCCTCTCATCTTCTCGTATGACTCTCCAGTGACTCAGGTTCCTGTTTAAACATTCACCTGATGTCTTTTGCCGTCATCGACTATTGAAATGTAAAACCAGGGAGAGAACTCGAATGGGACAGGGATACGATAGTGGTGGTGGTGGTTGGGGGTAATTTTGGTTTTAATCCCACAGGAGTCTGGGTTTTAGTGCTGCTAGCGCTTCACTCTCTTAAATTAAATAACTTTGTCAGGATGAAGCATGTCTCTCTCAGTGATGGGACATATGGAAGGTATTATTCTTTCATTATTAACAATACTAATAATCCAGAGGGAGCCTTCCACATTTTAAAAACACAGAATAAATATTCTAAACAAAAGTCAGTAATGATTCACCATCAGCTCAGTCAATTCAATTTACTTTATTAAAACAGCAATGTCTGATAATTGAAGTGAGAACATCCATTTGTAATTGTCTGTCAGAACTGTGTCATGTCAAACACTTTTCAGTAATTTAATTGCAACATGAATCAATTTCCTGCTTTGATGTTAACTGATAGTGACTTCACCATATACTGGCTGTGGCCCCCAGGTCACCTTGTTACTGTATGTGCTGCTCCATGATGTGTCAGTAATATATTCTTAAAGTAGTGTTTAGAGCAGGATTTGTTTATGGAGGAGTTTGAGATCTGAGTTCCAATTTCAGACATTTTTGTCACTTTTTTCAAACCTGTGATGTTTAGTCTGGTTAAATCAAATTCTGATTTGTCTTCCCCCTTGGTAAAATTTGTTCGGGCAGATCTGAACATGTAATTGGGTGCAGACTAAGGGTATTCTCTAACATATAATTTGTTTACTCTGGTCTGAATCAGTGTCAGAGTTGGTATACTTGTTGTGTTTTCCCCTAGATTTGGTTTCTTTTCACAGAAAAAATTAAAGCGAACCAAAAAACATCACTAAGGGCGTTTTCAGACCTGCACTTTTTAGTCAGGTTGAATCGGACTTGGATTGGATTTTCCCCCTTGGTGCAATTCGTTTGGGCAGGTCTGAACAGAGCAATCATACTCTGGTTCAGACCAAAACAACCATACTGAGACCCTTTGAGGATGCGGTCTTGGTCCAATCCCAAACGAACTCTGGAGCACTTTGTTTGGGAATGTGATCCAACCCAACTACTAGGTGTACTCTACAAGTTTAAGCGAAATGGCTCCTGTAGCCAGGTGTGCTTTGCATACTGGGGTGCGGATGAGCAAAATCAACAGTTGCTAGCAACTAGTCTGAGAATGAACTGAGGTCTGACATGGACTAGCACAACAAAGTACATTGTATTTTTGATATTTGGCAGATAGGACCTTCTCCAAGACCCTACGCTTTTGTTCCTACCCCAGATCTGACCAATGAGTGCAGTGAGTGGTCTCGTGCTTGTTGTGATGCATTTTGATTAACCTGGATTTTTCCCTGTTTGCAAAGAAACCAAACCAAGGGAAAAATGCATCAAATTTCTCATCCACTGATTCGGACCTGAGCAAACAAACTATAGGTTTGAAAACACCCAAAAAAGCAACATGAGAATGTTCACTCTGTTCACTGGTTAGCTGTGTCTGGGGAGGGAGCAAAAACTTGAACAGAGTAAGAAGGTCCTTAAGAAGGTCTTCCAGCCAGATGCAACATACTTTGTTGTACTAGTCCAGGTTGGATCTCTCCAGCTAGCTGCTAGCAACTGTTTTGCTCACATGCATACCAGTATGCAAAGCACACCTGGCTATGGGCTATCCACCTGGCTATCACGTTCCCACCACAAACTAACCACTCCAGAATTTATTTGGGAAGGACCAAGGACCAACTATGGCTGAGAGCAAGAGGGCTCAAAAATGCAAACTCTCTTATGTGTTTTTCATCATCAGCATGGAGGACTTTTATCTGCACCAAATGCAATAAAATAAAATAACTGCAAGAGAAGCTGATTGATTTGCACATGAAACTCATGAAACTCATTAAATGACAGAACTAAGCACTGTTTTAAAAGAGACATTGAAACTTCAAGACACTTTTAACTCCACGATTTTAATTGGATCAGCTGGCATGGGAGCACAAAATTTGGCGCTCCTTGCATCAACTCTCCCGGTTCAAGAGCCATGTGTGGAAACACTGGCCGAGGAGCAATTTCCACCACTGACCACCAACGTGGCAGCTGCAGCTGTGGCACGCTCAACGGGCTCCTGCTCCACACCATGCCTGAGGGAACATCAGTCAAAACAGGTGGGTGACAGAGGCAGGCGGGGAAGACAGAGGGAAATCCTCTGCTCCCTACCTTCTTGTCCAGAGCTGAGGCTGGAAAGACATTTTATGGCACTGAGCCCAGACTCGTCCCTTGACCGCCATCCCTCCGCTGCACCCGCCCCTCCACCATTTCTTGCTTCCACCGTGGTGATTGGTGATCCCATTGTTTGGAGGCTCTCGCTCCTCTCTCATGGAACCGCTGCAGCAGTCCACTGTTTCCCCGGAGCCTGTGTGCTAGACCTCAAAGCACAGCTTCCAGCCATGCTTGGAAAACACGCTGAGTACTGTGGTGGCACTCATTGGCAGCAACAACACACTCACCATGAGTTTGAAACTTTAAGATTTAGAGAAACTAGTTTTTAATCAGCTAAAACTCAACACAACACTGCCAACAGAGCTATCAGTATAAATGGTTTGGTTATAGTTCCCATGAATAGGAACTCATTTTTGTCTGCAAAACGGACAGAAATCAACACTGCACTGGCTCTTTTTAATATATTCTTACTGAGACCTGGTTGGGCACAGATGCACCTGCCACACTGACTGAAGCCTGTCCACCCAGCTACACCTTTTTCTATTCGTCCAGAGGGAAAGAAGGGTGGAGGGGCAGCTGCAGTCTACACAGAGACAATGAAGGACACATTTCTAGGCACATTTCATGCCTTTTAATATAACACCATTTTTTAAAATTCTCAGCCTCATCCCCTCTTTTTAAACGTAATTCTCACACTTACTGTCTGTCATTCACACAAGCTATGATACCTGCATTTTAATTGGTGATTTTAACATACATGTATCTGGCAGATACCAGAGCCGAAGAGTTTTAAGAATTGTTGGAATGTATGGTTTTTAAACAGCATAGTAACATTGCCAACTCAGAAACATGGACACACCTTGGATTTAATTATATCATATGGTCCTATTATCACTATATCTTCTGTCACTGATCTGGCTGTCTAGCACCACCACTGTCTTTTTTAACTTTTTTGTTCATTCTCTGCCGAGTACCACAGAACATATCGTCCAAAAATGCTGCATTACCCCTGAAGTAGCCACAACTCTCACATCACATATTACAGCCTACAAAAAAATCTTACTGCCATCCTGTGAAGACTTAGTTAATGATTTTAAGCATAAAATGAAAACAGTGCTTGACACAGTTGTGCCAATTAAAACCACAAAATAACTACAAAAAAGGTTGCCCCATGGAAAAATAGTCAAATCATGGAACTAAAAAGAGACTGCAGAATTGCTGAGCGCAGATGGTGAAAAACAAAATTAGTAATACATCACAATATACTCACCGAAAAACTTGAAACTTACAACAAGGCAATTCAAAAATCATGGCAAGCATACTTCTCAAACCTGATAAACATAAACATTCACAATCCCAGACTGCTCATTGGTACAGTAGATTCTCTGGTAAATCCAACAACTAACTACAGTATTAAGCTTCCAGGTTCTAAATGTGAAGAGTTTGCTGGCTACTTTAGGGAGAAAATAATCAATATCTAGGATCTGCCAGCAGAACAAGCACACTGCATTTTACCTATATCCTGCATACAGAGTGATATCAAGTTGGAACGTTTTGACCTGGTTGATGCTGAAAATAGTAACAGAACTAAAGCCCTCCACGTGTTCACTTGACCCAATTCCTGCCTCCCTTTTTAAAACTATTTTTAATTATGTATCTGAAGGCATCCTTGCCCTAGTAAATCACACCATACAGCTTGGTGTAGAGTCTGGATATTTTAACACCCAGCAATTTTAGACTGATTTCAGATCTCCCATTTTTAAGCAAATTTTAGAGAAACTAGTTTTAATCAGCTAAATACCCTTTTAAACTCAAACACTAAATTAGAAATGGTCAGGTTTTAGGACACATCATGGCACAGAGACAGCCCTGCTAAAAGTAGTGAACAATATTAGAACAAATCTTGACAGCAACAAGCCTTCAGTTCTGGTGCTACTTGACCTGAGTGCTGCCTTTGACCTTTGCCTTGACCACCAGATTCTTTTAGATAGATTAAGTGAGCATGTTGGCCTGTCTGGGATTGTTTTTAACTGGTTTACCTCCTATCTTTGAGGGGGAAAAAAATGGTATCTATGACCACTCCTCCAAACACTATGAGGTTACCTGTGGGGTACCACAAGGATCAATTTTAGGACTGTTACTTTTTAATTTGTACATTTTACCTATGGGCAGAGCCATCAGGAGGCATCTCTTTCCACAGCTATGCTGATAATGCTCTATGTGGCTGTGTCTCCTGATAACACTGGGCCGATTGACTCACTTTTTAACTGTATTTTAGACATACAGGCCTGGATGTCACAGAATTTTTTGCAGCTCAACCAGGATAAAACAGAAGTACTGATCATTGGTTCAGAAGCTCAGAGAGCGAAGTAAGCCTCCAAACTGAATATACTGGGGCCCAAACCAAGCCAAGAAGGACGAAATCTAGGAGTGATTTTTGTTTGATTTTAATTTCAAGGCTCATGTGTGGGGTGTCACAAAAACAGCATTTTATCATTTGAAGAATGTCTCCAAAGTGAGGCCATTTCTCTCTCTGAGCAACACAAAGAGACTGATGCATGCTTTTATAACTGGTAGGCTAGACCACCGTATTTTCTCTAATAGTGGCCGGGGCCTTTATTTACCTCAACTGCAGAGGGTACCAGGCCTTTATTGGAAGCAGGCTTATATTAGAGAGAGGCCTTTATTCCTAATTCCCTCTGTTTGATAAGTATATTTGCTCATATTTTAGTATGAAGCCTCCCTGTTTTCTGATCTGCTTCCGTTTGCTCTGTTAAATTTTTGTTACTGCATTATTCTATTAATAAAATAAAAGCCTTAATTTCCTGACTTTTATTGTGAAACATTATGCAAACATTTCAATATAACTTGTGTGAAGTATGACCGGTCAAGTACAGGAGGCGAAATATGGCCAGTGTCAGTTAAAAACTAAACAAATCTGAGGTAACATTACGCTGGATATAAACATTAATAGCCAGTTAACAGCACAGTCAAATATCAAACATCAATCAGCTGTCTCTCTAGCTCCAAGCTAACTTTCTTCCTCCAGCTAGCCGTGCTCTCCTCTTGTCAGCTAACAGCAGCTCACGTTTCTGTCTTTTCGAGTATCTGATTCTTTTCGGGTTAGTGTCAAAAGGTCTTGCAGTTTTCGCTCCTTAATTTTCCTCCGCATTTTGCAAAACTCTCTCTTTGAATTTGACGTCAAACTTCCGTCTGATGGGTGCCATGTTCGCTCTCTACAGTGTTGTGGCATTGGTGTTATGGAAAATCTAGTCACTGACACTTGCACAGGTCTTATATGGTACTTCAGTTATAGCTACCGCCATCTTGTGGCACTTGTATATTACTACAAACCTCAGTCACATTATAACAGGTACCAAGAGGTGAGGGGCAGACATTTCTTTTCATTTGATAACATATAAAGTAAAGTTAGGCTTTGCTGTCGGTTTCCCAACTCATTTTTAAAAAAGACAAGAGAAAAGGAGGGAGAGGGGGCTAGAGAGTGAATGAAGAGATGGAGCTGGTAAGAAAGCAGTGAATCAGATCAATAGAGCACAAATAAACACACACAAACCCCCGCACACCACCGTACAACCCTTTAGCGGTGCGCAGCAACACCTGATTTGGTCTGAATACAGCCTCAATATATCCTTGTTTTTTCCCTCCCCGGCCTGTATTTGGGGCCGGCCTTTATTTTTTCATGTCGACCACACCCCCGGCCATTATTGGAAACCTGGTTTTTAATTGAATACCGGCCACTATTAGAGAAAATATGGTATTGTAACTCTCTCCTTTCTGGTCTACAAAGAATGCAATAAATCAGGTAAAGTAACTTAATAAAAAATTCTGCTGTACGGATGCTGACTGAGACCAAAAGGAGAGCACACATTACAATTATTTATGTCTTTATACTGGCTACCTGTTAGTTTTTGTATTGATTTTAAAATTCTTTTGTTGCTTTATAAGGCACTACATGGCCTTGCACCAAGCTACCTCTCAGAAATGCTTTTGGTTTATGAACCAGGAAGGCCCCTCAGATCCTCTAGCTCTTCTCTTTTAGCTGTTCCACAAAGCAGAACAAAAACATTTGGTGAAACTACTTTCAGCCGTTACGCTCCGAGCCACTGGAACAGCCTTCAGGAGGATCTGAGAGGAGCGGAAAATATTGATATTTTTGTCTTTCATGAAGTGTTTTATAATTGTGTGGTTTTATTTAATGGTTATTTGGTTGTTTTGGTTTACATTAGTCTCTAAATCCATTTTCAACATCCTACATTTTTCCAATCACTTGTAAAGCACGTTGAATTGTGTTTGATTTGTTTGAAAGGTGCTATGTAAATAAAGTTTGATTGATTGATTGATTGAAAGAAAAAAAGACCAACTCAAGTATTTTGTGAAGGATGTAAATTTAGCAGCAATTCAAAAGATAAGCTGCTATTTAGCCTATCTGCTGATCGTGGGAGCTGTGAAGGAATTGCTTTTCTTAGCAAACTGTATATATTTATGAAAAAATGATCCGTAAACCATGGCAACAAGTATCTACCAGTGTTGGTATTTTCTCTGACCTCTGAAAAGGAGGTAAAACAGCAGTGTGTTTTGCTTGTTTTGTACTAGATTTGAGCAGTTTCTTGATAAAAAGTAAGTGAAATGTAACTAACCCTTACTCTTAATGTAACAGTACAAACGCCTCTTTTTGCCCCTTTTGTACCTCATCTGTCCATCCTCTTTTGCAACATAACTTACAATTAAAAAAAAAGTTATTTCTTGAGCTTTTTGGACCACCAAGAAAGATGAATTAACACACATGGTGTGGTAAAATGCAGCTTGACCTGCTATCAGCCACCAGAATTTGATTTCCCCATGTGGATCCATGATGATGATCCAGTTTAACAGAACTGTCCAGTTAATGAGTTACCTGGCAGTCCATGTAAAGCCTTCTTTACATGTCTTGTTCTGTTTGTATAGGTCAGTGTGAGCATGAAATGGACCAGAAATAAAAGGTAACAATGTACTGTGTCATTGTTTATGTTAGTGTGGACCAACAGAACAGGTGTAAAAGCAACCTTAGCAATAAAACCATTATATCTAGCTACTCCTATTAAGTTCCTCATGTAGTTGCTGAGAGCCAAAGTCCTGCTCATCTCTAGTCTACTTTCCATTCCACAAGCATGTGCTGCTCCACTGGTTTTCCCAAAGCAGCTTTTTTATTTACTGATGCCTCTAAAAAGCTGCTAAACAGTCTACTGCTGCACTAGATAATAACATTTACTGTAAATTCATCAGCATTTTAACAAAGATAAAACAATGATTATTTTTGTTAGCATTCAACAACAACAAATCCCATGAGTCTTAGTCATTGGCACACTGTCAAAGCCTCATGGCAGCATTTTTTTTCTGAAGTGTTACACTCCTATGAATGCATTTGCAGTCAGGGAAAAGTGGAAGAATTGTGAATAAACAGCCAGATAATGTGTTTGTGGGTTTAGGTTCAGGGTTTTTAGCTTATCATCAATACATCAAATCACAACAAGAACAAAAATTCAAATGTTCACTTATTCTGTATGCCAAAATATCTTTTAGACATGTGTGCACTTAAAAACTGATTTATAACAAATTTAATAGATTTAGTTCCATTAATTATATAACCATGGATTTAAGTCAACTCTAAACATAAAACACACTTGTCACATTTCCAGTTTTCATTTTATCCCTTTTTATTTTACACAACATAACAACACAGTACATGTTGTCTTTTTCTGTACAGAAGTTTTCCGGGAGCTCGTGACCAACACAGGCTGTAGTATACCAATATCAGTCAAAAGCTCACAAGGTTTTTATGTTCTTTTTTTTATTCTTCCCTTTAAAAAATATCAATTTCATAAGAGGTCTGTTAAAGTCTTCATCTGTTTGTTACGTTATGTCTCAGTTTGTGTCTGTGTATATGTCAAGAAACGTCTGTTTTCCTCAGTAGGTAAGAAAGGCTATGTGTGAAATCTCTCTCTTCCTTTGTCCCCTCCGTCCTAATCCCTTGTTCGCGGAGCATGGTGGAGTCCTAAATCCGGTTATATCATCTGTCAGAGGGTCTGTGCAAAAGAAGGCACCGACTGCTATTCTCTTGCCACGGTATGGACACACACTTTCTGTGGGCGTGTGAACGTAGAATGGTGTGCTTTTCAGTTCTTGTATTGTTTTTTTTTCTTAATTCCTTTTTTTCCTGCAATAATTCCCTTTTTGTTGTATTTTCAGATAAGGTGAGTGTGAGTTGGGAAATGACGTGGCGAGCCCATTGTCTTATTTTCTTTTGTGCTATAAAGTGGAACCAACGAGACAACTCGAGGACGCAACGTGACAAGGCAAGTTATCCACTCGCTGAATGACCGACTGCGAAACAGATAGGAAACTGTCAAAGTGGAAAAAACTGTAAACTGAATACAAAGAATTGTTGCAAAAAGTTATGACAATAAAAAAAAAAGAAAAAAAAAACTGGTTGAAAAAGAAAAAGTCACACTCTCACACAGAAACACACAATCATCCTCTCACACACCTATAAACAAAAGTGCAAACATGAACACACACATACACACCGAAAACGCACACTCTAAACAGTAACGACACACGCTCTGTTTCATATGTCACAAACACACTTTTACCTTCATTCATACACTTATAAACAAATTTAAACGAACATACACACACAACCTCAGACACACACTCATAGAGGATAAACAATAACGGATAAACCAAAGTTTATTTTATGGTCTCTGTCTCGTTCCAGTTTAAACCGTGCTTTCTAAGATCCAGTCAGAGTCACACCGCCCTTTGTCCGAGTCTCCATCCCCTTCTTTGGGGAGTAGCATCCCGCTCATTGATTGGCTCCTTTTGTTTCGCATTATGCGCCCTAATTTGGGAGCTCCTCCTCCTCCTCCTTGATGGGACAAGTGAGTCTTTGAGCCTCCTTCACTGAGGGAGTACCTCCTCCTTGCCCTGCTCCTCCCTCCCTCCTCCACAGGGAGAGTCTGGTACTTGGTGGAGGAGGAGGAAGAAGCGCGAGGAGCCCGGCGCAGGATGGGCGTCTCTCTGAATCGGATGGAGGGGACAGGGCTCGGGGTGGCGAAAGGGCTGGAGAAAGGGGGAGGGGTGAAAGGAGGTGGGGTTTGGTTGAGAGACGTGGAGTTGTTGCGGTTGGTGTTGAGGTTCTCCAGAGGGGTGGAGGACGTGAGGAGAGCAGAAGAGGTGGTGGAGGAGGAGGAGGACGGAGGGCGAGGGGAGGAAGAGGGGAGATTTTCAGGGGTGGCTGAGGCGTTCGAGCCTGGCTTACTCGGAGCAGGCTTGCGCTTTGGCTTGGTCAGTGAACCGGAGGCGGTGGGTGACAAGACGCCAGCTTGAGCTCTCTCCGAGGCCAAAGATCCTCTCTCCTCACCTGCTTTCTCTCGCTCCTCGGCTCCACCTGTCGGGCTTCTGGCTGTCCAAGTCTGACTGAGTACCGATGTGGCTGTGGAGCAGTCAGGCAGGGAAGAGTCGGACGACTGAGTCATCGTATCCTTGCCCCCTCCTCCTGCTCCGCCGCTTCTTTTCTTTGTGACTCCTGAGTGGTCTTCTAATCCGATTGAGCCGTGTTTAGAGGCGCTAGGAGTCACAGTGCATCCCTGCGACTGCTGCCCATTGGTCTGTGAGTGAACGTTGGTCATCGACATTGAAACGCCTTTACCACCCTCACCGGGGTTACACACCTGAGAAAAACACAGAAGGAAACAAGGAGGTTTTGAGTGTTTTTCTTGTACTGATTTGTTTGCGTATTAACCCTTTCGAGTATGCAAGTGAAAAACTACATCACTTTTTTAGCTGTATTTTAGGACAAATAAAATGATGATATAGAGTCAAAATTATGACTGTAAGACAACACATCCTCATAAAAAACAACAACAGTATAAGTCTAAAATTCCGGCTGGCAAAAACAACCTATAGTTACGTTTGCGGCATCTAGCAGCCATAGTAATGGACTCTGGCTTTCCAAAAACTGTTAGAAATCACTGTTAAAAAAACAACTTTGGTTAAGGTCTGGTTAGGTTTAGGGAAAGATCATGATTTGGGTTAAAATGATCACTTGAATATATGTGGTCTATACTTCCTTAAAGTTATACAACCTTTGTTGTCATGGCAACAGTAAACACCACAACGTTATGGTTTTTTTTTTTAAAAAATGTTAAAAAAATACCCTAAACACTATCATGATGCAATGAAGGCAGAATGCAAAAATAAATAAATATCTCTCCAAACTTTTCATCTGTTTTTTTTCTTGGCAGAAATGGCCTGCCATAAAAAAAGGAAATGGGAGATAATCATCATGTAGAAACAAAGAAACTCGATGGAATTTGGTTGGGTGTTTGTTATATCTTAAATGGTCGAAAATGGCTTGTGAGTGTCTGTCTACTGTAGCGAAAACCTAGCATGAAAGCACTAACAGCACTAAAAATCATGGGTGTGCCAGTTAATCAGAATTAGACCAGGCATATACATGGCTGCCATGCCAATAATGCCAATTCACATGCATAATGAAAACTCTTCTCCTCTTCTTCTCTCTACTTTCTGGCCAGAGTGCATTAAGAGAGACAGAGACCCACCTTGTACCGTATCATCAGAATGATGATGAACACGAGCACAGAGGCCACTATTATCCCTCCGATGATGATGATCATAGTCCCACCGAGGAACTGAGACTGCATAAAATGACACCTCATGTACTCTGACTCAGTGGTGAATTGCACACAGCCGACCACACGGGTTGCTGTCAGCGAGGTGATGACATCGTCATAGATGGCCAGCACGCAGAGGTCGTACTGGGTCCCTGCTGCTAGGTTGTTGACCAGGAAGTTCTTGCTCGATGGGGGGATCATTCTGTGGACAGGAAATACAAAATATTAAATCTTTGTGAACATCAACAACTAGACGAACAATGTAAATGCGCAATAAGTAGAGGAATGCACTGGAAAGTTAGGGTTTGGATTCCCATTGGGACCAATCATGTTGGAACAATATATACACTCACATCATTGTAAATTTCCTCAAACTACTGTATAGTTGTCATTTATATGGTCTGAAATAAGGCGTATTAGTCATATTGAAATCACAAGAACAGCCAATTTGATGTTCATCAACAACTCTGAAGCCCTACCTGCTCATTCATTATAATCTGCCCTCAGTGCAAATGTTACACCTGCAATAACAGATGTTCTGGCCACTTGGGGGCAGCAAAAAAGTAAATAAAATGTATTTTTAAAAAATAATAAAATAAAATCCGCAAACACAACATTGACATATAATCACTTTTTAAGTTGAAACAGTTGTAGACAAACAGTTGTCTATTTACACATCCCACAGTAACGGAGCAACATTCGCATTTATTTGGAGTCATGTTTGTGTAAACCTGATAAATTTAAGTCAAATATTCACTCTCCTTTTAGCTCTGTTTTCCTCTCCACTAACTCCTAAGGGAAATATTTGGCGCTGAAAACAGCTGCCTGCTGCGTCTGGAAACAAAACTGATGAGAGCTGTGTGAGTGAACCAAAACAGTCAAGTTGTGGCCCGTAAAACCAAACAATGAGTTAAAAGACACTAAAGCGCTAAATTGGTTGATCATTCTCTGTAGGTTCATCACTATGCACGACCCGTTTTACATACAAATAGTCATTTGATACTTGGTTAATATAAAAATAGTGATTATTGCTGTTGTACAGAACTCTACCGTCCGTACTCACTCATTGTCATATGACTTGGGTAAAATGTTAGCTATATTCCTTTGTATAACAGTAGGTGGACATGTCCTCAGGCAAAGGCAAAGGAGTCTAGTGTGTGATAATAGCAAATACATATGCTTTCTGCACATTATAAATACTACATTAACCCTGTGCTTTCTTTCTACTACAATTCTTTCTACTCTCCTACAATATGTAAGGATTGAAATGATAAAGAATCAACAAGCTCAGCTCCATTGTGTATAGCTGGGTGCTGAATCCTCAAAAACAAAAACCCAGAAGACAGCAGCAGGACAGCACTCCAATTAAATGATGTATTATTGCACGGACATTTCAGGCAGACTCCCTTCCTCTGTGTACAAACTGGAGAGTTGCACCCAAGTACAGGTGTTCTTTATTACAAAATATTTTGTGTTTTGTCTTCAGGTTTCACAATGAAACATAAAATTTGTTTTCAGCTCACAGTGAATCAATCCGGATATTCATTTAGACAAATACAAAGGTTCTTTGCCACTTGTGTTTCAGTTTGTTATTCTTCACTGTAGACTTGTCACGTTGACCAGGGAATTTGCACATCTGCCCTTCAGTTTCCCTAAAATGGTTTGTCAGCTTTCCTGGATTTCCTCATTAAAATGCTAATGGAATTCCTCATTAAAACCAGTGAGGGCGGCTAGTTCACAGCCCGTGGCCTGGTGTGCACTGAGTGGAGCAGAGGGCTGTTTTGGCCAGGTTAAGCATCTGGTTTAGAGTTAGAGTTAAGTGAAGGTTAGAAGACATGTTCAGGTTTAATGGTTGGTATTAAGAGCCAGGGAATGGATGTACAGGTAGGTCATTAGAGTGCCCTCAGTGGAATAACAGTACAACGCTGTAAGAATGTGTGTGTGTGTGTGTGTGAGCATCTATATGACCCCATGAATACTAATAGGACCATTTGAACGCTGGCTGACCATGAGTGTTCTCCCCTTTTGCTTCTCTTGATGTTTTCATCACTAAGGAGGCGAACCTTGGCCGCCAAAGTCACACACACACATGCACCCACGCACACACAATGCCATTATTTCTGTGCTGGGACACATAAAGTGACATTGAAGTGTGCAGGTTAATGACAGGAGCGAATGTCACCTGCTCCTACAAGCTCAGATACAAGCAGCCACATTTGTATACACATACATACACAGACAGAAATTAATCTCCATATTATTGCTGCGGCCTTGGGCTTCATTTCTGTTTATAAATGTGTGTGTGGCTGTGCGTTAGTCAGCAAAGCATTAATATCTTTGTGAAAAAAAAGGAAGTTTGTTTTATTATTAGTCTATTGCCGGCACATTCTGGGTTCATCTTTTTCTTGCAGGCTTAAACACTGTCATATTCTCAAACAGAGGCTGCTGTTCGTTAACTCATTAATACAGTATGTCTCTGATATATACATATATATATATATGTGTGTGTGTGTGTGTGTGTGCATATAATAGAGAGACAGAGTAAACAGTTATGAATATTTATTGGATTGTTGGAACATTTCTTGACCCTGAAAGCTGGCACCCTGTGATTCTTTGATGATTTGGACAGTGTGAGTGCCCTTAGTCACTCACATAGGCAGATGGTACATGCATGCACACACACATAAGAGTTAATATAATCATGCTTAAAAGTGATAGAACACACACACATGGCTGAGCCTCTTAAATATTAATGTATCCTTGGTGTAAGTGCCTGTAGTCTGATTAGTATATGATTTATATCCATGACATGGAGACGTGACAGTCACAGTTTTAGTACTGCTAGTTTTTCACAATAACATTAATAAAGTGCCTGGCTGGTAGTGGATTTTTAACAATGACATATTATTTTAAAGTTGTTCTTTATGTTTCTCATTGGCAGACATACACACTGATTTATATGATATTTGTTGGTCTGCCACTACAGGGCACTCTGTTTATTGTAAACTGGACAATAAGCTACAATAAAGGAATCTATAAAGGAGTCAAATCTCATTCTGGGTGAAAGTCTTTAAATATCATTTAATGTGTTAAGTATAAACGTCTCCATGTAGCAAGAAATTGTTGTCATCATTCATCAGCATTGTCAATAAGACAGAGTAGAAGTGCCAAATTAATGATCAAAGCTGTGCAACTCTGTGGACAGACAAACACCATTCTTCCAAAAGATATTCCCTCATGTTGTGTCAATGACATTGCTCTAAAATCTCCCAAAAGGGGGAGGGTGAGGGCTATAGCGTGGCATAGTTTATGTAGCCATACACCATTCATTTATTCAGAGTTTTCTTTTGTCACAGTCTGTACTTTTAATAGTTATACTTATCATTCTGTTTCTCTATATTTTTCTTTCACGATTCTTATTTCGCTCTTTATACAATATCCATTGCATCTGTGTCTGTCCTGGAAGACAGATATTATTGGACTTTTGCTCTTCCTGAGGTTTCTCCCTTTTTTCCAGGTTTTCAGGCTCTTTGTGGAGTTTTTCCATATCCATATGGAGGGTCTAGATAGAGGGTGTTGTATGCTGTGCACCTTGTAAAGCCCTATGAGGCAAAGTTGTAGTTTTCGGTTCTATTACTAAAGTTGACTTGTCTCTGCTGTTTTTGTAAATCAACGAAATACACATCCCCTGCCCCTCACATCTGCTTCAAACCATGCTGTCTATTTTCTATCTCTGTCAACGTGTTATAGCTACATTATCAGAATAATACAATGTTTGATAAATATTAAACTATTTATTTGGATAACTACTGGATGTGTTTTGAAAATCTGTGAATGGGCAGTTATTATGTGTCTTGTTTGAGGGTTTGTTTGCTGTTTCGCCCTGTATCCACATGAATATGTGACATTCTCTCTTTTCCCCACCTCAGAAACCTTTACTTCCCAGAAACCATTAGCTACATGACTCCCCCTGGACACACACCAAATTAGAATGTTCCTAAACAAAATCCATCCAACCGGATGCTCCAGCCAATGACACTCGCGTTGCATAGTTAGTTTTCATTGTCAACATGACAATCATCATGTAAGCCAAGCTGTCATCATTTATAATTCATAGATACAAGGAACAATCAAGATATTGAGAATGTGTTTGGCATATGTTGGACTCTGTTCCGCTGCATGCTGACCCTACAAAATACATTTCCATGCAAATCAGTGGATTTTTTGTCTCGCATACGATTATTTCTTTACTGTGTGAGCTGTTAGCATTGTGAACTCTTCCAAACTGACTCATTCATTGTAGCTAATTTCTTTGTGTCTGAGCTGGATCTCGCTGCCAGTATTTGAAGCCCTACAGTGGGCAGATGATTTCCTTGGCCGAGACAATTACACTAATCTATCTACTCTGCTCTGCCAAGCCCTCAGCCCAGGGCGCCTGTGTGTGTATGTGTGTGTGTTTCTGGGTTTCATTACACTTTCATTACATGAATAGTGTGAGCGAGGGAAAGGGTCTGTGTGCATGCTGCTCTATGAGTATGCATTCGTGTACTCATGTCTATATGTGTCTGCAGTATACTGTATAAATATGTGTGTGTGTGTGTTTGTGCATGTGTTTGAGTTCCATTACAGTAATCTTCTCCTCCCATGGCACCCTCCTCTTCCCAGTGGCTGTCACTGTGTCTGGCTTTCTGCCAACATTCATCACTGATACAGCAGTACATGCTGGTGCACCCCAAACCCTTATTGTGTACGCGTGTACACACGGATGTGAGTGCACAGGAGTTTGTGTGCGTGTTAATCAACTCTAGCTTTCCTCGCTCCGGTCGAGGACAAAGCCAGGAGGCCAATGTGATCTCCATTAGTTGCTCTCAGCTTTTTGTCTCAAGACAAATGATTGCCTCCATGCACAGAACAGTGAACTATGATACCAGATTGTTCTATTTCAGGCCATTTCACTTGATTAAATATTGGACAAAGCCTTCAGGCCACAAACATGCATTATTCCTGGGGAAAAAGGGCATTCATGGCAATGATTCAACACACAAGACCAGGGCTTCCAGGTCGAGCTGGAGCCGCGCGATAAGGGGCCAGGGCTCTTAATAACTCAGCTGCAGTCTTCACTCAGCGGCTCCGCTAGCAGCAGAGCCCTGTCAGACCATGTGTGATACACTGGGTGAACAACTTCCAATGTTTTTAAATGATATTCACTACTCTGGGCTAGCTCTTTAGTAGTTTCGTGTAGCTTCAAGGTAATATTGTTTTTTTGCAAGTGAAAGTTCTCCAGTTCCTGATAGCGGTGATTTGAATTTCTTGTACTTCCTGGAGTCTTTTTTTGTACAGATTAAACAAACAAGCTATAATGACTTAGTTAGTGAGATTTAGAGGTGCTGCTAGATGGATTTTGCAATTTTTGGCAAGAGACAGGCAGGCTGTTTCCCCCTGTTTCCAGGTTTTGTACTAAGCTAAGCTAAAGGGCATGAAAATGAATTAGTGTATTTCCCAGAATATTGAACTATTCCTTTAAGAATGAAGTTAAAATGCTTTATTGTACAGGTCCTTTAATGTTTTACAAATTTCCTGGAAATTTTGTGAGTAATTATTAATTAATTATTAAGTTTAGGACATTTTACAGAGAGGGTTGTGCAATTTGGTATACACAAAATGACACACTGAAAAGTAAGTTATCTTCTGTTTGTTAAAGAATTGTTAAGAATATAATTCATTTAATTTTTTTGCAAATTAAGAACTAAATATGAAGCTTAATATATTAAGTGAGTACTTACCCACTAGATATCACTATTAATATACAATATTAACATTTTTTCCCTCATTTTCCTTGTAATTTGTATCAAATTGCACCAAATTTTTTGTAAAATGTCCTAAAAATGAACTGTTAAATATTGATGAAAATTACTCAAAAAAATGTACAATTGACAGTTGGATTTCTATTATATTTAGATGTTGCATGTTACATCTTAAGAGTAAAACAAAAGTGAGTAAGAAATGTGTCATTAATTTGATGTTATGTCTATGGATAAACAATGTTTTGTTGTTTTTGGAAGCAAAATTTCAATCATCATCCCAAAGATCTACAATTACATGGTGATGAACATAATGTGATATGATCAAAAGCTCAAGAACATCTACTAAATGGAACTTGTGGTGATTTTTTTATCTGCCGCTGTTTTCAAGTTCAGGGACGATCTTTGAACCTGAACCTTTAAGCCAACATGGGTAAGAAGCATCTACATTTCTATACTGACTAAACCTGATCTGCTGAGGGAGATTCTGTGGTATCATCAAAAGCACCAAAAGAGCTACTGTTTTGGTGATAAATTAATTTGTGCAAAAAAACATTGTCATTCAATTCTCATTTACTTTTATCACATTACACACCAAAATCCTGATAATAAAGCTATTTGCATCTTTTAATTGACTTGGTAAAAGTAAAAGCAGCAAGTAAATTGGTGCATATATCAGTAGGTTACTACATTATATTACCACTATCCACTCTCATTAGAAGTGTTTAAACAAAAAAACAATGTAAAATTGCACAGCAGTGTTGCTCAAAGAGGATAGGACCCAAATATGGGTCACAGATACATATCTAAAAGTAGGCAGTCCAATTATTTTAGAAAATTGTATTCAGTGCTTCTGGCTAAAGCCTCCCATGCTACCGTAATGCAAGCTAGTCTAAATTAAATAGCCTGAAACATGGAAAACCTTGTCAGATAAGCCAACAAAATAGCATGCAAAAGCAGTTATGGGTTTAAAAAACTTTTCTTTACACTGCACTTTTTAAACATGTGATATCTTCATATTCTCACATTATTATACAATGCATCCACTAAACGATACCATGACAGTTGCACAATTTGTTTCTTTGATACTGAATATCATTTAATTAAATATCTCAATTAAACAGACACTCTTACATGACATCCCAGCCCACTGTATGGTTGGTGAATACAATCAAACCAGTTAAGAATCACTGGTTTCTAAGCACAAAGTGAAGAGTATTAATGGTAGTTCAACTACTGCCCCATTACTGCTGACCTCAAAGCTAATGTGGCTTACACAGCAGATGGCATAAAGCCATGCTAATAGGTCTGAGTCTCTCAGGCAGACAGAAAACATTGCAGAACCTAGCTTTTTATCTCTGTTTTACCATGCATAATGCCCCTGATGCCAGATCTAATGGTTAACAAGCAACCACACAGCTTGTAGTCAGAGGTGGAACAGGGATTTTAAGCCCAGACCAGGTGGGCTTTGCTAACACCTCCCCATCCATTTTTATTCATTAAACCCTGTTCAAAGTCAGACTTGAAGAGAACAGTCATGCACTTGCTGAAAAAGTCAATAGTAGCCACTAGCTATTGGTCTAGCAACATTTCCAGTGTAAGTATAACAGTTCACACTGGTGGTAGCAATTTACTCAAAGGGTTAGAATATTTTTTCTTTCAGTAATGAAGAGTCTAACAATTACTGTTTTAATTACTGTCATAATATTATAGCTTCCAATAAAACACGTTGCCACCTCATTTAATACCAGACTGTTGCAGTATTATCCAAAAACTATAAATATCCCCACCCTTTGGTTTAATTTCCTCATAATCACTCTCACACACTAAAATTGCTGAGATTAAACATTGCGCAAAAGTTTAGCTCCTCTTTGTGGAAGTATTTGACATAAAAACTCCTCTTATCAAGCAAAAAGATGCCACAGACATCACACATCAGTGCTATCTGTTCTCCCCTATCAGTTAATATTAGGACTTTACAAGGTCATTAATGCTGGGATATAGTAATAAAAGATGAAATGAAACAAATTATAATTAAATTATTTCCATGAATAAGATTTTACTGTTAGGGAGTAACATGCCTACGACTGCTGTTCAAAAAGAGCTTTAGCAAATAAAATCTGTAGTCAAAAGACCTTTAACTTCCAAGGTTAAAGCTACACTAGTCAATATCTTTTTATATTAGCAATGGATGAAATGACTATGTGAAATATGAAAGAAGCTACTAATAGTGATGGACGTACACTGAATTTTCATCTTACTCTGCAGTCCCACTCAGCTCTATGGAGCATTTCAGTGTCTTTAAGCTCATTGTTTTGGTTTTCAGTGTTTTGATTCACTCTCACCATTGCCCAGTAATTTAAAACATAAAGTGATGGGCATGAAAGACAGGACAACACTGCTGCCTCCATTTTATGCCAAAACAGTGACAACAGCTTGAAAATATATATTTATTGACCACTATGGTGAGGGATGCATGAAATGAATGCATGAAATGAATCAAAACACATAAGTATATTATATACTATGTCAGATGGGAAGACTCTGGGATCTTCTCTTGAATGAAAACAATAAGCACAGGGCCTAGTTGCCACTTTTGTAATTTTCTAATTCCAAAACAAAAGTAGGAAGGATCCACACTTAGCAAGAGCTCATTACTGCTGAGCTCAGCGCAAACAAGCACAGCAGAGTAGTTCCACGCAACCAAAGCTGTCCTAGATGCAGGGAAGACATTTCAGCACTATCTGTATCTGGCTGTAGACCTCCACCTGCCCAGCTCAGCTCAGCTCCATTCCTCCAGTTCAGCTGAGTCATCCACACTGCTGCTTAATGCTATGGTTGGCTCCTCCCTTACTTCCTCCTCCACATTGCTGTTTCTTTCCATATGCATGCTTACTTTTAATTTTGTCCTTTTGATTCCCCATACATTCATGTAATTTCTCCCACTTCTGTCCAACTTCTATTTCATCTTTCCTCTTTTCATCCCTTTTTTTTCCTGTTCTTTCCCTTTCTTACATCCTTCATTCCTTCTCCCTCTATTTTTATGCATCTGGACCATCCTCTTTTTGTCCTGTCATTCCTACCCAAAACCCTTCCTTCTTTCCCCCTTTCCTTCTCCTTTGCCTTTTTCTTTCAATTTGATCCCTTTCATCTTTCTTTAACCCTCCCTCCTGTTGTAATTACCCTTCATTACATCCTTTTCTTTCTTTAATATCCTGTCTTCTAAAACTACTACTTACTACCTTTGCACTTTTTTGGTCCTTTCTCTCCAGTCCAGCAGAATCACCCTGACTGCTGTTCCCTCTTTACTACTTGTCCATGTTTAAAACCCCATAGACTACTTACAACAACAACACTGTTACGTTAGGCCTGCGATATGTTTATGGTGCTATAAAATAAGAATTGGAACATTACGGCAGGATAAAGGCGGATGTTTTTTCACGCCTTAAGCACAGCTGAGCGAGGTGTTATACCTGGGCCGCAGGGACCATTGGCAAGGATAAAGTACTTCCTGCTAGTGTGAGAGAGTGAGGGAGAGAGAGAGGGTATGCCTTTTAAGAGCCTGGATTCACCCCCCACCCCCTGTTGTGTAGCCTCATAAAAAAGCTTGCCACACAATTTGCTTGATGTGTAGTTTTTTTGGCAAATGGCAACCAGCCCCTGTAGCTCAATGGGTCTGCTGGAGTGGAAAACAACTGCTGAAAGAGCATAGAGGGAAAAAAAAACAATGGGCAGAGCAGATGAGGACTAGGATAGAGGGAGAATAGGTTTGGTGTGTGCTTTTAAGTGACTTAGTGAATGTCAAAGTAGAGTTTGTGTCCTATCAAAGACAATTTAGCTGTAGATTTAGCAGCATACTGTGTTTTGATGGTTAAATGTCTGTGGTACAGTGAAGGAACTATTCTACCTACTTAAGCATTAAATGAACCATTTGTGTAGGGCTTGTGTTCATGGATATATGCATGGAAAACAGCATTTCAAAAATTTGGAGATTAATTTTCAGTATTTTTCAGTTTGGTTTAGCTCCTATACTGCCGACCTGCTTGTTTTGTATGAACACCAAAATGGACTTTTTCATTGTTTAATGGGGTTTCGAGACCTTGGGAAAACATATCTTAGCCATGGTTGTAGCTATCACTGAAAGCTCTGAACCAGCCTCTTCCTTGGGCCTTGGGCTCCACATATAGACACATCTCCCTCTCCACAAACTAGCAAGAAAAGCAACAAACTGTAACTCTCTGCCAGTCACAGGTACACTATCTCACACAAATCACTGTCATAGGTAGCTGCATGTTAACATGTGTACTGACACCATTACTGAATTTTCAGTTGCTGCAATTAAAGAGTAACTTAACACCTCCTGGAAATCTTGTTTTGACCACCAGTGGTTGTCACCTGGCTGCAGTGACATATAGATGTACTTCAGGACCCCATGACATCACTGCTGGGTGTGGTACAGCACATTTCTGACCACAGCCAACAGTCAGAGAAGAAACAGACTTTAAACTGTCAACCAGAGGTGTCAGTGAAACATTGATTGTCAGCTACTGCATTTAGACAAGCTTTAGTGATTTCATATTACTGCCTTGATCTTTATGGATGTTGTATTCTCTTACTGTTAAGAGTTGTTTTATTTATTCATCTTTTTCTTATTTTATTGTTTGTCTTATTTTATGTCTATCTGTTTTACTCCTGTACTGCATTTATTTTTTTTTTTATTTTTAGTGCATTTATAATCCTGTAGAAAAGGATTTTTTTTAAAAACCTGTCAGCTCAAATATTGTTAATGTTTACTAACCTTAACCTTATTAATGGTGTATTACTGATCCATAAAGCATTAACACACAATTTATTAGCCATTAATGAAGACATTAGTAACAACCTTTAAACTGTTTTATTAAGTTAACCTTATTAGGAATCATTATCTATGTATCTTTCTTTCTTTCTTTCTTTGTTCTTTTCTGTCTCTGTTCAAGAGACACATCTTTTTACCACCATCATTCATCATTCATCTATTCATCGACTAAACAATACATCTATTCATCTTACAATTTGTGAATTCATTCTTTCTATCATCTCAGATTGGCTTGCATTCATCAAAACCCTTAATTAAGGGCGATAATTGGCTCTACGTCTGAACAAGAGCACATTCTACTTTGTGGCCATTTTATTGTTGTCGCTGTCGATGCGGGCTGAGTGTTTTACTATTATCATCAACATGGCTGTGAACTGTTCAATAAAACCAGCGAGGTGTAAAGGCCAAAGACTGCATGTGCTGCCTCTGCCGAGACAGGTCATGTGTAAAAGGTCACCACATTATTTCATCAACATCAGCTTTCCCTTGACCTGACCCTGAAATAAGGGGTTAACAGCTGAGGCTTAGATAAGGGCTGTGTGGATGACTCAATTTCATACCTTAGTTTCCATTTAAGAGGCGTCAAAGGGAAGAGAGAAAATATTCAAGGTTTTAGAGTTGCTCATGTTTGAGTAGCATTAGGGAAAAAAAACCTTTTGGTAGCTGTGTGATAAAAGCTATATATATATATACAGCTTGCTAAAGCCTCTTCAAATCCCTACTGAATGAAATATTGTAGTTCTTTGGAATATTACCTTGAAGACACTACAACATTAGCGTCATTCTTAGTTTTGGTTTGATAGAAAGGTGATCTTGAGAGATCCAAACATCTGAAAACTGCTTTAAATTTTTCTTGACTAAAATTAAACTACAGGCCTGTATTTGTGCTCTACATAGTTTTAAAGAAGATATGTTTGTATCACGCATATTTGTTTTGTTATGACATGAATAGAATCATATGAAATATTGCAGTACACCAGGGTTCAAACCAGTAAGTCAAACAAAAGTCAGCTTCTGCAGAAAATCTATGAATTTAGCTCACATTTCAGGTTAATATCTGATGTGGTGTACTTTACATAGCTCAGTAATATTTACAGTAAATAAAGATGTTCAAAACTGGTGTATTTATATAACAGCTGTTGGCTAGTTATGGTTAGAATGACAAACTGCTGGTAAGTGATGTTTGACAATGGTTTGATATCTGACTGTAACATCTAATTACAGCAATAAGTTAACACAACAGTTTACAGTTCTACACTGTAGCTGCTTGGCCTAATGTCAGTTTCACAGAGACAGTGAAACTACTTCAAAGTCCCTATATCAGAGGTCCAAATTCATCTTCAAAAGGGGATATAATGTGTTTAAAACAAGCTTTGCTTACAACTCTGTTCAGCAGCTGTCTGTCATACACTTGACAACAACTGCACTGATGCCATCACTGATGTTTATCTAGAAGGGGATTTACCAATCAGTGAGTTTTTTATGAACAGCAAAAAGACTGGAAATAGTTCAGACTCCGGCATGCAGAGAGCATGTTAACTAGGTAACAGGTTTTGGTTGTTTCACCAACTCATGCAGTTAATGTTAATTTTCCACAGCTGAGTTAATCTCTACAGCTGAGTAAATTTATATGACAGTTTTCATTAAATCCAGTGAGGTCAACAGTCATGGGCAAAAACTTTCACTGTTAATTTAAAGCTATGATGAGACTCACATGCACTCTAACAAATAGATTTTGATATAAAAAATAACTGATGGATTTGATTTGAATTTTTCAGCACTACTTTTTACTCTAGTTGATCGTGACCATAAGGACAAAACCCATCATTATATCAAGAAATGACCTGACACTAATCTGAGATAGTTTGCTGTTTACTGTGGGTTTATTATTGTGACACAACTGGGCAACAGGCCTGCCTCCGGAACAGAAACACAATACTTAAGCGGGAGGACTGGTGTTAGAACAACAGTACTGTATCAATAAACATCTGCCTGTCTCAAGTGTCCTTCAGCAAGACACTGAATCCCTGTCAGCTCCAGGAGTGCTGTTCTGCAGCTGACCCTGACCTCCTACTGAGAGGAGCAGTGGGTGGGGGGTTTCCTGTAGGGATCAATTTGGAATCAAGTATTACAACTATTACATTTCAGATATTGCATGTCCAGGAAGTTATCATAACTAGGACAATATGCCTGTAAAAGCTTTAAACTGTCACACACATCTGCACCTGTTTACAAAGAGAGTTGCATCCACAGTATGAAAGAAACATACAGAAACACACCACACCCAAGAGCATTATGTTGAACTGGAAGGGAGTAAAGCGCAGAAATGTCAATGTGTGGCAAATCAATAAGCTCTCATTGAACCTGAAAAGTAAGCATACTGTCTGAGTCATTCTCTTTCCCCTCCTTAGCCCTCTCTCCCCTCTGTTGTTTCCCTACATTTTTCACTCATCTTTTGCCTTTCTCCCTCTCTTCTATTCTGCCTGTCCCCTCCCTGTCCCTTTTCTCTGTGTTAGGGTAATGAAAAAGCAGAATCAATGGTGTTGCTGCTTTGTGCCAGCAGAGGCACTGAATGGAAATCAATCCGCTATCTAAAGACAAGAGAGCTGCAAAATAACACAGAGAAACGCAAATGACTTCAGCTCTTCATATTGGAAAAAAAAAAGGAGGAAGGGGTTGCTGAAAAGAAGAGAGGAGGAAAGGCAGACTCTGAGTGACGTGGCAGAGCGAGCAAGTATCAGGGTGGGTGGTGAAAGGCTGTCTAATCACTCATCCACCGTGCCCCCACAGGAAGCTGTTTGTTTTTGTGTCCATCATACTCTCCAATCTCATACTTTTCAACAAGTCTCTGGCTAAAAGTATAAATGCTGCCTTTTGTAGGATAAAAATCCTACAAATGCACAAAGGCTTTGGTGTGCATTTGCTGAAAGACAGGCAGAGTAACAGAAAAAGAGAGACAGAGAAGAAAAGAAGCTTTTCTTTGCAACAGTTTCTGCAGCGATCTTGAAGTGAAAGGCTATGATGTTATATTTTACAAGACAGACCGCTATAAATCCCATCGGTGCCATCTCTTGATGATGCATCCTCTGAATAGGGATAAGTGCTGATGAATTATGTAGAGAGATTAGGAATAATATGCAAGGCAGATAATACCAGATTCTTCTATGAATGATCAGTGTCTGTTATTGTATGTTAGTATAGACAGATAAATACTGTAAAAGATCAACATCACAAATTCATAGCTCATAGTAAAAAAAAAAAAGTCTGTCTTCAGAGATGAATTTCATAACAACCTAGGGCTTTGTCATCATTGTGACTCAGACGGTCAATCCTAACGCTCCCGCATCTCTTGATGATGATGTGTACTGATGAAGTATGTATGGGGATTAGCAATGATATGAAAGGAAGATAATACTGGACGATTTCCCTACAAATGCTTTCTGTGTTTGTTAATTCCCTCACCCCCATTTCACTGGAGTAAATATTTAGCTCAAATAACAATCATTCCCAGCGAGATCGATCTAATCTGCGTAATCCTGAGCAAACGGCAAAAGTCAAGAACAGCAAGCAGAGAGCTCTCCCTGTCAAGGCCGCCCTGGTGAGTCAGCAGGCTGGAATGTGCTCCCTTGCTCTGCCAGGTTTGATGGTAGATCATGAAGTTTCTCATGTCTCAGGTTTGTCTGCCATGTTCGCTCTCCATCCCTGTTCTATCTCCATGTCATTTTCATTTTACTATCTGTCTGTTCTGCAATGTTATTAACTGTGACAATGACATATGCTCTAAGAAAAACAATGATCATAGAGTCTTTCACATTACAATGATTTCTGCTTTTGACAACAACAAATTTAACTCATCCTGGTTAATTCACATTTTTGATTTTTAAATAGCTTCTTATATATTTTAATTGCCTTTTTTTGATATCTTGAGTGTTATTTCCTACATAGTACATATATGCTGCCTGCCCTTGTTTATCCGTAGCCTATATTTCATTCACACGATTGTAACATTGTAGTGCCCTCATCCTGTTTGCCTTATATTCTTAATTCCATCCACTTTTGTCTGTCTGTGTCTCTATTTCCACCATGATCATTAAAGTTGCATCTAATCTAATGTAATCTAACCTATACAGCTGAGACATGTAATTCTCTCCCTCCACATTGGCCGTGTCATTGTTCTGTTTCCATGGTGTGCTGTCTGTCATGCTGTCTGACTCTTCATGGTGACGCAGTGATTCTGTCAGTCTTACCTATACACCAGTGAGTCATCCTGGCTCCCATTGTACTGTATCTGGAACATGCGAATGCCCGGAATATTCCTCTGGAAGTTGAACTTGATTAGTGCCGTTGATGACGTGGCCTCGGCTGTCACCACCCTCTTATCCACCCCGCCCTTCACGTCGCCCGTCACGTTACTCCCATTGGCCCCGCCGCGGGTTGACGTGGAAATATCAGATGATCCTGGATCAGGCTCCTGGATGTTGTTGGTGTTGTTGGAGATATGTGGGAGTTTTATTATAGCCAGGTCTACAGTTTGGTGGGCTTCACCGGCAGGGTTGGAGGAGATGCAGGTGAAGGAGCCAGTGTCTTTCACAGTACTGATGAGGATATCCAGAGTACCGTTGGTGTAGACCAATGTTCTGGAGGAGTTCGATACCAGTTTGCCCTCAGGAGAGATCCAGTGGATGGCTGGCTCTGGGTCACCTCTTGCCTTACACCTTTAAGGAGTGAAAACCAGTGGAGTGGAACATATTAGAAACAAGACAGAATGGGGTCGACTGTACAGTAAAAGCATATCAATGCTGGATGGTGGTTCTCCACTTTCCCTCTGGGACCAAAATGGGAGGGAAAAAGAGCCTGAACATTATCTACATTTTAGACAGAGTTCATTTATTTAAAGTTAGAATATTGGGTACCTACTGGGTTACATTACAGCCCGCAAATTACAGTGTAATCTTGCTGTACATACATATTGGATACCAAAGAACTACTTACAGCTACCCAGTGGAACAGAAAAGTAGGTATAAGAAATAAAGACAAGTTAAGGAGTAATGGAGCAACAATTTTGCACCGAAGACACTCAGACTAAGTATATTTTTTTCATCTATCAGGTGTCTATTAAATATTCACAGGGTACAGTTATAGTTTGGGGCTATGAAGCTTTGACTCATTTATAAGTATACATAATTTTCTGTAAATTTCTGTAAATAACAATAACCATCTGAGGCCATACAAGCTACAATCCCAATGATTTGACCTGTTAATTTAGTTCTGTCATGAAGTGGGGGATGCAAAAGCAGGGCAGAAAACAGGTTAATGGCTGATTTTTAAGCCTTTTGACAACTGAAACATGTATTGTGCAAAAAGGTACATGTCACATATTTTGAAAATTTTGCCTAACAAATATACTTCTGGATTTCTTACAATGATTTTTCATCTAATTGAACATATGACTAATTTGAAGTGGATGCAATAATAGAGACCTTTTATGTCATCAAAATTATAAGCAGTCAAACATATAGAGTGCAAATGGCAAGGTCAATGTGACCTTTCTCTATTCCTGTAAAGGGCTGTGAAAAATAATAGAATTAGAGGTGTGTGGTAATTCTTTGGTGGACTTGGCTGCAGGATCACACTTCACATTCTCAATACATTCTCATAAAGTGAGCTCCAAATCGCATGAAGAAGAAGATAGGGGGCTAGTGAAAGCAACATACAGCTGTACAGTTCAGAAGCATTACCTTATACATATTTATGAAATGGAAAATGAAAACTGGGTAAACAATTATCAGTTATTACCAGAAAATACAAAAAATCTATTATCAAACACCTATTCATGTGATATGGAAGCCCATAGGGGACTTTATTAAAATGATAATGTAAACTTGAAAATGAAAATGTAATTCCACAATAGTTTGGCACAATTTCATTTTGCAAATGCAAATTGGATTACTGCATTTTCATCTTAATTTTTAGTCAATTAACAACATACATATGTGGAAAATTATAATGCTATTGTGGAGTTATATTTTCATTTTCAAGTTTACATTATCATTTTAAATATGTGCCTCCATAATATACAGTACCACCACTCTTTCCCGGCATTATGTATTTTCATACATTAAAACATTTAACCCTTTGCTAATCTCTACTTATCCCTTATACATGGAGCCGCAGATGGGACACAATAAAGGAAAAAGAATAATAGCCCCTCATTGATTTCCTTTGCTCCTTCTTCCCGGTTTCATCGTATTTCCATACTTGAAAACATAACATCTATCATGATTGGAAGTGTGTGACCAATATATATGCAAATTAAGTAATCATCGTCTCTCAGACCTATTGTTGTCTTGATTTAGTTTTGTCCCCCTTAAAATTTTTAGTGTGACTTCCCTGTCTTGTGCTTCATTGAACAGTAGGGCATTTCATGTATTCCTGAGCAGCTTGTAAACATAATGCACAACTGCAGGAATTAAAAGAGAGTATGCCTATGTGTGTTTGTGTGTGAGGGGGAAATGGAGAAGACTGCAGAGTAGTTAAGGAATAATGAGGAAAGTGTAGAATAGAATAAAAACTTTAACTGATTGTGTGTTCCCTATTTTCATGTTTTTCAGAGAAGAACTGACACAGATACCTGAGTGCAACTCTCTGGCCTTCGAGGACCCTCATCTCATGGGAGTATCTGGTGATGAGCGGGGGTTCACAGAGGAACTCCTCCTCAGGAATGGACCAGAAGTAGCGGCCAGAGAGGTGCTGGGGTGAGGCGCATGTCTCCAGGTCGTCCTCTCTGTTCAGCCTTCGCAGCCAGAGTAACTCGCAGTTACAGTGGAGAGGGTTTCCACCGAATGACAGCGCAAAAGACGAGGAGGTCAAGACCCCTGATGTGGCCAGAACCTGACGGGGTGAAACCATAGTGTTTTTTAAAAACTTAATTAGTCTAGCAAATCCCAGTTCCACATATTCTCAATGAGCTGTGTAATTCAACCAGTTTCCACCTGAATAGCTGAGTATGTACTTTGTTGCCCTCTATACACAACAAATGCAAAATCATTCAGTATGAAATGCCTAATTGCTGTGTTTTAGGCATTTTTTTTTAGACTTGCAGTGGGGGGAAAAAACAAACTCTTGGAATACCTGTGCTCGCTGAAAAAGAGGGTCTGGTGGCAACTTTTGGAGTTTATTGGAGGTGACGTCCAGCCGGTTGAGCTTCTGTAGCAGGGAAAAGGTTCCCTCTGGAATAAAGTCCAACATGTTGTGGTCTAAACTCAATGTATGGAGGCTGGTCATTTTCTGTAGGAAGAGAAAAACAGAGAGCTTTGTTATCTTTTTGCTCCTTTTTCCTAAGAATTATAGTTGAATATTTTCTCTTCATTTGTTTTCTCTTTAAGTCTTTACAAAGGTGTAACACGGTTAGGTTAGGGGTGTAGGAATGTAGAGAAAGAGCAATTTTAATTTAATTTCTTAAGGCTTTCCAGGGTGCATCCTGGAAATTATCACATTATGACACATCATTATCACAATATGTCATTTTAATCTCCCCTGGTAAAAGAAATGTACAGTTGAACTAAAAACAGCATAGTCAAAAACTGGAAGTTGTATAGTAACTACTTAGACATCTCTGTCCCAAATGTTTTTATAAGCTGATCCACAGAGACCCTGACATTTATAATACATAAAAAATGCTAGCTAACTGACAAAAAGCATTAGTAAAATTGTAACTGTGAGCAAATAAAAATGCTTAAATATTAAAAAATTGTCTTCAGTGACTGTATATGGTCTTAATGAAATGGTCTCTGTTCCATCCAAAAGCCCCTAAGACCTCTTATTTTAATTTCAAAGACACTTTCATTGTGCTTCAGATGTTTTTAAGGGCCTCCAGCCAAACAGGTTTGAAAGGCTGCTGCAGTTTAAAGAGATCCTGACCTGGATGGCCTCCCATGGAATTGAGTCCAGGTTATTGTAACTGAGGTCCAATTCTTCCAGTGCCAGCAGGTCGTTGAATGCTCCCTGGTGGATCAGCACCAGCTGGTTGTTGTTCAGAATCAGGTGGTGGAGTTTCGACATCCCACTGAATGTATCATTGCCTATCCTCGTCAGCCGGTTACTGAGAGAGATTGAGGAAATAGAAATCTTTGTCCACATACAGTACTTTGCAGCCTTCCATGTAGAGTGAAAGGATTTTGTACTACAGCCTACTCATCTATCACAAACACATATCAGTCTACAGTACGTATGTTACCTGTTGAGATGTAGAGCTCTGAGGTTCTCCAGATCGGTGAAGGCATGAGGTGTGATGTAGGAGATGGTGTTTCTGGATAACGTTAGGTCCACCAGTCGTGTCATGTTTGCAAAATCTTTTCTCTTCACACTGTAGACGGAGGTGTGCATAGTTAAAATAGATAGAGACAAAGATATATATACTCTTTTTCTAATCATCCTACCAAAAAACTCCAACAACACCAAATTTTTAGAAGTGAAGCTGTCAGAGTGAAGCTGCAGATTATTACTACAGAGCATTCCTTTCAAAGGTGTCGCTGCATGTTTGTCTTTTAAGTGTTCCAATGCATGGTAGACTTGAAAGAGACATTTTATGGGAAAACTTTCAATTTTTAGAAGCAGAATTCACGCTAAAACAGGATTCACATGTGGAATTCCTTTTATCCTGTGCAGCTCATTCAATATTCATGAGCGTGAACAACTCTCTCCAAAGGCTACAAACTAGAGAACTGAGGCTTTAAACTGCAATGCCATCAGGAGACAGCCTTGAGCTGCTCCACTGACTATGAACCGACTATGACTTTGGGGCCTTGAAGAATGTGCTTTTTTAACACCCAAATGAGTTTTATTTCATTCTAGTGCCAGCAGATAATGCACTCATATCCCCATAAAAAGCACCCTGGGTGTTGCTGCTCTATCCTAAAAATTAAGCGTCTTATTCATCGTCTTCACCGGAGAAGCTCCAGGCTTTGTTGCCTGATGACATCATAGATCAGTGTCTCTGCCTCCTCACAGATTAAGACCAAACTTTCCAAGGAGAAGTATTACTAGATCTCCAAGTCGCACCAGAGTATTAGATATTGGTTGTTAATAATTCAGTGTCAATGAAGTAGTAATATCATAAAACATAAATTATATATCATGATAACTTTTCATTTTCCACATACAATGGGAGTGGTTTAATGAGTCTTGTTGGAGATTTTCTGACTAATGGAGCTATGCAAAAGTTCAGTCAGGAAGACTATCTTTGCATACATAAGCCTGTAGTTATATTTCTCATACCATCATGCCTTTCACATCTCTCACGCATGCTCACTCATAATTTCCTTTGCTGTCATTATCTGGGGCTGTCAATTGAGCTATCAGCTATTACATCAGCTGGTAAAATCCATCCAATAGTACATCAACACACCTCCATTGTCACTATCATCTTGTAGCTGTCTTTTTAAATATGTTTTTCTTCCTCTCTGCTTTTAGTGCTTTCATGCTGCCATTATGTATGCCCCACTGCCTCCCCATCACCGCCCAGTCTTAACAGATTCATCACTTCATCACTTCATCAACCTCAACAGCCTTATCAGTCTCAGCGGAAGTCATCAGCCACCACCACCACCAGCGTCTGGACTCCATGGTGGGATTTATCTTGCTGCTGCTCACGATTGATGTCCCTCGATTACAAAATCTCCCTGTGGAGTCTAAGTCCAAAGACTTTTGACAAGACTAATTATCAGTATCGTCTGTACAATAAACAATTATCTTTGCTTCATTTACTTGTCTCTCCTGATTGAACTTTAATTTGTCTGGTAAATTTGTAACACAAATATTAAAGATGAGCTCTATTTTTTGAGGTTATTCCCACAGCTGTCAAAGTGCAGCTTACTGTGTCAGGATTTTTTCAGATTTTCAGAGGACAGGATGATATCATCAATTTGGAGGATCTACAGCACCAGAAACGTACTTAAATAGAGGCTTATAAAATATCACTACTCCAAGTATAATTAGGACATGCTTTATGCCAGAACCATGCAAATCACCACATACCCTCTACATCTTGTCAACCTGTATAAAATTCCAGACCTCTAGGGCTAACCTTATGGGAGCTAGGGAGTTTTTTAGTTTTGTGGTGTCACCGGTGTCCCCGAACCTCTCCAGTTATCTCCGATTGGCCAAATTGTGCCAATTGCTTTTACTCATTACTGTGTTATTCTACCACTTACAACTAGCTTAAGCGGGTTGTCGGCGACCCAGTGGATGTTAAGAGGTTAAGTGCCAGCAGTTTGAGTATTAATAGATTAGCAGTTTTTTGGCTGTAGTAGCTACTGTAATAGCCTAATGGCAGCAGGCTAACAGCATAAACAGAAGCAGCTGTTGTAGCGGTAGCAGTAGAATTAGCAAAAGATTTACTTGTAACTTTATCATTAACAACAACACTGGTAGTTCCAACAGAAGTAACTGTCACACCAGTAACAAGCAGCAGGCCTATTGGAGGTAACAGTGTAGTGGTGGCATAGGGTGGTCAGACTAAAAATAGCCCTGCATTTAAAAGGCCTTTTCCAGTAATGCAATCGTGAGTTTCAAGGCTTATATCAGTAGGAAACTATCAGGTCCTAAATAAAATAAAATATAATTGTAAAAAAAACAGTAGACTCATGTATATTCTCAAAATCATGTACCACTAAATCTATGAACAAATACCCATGTGTCCCTTATCAGGATCTTACCTTGGCTAGTTGCTAGGTTAAAAACATATCAGATTGGTGGTTGTGTGATGTGTGACGGTTACCTTGTGACAAAGTTGTCAGCCAGCCGTAGCTCCACTGTATGCCTATCAATGTTTGGTGGTACAAACAGTAGACCTTTCTTGGCACAGAGGGTTGCCAGGTTGGGTGACAGGATCTGACATACGCAGCGCTTCGGGCAGATCTGTGCCCGCACTGCTATGGCAACTACCAGCATCACACACAGCAACAGTCTCTCCATGGTTACCACCCCACCTGGACTCGACACCTGAAAAAGGAGACGGAGAGAGACAAAGAGAGAGAGAAATGGAGACGTTACTGACATTGGACTTTTTCTCTGACTATGAAATGCATATTAAAATTGGGCATATATGATATACTAGAAATAAATATTTGAAATAAAATACTAGAAAAAAGCAAGAAATTGAAAGGCATTTCTTCTCTCAAACAAATTATTGGTAATTATTATCCATTTATTGACATGGTTTTAATATTAGTGGGGTTTTTTGCTAAGTTTTGGAGTATAAATGCAAGGAAAAACCTGTGTGCTTCACACTGTGCACAATGACACTTTGCTCAACAGTGTTCAGTCTATTGAGTATAACTTTTTCATGGTATGCTGGACTAATAGACTACTTATCACCCACTGCACTTCCTTCTATATCAACTAAAGTGCATGTAGTGGAAGCTGAGTGTGTAGTGTATTTTGTAGGTAGGATGGTAAGTGCAGTATGTGCTGGACTTGCACTGTACAGGGGCTTGTTGCTATTGCACTGTGTTATGTATGCATTGTGAATTACTTTCAGTATTTGCGCGGATCAATGAATAACCTCTAAACATTTTTTACAGTTGGCAACTGGAGTGAATCTGATTTTGATGAAGTTAAAAATTTTAATGACGAGATGGACCCAAAGGCTTCTGAGTTGAATCACCAACAACTTTTAGGCATTGCTAATCAAACCAGAGAAGATGTTTATTAGTCATTTATTGCCCAACAGTGTTGCTGTGCGTGCATGTGCATGCGTGCACACACATTTCCAGTCATCATTAGTAAGCAGTGGTGCTTGTAGTTAATTAGGAAAAGGTTTAGAGAAAGAGGGAGAGAAGGGCGAGGGAGAGAGAATGCTCATTAATGACAACCTTGATTGGGGTTTGAAGGACATGGGAGAATCAGGATTAAAGGGATCACAGTGCAAACATACACACACACACACTCTCACATATAGGCACTGGCATATATATGTACACATGATACACAAACCCAACACAGGTCTGGTGAGGGTGAAACAACAGTTCAGGTTTTGTCTCAATGAATCTTTTTCTCACATATCATATTATTGGAAGAAAACCTGGTGAGCTGCAGGGTAATTTGCATGGAAATACAGTGACTAATTGTGTTAGTAAAAATAATATTTTCTTTTTAAAGTATCTTCAAGAGTATTGGCATTAATAATCAAACCAATGAGTAATACACTTCAGGTACCACTTTCTAATGAGTCAGCATTTAGTAAGAGTGTATGAGTTGTAACGAATGGCTTTATTCATGTTAATAATTCATTTAATAATGCTTCTTTACAGTTATAATATATCAATAAGAACAATTTTAGCTTGCTAAGTAGTGACAAAGCAGGTTAATTTAATCAATATGTACATTATCTGTTATTCATATCATTAATTGTCTCAGTAGTGTAATCACATAGTAACTGAATGGCTCTAAAAGCCCATTACATCCAGTTCCCATCAGAGAGCTGTAATTTCTCTCTCTAAGTCAAGATGTTGAGATATTACAATCAAAATGTTTTTTGCTCTATTTTGCCTCCATCTGTGGTGTGAATTAATCACTGTGGTGTTTCTGTGCTGCACTTCCCAGAGATAGCCTGTCAGTCAAACTGTGCAGCCAGAACTGTTGGCTGTCACAGCTCGCGCTAACCCTGCAGTACATTTATCTATTCCAAACTAGAAACATAAACCTGACCACCTGTTTGTCAGTGGACATTTACTTCAAGATAACGACAGTACCAGACATTAGGTGTGAAGAAATGTACATCACAGTAATTTGCCAAAAAAGAGTTATAAGTTATATTCAATTAAATCACAGCCACAGATTACTTATCATGCAGCAGCCCGTCTCTCAATACTCTCTGACTTTCCTGCTCTGTGGCACTCAGCTCCAAGCCCATGCATCATATTTAGGATGTAAATCTATGAAAACGGCTCACAAATATATAATTTAGCCATAGTTTCACCCCAAATATTATAAAAGTTATTTTGGAAAAGGTGGTTGCAAGTCACATCACTAAATGATGAACCACATAAAAAAAACAACCTCAGATACAACCCTAATGGGCAATAAAGTGTGGCATGTTGGAGGAGTGAATGGTGCATTCGCTGGGGACTATTGTAAGCTGCAGGTTATACACATTTGGTGTGCAAATGTGTGTTTACTGCGGCAGGATGGTGTATGTGGGATTGGCTCAAATTGAAAAGTAAACTCACCCAACAACCTGGTCACTTTCCAGTGTTTTCAGGCAAGTAAGCAACATGAATGTGACTCTCTGAGTTATGACCAAACATCAGACAGCTCTGTCAGTTCTGATATAATTTTTCACTTACATCTCTTGTACAATATGAGACTTCATGACATGATCCTTATATCGAGTCAATCTGAGATCATAACCCAAAGGATCCTCATGCATATGAAGCCGATGCTTCATCTTATGTAGGAACTTGAGAACTGTTTTTCTCTCACTAGAGCCTGTACTGATGAGAAGTCTTGCCTCTAATAAACAGGTTAAGCTGGGTGTGGAGGTCCACACTCAAAATGAGGCTTTCGCCGCAGCCATGTATGGGGTCTCAATGGAGTTTTAGAAACACTTTAAGCCAATCCTCACATCCACACAAAACAGCAGAAGAGAGGGCAGCTTCAAACACTTTCTTTTTCATGCTAAATGGGGCATCATAATTTGTGTGTTTTATTTTTTCCTCTACATGCAGGTTCATGATAACTGGATCTATCACAATGCCTGACTGTAAAAGAACCAAGGTTGATTTAGTGTCGACCCTAATCAGAGCCAATTATCACCATAAACTTAGTTTTGTTCTCATTTACAACCGTGCCATATTAACTCCAATAAGCTTCAAGGTATTCAACTTTTTCAATTAATTTTTCACTTGATGTTGCCAAAATGACAATGTCATTCATTAGCATTAAAACATGAAGCCATTCTAGGTAATATATTCTTTATCCTTGTTTAAAGGGGACATATCATACACATTTCCAGGTCTATATTTATGTTCTGGGGCTCTACTGGAATATCTTTGCATGATTTACAGTTTTAAAAAAAACTTATACTGGTCTGAAACAGGCCGTTTTAGGTCCAGTTCTTATGAAAAATATAGAATATTTGCAGCCTTTCCTTTAATGTGTGGCTCTGAAACTGTACACCAGCAAACCTGATCTGGGCAAATACAGCAGCTGTCGTGGTTTAATGTTGTGATGGGAGTCAAATGACTGGGCTTTGCAGCATGGGACAGTACTTTGACTGCTAGAAGGACGATCAGAGAATAGTGTTTGGAAATCTATTTAGTATCTGCTTCAGTAATTTGACACTTTTCCTGATAGTGTCTGTGTGATAAACCCCTGCTGCAGGTTAATGCAAATGCTGCATATTCATATTGTATGAAATCACTAGTCTGACTAAGAAGCCATTCACCTTTATCTGTCTAGTTGTGTGGTCCACTTTCTATATATCTCTTTAATTTCTCAGTGTAATTACTGAGCTGAAATCTGCTGCGAATTTGGAGGTCATAGAATCCCTGTTTTTCTTTCTCTCTCTATTTGAGTGTAGGAAAAGAAGAGCAGAAAGACAGAGCGGCAGCTAAATAGAGCACCGGATGACTCATATGCACTTGCGCTACACAGAGAGAAAAAGAGAGGGAGCTCATGACCCTTGTGACACGAAAGCAGATATCAGCTCATTAATTACACTGAGAAATGGCTGTAATGAGAGTGAATGAGTGAGAGAGACAGAGAAATGCAAAGGAAACGGGGGAGAATTATCAGAGAGGGAGAGAAAAAAAAGAGAGATCAGAGAGCGAGCTAATTAAAATGAGTGCTGAGGTGTGAAAGGAAAACGGGGAGAGGGACGAATTTCATTTAGCAAGAGGAGACGAGGTGGGATAGCTGATGCTGCCGTCATGCTGTCACGGTTACACATGACACACAAACCATATACAACATTCACTATATGGGAGAGGATGTATAGGCTATATGTCATAGAAAAAAAAAATACATCAGCATGAAGCTCAATTTCAGTCCTCACCACAAACACATCACACACACTCAACTTACTGACTCAGTATAGCTTAAGGGTGACATGTAGGACCACTAGGATCAAATGGAATGGTGAATTAACCAAAGGGATTATGGGTAAGGGAGACAAATTAAGCTCTGTTTGTAGTTGTGTGTAAAATACGATTCTGTTTCACATATGTGTGCAGGCTGCTTTATCTACTTCTTTGAAACCCTTCCACAGTGACACCCCAGTTCCCTGAAGGTCCTCCGTAGAGCCAGTTTCCCCCCTGGCTTGCTCACTGATGAACAACTGGCTTCCCGGACAGCTCAAATGGATTCTCCACACACTCCATATACTGAAACTGATCTTAGGCTGTATTCAAATCTCACAGGGATAACCAGCGGAACGACTTGGCAGTTAAAAGCGACGGCTTGGAAGTATTCACACATTCAAACTCTTTTGAAGCTGCCAAGAAAAGCATGATTGAAGATTTCTGTAGACTTTTGTTGCTCCTGATCAGCTTTTTTACACTTAATGCACATCCAATTAGCGAGTGATGCATTTGAGGTCATGTGTTTTGCAGCAAACCATACACTGAAGTATTAAGAGCAAATAAAAAAGCCAGCAAGTTCCAACCCTCATTTTCCGTGTATTAATTGAATCTGAAAGCTGAGGTAAGGGGTTTCTCTGCCTATCTAAATCTAATGGGAGCTGTTGTTATGTCATTAGCTTAGCTGTTGGTGTATAAAACAAAAACGTGGTCTTTTAAACCCTGTTGTTGGGTCCTCTGAAGCTGTGGTTTAAACTACGGATGTCAACAGTTAACCGTTTATTGGTTAACCTCTAATATTTTTTACTAAATACGCATGTCAGTCTATAGGTTGATTTGCATACACACTCTGCTACTGGCTAGACAATTATGTGTTCACAACATCAGATATTCTTTTTTTTCATTATGGGTTGTCTGTAGCATAAATGTTATTAGGCTAGAAAGTGTCTTAAAGTCTGTTTGTAGTGAGTGTGAGAGTCAGTCAGCACTAAAAGTGTTACGTTAGTCCAGTTCAACCTGCAGGAGTTTCTGAAGGCTCGTTTAACATGTTTTTCTGCCACAGAGAAAATAAATTCATGACGAAGGAAAACGAGTCCAAAGTGTTTTCTGACGTCTCTACTGCAGAAACGGAATATGTCAAGCTGCCAAATACCACTGTCACAGATGATAAGAAGCTCAAATAGACAAACAGGCAGTCTTATAAATGCTATCTGCCAGAGAAAATCATTTTTTAATGCTTCCAAGAGCCTGCTAGGAGAGTATGTGAGTATGTAACTATACTATGATGTAAGTTATATTCTATATTCTAACTATTTTTCCAAAAACAGCTGTTGGAAAAGGGGAGGGGTTGTCTTATAATCAGGGTCCCTTTATATTCATATAATTATTGATATTTGTACCTTGAGCCCGTGTATGCCATTGAGAGCTACTGTGACTAAATGCATTGAAAAACACTTTGAGGAGAATGTAGACATCTCCTGTCTGCATTCCTGAAAAACTAGACTTTGCTCATACATAGATCTCTTTAGTTTGTCAGATAATCAGTAACCCTCTTCCATGGATCCAAATAAATTGAGGCAGATTCAACACCTTTTAAATGTAGCAAACACATTTTGTTTGACACATCTAATAGTGCTGCCTCTGTAAAATCATACATGGTGAAAAATTTTACCATTAAGAAATTAGTAAAATGTTCTGAGCTGAAGAAATGACATTCATGACCTTAAACCTCAGATGCAATGAATTCTAGTGGCATTTAAGTGATTTCTACAGGAGACAGGAACTGGGTTTATACTAAACCACAGGTGAAGTTTGAACAAATTATACTGTAGATGTATTGTATTCCCACTATAATTTTAATGTAAGACAGGATAATTGGAACTGCAGCAGCTTGTAAGGAGACAGTTATTATAGGGAAACAACGTTCTACAATATTATTTAGATTAGTAGATGACTGATAATTTATTCTGTGGTAATAACTAATACTCTAATCTGCAACTAGAAGGTAAATGATAGGACAATGTAGGGCATTTTGAAGGTGTGACAGCTTATCCATTTTTGGCTATCAGAAATAATTAATAATTACATTAAGTAATACGATTTAATTTACATTATATCCACCTCTGGGCACCACCCTTTAAAAGGGAAAGGATAGCTAATTCACTGATTCAGTCTCATAAAATATACTAATTATCAGTTTGGAACTCTGATTAACTACAACCAAAATGATCATATCAATAACTAGTAAAGGTTGAAGGGTTTTGGAGTTCTGCAGAGTAGAGGTTGGCAACACTGATTCTTGTGCTGATTAAATAGACCAGCAGGTATATCCAAAAGCAGTTATTTTAACAGATAACAGGATTAAAAATACACAATATATAATCTAACTAATGGTACTTTATTCGGTGTGTGTGTGTATGCTTGTTCATGTGTGTAGGAAAACAGACAAAAACAATATGGTTGACTCAAAATGGCAGCTGAGATCCCATAGTGTGTGTGAGAGGTACATAAAGGAAAACAAGATGGCAGACAAAGGAAAACTACAAACAAGATGGCAGAATCAAAGATGGCCACCCGGACTGCATGGCCTGTGAGGGAGAGAGTGTGCATGTTTCTTTGCTCTGCCTCCGCATGTGTGTGCTTTGAGTTTCTGCGAATCTATGTTTAAGGCCAATTTGTGTAGGATAAAGGTGCCAGGTTAAAAGAGAGGTTAGTTAGTTGCATGCAAGGCCTAGTAGTCGGTGGATGTAACTCCCATGCTATGAATATGTGTGCAGGCATAGTAAAATCAACTTAGCGGTGTGGCTATCCAATAACCTGACAATGAAAAGACATCATAACAATAAAGCTCAGTGAGTAACACTAAACTAAATCAATACATCAATACACCCATGCTGTACTATGCTCTGTTGCGCAGTTTGTTTGATACCAATCCATGGAGGGAGAAGGGTGCTTCGGCGTGCTGCCTTGGCCTGCTGCTTTGGCGTGCTGCTTTGGCGCGCTGCTTTGTTAGCTGGCGATCTGTCGGTTGTGGAGGAGCCAGGCTGGGAAGAGTTTTGGTTCCAGTGCTGACGTGCAGTCTTCTGTGCAGTCAGTGGTCCGGTCGTGCGGGTTGGAGGGAAACCAGTTGTTCCTGTTAGCTGGCAGACTGTGAGCAGAAGATCAGCTGTGCTCGCTGTGCGGCTTCTGTGTTGTAGCCACTAGCGCTAAATAACTTGGATCAGGTTTGCCCTTGTGCCACTGCTGTGAAGAAAACAGTTCTGTGCATCTACTTCAAGCAGACTACACATGAGGGCGGAGCTCGGAGGGAGAGGCACCTGCAGCAGCGGTGAAGAGAAGAGTTAGAACAGAGGCCAGCTGGGCTTTTGTTGGCAGGATGACATCACAGATCATAGACCAAAATGACTTACGGCAGCTGGTTGTTGGATCCATGGTCGGAGTTCAAGTATAGGTGTGAGACCTGAAGAATTCTGGGAAGTTGCACGAAAGAGGAAGTCTTGGCCCAAATATCCATTATCTGTTACCCAAATATCTGCTGGCTACCCCCGAACCCCCAAATTATTGGCCGTTGCCCCCAGTGGCTAAATCATCTTCGGACAGATAGCCATTGGGTTTGATTGTATCTTATTATTTATCCACCTTTAATTTTGTATATTTATTTATTCATTGTCTAAATTTTTATAGGCTTTTTATCTACCTGTCAATAGCAGTATGTGTAAATTGTAAACATGTCTACACAAAGCTACAACAGAACATTCAACGCTTAGAAAATGAACTGAGAAAAAAGGATGAACTTATGTTGGCATTTTCTACTGTTGCAACTGCCCAGAAGCATATTTCTTCTTTGGGTGAATCTGGCTGTATGGACCAAAGCACCTCTCTGTGGCTCAGGACTTTGATGTCACACTGCCGTGGTCCAGCTCTATAACCTCTGCTTCTGTCAGACGACCAATGGCCTACACTTGCCCAGGCCTGCTCTTCTCCACACACACAGGAGGCATGGGTCTCAGTGAAGCACAAACACCAGCAGGGTAAACACTTTTCCCGTTCGCCACTGCACCCAGCTAGCAAGTCGGCTGCTTCAGAGGAGTTAGGCAAATCAGCTTCTCCGATTCAGCTTGACAACCGGTTTGCTGTGCTGGAGGAGTCAGGGAGACCGGTTTCTGTGCATCAGGAAAGGGATGGTGCTGTGCCCACTGGTTGCTTGCCCCCACTGGCTTCAAACGGCAGGTGTCCTGGTACTGGAGTAGAAACGCTCTCCCCAGATGGTTGCTCTACTCCATGCATGCAGTGTTTGTTGCTGCACCCTGGACCTGACAGCTGAGGTGCCTTCCCTGGGTCTTGTCCCTTCAGGTGGGTAACCACCACCACTCTGTTGAGCAGGTTGGAGTCATCTCTCCCTCCTAAGCAGAAACTCCAGCCTTGGAACCCCTGCAGTGGCGATGCTGATCATCTGTGATTCTATCTACACTGTCATGACCAATCTTGTATACATCAAAACACAACCTCTGAAACTGCTGATAAAAACATCAATCATATGCGATTAAAATTATTATATATATTTTATATAAAAAGAATACAACGAAAGTGCCCTTTAAGGTGCCCCCACAGTATGATAAAGTGTCTTCTAAAGTGCTCCCACAGAATGATAAAATTCCCTCTGAGGTGTCCCCACAGTATGATAAAGTGTCTTCTAAAGTGCTCCCACAGAATGATAAAATTCCCTCTAAGGTGCCCCCACAGTATGATAAAATGTGATAGTACCCCAGGAATTGAGAAAACATGTGCCCTATCAATGAAGAGGATGTAATGCAACGCCCTATGAGTTGCCATAATGTGGTGAGCTGGAGTTTCTGTATGGGTTCCCTTAGTGGACAAAAAAAAGAAAAAGTGCAATTTAGGGTTCCCCTAAATCTAACATACTGAAGAGCAGAATTGGGTGCCCTTTCAATGAAAAAAAGTGCCCAATAGGGTGCACTGTATGAGAGAAGAACATGGTGAAGTGCCCTTCCAGTGAAGAACATGAGATACTTTGCCCAATGAGATGCTCCTACAATGGAGTAAACTGGCCATTATGGTAGAAATTAATGTATCCTTTATGTAGGCTGACCATTAGGAAAAAAAAGCACCTTTAAAAACATGTTGAAGTTGTTGTAGCTGACATTATTCCATCCAACTTCCAGTGTCTCTAATCAGGGGATAAGATAATTACAATAACAGAGTAAATTATTATTATTAGCGATATCAGTATGTGTTAAAGAGGTCTCTTCTCCTCCTAGAAGTATGTTAGTATCTGACAGAGAGCCCCAGCACCAGGGCAGCTACACCCCTCATTCTAGGCTTTACCCCAATACTGTGGCTCCTGTCCTAACACTTCTAATGCTGGTCCCTATTTTGAGAGATCCAAATTAGTACTATTAACACATTAGAGAATAGTTAATATGCAAGGTACCTTACCGAAATGTAGTTGAAGAAGCCTTGGATGAGTAAAGTTTAGCAGTCCAAAAAAGAGGAGAATTTTCTGCCTTTCAGAAGATCAAGATGATCTACTTGGATTTTTTTGCACAAAAGCAAGTAAAAAATACAAAAAAATACAAAAAAAGAGAGCATGCAAAAATAGTTTTAAAAAAATCTGCCAACTGCCACTGGAAACTCAAAAGCTGTCTGCCAACCCTTCTTCCCAAAGAATACACATCCTGTAATACTCCAGGACAAAGAGGAGGTCTTACTAAGATTGTCCTATCAGCTATCTGCACATATCATATATTGTTTAAAAGCATTTCATTGGTTATGTAAAACATGCATACATTTTTATATTCAAAAGTATGTGTAATGATGATATAAGAAGCTAAAATGAGAATAAAATCAAAATGCCATCTTTACAATAGTGGCTATTCATGTGAAGATCATATGTCATATCTTAAACAAAGATCCTCTTCTTGTTCAGTTCATTGAGAGACATAGGCCTATATTGTTCTGTGGAAAGCCCCGACCCATCTTTAGCAGCAGCTCTCATTGATGAAGGTCGAACACAGTTATGGACAGCTCCATGACGAATTATCAGTGTCAAGGAAGAGGCAGATGCATGCCCTCACAGACAGTATACTAATATCCTGTTTTCCCTATAATTACAGAATGCCAAGAAGAGACAGAAAATTGAAAACAATACGAAGGGGTCTGCAAAATGCAGCTAGAGACAGCAAGGGAGGAGATGAGAGAGATAAAAGAACGTTTATATTAACCATTAGCAACTAAAGAGATCTCTAGTAGAACTTAAACCTCTGACCAGGCATGTTAAAATGTTTTAAAAATGTATCTTGTCATGTTATTAAATCTGGAAGAGAACCTTTTGAGGAACCCTGCTAACAGCCATACAAATGGAGAGGAGGGAAAACACAACTTCCTTGGTAGGGGTAAAAACACACATGACAAAGGCAAGAGGGCTAGTGCACTTCTAGTGCCGTTTGTCACGGCCTTACCACCCCAAGTAACTGGAAAGGCATGATGAATGACAGAGCTGCCCAGTCTTTCAAGGATGTTTGCCAATTCTATGACATGGAGGAAGACAGTATTGTCACTGAACCTAAAGTGTTCCACTCTTCCTATGCTCCTTCTACCAGCAATGTTCAAGCTATGCTGACGTGCCTTAAAGAAAATGATGTGGACACAGTCTTCCCAAAGCTGACAAAACCCCTCAAAATAAATGCTACATTGCAAGTGACAACTGCATCAGTTAAGCGATCGTTCTCCAAATTGAAGCTGATCAAGACCCAGCTTAGAAACAGATGTGGAGAGAGAAGGCTCTCAGATTTTGTCCACTAACGGACATCACATTTGACCATTACAAGGTCATTAACATTCACAAAGTCATGGCCAAAAGAACTCTCCTTTTATTTCACAATCTTGCTTCTCACTTCCTTGACATGCTCAAAACAGCTAATTCTCAAAATGTTAATAGTTCCATGTTTTTACTACAGATGTGCTTACGAAATAAACATTTAAAACATTACCCATTCCCTGTGTTGGATTACAGAGTTGTTTGCAAAATAAATGTTTCAAAAGTAAATGCTTTTTAATACAGAGGTGTTGTTTTCCTTATATTCTGAATCACCTTATAAAGTGTTAATTGAGGATTTAACCTTTTAAGCAAACATGCGTCGTTCTTTTCTGCAGATGGGGGCCATTGAATGTATCTGGTGCCCTTTATATTTTTTCGTCCCCTGGCCCTCAAACAGCCCTCAGTCCACCACAGATGTTGATAATAAGATATTTCATTATTATTATCGTTATTTAAAACTTTTAAATCAATTTTATTGTGTGTCATTGCCATCATTTTTTGTCTTTTTAATCAATTTTATCTAGTTTTTATTTAACTCTATTGTACTACTATTACTGTTATTTTAGCTTTTAAATCTACTTTATTACATTTTCATCATTTGTATTTTCTTGCATTCATTGGTCTCAAATTGTTTTGCTTTTTTTTTCTTCCTTTTTTGTTGTTTTTACAGACTTCCCTTGTTCTGTCTTATTATTACCTTTTCAGTCATCTGTGAAGCTCTTTGAACCGCATTAACCTGTATGAAAGGAGCTATACAAATAAATGAGATTGACTGGTTGATTGATTGGGAATGGAGGTGTTACGAATGAGGTGGTATTTTGGACTGCTGTCAGTATGTGTTCTTTATATCTGTTTGACAGGTTTTGAGTGAGTAATAATGTTTGCAAATAGGTGTTCACCAGACTGCGCAGGTGATTGGTCCGCCTACTACTGACATCTGCAGGTGATTTACTCATTTCTGATGACACTCGACTATGTAAGGAGCCAAGATGGAGTCAGTGCTGTGTGGGGCAAAAGCTCATCTCTCTCTCGTTCCAACAAGCCATTTGATGGTATAATACAGCCATAAAAAACATGACTTCCTGGGTTTTAACATTTCACTCAGTGTAAATATCGTATTGCTTCAATGAAGAGGTGGAACAAGTCAAGACCGAATGTATACTGTCACATAGTGTGGAAGAGGATGATTCAATGTTAACACTGGATGTGAAGTTGTTACCTTGGTGACAGCTGAGATAAAAAATTATTTGAACAGCACCTTTATATTGGCATTTACTGTATCTCTGGCTGACTGACTTTTTCAGTAGAGAGCCCGTAACCACTATCTTTACCACAGGACGTGGATATGACATTAGAGGTAGGAAACTACTCTGACATCCTAAAGTGTCATCTGGTGGTTTGCAGGGCTCTTTGTTGAGGAGTGTCAGGTAGTTTGCTATGGTACTTGTGGTGTTAAAATAGATTAGTCATGTCAGAGTTAGGAAAACACTTCATATGTTGAAGTGTTCTCCAACAGTCTCAAAGCGCCAGGCTCTTGTTGAGGAGAGCAACATTGTTTACTGCAACATACTACTATTCAAACAGCACCAATTCCACGCAGACCAACGAGCTCAAAAGATTTTAAGTGTAATACAAAATTAGACCATAACACAGACTAGATTTCATAACAGTCTCTTTCTTTTTAGATTACTGTACAGATATTAGGATGGTGGTTCAAAAAGAGAAGCTTATGCAGATTTTTCCTTCATTTGTCAGATTCCTGCTGGCTGCAGCAGAACAGAGTGATATCAGATTATTCTAATGCATATCTCATTTCATTTGGCATGGAGCATTTGCTCCGTTGTATTTCAATCAGCCATTATGGAACATAGCATGCAAAGATTAAGATAATGTATGAACTTTGACATTATAATATATAGGATCACTGATTGTATATGTATTGTTGAGGATACATGTGCACGTGCTCTCATTTTATTTATCATATACAGTCACACATTGCGTATCAGCATTGCATTTACTTAATCTGACCAAAAAAAGTTACAGTAAATGCATCTGTGATCTGTGATCCAGTGATAAACAACAGTGTAGCCCCACCATCAAAATGCAAAAGGTCGGTTAATCTCAATGACAAATTGTCTCTTAACTCCTGTGCAGTATATAGTAATGCAGAGATTTGTGCCTCCACCCCCTATAAAATTAATGAAATTTCATTTGTGGTGCTAACAACATTGGAAAATTATATTTAAAGCATTTAACAGCAATATCTCTTTAATAATTGATCAGTTAAAACTGTTGACAGCTACTGTAGATACTGCTTAAGGCCAATGAGAAAATGAGTGAACCAACCTTTTAAAATGATTTAAACTCCCGAACTGTTTGAAAGGTGAAAAAACAGTCTTATGACCTCCATTCACTAATTCTTCCAGAGCTTGTGATCATATCACACAACCTCCTTCAGTCGATGACGATGTCCAGTTGTCATGAATTGTAGATGTTCCAATTTACATTTTTTTCCTGAACACTTAAAGGACTTTTTGTTCAGTTTGGCTTAAAAGCTGAGTTTCTAGGTCTACTCTTGACCTTGGAAACAGAAGTTAAGAAAACAATCTCACCACACAGTAGATTTAGTAGCTATTAAAGTAGCCTTTTTAAGTGCTCAGAAAAATAGAAATTTGAACATCTAAAGCTCTGTGACAACTCCATCTGCTGATGAAGATCATATGACAGGAAGCTCTAAAACAGCTATGGTGAGATCATTTTCTTAACTTCCATTTCCAATGTTAAGAATGATCTTTGAACCTTTGATTGAAAGGTCTTTTATACACAAACTATCTGTGTTATGTAAGGTCAAACATGGTGATGGGGTCTTTAAATTTTATACTGTGTTTATTTTTAATGTGGTTAAGTACACAATAAACGTTACAATAAATGTATAGAAACCTGTAGGTGATGTGCTGCTGTAAGGTTTTTAAACCTCACCTGAGATTCTGTTCTTCTTTCAGTTTGTAGATTTGGGCGACACAACTCAAGAGTTTCATGACAGAGTCACAGTTTAAATCATCTCAAAAACTTCTTTTTGTATTATTTTTCATTTAACTCCTGAACTTATGACTAGGTCTTTGACTATGCTGTCAGAGCTCACCTGTCTGTGTGTCTCTGTGCTGCTCAGGCTGCTGCAGACAGGATATTCATAATTAAATGATGCCTGACAGTCAAACAAAACAGTTGGACAAGCTATGGCTAATTTAGCTTCTGAATAATGTTCATGTCTTAGTGATGTATATGCATTAATAACTCTGCTCCTCATCCACTCATGGAAAAGGGGAGAGATGGCATTAAATAGTAAGTATTCCTCCCACTAATTTAAAAGATTAATGTTTTGATTGATTGTAGAACATTATTACTAACTAAGCTCAACTGTTATTGACACTTTGGTTCTTCTTAAAAAGGACCAGATGTCTTAATTTGCTTCTGGGAGGAATTTCCATCAACAGTAATAAAGTTATTCAATTAAACAGCATGTCTGAGCAACAACCACAAATTAGCTGACATCAACGCCTGAAATTAAATATAATATCAAATGATCTGTGAAATTCTGTGAAATTTGGAACATTTAAACTATAAATACTAACCTCGCTTCAGATTCTCCACCTCACCGACTCCACTACTGCTGCTGCTGCTAGTCAACAATGCGTACAGCTTGAAGTTGAGTGTTGCCACATCATCAAGTTGGATATCCTCCATATCCTGCTCTTTCACTCTTTATCATAATAGCATACTTTTTTTGCAGGAAACATACAAACCTGGCAACTCTGCAGAGATCTTACCATTAACGTTATGTAGATTTAAAGCAGTTAGATTGTTTGAGATTGGTAAAAATATTGGTAGGGTCCATACCCAAATCTACACCCATGGATTATAGTATATTGCTCTTGCTGCTGGAAAACCTTTTTAGCTCCTGTTTTCTCTCAAGTGAATTAATAGTTTACATGGTCTTCTGTGCCTTCAAGCATGTACCTTGGTTGTTTGTACCAGCATCTAATGCATAACAAAAAAGCACCAATGCCCAAGCTGCCTTCCTATTCTCTCGCTTCCACTCCTTGACTTTGTTTTTCTGTGTGTCCACTGGAGTTGACCTTATGGTTAGGATTAGGGTTGAGCCAAATACTTGGATGAAACAAGTATCCAGTTTGGATAATGTACTTTAATGTACGAGCATGAGTATCATCAGAGTAAAATGTGTCAATATCCATACTTATGATAGTCCAGGCAGCCACACAGAGCTCCTCCCCTACATAGAGCCTATACAGAGTTCACTGCTGCTGCGCCACACAACACAATCTTGCCATCATCACAGCCGCTCTGTCCACAGGGATTAACAGCTCGCGACTCTCACTGCTTCTACATCGGTTACTGATGTATTTTACGTCATACTTCTGTAGCGACCAGCCGTCAGAATTACATCACCGCCCACCTGTCAAGAGTTCATTCATTTTTCCCACAGTTAACATCCACAATCATCCAGTAATCCAATCACAACCCCTCAAAAAACCTGCTCAGTGTGAAACCAACCAACGGGAAATCTATTAGTGATAATAGCGTTGTAATGTTCGTGTCATTGTAACCAACTCGTGGTAAAACATAAGCCTTATCTCTGGAGTCTGTGTCAGGAGGAGGAATAATCCATTGGACGTGTGTATTTCCTTGTCAGAGTTAAAAGGTAAAACAGGTAAAACCTGGAGCAGACTTTTGTGTATTCTTTCTTTTTGTGGTTGTGAACTAGAATGAACTAAACTGATTTGGGGTTGTAGGGAAAACAAAATGGACTCTTCACCAATTGGATTAAACTATGAGACTGTGGAACGAGTCTTTGATACGCACACACTAACACACACACTCACACATACCGATATTGCTTTGCTTTCTTGATTTAATACACCTATTGATATCTGAATTGTGTTGTGGTCTATCTATTTTTACAGTGCTGGTTTTTGGTGACGTATATTACATTTCTACTTGTTATTTGCTTTATTGTTTTGTGCCGTCTGATGGAGCTATTTTCTTTCTATTTTATAACCATTATTTGTCAGATATGACTCTGACTGGCACCCTGCTTCGTTTAAGTGTCAAACCCGCAACACTTCTTAATACTGCAAGTGTTGTGTCCATTGATTCACTGAAGTTTATTCATTCAAGTTTATAAAAAACTTGAATGAATAAATAATTCTCTTACTCTTGTGATCAAAAACACAACTTCTGATCAACCCATATGCATTTCAGACTTATAATATCAACTTCCGCTTAGGCCACACCCATTCCAAGTGCGGATACAGATACAGATAATTCAGTTGATTGAACAGATACAGATACAGATAATGGTGTACTCTCTCATCCCTAGTTAAGATAATGGCTTTACCCACTTGAACAACGGGGGACAGCAGGTGCCTGAATACATCACAATTACTCTTTATTCAATTAGTGCACTTTGAGACTGCTGCACTGAGCAAGACCAAACACACGCACACACACACACACACACACACACACACACACACACACACACACACACACTCTGTCAAGCTCAAGAAATGCTGAACTTGCCTATATGAACATGTACACAACCAACTTCCAAGCCCTCAACAAGGGAACCCTTCTGATTCTTCCTATCCATCCAACATAGTGTGAATGTGGCATTAGCTCTATAATTTGGTTGAAAATGGCAAATGTTTTTCTGTTGACTGGTTTTAAAATGAGAATCTTGTAAAAGAGGTCTTAAATATGCATTAGAAGTAAATGGCATTGTGCTAAAAGACTGAGCCTAAAGCTAAATGTCTCAGGCAAAAAATCAGCATCTTCACCACTAAAATCAGACAGGCTTGCATACTTTGTTTGTATTTTCTAATTGTATTTTCACTTTTAATGTTCCAAGAGAAAATACTTTTAGAATAAGGACTAACAGATGTATAATGCTGAAGTAACATACTAATGCTATCTTGGGTAATGTTGGCTGGTGTTGCTGGAGTGTAAACTAAACTCCCCAAATGCAATAAAGAGCACAGAGCTGCAGTTGTAAAATACAGGGTGGTTTATATGCTAGAAGTGAATGGGCTTTTTGTGTTTTTTTTTTTGTTTTTGGAAAAGATAGGAAAAGTAGACACCACCCTCCAAACTGTCTTAAAATGCAGAATATTGCTCCTACTAGAGCCCCATGCACACCACTTTGGCATGTGGGGAAATGCAAAGCTTGACCGGCCTGCCTTGCCGAGGTATGGTGGCTAAGACTATGATTGTACAATCACAGTTTGGGGGAGGGGTGTAGCGAACAGTCAATTCCAATCCATCCACTTTCCTCATATTGACTTGCAAGTCATTTTGCACCATGCATGTTTTCATTGTGTTGAGGCTTAGAAATCCTTCTATAACCTGCCCATATCTCCTGACTAAATTGCATTTAATAGGTGAAATCAAACCAATCAAAGCCACATACAGCCAGCTGGATGATTTATAGGAGTGCATGAGCTGCCAGGAATACAAGACGATCACCGCCAAGGTCAGTCGGATAGCAGTGCAATGAGAGAACACACATGTGAGCATGCTTAAGCACTTACACACAATGTAAATGTTGATGCGCACACAGAAGTACACACTAGATGTATATCCAGACACACATGGACTACTTGAGTATTGATTTTAGATCCCATTTTATAACTGGGAAGTAAAGGGAAGCAGTGAAAGAAAAAAAGAGAGAGGAAGATGTGTAATAGGAGATCTTGGTGGTAGGCATCTAAAAGTGGTACTTTAAGGGCCTGATTCATGATGGTGCTGTGTAATATCTGGTCTATAATGCTATTTCCACACCATTACATCACAGAACTATTTTTCAGAACAGACCGCAGTGCATCCATCAACAGCTATCAGATGATATCGTGTTTACAAGACAATTTCTATGCCATAACATTACTATCACTATCCCTCAAAACGCATGCGAGCGCATATATCAGTGATGCTGAAGAGTATCTGATGTGAAATGGTTTCTCAGCTCATTGTTTTATGAGAGATCAAGGACTGGTGGTGCCATTAAGACATGTGACCTATCTTTTAGAACGTAAAGCAGTCCATACATCATGGGCCCAGGATAAAATCTAGAGCACTAAGCTGTTTCAGTAGCATTATGCCTTGTAAGCTACACTCAAACAGCTACAATTCAGACAGAAGAGCATATGTCATGGAGTGCAGGGTAATAACTAATGCAAAATACTTTTTAGCCACGCTAGCAGCATTTGGTTCAGAGTGAAATGTCTCGACCACCGTTGGATGGGTTGTAGTGAAGTTTGGTGCAGACATTAAAGTCTGACTCAGGATGAATTGTAATCACTTTGATGATCCTATGACTTTCCCTCTCGTGCCATAGTGATACGTAGTGATAGTGATAACTGCAGTGATAAATATAAAATGTTAGCATGATACCACCGTTAACTAAGATTGTGACAAAGGTTAACATTATATTTGCAAAACACCAGCAGGCTAACATTGTTGTGAACATGTTAGCATGCTGACATTAGCCTTTTTAGTCAGTGACTACACAGTGGTGAATTTCTATATAGTCAACATTTAGTATTGTTCTCAGATTTTTGAATGCTATTATTCTTGCACAGTAATTTCTTCAGACTTCATGATGGAGACATATAGGCTTACCTCAAAAAAAGAAAAAAGGGAAACTTTCTCAATTTTCTCATGGTAGACCAGATCAATGCAGCTAGTAATGCCATATGTTACAATGCTTGAATGCATAAAGCTGTAGCGTGTTTAGTGTATAGCTCGTTAGAAATACGCATTGTTTAAAGCCATAAGTGCAGCTCTAGGGCAGTGCACTGATCCTTTGCAATGCTCTCTTTAGGTTAACAGGCTTTGTGTCTGCTGGGCATCTGTGTTTTAGATGGTTGCATAAAAAAGATGCGTAAAAGAAGCATCTGTTGCAGGTCTTGCCTTTGCTACAGTACAGTATGAGACTACTGAATCCCTTTTGAAATGCAGCATTCTTTTGATAAAAGCTGATTTGGATTTTGGCATTTAGCATTTGCTTGAAAAGCACACTGAGTGCTCAAAGCGGCACGCAAACAAGAAGCAACTGAAGACTATGAAAGGTGCTCTCAGATAGAAAGCAAAGCAAAACATAGAGGTGGTGTGAGTGCATATAAGGTCAATGGGAAGATGTGGATTGCAGTGAAGACAGCTCCACTCCAATTTTATTCATCTACGTTTGATACGTGCTTATCCTGTTCAGGGTCACAGGGTGCGCTTGAATTGAAAAAGGTGTATCTTGAGCGAAAAGATGTGAGGTTATCCTGTGTTTGCTCCTGTGAGACAACCAAAAAGAAGATGTGAAGAATTACCTGCTAAATTCTGAAATCAGTCTGCCATACACGTATACCCCGGTGCACTCCAGACACACAGGCAACTAAACCAAGCCTCTGTACTGTGAGCGGAACATGTCTATTGTCTCTGTGGGTAAAAAACGCAGACAGCAAAAACCACTCCAGTAGTCAAATTTGCCAGAACATAGAGAGATGAGAATCAGAATCCTCAGTGAGCTGGGCAGAGATACTGGGATTTACAGGCACTATTAGGCACTATAACAAAATCAGGGAGTGTGTCATTAACTAATACTTCACAGTTTATTTAACCCATAATGCTCAGTGATTTCTGCAGCTGCAGAGGATCACGCTCCAAACAAAGCTCCGAGGTTTGTTTGGAAATGTACTGACAAACCAGCCTCTCAGCAGGGTCTCTCTGTGATTACAGTGCTCTCATACACCAAAACAAAGCACTCCAGGGTTAAAAATGACTGCTGCAAACCAAATAAGTGTGAAAATGTCTTAAGAGGTGTTGGTTGTACAGTACAACAATGTCTTCCATAACACTACCACACTGAAAGGCACAGGAAGCTGAACGAACAGATGCTTTCTTGTATTTTTTTTTTCCTACTCACATCTGCCAAAGGATGCAGCGTCTCAAAATGTGAAACACAATGAGAGCCTTCTTAGATTTACAAGTCCTGATTTTCTTTGCTGTATTCTCATTCTCTCTGTGGTATGGAACTGTTTGATGTTGATAAAATGACACCATTTATTTCACTCTGTCATCCAAACTGCCACAATGCATGGATACACTCCCCTGCCAAAAGCATAAAGAACAGGGTGAGATATGTTCCATTTTTGTACAAAAAAAATCCTATTAAGCTTACCTGTCATTACAAATACACTTCATTCACTTTATATTATACGTTTACACTTGGGGAAGCACTGAGAAGCCTTGGTGTTCTAAATATACTTACATATACAGTATACAGATGGGAACATGACATGCACACGTTTTGCTTTAAACAATCAGGCCTAATTCTAATGGATAGCGTTCTGTGTCCCTGCTGAGATTAAATCTGCCAAATATACTTTGATTCACAGCACTGCATCTTCCTCTCTCATTCACCCGCACACAAGCAGACGCCCGCATGCACCCACACATGCGCACCCCTACAAAATAGCAAGATATTTTAACTTTCTGTAGACTACATCACCGGGGATTCTGAACAGGCTATTTAGACAGGATAACTCACCGTATGCTTGTGTGTGGTGTCAACAAAGTACTGATGTGAAAGATGTATGCTATTTTTAGAGGTCTTAACACCTTTTTGGAATGTTTGACATCATTACTACAAAATTGTACACATTGGTTTCCACCATTTTTCATGTATTTAAGTTGATGTCAGACCTTCTTTCATTTCAGTATGCGATTAAATTTCATTTTAAGAGAATTAAACATTTATTTTGGATAGGTTTACTGTACATAAACATGGTATGCATTAGAAAATAGTATAATTTGTAGTAAATAAATATGTTGGACGACCTTGGACTTTTGCTATAAAAGGCATTTGCTATAAATTCTGTATAAGTATGTGTGTGTTCAAGAATGACATGGCTGTGGTCCATCAGGGAACAAAGTGAGTGTGCAATTATGAACAAACTAAGCATCACCAGAAGGGATGACACTGTGAATATCAGTATGAATATTTTATAATCACAGGGTGCTGTAGTTCTCAAGCAAGGAGACTGAAGTTGACGAAATGTGAATTCATAAAAATGTGACAAAATAAAAGATGCTGATGTGAAGGGAACTCAGTCAAACTGAGATGACTCAAAAAAAAATCAGAGAAAATACTAAATGGCTAAAAAGTGTGGTGGGTAGGGGGGGCGTTACACAGAAATGGTTTATTTTCATAATGGGCTCACAAGGGTGAGAAAAAAGTATTAAACATGAAGGGACACTGAATATTTTATTTAAGCAGCCTAAATTTAGCTCAGGCTGTTTTATATGAAAATACACAAGAGACAGACTGACAGTAATGGACTGAATTACAGTAGTAGAGAAGGCGAGATCTCAGAAGAAAGAAAGAGACAGAAAAAGAGACCCGAAACGAGAGAAGACACTGTTTCCATTCAAGTGCATCAGCTAGTGCACACTGCTAACATAAAGAATTTGCCAAATATGTCTTTCTCAGTATATGTTTTCATATTTTAATATATTAAAACAGTAACCATATTTTTTTTTTTTTTTGCAGCTTGGGGCAGCGAAAACAAGCCATAAAACTACTGCTGTATTATCTCCTTATAAAGATGTTAATATAAAAATATTAAGCAGTGCAACTTCCACTAATACATACAACATAGTGTTAGAAGACATGAATAGTTCAACCTAGTAGGTTTACTATGGGAACTATTAAAATAGTAGGCTAGTACTATTAGCTAATACCAATGGAGATTAATACATTTTTACTTTCAAAAACATAGTATGTTTTTAGCTGGAATTTTAACAGTAAGCCCCAAAAAGATATGTGCTCATCTCCAATTGGTCGGTTTGGGAAAAATTACACTAAAACCAAAAAAGGTGGGGTGGTCCCTTATTTATAAAAGGGTAACTTTGACAGCGTGACATTATTGTACTTTTTTGCACTTCTTTTGAGTAACGTATTATTTCTTTTAAAGCAGCTGAGTGATCCAGGCAACTCACACATAGACATTCATTCACTCACACTTCACCTCTTTCTCTCCTAGTGGCTGTTTGGAGCTATGGCAGTGTCTACAAAAGACTGTAGGATCATCCACTCACCTCTACTCTGCAATCCTGCAGAAGTGTGTGGGGGGCTTAACATCTGACAGTGTGTGACAACAGCTCAAGTAACAAACATCATTGTTGATATGCGTTTGAGATTGGTAATTAATTAGTCATTTGTGTATGTCTGCACAGTTTTGTTACCCCGGATATGTTTCTGGTATGCTAATAAGGCATATTTGATTTGAATGGTTGAATGGTAGAAAGAGAGCAGGTGAGAGAGACACAGAGAAGTGGGAGGATGACAAACTGTTTCCATCATCATCCTCGAGGCAAGAGGAGGCTGTGTGTTTACATAAGAATACACACACAAAACCCATCACACATATGCACACACACATACACAAAGACCTTGTTTTTGTTTGTTTATATGCAGTTCAGTAAATGGCATTGGCCTGCGGAGCAAAGCATTGTGGGAGGACATGGCAAACATATTATGGCATTAGCTTGTAATGACACATTGTTGGTTTACGTGTGTGAGTGTGGTGTCTGAAAATAGCTCGTGTGACAGAACAACGGGGAATGTGGAAGCATAAATCTCTGTCTCTCTCATCTCTGTTCCTGTCTATCTCGCATCTTATTTTCTACTGTAGTGCACTGGCGGCTTTAACAGCAGAGATAGCAGTAAGTGTGTGTGTGTGTGTGTGTGTGTGAGAGAGGAAGGGAGAGATAGTGGTTACAGTAAAATGACAACCAAGAGGCAGCCATCTTTTATCTTCCAAACAATTAAAAATAAAACATCTGAATTCTCCCTGGGAAACCGGAGCATGGCAAATATCACTGAAAGGATAATTCTTACAGGAGGAGCAGTTTTTTTTTCTTCCGCTCGGAGGTTTGTGGGAGCTTAGAGCCCATCCCAAATATTTCCCCATCCCGCTGCTTGCCCCTCACATCTCAACTATTGACTTTTTTTCTGTGTTGGTACAGAAGCAATCAAACGGCTACAGTCTCTAACACGCATACAAGACAATCCCCAACAGCTCCTGTAGCTCTGAACGTTACCTTGAATATGAATTGCTTAAATGTTCTTGTTTTCTTGGTCTAACTAGATTTCCTCTTGAAAGACGATCCAACCAAACATTAAATTTGCACAGATGAGGGCAATGATTGGGATATTTGAGACTGTACAAAATCTGATAACTAATGCATATTTAATTCTAAATTTACTTTATGAAATAAAACAAATTAGCTGCAATCATCCTGACATAGATTTCAAAACATGTCCTGAGTTAACTTTCCCCCAAGCAGCACAGGTACATCTGGGAATATGTAATATTAGCTGCTTACAGTGTTGCACCAACTACATTATTTTCATGAGCCTTCATCACTAACTGTGTCACTCATTCATAGTGCCTGTCTCTATCTTGCTGGAGAGGACTGTTAATTCCTTTGCTTTCATTTAACGTTACAATATTGATTAGAAGCCTCAGTTGGAGGTGTCAGATGTAATGAGACAACAACCCCTTTAGCCAATCAGAATGAATGAACGATGCTATTTCTCTCATTAACTTGCCTTTTGCAAAGTGCACCATTATTTCATCCATACTGCACTGATTGTAATTTACAGGTGATGGACAGGTTAGTTACATGTGAACTTCAAGACTGTTATTTCATGCTATTTTTCACAGCTATGGACTAATGGTAACAACTTTTTACTGGCTAATTAGCACTCACTTGTTAATGTGGAATTACTCTGCTACACCATTATGGGAGTACTGGACAACCACTAACAGAACACAGACTGAAACTAGTATGTTAGGTTGTGTTTTTATATTTTTACAGTGTATTTTATGCATGGCATTGTGTGGTAATTTCGGTAACTTTCCCTCATGGTGTATTGTGGCCTTTACGCTAAACATTAAATTAAAAATCTTACATCTCCTAAGATTAAAATGCCATAACCTTTCCAGTCATTACAATGTAATCACTGATGGTCACATTTACATATTGCCTTGTTTTTTAAACTGCAGTAAGGTTTCTGGTAAAGAGTGCCTTCTTCTCATTTGCACATGACTCAATAATTACCACCATTATCTTTTAATTTACGGTCATTACTTTGTAATTAACTGACAGTAATTTACCTTCAGTCTCCAGGGAAAGTCAGTCAGAACACCGTATTGGCAGTTTCATCAATAGCCAGAGCTCAGCATTGACAGCCATCAAGAAGAAAGATGTCTGGTTAAGAAGTATTTCATTTCACCCTTCTTACCAAAGAATAATACCTTTACTCTACCCACTCTACTTGACATGAAAAAAAAATCTTCCTAATTATAAAAAATCTTATTTTTGCCCTGCCATTTACTTTGACAGAGAAAAGCTCTGAAGGCAATACACATAGCTCATTATGTGCTTGTTCCATTATAAGCAGCTACATAGTGTAGCACATCTCCAGTGGTATATTGTAATTTTGGAAACCTTACTCTCACTCCTGCGTTTGTTGGCACTGTTGAGAATATTGCACCTGGAACTCCAAATTAATCTCAGTGAGGCCCTAGAAATGGGTACAAGGGACAGCTAGGATTGTAGAAAAAGGACTTTTTAAAAATAAAATGTGTCATTATTTTGGTCAGTCCAATATATATATATATATATATATTTTTTTTTTTTTTTTTTTTTTTTCTGAAAGGCATGTTTGACTAAGAATATAAGACTACTGTCTGCCATTGCCTCAAGATAAACTGACTCCCTCAAACCATGTATAACAACGCTCCTCTATTCTTTAATAATCCTAGAGCAGATGGATGTTAATGTCTTGTCGCCAGCAGTTTTTAGTGTTGACAGTGTGCATAAATTCCCCAATACCTTTTTCAAAAGCTACATTTCGGTCACATGACCATTATCAGACATCTCAACTTTTGACACTTTACTTTGTCTTGATGTCCTGCATCGCTAGTGGTGTTCCTTTATGGTTTGCCAGTCAATGACTGGTTCACTGCTTTCATCTAGACTGAAATATCTTGACTGCTGTGACATTTTGTACAAACATTCATGGTCCCCAGAGGATGAAACCTACTTTGAAACCTGACTTTGGTGAACCTCAGACTTTCTTTACAGTGTCATCAAAAAAAAAAGTACAGCCTCAGAGCAACATAGCTGACATGGATCATTTTATAGAAAAATAAGTAAAGGTCTGCAGTGATGCTCATATTGAGGTTTGGGCTAGTGTTCATATAGTACAAGTGAGTTCTTCACGATTTCAAATGTTGCCAAAATGTGCAACAATGGTGCTTTCTTTACAACTATTGTTTACTTGTATGTTCCTAGAATAACACAGTACAAAGAAATCTAAAAACTGTTTTTGTTAGTAAGAAAGAAAAAGAATAAAAGTTACCCCGGGTAAGACTGCCAACTGAATGGTTAAAATATAAATGAAAATGCAGAGCCCTGTGGACTCCTCCATGGGACCTGTTCCTAACGCATCCACCATCCTGTTGTTATCAAGGTTTCTAAATAAAGACTTTTTATATCTTTTTCCCCCTTGTGAGTCCACCTCAAGGAAGTACTTCAGACACGGTCAAGTTTGAAACAGACTATGGCAACTGCTGGTCCTATGCCAGCCCACTGAGATGTTTACTTCCTGAAAAAAGCTGTCTTGACCTTGTAATTTTCAACCGAGGTGCTCAATAAGAAATGAGATACAGAGAGCGAGAGGGGAGGACAGACCGACAGAAAGAGACAGGTAGAACTGTGGCGTGCAAGCAGAATGTCGCCGGGGATTGTGTATTTGTGTGTGTGTGTGTGTGTGTGTGTGTGTGTGTGTGGGCTTGGTTAAATAATTTACAGTGATCCAAACATGAGCACACTCTTTCATTATTTACACGCACCGCATTTAACACACAATCACACACACACACACACACACACACACACAAATGCCAAATGTAATGTATTCAGTATTGAAAAAGTCAGTCAAAAAGAATTACCATTAATTTTTAAGATATTCCGAGACACAAAGCAGCAGAGAGAAAAGAACAAGGAAGAAAAGAAGTAAAGGTGAATCACAGCGAGAGACATGGATAGTAAATATATAGCAGCTATGTGGGGAAAATACTAAACTTCCATAAACCTTTCTCTCAGTGTTTCCCTTGCTCCTTGGTGTCCCATTGTGTCATAGCAATAAAAATAGTCAGAGTACTTCAAAGTGTTCAAAGTGAACAGAGGGGGGTTGTAGTCAGGTCAGCTGCTGTTTTCCAGTACTTTTTTCCCAGAAGCCCATGGTACATGGGCTTTTAAATACACATTTCAGGGATTTATTTAGCCTTGCAAATGAACATCTACTATATTGTCCTACATACAAAGCTACAGACAAGTTGCCCTTGAGCAAGATTCTTGAGCTGTCCTGCCTGCTCCACTGAAGCAGACCAGTGGCTTAAAGTTATAATCTCGAAGATTTTCATTTAAATAAATGTCTCTCAAGTCACTATCTATCACCAAATGAGGTAACACAATGGTTATAAGCCTATGGCCCGCTGATGAAAGCTCTTGCATTTGCAGTGTTATGATTATTACAAATCAAGTGTTGGTGGCTACTTTACCGCCATGAATTCAAATCACAAGCGGCAGGGTTAGTGATGCATTTTCCATCACCCAGTGGTTGATCCACCAGAGAGGCTCTGCGGACCTAATGCAAAAGATTCACTCTTCAATTTGCTTATGCTTGCATGATGTCATGAAGCGACAGTTTGGATCTCAGGGAGTGAGGTTGAGTCAGGTCCAAAAACACACCTGCAATCACTGCTTAACGCCATATGGTGCTGCCAAAGACAATGAAACAGAGATCTTCCAGATTGCCACTTTAAAGTAGCAGACTGCAGTTTTAGGCAGCTCCCAGGTGTCAGTGTGTGAGTTGAATCAATGTAAAGCAAGACATGCAGTATAGTTTAAAGCTGCAATAACTGATTTTTTGGCTACATAGAGAGAAAAATATTTGGCTCTTTAGCTGCTAAATGCTCCACTATGTTCACCTGCTAGTCACAGACTGTGTCTGTTTGGCATTTGGTGCTGAGCAGGTAGTGTGGAGTGAGTTTTTAGAGCTTTTAAGCTGACAACAGATGAGAGTGGTAACAGTGAACCAAAACAGTCAAGTTGCAGCTGGACAGCTAACCACTGAGCTGAAACTTGCTGTAAAGCTTTGTAAAACCGATGGGAGCTGCAGAGTCAGGTGATAATTCTCTGTAGATTTGTCACTACAAGCAATGCCTCTCACATTACACACTGTCATTTCATAAATTGTGATTATAAAAATATTAACTATAGCTGCATTTAGTGCAAGAGAGAATACAAAAGAAAATCATAATTATCATTCACTAAAGGTTTACTTCTTAGACTGGCTATTCCTAAAATCTACCAGGTCTAATGCAGTATATAATATAATGTGTTTTGAAGGAATCAACTGTACTTATTAATTTACCAGATGTTTACAGAGACAGTGGACTACTTGACACACTGTCAAATTCAAATTCCTCTTATTGTCTTTTCTGAATGCTACTCCTATGTCTTGCATATTATGCACATGAAGTGATTTCATTAGTAAAAGGTTATATCTTGTGTTGCCTAGAAAGTGTAATTGTAGCATTCTGACTTGCGACAATCATACAGATTGTACCATAGATGTTCTTTTAGAGGTTCTCATTGTAGATGTACAAGATGGATGGGTCAACCAGCGGTTATCTCTGGATTTAGTTTGCTTTTGTAAATGGATTAGAGCATTTTGAATCTCATACAGAACACAAAATGTGTAAATCATGACAGCTAAGCAAGACTGGCGCACAGCACCAGTGTCAAAACCACTCTAATGGTGTCTTAGACTTGTCTTGATCTCTTCTGTTAATTGGCTGGACCTTTTCAGATTAAAATCATTTTTAATGAACTCAAAAAGCTCTTTTGTAAAACGTGAATGTTAGGTAGAATGGAGCAGGTGGACCCCAAATTCAGGAGAGCAAAGCAAGGCTGAAGAATACCTTCTTTATTTTTTATCACTGAGACAGAGTATGCTGTGCGAGTTCAGACTGGAGTGAAAACAAAGACAGACAAACCAATATAGGCAACCCAAATAATCATCATGCAAGACATTATAGACATAGCTCAAATCAGCTTTCTCCCATTTAGTTCAGTCCAAACAAAAAGGGAGAACAGTCTGAGGGCCTCTGGAGGACCAGTGGAGAATAGCAGCTAGAGACACAGAGTCAGACTGTGAACAGAACCATAACAGTGAAAGTGGAGGGAGGATTCAAACCTGCAGTTTCATCATAGACTAATACCTGGTACTGTGAAAATGAGAAACTGATACAAATTAGTGTATTCAGTTAATTAGGTGCAATTTGATACCTGATGCTAGTGCAGTGAACCTCACACATATGGAAGGTAATTTACAAATGTCTTTGAGCCATGTCTTATGTCATCCTCATTCTGTGTGTGTGTGTATGTGTTTGTGTGTGTGCGTGTGTGTGTATATGCTTGTGCTATGTTGCCTTTAATGTGCAAGAGACTTATCAATAGCTACTGGTTAATCACTACAATATCTAGGTTAAATACAGATCACCACTGTGTATGTACTTGTTTGCATGGGTGTACAGTACACAAACAAAGATACACAAATAACCAACACAATAACTAGGCTAAATACAGCTTGCGTGTGTGTGTGTGTGTGTGCGTGTGTGTGTGTGTGATTAGCCCTTGCTTAAAAATACCTGCATGCCACTGTGTGTGATCACCTCATAATACTTGGGAGTGTGACTAATCTAAATTTATCCATCAAAAGCTACTTGTCACCTCACAGTCATAGAATCATTCACTGGCTACTGTGAAAGATGATAAGTCTGTGTGTGTGTGTGTGTGTGTGTGTGTGTGTGTGTGTGTGTGTGTGTGTGTGTGTGTGTGTGTGTGTGTGTGTGTGTGTGTGTGTGTGTGTGTGTAAGACAGAAAAAGCTGCGTTCACTCACCCTGCGTTTTCCCTGAATCGTTACATTGTCATCTATAAATACCTTGTTAAATGTGTCACACCTGTTAATGAGAATAAGTAGCCATTTCAGCATCAGCTTACATCCACATAGTTAATAAGGAGGAGTTTTTGACCACTAGTGGCACTTTAAAGCTTTGTTCAAATTGTGTTTACATTGAAATACGTTTTTAAAAGGCTTTCGGACTGAATAACAGAATTAAGAAACAACAGCAGCTCTTCCAGTGTGTCCACCCCTAAAATAGTAACACAGCTGAGTGGTTCTTTTGTAAATCATTTGCAATCAAACCCCATTAACTGTGAGTTATTTTCTTCAAAATGATGACCTCATTAGTAGTCATTTTGTTTTGGTTCAATAAGGAAAGCCACGTTCAATATCAACTGTACTGACATGAGGCTGGTCCCCCAGAGATAAGAATGGTGGAGAGTGGATCACATTTGAATTACCAATGTAGTGTAGAATACTGTGTGTATCTCGCTCTACAACTGGAGCTTCAAACTCAATCTGTTAACCTCAAGAGGCCGCAATTACTGACACACCGTGTCTCTGAAAGCTGCTAAATGGATTCACCTGCCCTACAAAGGAGCTAAAACACTGCAGTGCTTTATAAAAATGTGAGTATTGTATAATGATAGCAGTTATTTTTATGGTGCTTACATTTATGATAATTGGTATAGTACTGGTATAACCAGCTTTGGGAAGAAACAGTTTCCAAATTCTAAATTGCTGTTTGAAGAGCCACATAGCTGCCATAAATGAAGCTGAACAGACTGCTTACACTATTTAGTAGCAGGGAAGAGCTCTCCATGGTGCTGATATACAGCTAATGCTTAGCTTTGGGATGTCAGACTGCATCACTATTTTTTTCCATTCAATCAAATACAGAAGAACAAGGTGAGACCATCTCTCCACCCAGTGTCATTATCTATTTGTACAGGGACTGACCCAGAGATGACAGGATGATTGCCTTTAAGACAAACCATCTGTGAGGTTGCAGCATATAAAAGCAGCTGTGTCTACAGAAACCCTTAGTGATTATTTTGATTGCACAACAGCAAGTTGCCTCTAGAGGTGGTGGATTCTCTCTTGGTAAGTTGTGAACATGACAGCAGTAGAAGATGCCCACCATTTGCTAAGCATATTCCACATTCAGTTTGTTTCCAAGCACTTAATTATTTACATTGCTGGGCAAGTGAGTGCTTACCCAGCATGCCCCTGTGTTTTTCTTTTACTTTTTTTTTTTTTGGACTATGTCCAATTACCAGCTTCCAGGATGTCAATGGTCTTGTTAGGGGCCAAGACCCAGGCCCTGCAAGGCCCTTTCACATCTCAAACAAGGATGGGAATCTTCTCCTTCACATTCATTGAGGCTCAACATATCCACGGCTGCTATCCTGCAAAATCATTGTGAGTAAGTTATTGTGAACATAGAGGATGGCTATTTTTCAGATTCTAGTCTGGAAAGGGCGCTGATGGTTGCTCAGGTTTAGCTTTGAAGGGAAGTTGACAAATTCAACCTCTGGAGCACTTAGACATGCACCTCGCCTAGGCTAAGACCAGGCTCCAGACTTCTCAGTTCTTGGGCCTGGTGGTGGTGAATTCCTACACTGTGCCATGAATGCTAGGGCTCCTAGGAGATTGAGAACAATTAGGGAATCAGGTTGTTGCACGTGAGCTGCCAGAGCTTGAGCCGTCCCCTAAAGGCCATGGTGGTTGCCTTCAGGAGGTTATGGTTAGTCCTATGCAGGTGGCAGAGCAAAGACAAAATTGGCAATGGAAGTTCACTGGAGCCAGTATGCATCTTGAATTTGTGGTGGAAGATCCCTCCCTGACGGGGTGTGCACAGTGCACAAAGCACATGGTAAACCTGACCCATGGGTAGACCAGCATATCAGTGTCCTGGAGCTATAGGAAATACTGCTCTCCTTCTGTCATTTACTTCCATAGCTTCAATACCGACACATACTGCTAAGGATGGACAATGCGGTTGCAACATCTTACATTAACAAGCTGGGTGGTCTAGGTTCCCTTCGCCTCTCTCAGCCACAGAATTTCTCCTTTCTCTTGGAGCGGCTGGCATAGTAGATTAAATCCAAAAGCTGGTCTGTTTGCTTTACAATTTGCTCCATCAAACTGTAAAGCAAGCAATGTTCCAGAAAAGGGCACCAGGTAACAAAACACCCACAGCAATGCCTATAGACTTTCATTCCTTTTTTCCTCATTATTAATCCTGGGCAACATATGCAGTTTCAAAACAAAATAGTGTGATATTACCTCTAATTACCAATAGAAACCTGACACAGGGCAGTCTCACCACCCACTACATCAGTCTTGTTTGTCTACCAGATGAGACAGTCCAACTGGAAACAGTGTGAGAAAATGTTGTAATATTTTCCTCTTTGACATTAAGAATTACACCACAGTTGACAGTACACCATTATGAACAGTAAATTAATTAATCCTCTTTAGCCTTTTATGTGGATTGACATTCACCAGCCATTATTCAAACTGTCTGTATGTTGTATTTCATAGCCTGAACTTACAGATCTGTTTGTAAACTAGAATGTTTTTTTTACAGAACAGACCCACACTCACACAAATAAGTTATTTAAAAGGTGTAGGCAGCACATTTCCTGTTGAGGGAGTTGACAACATATTTCTCCAATGGGTACAGTCATCTACGTCCATATTTGGATAACCGCAGTGCACTTCCTGACTAAGTGTTCCACATACATCAGCAGTTAACAAAGGCATCATGGGACAGATGGATGGAGAGAAAAAGAAAGAGAGAGAATGATGCAGTGGTGCATAAACCCACTCAATCCCATTTTTCAAAATGTACATCTCTGTGTTTGTGTGTTTATTAATTTGTTTATCTAGAGCATGGCCCAAACCTGACCTGAAGACTGAAGCCACCAAAACCCCTCAAAATGTCTACCATACTTCCACAGAGTACACGAACATTCAAATTCAAAGGGTTAAAAATGCTTTCAGTGTAATGAGAACACAGTCTAGTCTGCTGCTGTGTCAGTCTATCCATTATGATGAAGTACCCAGGGAACTGACTGGAAACACTAAGCTATGCTACATCAGACAAAGTGGCCAAGTATCTCACATAGCATAACTAATGCTTGTTGTGAGATACATTGCCACATCACATGCACACTGACAAAATCTTTAAACCTCTGCCTACTGATAAAGGATCTCCAACACATTCAGAACAAAGTTCACAAATGCTCTCCACAAAGTCACCCACAACTATAAGTTACTGTTACTGTTGCTACACCTACACCAATCTAGCACAGCATGTATGCAGTTTACAATGATAACTGGAGCAAATTTAACTCTCAAAATCCTTAGTAATTTTTGAAACAACGAGTCCTTGACTTCAGACAGTAGTAAACAAAACTGAGCTTCTCATTTTTAGTCAGTGACCAATGATTTTGTCAACTGAAATGATGACTGCAGCTGGCAGATTTTATTAGCTGTCGTTAGTTTTCTGACCAATATTAAGTCTGTTGGTCTTTAGGATGCTCCCTCTTGGCTTTGGAAGCAACACTGGATTACTACTGTTGATAACTAGTTAGCCAGGCATGCTAACATTTGCAGCTTACATTAGAACAGATAAACAAACTGATGAATCCCTTCCATATACTTTCTCTCTTATGCTTTTAGTTTTCCAAAGGCTTAAAAAATACATGGCCCTCTACCCTCTTGAAATGCCAAGTAGTCCATCCCCTTTTCTACATCCCACTGCACGCTGTTTGAGCATGTTGAAAAATCCCAAGCTTGACAGGCCTGTTGTTCAGTTGCTGAGCAATGATTGGACAATTTTATTTATGGACAGTACTCTGGTGTATAAATCTGCACAGAAGCACCCTCTTCATTTTCTGATATTTTATTTATTTTCATTTTTACAGAGCTTTGTGCAATCATGTACCTATGTAGGGTGACCTCTGGACATGGATACAGACATAGGCACAAGTATTATCTACTTAGCTCAGGCCTACATTTCACACATTTGCAATGTTGAAAAGCCTCTGGAATAGTTTTTCCACCATTTTGGGGCACTGCAACTCTCAGTAAAAACCTTAAACAAGTAACAATAACCAATAAGCAAAACATTACAGCTTTAATTAGAGCAAAATGACCGCAAAATAACCCTAAAAAGTACCTGTGTTATCCTTTGATCACTGCAAGAGAACACTTCTCCACCAAAAAATATGGAAAACAAGCACAACACACACTTTCTGTTAAGAATTCAGGATGTGCTGGAGTATCTATTTTTAACATCGGAAAGAAATGGGAGGTGAAGGTATACACAAAGGGGTACAGAAAGAGAGGGAAGGTATTCAGACTCACATCGACAAGCAAGTCAAGACACAAAAGGCAGAGACAGACTAAGATGAAGAAAGAAAGAAAGAAAGAAAGAAAGAAAGAAAGAAAGAAAGAAAGAAAGAAAAAGGTAAAGAAAGAAAGAAACAGAATGAAACCTTAATACATTGAACCAAGGTGCTCAATAAGTAATGAGGCAGAAAGAAAGAGGAATGGAGATGACGACTGGTAACTGACCACAGGTTGAGAGACAATGAAAAGAGATACGGTCTATCCAGCACAGAAAAAAAGAGAAAGAGAAATCTGAGAGTAGAAGTGTGCACAGCAGAGACCAGAGCTATGAAAAAGTGCTAGGCATGTTGGTAGAGACATATTTAGCTTTAAGGAGGGAAGGATAGCATCTGCAAGCTGTCTAACTAAACACATTGCTTTTAGAAGGGAAATGGAGGCATCTTAGGGAACACAAACGATGAGAGGATGACATGCATTAATGAAACAGCTAAATTAAAAAGCACAACAGGGAATATGTCTAATACATTTAAAATAAAACACATTCCTCTTCTGGCTACATAAGCAAAAAACAAATTCACCCAAAGCAATATCCTAAACAAAGTGCTTTCAAAGCAAAAACAGTCAGTAGCTTACCTGATTCTGTGTATTAAGAATCAATTTTACTGACCAAGTATGCTGACACATACCAGAACTCTGACTCTGGAAAAAAGGTGATGTGGTTTTTATGTGAATATATTGAGTGTATATTGAGTTTTCTTTTTGTTTGTTTGTTTTTTTCTTTAACTTAGTGTCTATTGTCGTTACTTATATTGTGTATGACATTGTTTTATTGGTGGATGTGTACTGTTTTTAGTCTGTGTTTATTATGTTGTGTACCATGAATTTTTGTGTCATTTTATCCTAATTTTAGGTTGCTTATTCAACATCTGGCCAGGGACAACAGATGGATATTAGCCTTCTAGACTAACTCTGGCTAATTTAAGGTTCTTTCTTCTGATGATTAATGAACATTGTCACTGTCAAATAAATAAATAAAATAAAAAGTATAAGTAGTCTGCCATATTACATGGCACTGCAAAATGTGTTACATTAGTACACACATTTACTGTAAGCTGATTTAGTATTGAAGTGTTATTGCAAATGAATAGTTTTTAGTGCAAAATGTGATTATTGTTTTACATAGGATAAGGTGGGGGGAGTGAATTTCACCACACTTCTAACCATTTTGCAAAGCATACAACAGGTTAAATTGATTTCCTTTGCTCCAGGCAGTCACTGGTTTAAATTTATCCCAATATGGAAGGAGACTTGAATGTTGATTGACATAAGTAATATGTGGTTATAAATAGGTAGCAGCCACAGTTCTGAAAACTGTGGCTGGTGTCCCAATCCCAAACTATATACCAATTTTAACTGTGTTTTGAGAATGCAGGTCTTTACTGTGCTGTGAGAAAAAGTTATGTGTACTTAAAAAGGCCAGTTTGCTGGCCATCAACACTATCCCACAGTACATTTGACAAATTGATTGGAAGAAACAACAACTTCCCATCACCTTATTAATGTGGGGTACCTGCTGATGGTATGGTTCTTTAATACTCATAGAACACTGGATAACATGAGGTCTTTGAAGTAGTTTATTGCTGTGAATAACTAGTAGTTTATTGCTGTGAAAATGCTAGCATCTGAAGTTTACAGTTTCACCATAAGCATTGTCAATCAATAGCAAAAGGTAACACACACCTGGAATACTCATACAGATACATTGGTGTGTTCTAACTGTAAAGTTACTTAAGGTTGCAATAGTGATATAGATGAATATAGATATACTCACACTGTCAGACAGGTGGAGACAACAGAGAAGACAAAGTGATAGATATGACAGAGAGAGGCAGAGGGAGATAAAGTTGGAATGACTAAAATAGAAAAAGAGACAGAGGCTGGGGACAGGGAGGTGGAAAAAGAGGCAGAGTTGGAGGGAAGAGAGGTGACTAGGGAAAGAGAAAAAACTGACGAAATCCTTGTTTGAAATGTCCTAGGCTGTAAAGAGTTCAACATGTAATCGCTATACACCTCACTGAGTGTGTGGGGGAACTGTGTCCTTAATACTACAAATAAAAGTTCACTATATTGAGTTCTGTTTGTATTATATTTCTAAAATACATACAGATACTGTTTATGTAAAGGCTTTCTGATGGGCTGGAGTAAAGTAGTTAATGCTGGATATCAATAGTGCCTCAGCCTACAACATAAATTTTGGAAAGAATGTTTTACTCGTTAGTAGGGATAGGTATCAAGAACCAGTACTAAATTGGTTCCGGTTCCTGACTGGTCAGTTTGGAAATACTGATGAGCCACTGGACAAACTATACTGCTATTGGTATATATGTAACATTAATTCATTCTAACACAGATGGTGTAGGTGGCAGTAATGCACCTTAATGCTGGTTGCCACCTGTCATAAAATAGAAGAAAGAAGGTACAGCTGCAGGTGTCTCCTCGGTGACTGACTAGGGTGAGTCTGAGACAGAGCTGCCCAAAGGAAGAGAGAGTCAGGCTCCAAGATAACGTTATCTTCTGCCTTCTGCTTAAAAGTGGTGAATTTACAGCTCACAGCAACTTAAAACAATATAGTCTCTGGCTTTTGCTTGATATCTAGTGTTGGTAAAAAATGTTGCCGACACTAGATATCACCATGATTTCACCTATTAAGCTCAGAGGGCTAACTTGGCTTGTTAACTATATTACGTGAACGTTGCTTTTTTTCCCCATCGACCAATCCATTGATTGAAGAGTAGGTAAAATTTCAGTCAACCAAGATTTTCTTTGGTTGACTACAGCTCTAATTGTTTTAAAAATAAGTCTGTAGTTATTCCCTCACGACACAGTATTGGTTTTAAGCACTTCGAATTAGCTGTTATGTTCATAAATAAATAACTATTGAATCTTTTCACATTTTTTCAAGTCATGTCTTTAATTTTTGGACCAAATTACGGAGAGTAGTATCAGAGTACCGTATCAAGTATTGGTATTGATAAGCAGTATCGGTATCGATATCAGTATAAATAAAATCCTAACAATACCAATCCCTACTTATCAGACATCCTTGAATGTATTTTGAGAATACTGCATATTACCAGTAACATATTCTTTGTATCTACAGTACTCTGTAAATGAACTCACACTGAGTGAGAGTCACTAATAAGAGGCTAGGTGAGGCTAAGCCTCCTCAGAATGACCATGGAAATATTATGCTGAAGCTTTTTGTGAATTACTTGGCTTGCTGATTGTTATTTGGATGCAATAGCTAACAGGTTATTTTGGTGAGAGAGAGCAAGCAAGTAAGAGAGACAGCTGAGAGACCCAGTGGGAGAGACGTCTCTAGTTACTGATTATAACGACCAACGCAAGTAGTGCTCCAAACGATTCCTGAATTTGTTTTGCCTGTGTATTTTGGTGCCAAGCGCAGCACACACGGTTCAGAGGTGGGAGGAGAGGAAAAAACAGGTAGGGGGTTTATTCAGATGAAGCAGTGCAAAGCGAGTTGCTGGTATTGCTGTGCTGAGAATAGATGTCTGTTTCTGAAGCCATGTCACTCAGATTTTATCAACAAGAGCAAACTAAATTCTTTTAGCAAAAGCACAGAAATAATGGAATAATGCTTAAAATATGAATAAAGTATATTTAATCAAACACTCCCCAGCCAATAGATGCATTTAAATCGGCACAAAAATATAAAGTTTGATGTGGTTCAAGCAGTAGTCTGCATTGATTTATAAATGAATATGATTGATTCTGATGGTATCTGATGTCCACAGCTGCTTTATGCTGTATGAAAAGCTTCTCCTTAAGGTCATTTAATCTCTGCAGCCATCTGAAGGCAGCAGGACACACATCTTAATTAATCTGCAGCCTGTTTACACTTCACAAATTTGTTTCTCCTTACTGATTTCTCCAAACCTTTTGCCAGCATATTTGGGAAGCACTGATCAATATTTTCAATTGTCTTTAATCTTCTGTAATCTGAAATGTCATCACTGGCATAAAGGAATGCAGAGAGGGAAAACCAGCCTCTGTCTGTGTCCCTAACGTCACTGTCTCTGTCCATTTTTGTCATCCATCAGTGGTTTCTAGCCAGGCTGTAGGGGTCTCAGTATAAAAAAACAAGTATGGCTACCCTCACATCCTGTTTCACACACTCCATTTCCTACTGCTGCCTACGGTGAGAGAACAACACAGAGACGGAGAGAACACCCAAGAATTTTTAGAGAGGAAGTGAGAAATAATATGAGTATGTGTACTGTGGTGAGGTAGATAGAGATAGATATTCACTTCCTAAACAAAACATAACTCAATCCTGAGAGGCATTCTTTGTAAGATCGCATAACAAGAAGAAATGGTCCTAATAGAGCAGGAACATGGAGAAGCTTTGTCTGTTTAATATATAACTTCATGTTTGTAACTTATTACTGTGTTAGGATCAGTAAATCTTCCTTTGTTTGGAAGGAAGATCAAACCATAGGAAGTAGTACATGCTTTCTTGCAGTACATTCAAATAGAGAAAAAAATCTCCTCCATGGTCCAGACTTTTGCTTATATATTTTTTTTTTTCTTTTACCCATGTGCGCTTTAAAGACTGTTATTGATATGTATGGTTATTTATACTGTTTTCTATTTAAGTCTTACTGCACTGACAGTGTTTGTGGGTCAGTGTTTGGTAGAAACACACACATTTTGAAATATGCTACTTATGGTCAGATTGTTTATATGGAGGTATTCCAGTGGAGTGTAGTGGTATTTGTAGTAGTATTAGCATTGCATTCATTCAACACTGATGTACTCACAATGGATGCAGCAAAATCAGAGATATATATTTTTTTTCCCTCCTTGCACTCTTCTTCCCTGTCAAAACCTGGTGCCTACATCACTCACAATTCAACCTGACCACAGACAGTTCAGTTAGAGATTTGGGTATGTTATGGTAATGGCAGTTGATGTAGCCTCAAGCAGATATGAAGAGTGAGCTACAGAGGTCTGATGACCTAATTTCTTTCCTAATTTCTAACTACACACCACCCGCTTTTTTTCATTTTCAAACTTGTAGCCCAAACGCACTTGAGGCAGTTTATCAGACTTTGCACAGCTCCCTCTGGAGCCACAAAGGCAGGCATTATACATTTTCTTTTTTACACATACAGTATAGTAGTACTCCTCTAGACCTGTAAACAGACTTTGATGTGTAAAATAAGTGGAGCTCCCCTTTCAGGGAAAAAAACTACTTTGAGCATTTCTTGATAAAAGTAGCCTTTTTATAATGTTTAGCAATGTTTGTTGATTATTAAATTATCATATTAAACTATTGAGAAAAGGAGGCCGTACAGAACAGAGATAACATATTTTTCCCTCTTTCTCATTTTTTCAGGTTTTTCCATCTTGGAGGTCTCTTGGAGGTTTGTTTTTTTGTTTTTTTTCTACAGTTTTTACAAATCTGTCTGCACTATAACTATGTTTCCCCAACTTCACTGCTGTAAAACAAACAAAAAAAATAATTGGTACATTGCTTTAAAGAACTTTTGGTTTCTTTCAAGAACAAACCTTGATTCAAGCCCTCTTTCTGTTTCTTTTTTCAAAGTATTTTTTAAAGCAAACATATCAAATATCATGTTAAGCTGCATCTGTTTACATCTTACGTTGGTTATCTGTGGCAAGCTGAGAGTGTGTGTTCTCTGCTGACCAAGGGAAAACAAAAATAAAGCATCGACCACTTTGGAAGTGTTCAGAATGATGAACAACTGCACACAAACACAAAAAGAAAGAGAGAGAGAGTTTAAAGCATGACTAACTAAATACCTCAGGGTACGTGCCTTATGTATTTTCATTCCCCCTTATGTATAAACGACCCCCTCCCCTCTGCTTTCTCTTCTTCCAGTTTATCTACACATTCTCCTCCTCTCCTCTCTTCTCCTCTCCTCTCCTCTCCTCCTCCCCACACCTATTATCCCAGAGGGCCAGAGGCGAAGCAGGGGGAAGAGGTTAGCTTGGTGACCCAGGCCCTGCTGGCCATCGGCAGGTCTCGGCTGCCAAACTCCCCCCAGGGATCAAGGCAGTCTTTCAACTCTCTGGGAGAGAGAACACACATACACACATGCAGAGACGCACACACACACAACCCAGTGAGATTATCACACACACACACACACATGCACACACTCACAAGCTGCCAGAGAAGGAGGTAAGGGGGAGGTTAACGGAGGAAAGAGGGAGATGAGAGGAGTGCAAAGGAGAGTAAAAATGGCATGTGATTGAAGAAGAAAAATAGGAAAATGAAGGGAAAGGGAATATGGGATGAAAAAGAAATGAAAAATGGCAAGTGAAATAAAGAAAGAAAAGGAGTGTACACATACAGAGAAAAGGAAGGTAAAAGGAAAGGAGAAACAGGAGAAGCAGATGGGGGAACCAGGGCAAGTCCATTACAGAAAAACAAAGTGAAGAAGGGACAAAAAATGGAGATCAAAAGAGAAAAAAGAGGGAGAGAAAATGGGACTACATCTGTACCTTACAGGGCATTTCTGAAGAGGGTGATGAAAAGGTCAAACCCATCCGTCCACCCAGTCATCCATCTACTTCCAGCTCACGTCCTCTCTCCACCCCCACCATCCGTCAATCCATTCTGAACTCCTTGTACTTTCAGTCATTCATTCATCCCTCTCTCCATCTCCTCCCTTTTTATCCATCCCTCCTTCCCTCCATCCATCCATCAATCCATCCTTCCAGGCCTCCATTCATCAAAGTGAGTAGGGGACAGAGGGAGACTTGACTTTGACTTTGATCTGTTTTGCTGAGCGGTTGAGGGCACAAACACACACACACACACACACACACACACACACACACACACACACACACACACACACACACACACACACACACAAGTGTGATCCAGCTCTAAAGAGAGCATTAGTTGAAATCGCTCTCAGAAGCTCAAGGGTTGCGGGTTGAATTCCCCCATCGGCGTACAGGCCTCTGAGTGAACTCCAAAGCAGTGAAATGTGTGGCACTTTGTTCATTAAAAAGATAAAACAAACAGAGGCTGGTGTTTGATCTCTCTCAGTCTCTCCCTGTCTGCGTCTGCATCTCACTCTCACTCCCTGAAGCGATGACGGTACCTTAAAAAAAAAACAAAAAAAAACATGCTCTATCTCGCGACTTCTCTCGCTTTCACCCTCGGTGTGTCTCCACATTCACTAGAGAGATTGATTGACAGGTAGTGAAAAGAAAGATGAACCAGGTGAACTGAAACTCACATAAACACACGCGCACACCCGTGACGAGTCATACATGCCGAATATATTTTCTATGTAAGCCTGCCTATTTGTTCTCCTTTGTGTTTAATGTCACGACTAATTTAAGCAGCTATTTTTCATCTGTGCCACTCACTCAAGTTCATTAAAACTTGTTTTATTACAGAATGAAATTCATTTTTATTTTTAAAAATGCCCCATATTAATTTCTTTCCTCATAAACATCTAATTTGACTTTTTTTTAATTATTATTGTTGTTATTATAAGTAATCAATTTATTGTCTGCACCTCTATAGCTACAGTGCACACTAGCAGCTAATACAGCTTGGTCTTCTATATGCAGATTTTCCATGATTTTATATCTATATAATATAATATATGAAACTTTAGGGTAAAAAATGGGGCTCAGTTAGAGCCCACCACTTGCTTACTGACTCCATTATAACAATTGCCTATCAATTAAACATAGTCTATATTTATATAATTGTATGCCAAATTATATAGTCCCAAATTAGACTTGTAAAATAAATTGTTACAAACTTCGTGTTTTTCCAAAAAATGTCCTAAAACATGTGTAGTACCACTGACATGCCATATGTAAACATTTCTGAGTAGTCTAACTTATTCTTAATATAACAATATATAACATGCCTTGCGAAGACATTTGTGAAAATAACATAAGCCTCTGAATGAGAAGAGTAAAAACTAAGCAAAAACACCCAGTAGGAGAGCTGAAAGGGTGACATCTGTGGAGGACTATAGAGTGATTTACAACCTACAGACACCATGAGAACCATTAAAAAATTCACATTTGTGTTTTACAGTAATCCGTTAGCTCAAGGTCAATTGTCAGTGTTGAGTTCCTGATATTCCTGTGACAAGAATAACTGTATATGAGAAATAGAGTTGAGAGAGGTTAAAGGGATCCTTTTGTCAAGAGAAGTCAATTAAAGGAGACAAGGACGTGTGGTATACTTTTTAAAAAGTTTTTTTTAGAGTAAAATTAGTGGATAATGTGCTGTGAACATCTTCTACCTGAAGCTATGATTATATCTCAGCAAACACTCTTTATATGCATGTGTGTGACATTTGTTACGGTCAAAACAGATTTCACTTCCGCCTAAGGCTTATGAGTGTATTGCTTTCACACACACAATCTGTATCTTATCTTCCATCGTCACTTTGATTGTTCCAGTAGGGTTTTTGAGAACATAGCATCAAGGTTAAAATTGATTTTAGCTGTAAATTACATCTTTCACATATATACTGATAGATTGTTTCTTGACTCTTCATTCGCCCACCTTCCGCCTTCCAATTCCCCCTTTCTTTCTTCTCCCTACTTTCTCCCTCTTTCCCTTCCTCTTGCCTCTTTCTAGCTGAGTTCAGCAGTCAGCCACATCCCAGAGGGACGTATCGAGGTTAGAAGATCTAACAGCCAGCTGAAGAGGGGAAAAGAGAGAGAGGGCATGGGGGAGAGGGAATCAGCAGCACAGTGTCAGGGGGTAGGGAGGTTAGAGGTGGATTTCTTACAGAGAAAAGCCTATATGAAGATGACAAGCTGCCATATCTCAGCCTGGAAACATTATCAGAAAGAAAAGAGATGATGAGAAAGGAAAAGTGGGTGAGAATGAAACACATGCAGGGATTTATTAACAAAAAAGGAGAACAATGTAACCACTGGTTAAGACCAAAGGCTCTGCTGATTCTTACTGGAACTGCCAAATGGGGCTAGCTTGATTTCCATAGTAGAGCCTAATTAAACAGTCAAATTGGGCCAAGCTGTCTTCCATGGTACATTCACACTGAGTTAAAACAAGACCCCCTGGTTCCCACTACCAGGCCAAACAGGACCTAACTAATTTCCATGGCAAAGAGAACTAAAAAGACCACGCTTGGGATCCACTACAAGGTCAAACAAAGTTAGCATGGATCCTGGGATTAAGCCAAAACTAACGCTAATATAGTTTCTAGAACATCTCCATTTCGACCACAAGACCAAGCTAAGGTAGACTTGCAGCAGGCTAACTTCAACTTTATATAATCTCCAAGAAAATTTAGTTTAAAGTGGCCTGAGGATAGGTGCTCAAACTCCTTATGAAGTGGATGATCTGAAAAGTTAGTGCAAGAATCACTTTTACTGATGATCCGCTACAATAAATGTCTTGAGGCTGTTGCAACCCAATCACCTTGCTGGCCACCTCTGACCAGATCCAGCCTGTTCTTATTTACCAGACTAATACAAGAATCAGTGAAACACTGATAAAATAGTCATGTGTAAGAACACTGCACACCATGAGGAAATTCAAACAAACGCTGCTGAACATTTTTATTGTAAGTTTGGTATTTGACTCTGTTTAGTAAGAAGTAAGAAGTTTTAGTAAGCAGTTGCAAGAAAAACAAAACCTTTTTATTACAAGCCTCCAATTCGTAATAATTAAGCAAAACCATTAAAAATAAAATAAAATAAAATAAAAATAAAAATCTTACCTTCTGAGATGTAAAAGCGGATAACACTCTGCTTCAGGAATCACATGTTACCGTGGCGATAACATCATGGATGAGGGTGCAGTCCAAAATCTTCTGTCAGTTCTCCCTCTCTAAGAAACAAGAGAAACATAGAGGAATAGATATTCAATACTTATGTCTCTCAATCAATCAACAAATTCAACAAAGAAAGAGAAGAACACAGTATTTTAGACCATATAAATGGCTCTTGGATACCTTTGTATTTTTTCATCTTCATTGGCCTACATTACAGCACAGTAAAGGTGTTCATGGTTCTCTGGCATTGCAGACAGCTTAATTATCAATAAACTGCTTGGTTGGCCTTTAACTGAAAGCTAAAGAGCTGCAAGTGTGCACCACTGAACCAAGTGGAAGTGTGCTAAGTTGACAGCACACATCCTACAGACTGATCTCCCCACACAGGAAATCTGCCCTCACATGCTGTTGCTACTGGATATCAATGACTTGAACAACCCTGGCCATTGATCCAAATATATCCCCCTTCCTTCCTTCCTTCCTCCCTTCCCTTCATCCTTCCACCCTTCTTTGCTTTTTATCCCATTTTCCCACTTGGATTTTTTTTCTCCTCTCCTTGTTTTTTTCTCCTCTCCTGTCCATGGATCACTTCTTTCCTCCAACCCTCCCTCCCTCCCTCCCTCCCTCCCTCCCTCCCTCCGCTTTCAGCTTTCCTCCTTCAAAGGATAGAGGACACAGCTGAAACAAAGGATGCTTCTATACCAGCTGAGCCAGCAGGATGGAGAGAGAGAGGGAAGGATCAAAATGAGGCAAGGAGGAAAAGAATGAGGGCAAAGAGTAAGGTGGAAGGGAGGGTGAGTAGGACAGAACTAAAAAAGTGAAGAGGGAGCATGGGGATGGCGAAAGCGAGAGAAGGAGAACCTGAAGATGGAGAGGGATGTTACCGGAAAAAAAAGAGGCAGAGGCAGAGGCAGAAAAAAAGGGAAAAGTGGACGAATGTGAAAGTGAAAAGATAGATGCAGAGGAGAGTTAGAGATTGCTCTCACATCAATAGTAAGGGCTACTTGGTGTCTGGTATCAGCACCATAACACACACACACACACTAAGAGTTATCACAGTCAGCCAATAATGAATCTGCCTAGAGCAGCACAAACACATGCACTCCATTTTATCACATGCAGAGTATCTACCTTTCCTAAATCTGCCCAATGGGTTGCTGTCACATGTCACTGTCTATACACAGGATATTCATTTATTTATTATCGTGATCTTAAAGACATCACAGCATTGGTGTAAAAAGTTAGTGAAAAGCTTCTACATATCAGACTCTACTCTAAATAGATAGATGGATAAGGGTTGTTATTTATTAATTCCTCACTCTCAATATGACCTTGGACATAACTGAGAAGCCATTACTAAAATATATGATGGTAAAAAAGGAGTCTCTTTGTCAGCAAATCCGTCAGGGGCAGCAAAAGTGATTGACTGGTGTTAATATGCAGGACCACAGCCTGTACTGCATGAAAGGGCATGAGCTTTATGTCCAGCGGGCACTGCAGGAAAAAGACATTCAGCATATACTGTATATTCAGCTGCCTAACGATGTTAGTTTAGCTTTTAGGAACATGCGTTGCCTCCAAATGATGCAAATTATTGAATGACTGATTTAATGAAAAAAAATCTTGTTTGGTACCTTCTCTAAATATTGCTTTATTTATGAACTTCTTCTACATTTTAACATTTTTTGTTCCACCCTGAATTTGACCCCAAAAGAGAACACAACTAAAGCCTTACTCGCACAGGACTAGTATTACCTGGGGACTTCATGTGATTTAGAAATTACCCCTCCACGTCTGTGCATTTGCATGGGATAAGCAAAGTCTGTACTTTACTCGGATTTACTCACATTATCCCCCTGGATATGATTAAAAATGTCAAGGCTCTGTGTAACATCAGCTTCCTGTACACTATTTTACTTTTTCATGCTGCCATGCATATCATCAATCTCATCATTTTTTGAGATTTCGTTCTTCTGATGGATTTGAGCTTGACTCTTTCTGTGAATGGATCTCCATGCTGTGTAGCAAGATGAGCCTCCTGAATTAGCACCCAAAATGCCATCAATACTTTCATTTATAATTTACACTGCAGCACACATTATTATCGACCAGGAAAAAAGCAGAAAAAAGGCACAGAGAGAAACAAATAATCTTGCTAAAATAAAATAATAATAATAATAATAATAATAATAATAATACAACCCCAAATCAACAAGATGCCAATTCGCCCTGGACTAATATTATCACATGACCTCTGTGTTTGACGAAATATGGTGGCAGATTTGCATGGGATTACAATACCAGATGACCCCTGCAATTATTCCAAATTACTAGAGGTCCCCAGGTAATACTAGTCCTGTGTGAGTAGGGTTTAGGACTACAAAATGAGAAAGTGTTCCATTTTTGTTCCAAGCCTGTTATGTAACTCCAGACCATACATTTGTTGCAGCGGCTATTTACAGACACCAACAGACAGACAAATAAAAGTAGAAAAGTCATCAATCTAATCACATTTCGTCTATTTATCCCACCTCACTGTCTATATGTGCTTGAAATATAAAGATTTTATGTCTACTAAGTCAACAGCAGCATTAAAATTTGTTGAAATCCACAACAGCACAAAAGTCATTAAAGTTGCACCAGACAACAGCGTTACATAAACTGCGGGTCAGTGGTTGGTTTCTTGTAGATTCCGTACAGTATGTGAAAAGACAACTGGTGCAGGATTGCATCTCCATGGTGCGACTACATTTACTCAGTTTTGGTGTGGACTTTGTAAGAGTACATGTATCCTGGGGTGAAATGCCATAGTAACATTTCTCAACACGGGTTCCTGATGATGACGAAAGCTTCGAAGAATCCCCACATGAAATAAGACTCTCTATTCTGTCCACAGAAAAAAAGTCTCCTAAAAAGAATGACTGTTTTCAATTATTCAGTATCTTATGTAACTCCAAACTATGGAAAGCCGTAACTAGGCTGCATAGCCACAGGAATCCTGCTGAATTACAGCTTGTTTATTCTTTATTTTAGAGTTCACAGCATGGACAATGTGTACAGACTCTACAGATGTTTCTCATAGTCAAAAAGAGGAAGTTTGCCAGTCGTCACAACATGATATTATTCACAGTGTAACAAAAGGTGCATGGTCGCACAGATTTTCCCAAATGGAACCATATTTAACAAAAAGAAAATAGCCCTTTATTCTGCTTGAGAAGACTATAAAGTAAAATGATTATTTTCTCAGTTAATTGAGTGATTTTTTGGTGTATAAAATGTCGAGAAATTGTGAAAAATGTTGATCACTGTTTCCCAAGATGGAACCCAAAATGTGTTGGTTTGTCCTGACCAACAGTCTACAACCCAAAGATATTCATATTACTGTCACAGAGAACTAAAGAAACCAGAACATTTTCACATTTAAGAAACTGGAACCAGAGAATTTTAGCATTTTCTCTTAAAAAAAAATACTTAAAAATCAATTGTCAAAATGGTTGGCAATTAATCTTCTGTCAATCGACTTATCAACTAATTGTTGCAGCTCTACTTCCAGTGAGACCACAAATCCCAACGTAACATCACAAAATATGACAAAAGAATGCAAATCTACAGCAAGTAGACATGAGGAGTTGATCTTTTTGCTTGATGTGAATCATGGATTTTTGATGTAGAGAAACTCTTTCGTATTAGTGAACATGGTTGTGCTCTGGCATCTGTCATCCCCACATCTGTGTGTGCCGCAGACCATGTGTGTGACCAGTGTCACACACATGCTCTCTCTCTCTCTCTCTCTCGACTGCACTGAGCTATTTGTAAAACACATTTTAGTTCAGAAAACATCTTAAAATACATTTTTTTAAAAATTCCCCGATGCTTAGGCCCAGCAGGGGGTCAACTTTGGCAGGCCACCGGGCTTGCAATACACTGGTGGAAACCCTGGATTAAAGAAGGATCTAGATTTGCACAGAAATGCTTTCTTTGATGCCTGCTGTAGACAGTTATGGCCATTGGTCCAACATTTTTCACAGCTTAGACTTCAAAGACTAGAAAATCCTTTGTTGTCACAATAAAATATGTTTGTAAAGGTTTGGAGGTTTCTCTCTATCCATTACTTTCAAAAGGACTTAGTTACTACAATATGCTACTTGAACAGTACTTTACTGTCTTCTATTTTTAAAAAAGAGGAAAAGCATTGTTTTAAGTCTATGAGTTCCCTCGGGTGATATTTCCCTTCAGTCATCAAACAGAAAAACCTGCCGTATACCTGCACACCTGGAACACACACACAAAGATTAACACATGAACATACACATATTTAAATCCTCCTGGAGACACAAATAGAAATGCAGTCGTGTCCATAAAACAAAGAAAATAGCTGCCATTCACTACAACCATTAGCTGCCATGTTTTTACACGGCATTATGGGAGTGGAATACATCATACATGCAGGAGATAAGCAGACATTTTGCATTCAGTATTTGATATATAAATTACACATGCCAACCTACACCACCAAGACACACCAGCACACATGCATACGTACGCTATATGGATGCCAAACATGTGATGTCCTTATGGATTCAAATCTCTAAAGCTGGTTTGGTGTACATTTGCATGTTTGTAAAGCTGCTAAGCATAAGAAACACCATGTTTATGTGAGTGTGTGTGTGTGTACATATTTGCGTAACAGTTGACCGAGTCCATACATAGAGAACCATTGCCAGCCAGCCAGCCAGCAAGTCACTCGTCTGAATTATTGAAACAGGTCAGTAAGCAGGAAAACAGCGTCTGTGTGTGTGTGTGTGTGTTTACAACTGTCTGACTGTGTGTACAGCACTGCACTGCAGCTTCACATCTTAAGCTTTCTGTTCAAGCCAGCACTGCATAGGGGGAATTAATGGCTGTACCCAAGATCATAAATAGATTTGTTCAAAGTCTTGCGAGGTGTGTTTCGATCAGCTGGGTGGTTTCCTGAACATGGAAATCTATCAGACGAGCACAATCAAAGGAGCCTTTAATGAACTGATTACTATTGTGCAAGGTCTTTGCTGTTAAATAGTATTGGTCACAGTTAATATAGTTAGATAACACTGCTCATATTTCATGAAAAACATACTTTACACCAATTAACAGCAATAAAATCATGACTTGGACTGGTTTAAAAAGTGCTAATTAAAAAGCACACTTTTTGAAACATTAAGTATTTCAGTTGACAGATTTTCTTTGTATTTCGCCATTTCTTCAAACGCTCCCTTGAATTTGCAGGAAGAATCAGAACATTTTAATATCTTCTTCCTGTTCTGTTTTTTCCTCCTAACAATAGCAGCAGATACAATAAATAGTGTTGCAGAGTCACCGAGGCTAACCGATGTTCCTAGATGAGATAAATATAAAGAAAGGTAGACGGAGCCTCTGATCTGTGCTGCTGTAATATTTACCAACCAATGGAACAGATGCACAAACAGTGCATCTGTTCAACGGTGCCTGGGAAAAAAAGAAAAAAGGAATAATGTTCTTTTAATACAAGCTGTTCTATTTTGATTTTTGCTTGGATCCACTCAGGTGTTCAATCATCAAATGAGACACAGAACAATTACTGTAGAGCAATGTTTTTTAAGATAAATAATATTTGTTAAGTAGTGCAACAGTACACTAACAAATCAAACAATAATTAAGATATCTGGTGAACTGCACAAATCAGATTTTTTTGAGGTTGTGAAGCATTGAACTAATCCTCAGAGTTTTGAGCCAAATGAGATTTGAGATAGCATATAAAGTAAAAGATCTGCTTTTACTTTCTCTGTTCTGTTCTGATCTACGCTACACACCAGTGACAGTATGCCTAAATAAATCAATAAATCACTAAATCATGACACTCCACATATCTTTCCTAGATACACATGACATAATGCAACTGTCGTGCATACATTAGAGCGAGGGGTTCAGGAAAGTCAGCGCACATCTAACTATTTCATGAAAAACAAATATTTTTCAGCTTTATCTACAGATGAACAGCTGTGTGATTCCTCTGCAGGAAATTCTACATACTTTGGAGAGTGAAACAGTATCACAACCCCATTTCACGATGGTTAGGATATCATTTTTATGGAGCGGAGTTTGCATAATTTGGATGCATCTTTCTTGACTGAAGAAATGTGCAATTGCATCTACTCTCAGCCCGGAGGCCGTCATTTTATTCACACCATAAAGATGCTGATTGTTTTATATGCATTTAAACGCTTTCTAACCGTATTTTATATATTTTTCATTCTCCAATTTACACCTGTTCTCTTTGTCGCTGCCACCCCCATGCCCCCTCAGTGATAATAAAGATTATACTGCCTCAGCTTAGGTATAGATGAGTGTATATAGTGAACTGAAGCGATGAGTAAGTCTAATGAGATCAGCGGTATCTTCCAGTCAAACCCACTCTGTTGTAATAAAGCGCAATATGGATGCTCCCACACATTTACTCATATTAACTCATGCAGTGGCTCTGAAACAGCACAGAGCTGGTAGTGTTCTACAGAGAGCAGTTATGTAACTGAGGTGTGGTCAATCACTGGTGGTTACACAACTTTGTGCGTTTGTGTGTGTGTGTATATGAGAGAAGGCATTCTAAATTTTAGAAAGGAAAAGTGGCTCACTGCTGTGAAGCCTCAACTTTCACCAACTGTGAAAGTTAAGTCAATGCAAATAAACCCCATGCCTCACACACACACACACACACACACACACACACACACACACACACATACACACTCTCGCCAAAAACAATGGCATTACTGTAGAAAGCACATCAAACACTAGCTGTGGCTATGTTCAAATGCAATTCAGTTATGCAGTGACTGGCTAAGTGCTGATTTACATATTGTTAGAGTACAAGTGTGTGCTTTGGATTTTGAAAACAGAAACAAACTGACTCGGACAAGGCGATAGATATTATCTCTGGCTTTGCAGTGTTTTAAAAACTGCATTGGAGACAAACCAAAAAAATTGGCAAGACTTCATTATTTTCTTTAAATGCTTTTCCCACCGAACCACATTGCAATGACTTCTTCATTTCAACACAGTTTTTAATACATAACCAATCAAATTGCTTGTCTGACCTTCAGTTAACTCAGACTCTACAGCCACACTAGCGGCTTAATGAGACCGCGATGCTCAAGAAAACACTTCTATAGATAAACCGCAGTATTGGACAAATTGAAAGTCTAACCTGATGATGATGGTGCTAGATGAAAAGTTAAGGGAGCACCATAGTTCACAGAGACCTTGAATGGTGGCACCAAATTGCACGGTAATCCATACATCAGCTGTCAAGACACTTCACTCAAACCACAAATGTCGACCTGCAAATGTCGCTAGATGAAAAGTCAGTAGGCATCATCCTGTGGGGACCATGAATCACTGTACAACATTTTGTGCCACTCGATAAGGGAAAATGTCTGACACTCATCTCTTACCATAAAATGAGGGGGTAAAAAGGTAAAAGCAGTGACAGAAGGCCGCAATCTGTGTCTCACTCCCCATTATTTACAGCCTTACGTTGCGCTTTTATTTGATATTACATAGCTCATTGCAAAAATGTCAACACCAGATGACAACATAGCATGTGTGTGTGTGTATGTTGTGGGGGTGGGGGGGTCTCTCCAGCTGGACTATCTTTCATCTCTGCATCTGTCATTCTTTTTCACCTCATTCCTCCGTGTCTGTGACTGCTGCCCACCCCTCCTCTCTCTCTCTCCACCTATCCATCTTTCCATCCATCTCTGCCCACCCAACTCCCTTCCCCTTCCCATCATCCCTCTGTACATCTGGCTCTACCCACCCACTGCGCTGCGCCGTCATGGTGGGGACCCCATCTGCCTCAGAGGAGAAGAGCAGAATCAAACCCCTCTTTGTATTTCATGTGTCAAGATTTAAAACCGCAGTTACAAATCTAACTAGCAGTTATGGGCTTTATTTTCACACTCATCCTGAACAAACTCAGCTCTCGTCGACATATTTTACAAGGATGCCACTGTTTCCAAATGCTAAATCACATTTACACTTGAGTTATAGTATTTAATTAGGATGTAAATGCCCAAGTTATTCTGCGAATGCATCCTACTTGTCATTTAGCTGCAGCAAAGAGGGATGGATGAGGGAGATGAGCAAGACAGAAGGAGAATGATACAAATGGAGAGTGCAGGGAGGTAAAAAAAAAAAGAAAAAAACAGACTGGTGAGCGAGTGTGTGTGTGCATGAAAAGAAATACTGTCTCTGCTGTCTGTCTGTCTGTCCAGATGTCAAACTCGCACACAAATCCACATAGTAAAGCAGGGTGAAAGAATTAGATTATGTGAAGTTAGGTGACAGAGAGAGAGAGAAAACAGTAATTACAGAAACAGAGAAAAAGGGGTTTAAAGTCTATCGCTAAGGCTAGCCATAGCTATCCAACCAGCTATCTTTTCCTTGATCTATCGCTCTTTCTTTAGGTGTTGTGTTGTCTATGTCAGAGAGTGCAGCAATGCAAAGCAAGAATACAGAATCCAATAACTACAGTTTAATTGTTGTTTTTTTGTCTGTTTTGTAGTTACTGCAAATTTTACATGCTGTCTTTATGGAATATTTACATATCTATGGTAAAAAACGTTCATATACTGAAACAGACGCCAAAACAGCCAGATTTCAGTCTGGCTACAGTGTTTTGGCTCTACAGGGCAGTGAACATATAAAGTATGTGATCATGTATGCAGAGGCTTATTGCTCCACTCCACTATCAGACAAATAAGCTCTGAACTCCCAGTGCCCCCTTAAGCGTATAATCCTATGTTATATGCAATATGAGAAACACAACGGTGAGTAAGGTTATCCTCTACCTGGAGATTCAGAGCCCTGTGGCCATACATGCTTCTCCTCTTATGAAGGCACTTAACTGCACTAACTGGCGGGCCCTCAACTCCAGCTGAATGACAAAAGGGGCATTCAAGCTACATCGAATCTACTTTCATTAAACCACCTTCCACTAATGGCTTCATCAAAAAAGACAAAAACAGAGGCTGAGAATGTCAAAACTGAAAGAAAACAGAAGCGAGGCAAAGAACGTGGGATCCCAACTCTTTAAAACTTCAGCATCACTCCTACACAGATGCACATTCAGCACCGACACACTAGTAAAGTTGCATTCAGTGCAAGCGGGGCTTCCTCTAAAATCCCATTGGTAGCGACTTAGCTCCACTTAAGCTCTTTTCACACTAACAGAAGCAGCAAATGGCAGCAAAAAAAAAAGACACACTGCAAAAGGCCACCTTTCTGGTTCTAGAGCCTTTCACAGTGTCCCAATGAAAAAAACCTCTGAACATAACAAAATGCTGCTACACATGTCAGTCTAAAACCTGGAATATTGGATTTGAAGTGCTGCTTTCAAAGTTAAAACTGGTTTTGATGTGTCTACTTCAATTGAATTGAGCGCATACATGTTCCTCTGTGTATCGAAGAGGATTTGTGACACAGAGTGCCTGCAAATGTCAATAACAAGCTATTGTGCGAAATCAAGAACGCACCCTTCACGCAGCTTGTTTTTCTCATTTTGACAGATACAGTAGATACTCTCGACCCACAAGGAAGACATTTTGCTTTCTTTTTTTGCCTCATTTGCATGCATGTGTTGCCTCTTCTTTAACAAAAGAGAAATGCTAAAGCAACATTTTAAGCACCTTCTGTCACAAATCACACCTAATGTCACAAAGTATGCCAGCCTCTGTTTCTATATCTCTGCTTGGGCTGTAATCAACACAGAGCACAGACGGACTCATCGGTTTAAGTGAACATGAGTTTACCAGAGTTAAGTTACGCAGGTCCATGGATTGTGATTACCGTGGATCAGAGCAGAGTTCAGCCTTTTATATTTGGTGGCAGCGCGTTATTAACATAACACAGCTGTTGCTAAGGAACTGGTAAATCACTATCAGACAACTTCATTGAATGACGGTATGGAGGTCATTACTGCATATACAGTATACTGCATATTGTATATACCCTCAACATGGCATTCATTACACTGGAAAGGTTCAGTGATGTAGTTTGTATGTGTTATGTGGGTAATTTCAAAGAAATTCAAAGTAAATAATAAATCTCTGATTTCCTGCTAGAGCTCAGATTGATATTTCTTCTATTATTTATTAGCTACTGACTAATTGGCGCTGGAGAAAAAAAGAGAAATCCTGTCATGTTGGAGGTTTCCATCACCAGCAGAATTAATCATATGGATTTTTTATCTTTACGCTAAAGTAACAAAATAACAAATCTCCTGAGTTTAATTCTTCGTGAGACTATATTTTGGTATCTTACATGTGTTCTGAAAATCTGAGATTCCCTTTGCGAACTAATAACACTAAATGACCACAAGAATATGTGGGAGTGTGGTAGATTGTTGATCAATACCGGTGACTCAACAATTTTTTAGCCAAGTGCTGAGATGTCTGGTTTTCAAAACTCATTCTCCAATACACATTCACTGTTTTGGAACAATAACTTTCCACTCAGCAGAATTACAAGACACTCCAAATCCCTGGATCTCTGCTTTAATTAGCTGCCTAGCTTTGAGCCTTTTTCACACCTCACACAAACACCTGTGCAGATTGTTTGCACATGTGTCGATTTCATACTTGCTGTGGATTTCCATATGCGGTAAGAAAGGTGCAAACAATCTCAGATAAACATCCCATTCAGCAACAGAGAGCCAAGGACACACATCTCATCAAGCGTGCAAACAATACCTCAGTTGGAGCTGCTGTCAACTCCAGATTCACCACCTCAGAAAGAGGTGTGGTGTTGACAAAAAGACAAAAAAAAAAGACTGAGATCTGTTAATAAACCTGATATCTCGCCTCATCTTTTATCAACTTCCTCTATCAGTCAGTCTGACATTGCTGATTTTACTGCAATGTGCTTTGTACAACAAAGCAAAGGTGAAGTGTAGTAGAGCAGGTGTAGCACTGCAGTTAATGGTTGTTTTCATTACGCATTCATCTATCGACTTGTTTTTTCCTATTCATCAATTAATCATTCAGTCTATGAAGTTCAGTCTACATAAAGAACTCAATTTAAATTAAGCTTAAATGATATACAACACAGATAATTAATAAATACTTGCATTTGAGAAGCTGGAACCGGCTAGTGTTTTTGCCTGATTAAACAATTATTACAATTGCTGATGACTGATTTTCTCATCGACTTTTCAGTGAATCATCTAATTGTTTCAGCATTAAGTAGGTCTCCCAGTCAAGTGTGTGTGTAGTAAAATGCATTTGGATTAGATGACAGCTCAAGCAATGGCTGTTTTTTTTAATTTTTTTTTTTAATCCCAGCCAGCAGGTGGAAACTGAGGAAAGTTTGCACCAAAGTGGAGAACTGTGTAAAACTGTCAGGTATAGCAGATTCATCATGGAGGAAACGTCCACATTAGGTAATTACAGTCAAAGAATCTCGTCCCAGTAAAACAAAAGCACTTTAAATCTGACTTTAATCTAGCAGGATCATTTCCCTACAGAACAACTTGGCTACACAGCCTCTTTTATATCTCTTTCACCCGGTGACTTATCGCTGGTCTTCAAATTGCTGCAGACTCATTTGAGGCATGGATGAATCAGAGCAGCAATTGCAGCCGGCAATTTTATCCTGGTAGCAACCACAGTCTTTTACCAGGTAGTCTGAGGATTTACCAGCAATTCAGACTCTGAAGAGGTTATCATGACAGGAACATCCCCTTCTTTGAAACAGCAATGCCAGACAGCTGTTTAGTATTTTCTGTCAGTTCACTCACTGAGTCAACAAAGGCTTAATCTCCTGCGTTGGAATAAAGTTTTATTTATTTATTTCATTTGAACTTATTTATTTCATTTTGGGATTTATGCCATTTTGATTTCATGAAACAGGTGGCCCGAGCATGCGTAAGTGTAATCCACTCAGAATAATAGTGTTATTTGTTCCAGACTGTTAAGTCCATTGAGCTGCCTTTCGGTGATATGTAAAGCTGAATGCATTTTCACAGGCCGGGAAAGCAGATGTTTTGTCCACATAAAAAGACGGGGATGAGAACAAGAAAGAAGCTGAATGATGGTGTTAAGTACATATGTAGAGCGGTTTTTCAAGCAGTTTACAGATGTTTGCATACAGAAACCGATAGACGTTTTCTGGTTGACAAAGTTTATCCAAGGAAGAGGAGAGATCTTAATTTGAGAACTTTTTAAAATTTGTCCAAGTGTGGACGTGGATTTGTTCCTTCATTCTTTAAAGATGGGGGCATCGTTACTGAAAAATCTTTTCCAAATGGCAAACTGTCTTTACAAAACACATCCCTGCCAACACTGTACACTGTCTACATCACATCCATTACATGCACTACTTCTGTAAACACTCCTCTGTCATTATTCTAAAGCTGTTGCTAGTTGTATCCTAGGACTATTGCACGGAATAAATGAGGTGCATTTGTCATTGTTATAAACATTAAAACAGCTACAATCAATATTTTTATATTAATAATGGATCATTTGACAACTTATACAATTCATAGCAGAAAATCACCCACCTCTGTATTTCCCCTCAGCTCTGTGGAGATTTACAGCATCTTTCAACTGAAGAGATTTACCTACTTTTGCAACATTTAAGTTTCCAGCCACAGCTATTTTCAGTGAGTAAAAACACACTGTACACTACCTGACCAGCCCAGTTTCCATCAGGAATAAGAGACCAAAACAGAGCTAAAGTTCATCAGGTGGCCAGAGACACGACTTCAAATGAACGCTAATGTTGCTCTGTGTCTACTGAATGTGTCAATAAGCAACTGTTTGATAAGTTCACCATATCTACTGAAGAGGTGATGAAATACATGATAGTATGTTTATGTGTTGTGGCCAAAAAAGCTTTGATGGGTTAAGCTGCTGAATTTTTAGAATGAAGGTAATCTCATTGCATTCATATAGTTCAATATGTTATACCTTCAACCAATGTTATTCACCATGGTTTAACTTCCAATGTGCAATGTGTGGAGCAGTTAGGTTTCACATTTGAGAGGAAAATCATTGGGAGCTTGTCACCATTTTGAGATGAACGACAGACCACGTCCAAGTCTAACTGTAGCATTCCCCAGACGTGCTTTTTGTGCTGTGTTTTACACGCATGCATTGACGCCACTGCAGAAAATTAACCTTCACTTCACACTGCAAGGTGTGTTTTCAGAACATACATCATGTGAATGGGTGACGGTAATGCTGATATATTCACCCAATTGTGTTATTCGCCTTCCAGTGTGTAGAGCAGTTGGCTTTTGCAACTGAACAAGATAACCAAGAAAATTGTGCTTAATCTTGGGTAGAAACCACTGTTCTGTGGTGGGTTTTTGGGGTTTTTGTTGTTGCTTTTTGGGATCACATCTATACAAGTAACCATACCGAACTCTCAATTGAAGGAGCATTTGATCTGAACCAACAGAACAACAATAAAGATTTGAATTTTTAGTTAATATCAGTTTTAGGTGATGTGATATCCCTCATCCCATGCAGCTCCTCAGACAGCGCTGGATTTCACCAAAAATAACTTCTGCAAACCTTGAAAAACGGCAAATAGTTGGAGGGAAGAGGGAGAAGCTGGTCCACCGTAGAGACACAAACGCCTTTGATCTGCAGCCCCATGAAACTGGCCAGCCTACACATAAACACACACACACACACACGGTGCATGTATGTGTGTGCATAATTATGTATCTCTCTACAAAATGTCAGTGGACTTCAAAGGACATCAGACAAGTACAGAGACACACACACTGCATATCCCATTATTTTGAGAAACAGGCCAGAATATATTCTGCAGCAGTGTGTTTTGAGTGTGTGTCTACATGAATGTGTGTGCGTGTGCATGTGTATGTGTGTGTGTGTGTTATCTAGAACAGATGTAGTGTCTGTATTCTTGCCAAGTTTGCATCTTTCACCAAAGAGTAAAAGAAGTTCTCAGATACACAAATGCCTTTTTTGAGGATGGAGAGATGGATGGTCCAACAACACAGAGAGTAGAGGGAGATAAAAAAAAAAAATGGAAACAGAACACACACGCGCACACACACACACACAATGATGTCAATGTACTGTGCAATTTTGTAGAACTTTTTCAAACCAAGTATTTTATCTTCTGTATTAATTTGTGCATTATTCCTTGTTGGTTACCATTCATTGACTTGGCAAAATAGTTCCAAACATAAGTAAAAATTAAAATAATCGAGAAAATAAGCAAAAAAAAAAAAAAAATAGCAAGCACCACACACACAGACAGAAAACAACAACAGCACAATAAAAAACAATATCTTTAAATAATGTGTTTTTGATTGCGGATGTGATTCAACAGCTGAGGACTATATTCCTCACATACTGTCTCATTACTTCCATCTTAACTCAGTTCTGCAATTCAGAAGCAGCCAATCAGATCTGTGGGTTATTGGACATTAGTTAGAAATGTTTTTTCTACACCCAGAGCTTCGGAAAATGCTTAACTATAGGGCCAAAATCCATTCCAAACATTTAAGATGTCTATCAGCACTCACAAGTCTCATTAGCAGTTAAAGTGCTTCTGACTGCTTTTCCACACACATTTGCACCTCGCCTGATAAATCAGGCCCATGCATATTAAAACACTCCCAGGGAAAAATACACCCCAGAATTTGCTCATTTAATCATTAATCATCTCAGTAAAATTGGATCGAGATTTGTGAACATTTGTGTAAGGAGGGGTCAATTTGTTTATGTTTACAAACCGATGCTAGATTTTTTTTTCTAGAGTAGCAAATGGAATTCTGCTTCGAGGTGGAATTTCCTGTTTGTTTCCAGTCCTATATGGTGTGAAATCAGTAGCCCGTTCAGCCTGAGTGGATGGCTTCCGAATAAATTAATATCCATACGTTACTCATATGTGTAGTTATATGCTCAGTGCAAGCCTATGGGGGTAAACACAAACAGTATGGCTATAGTTAGTTAGTTCTGAGTCATTGCATCTCCGTAAAACAGTTTGAGTTGCATTCAAAGTTTTGTTTATTTCATGCACCACAGTAGTAGTGTGCTATAAAAAACAATTACCCAATACAAAGCTTATGCATCAGATTTTTTTTTTTTTTGTCTAGAGTCTCTTAAGGTTCACTGGGTCCTGTGCATATTTTCCAGTGCTGCTGGCCCCAGTGGATCTAAATCCACTGAACTGGCAGCATTGGTGCTCTGCCCTGCCCCGCGCCACGAACTGCATATAGTACGTCTATTTATACATTATGTATACAGACACACACACAGTTGAACACACAAGCACAGACACTGATAGACCAATACACACATGCTTATATACAGTATGTACAGCTTAGAATTCCAGCTCACGTATATAATTCATGTATATCATGTGTGGCCAAAATTGCACAAATGCTGAAGTTACAGACCGGTGCCGCTGCATAATATAAAAGCTTTAATATGCTCAGTGTTAAAAACAACATCTGTGTCTCTTTCGAACATTAAAAACAACATCTGTGTCTCTCGTGAACATTACACCATCCATTCAGCTGAATTGCACGGGAGCTACTACCAATATTGTCTTGTCTCTTAGGTAAATGGATAATACTCCAGCACTAAGCTGCTTTAAAAGCTGATTGTGTCCATAACTAACAGTTGATACCATTCGTCTGATCTGATATGCCTTCATCTAGCCCATGACCCACCTTTAAGCCCTCCACTCTGCCCCTCAGTATGACACATTCTCTTAGAGATTACTCTATAATCCTTGTACTAATATTGCATAATAATGCAAGCCTACTCTACCTATATGTGTATTACATAAGATCAACACCCACCATCTGGTTGCCATGACACTATGAATAATATCCAATTTTTTCAGTCACGCTAATGCATGCAATACAACACAACAATCTAGCGTACTTGTTTATATGTACACAACTTACTTATTGAACTGCAATTGTCTATCTGAATTGTGGGCCCTGTTTCAAAATATACATGGAGCCTAAATAAATGTATGTATGTGTTGCAGTAGCATTACGTGACACACCCAAAAAGCATTTCTCCTATACATTAGAAGACAAGTGGCACATTACAAACCCCCTGAAAAGACTGAAATGATTCTTTGTACAATCAGAATTTGATCCATTTGGTCCAATAACACTCAGAAACTTTAGAGGGGTCATATGATTGAATAATTTTATTCCATTCATGTGCACAGGAAGCCAACAGGAAGTCAAACAGCAACTTTTGTGATCAAATCTTTGCAGTGTTAATCTCTTATGTGCTAAAAAAAAAAAACAGTGACACAAGTAGAAAAGAATCATAAAGTCAGCAAACTGACTCAGTAATGTAACCACTGCAACATCCATCTAAAGGCTGCTAACATTAGCTTATGTTAGCTATAACCTATGGTCATACCAAACCAATTAAGGTTTGTAGCCACAAAAAGCCCAGAGTGTACTGAACTCAGTGAGGGTGAATTGATCACTTATGATTTAAACTTTTCATTTGTGAGAGGAAGATTGTGTTATTTCTTGTTTCAGCCAGGGGAAGACAACCCAACTACACTGTTTATGGTGAATGTTTAGAATGTATTTTGGAGATGAATATTGGGTTTTACATGATTTTGAATGCTGTTAATTTAGGAGTGCTCTTTTCCACACAGTTTGCTAAAAAATACCTGCTAGCGAGACTAAAATAATTTCTAGCTCTGGAGCCTAGCTTTGAGTTGAAAATAGTATAACTCACCAAAAAACATCTATTTTTTTTATCTTACTGCAGTTCACCCAAGAACCAGGTAATAAACCAGTGTACACTATACACAATAAAACAAAATCCAGGGCCCCATAGAACAGCAGAATGTCTCGTTCTGTATTAGTTTAGGCAGTGCTGGGATTTCTGACAGTGTCTTTTCTGTCTTTCTCTTGTAAGACTTTATTCCGACCAAGCTGGTTGTATTATATTGGGTTAGGCAAGGCTGGGCTGCCTGCCAGACAGTGATGTAATTACATTGTTAACAGTCATTGTGTCAGGCACTGTGAGCTATACACAGGTCATAGCCTTTACCTCTCTCACTTTCGGAGATGACATTACACTTGCTCTACTTTGCTCTCTCTCTCTCGCTCTCTCAGTCTCGCTCTGTCATTGGACACTGAAGGCTTGCGAGGGTGACAGTGACTGTGCTTCTGTTTAAAAGCCATTTGACTTGTAACTTTTACTGCTGTCCTCACTATCTGTGTATCTCTTTGTCTCACTGACATTAAAATTGCCTCCATCTTTCGTCACTGCCGTCAGTTTGTTTTCCACCTCTCTACAAAGCAACATTTCAATAACTTTTCTCTTCATTTTTTTTCTGAAACAAAACAAAAAAAACTCCAACTGTAACTGCAGCCAATAAGCCAATTAAGTAGAGACATGACTGGCCCACCAATGTACTGTAAAAGCAGTCTGTCTTATTTAACTTATAGCGAAAACACAAAAACAGAAATAAACCTTTGGGCACAGGCCTATAAACAAAGAAAAATAAGGCACAGTAACAGAACCAGGAAACAAGCAGTTCAGAGAGTCACACACTGTACTAGGTCAAAAAAGGAAAAAAAGAATGAATGATGAGCAGATATTTTTGGAGCAAGTGGGATGATGTGTTTCAAGTCAGTATCATGTGTACAGGAACGTGCATTTTGGAAGAAATCCAACAGAAGGGAATACAGTGAAACAAAGAAACAAGAAAGAGAAGAAAATTTCATTGTAAAATCTGAAGACATATTGTAAGAACTGGTGTGAATCTGGCTAAATCTATAGTGTCTAGAATTCCTGGATATACATGTATCTTAAAATGTCTAGAATTTTTTCATCCATTGTCTTGATTGATGGTTGAGCTGGAGCCTATCCAAGAATACTGCATACCAGGCAAAAGGTCAGGAAACATCCTGGAGAATTTGCCAGTTAAAGGACCAGTGTGTAAGATTTAGGGGGATCCACTGGCAGAAATATTAGCAGAAATAGAATATAATATTCATAAGTATGTTTTAATTAGTGTATAATCAATTGTATATAAGAATTGTTGTGTTTTCCCTAGAATGAGCCCTTTATATCTACATAGGGAGCAGGTTTCTTCCAAGGAGCCCACCATGTTGCACCGCCATGTTTCTACAGTAGCCAAGAATGGACAAACGAAACACTGGCTCTAGAGAGTGCCTTTCTCTTTTTCAACAAGTTTTGCGGCCATCATAGGTTCTCCTACACGCTTGGAGGGGGAGGGTGAAGGGAAGGGTATTCAGCAGGTTGTAATCTGCAACCTCACTGCTAGATGCCACTAAATCCTTCACACTGGTCCTTTAAGCCTAACTATAACCCTTGGAGAACACAACAATGACATACTATCCACTTAAAGTTGTAAATCCTTAGAAAACAGTAGCTTATCTACTCATTGGGCAGACACTGAGTAACATTAGCATTTATTTGGAATCATGTTTCTGTCCACCGAACAAATGTTAGTCCATTATTCACTCTGCTTTCTGCTCTATTTTGGTCTCCACCAACTCCTGAGTAAAATACTGGTTCTTTAGTTGCTAAATGCTCCACCATGTTCACCAGCTAGTCACTAACTTTGTACATCTATGGTTTAGTGCTAGGTAGGTAACTTACAGTGGATTTTTAAAGCTTTTCGGCTGTAAACAGCTGCATGCTGTGGCTGAAAAGATGCAAATGAGAGTGGCGAGACTGAACCAAAATGGTAAAGTAAAACCAAAACCATGAGCTAAAAATGCTTTTAAAAATGTTTCTACTAGCAGCTTTAACACATATTTAAAGCTCCAAATGTCCTTGAAAACTACTCAATGTTGTCCATAAGATGAGACCTAAATTCATTTTTATATCGTAGGTCTAAAAATTGCAACAGTTTTTGTGTGTGCTCTGCCTGGCCTGAAAACCTGGCAAAGAAATAGATATTTTTCAGAGCAGATATTTTGACTTGCCATTGGAAAAGCACAGGTGTTACTAATCACATTAACGATAGCTTTGTTTAAGTGTTCCAGTAAGCCATGACAGTATGACAGTGAGAAAGCATGTACAATACCATGACCGTGAAACCGGAGCAGCTAAAGTGGAATTCAGCTATCAATCATTTATTTTTACACCTGCGCTTTTCCTACTGTGACATGTCAAAATCTCTTATGCAAAAAAGACATGTAAGTCATTGTTAGTGGCCCTTATGATGTTGGAAAGTGTTAGCATATGTAGAGACAGGGTTGATACAAGGTGCTCATTGAGAGGCTAGTGATTCAGAGCTGATTAGTGAAACATGCATTGAAATTTGTCCTTTTCTGATGTGTGACTGCATTTTTAGCCTGACACTCAAGCACTCCTCTGGAAAACCTTGCATTCAGAGTTGAAACATTTAAAATACCAATGGTATTCTCAACAAGGTTATCTCGGAGTAACATTCAAAGGCTTAAGCCACTGCGACATCCTTCAGAGCAGCATTTTTTTTGTTTTTTGTTTTTTTTCTTTTTGATCATTAGGATTTTGAAATCCTATTTTGGTCATTTGTTATCATTGCCTCCTCCACTTTACTGTGATTTGTCAAAGTAGCTTCAATGGAAGCTGCCTGCCTGTTGTTAAGCAGCAAAAATCATACACAAGTGAGAGAATGCTTTCTTTTTAAAATAGGTCAACATGTCCCTGTTTCTCTCTCTACAGCACTTAAGGGTTCTTCACTGAAAACTCATCATCCTTCTCTTCTTCTCTGCATGCTTTTAAGTATTCAACTTGAGTCTGTTTAGCAAGATATAACAGTTGTGCTCACTTGCTCTTCTGACCTTTCTGCACCTTTCTCCTCTCACCATGCATTCACACAAACCTATTTAGTTGAGAGTTCTCTACAACTTTTATTTGAAACTACATGAATAAATAAAAATAATACTTATAAATGGCTTTTACTCTTAGGCTTTTCTTTATCTTTTAATACCCAGTGAGGATTTTTTGCCCACAGGATATACAGTAAGCACACGCTCACCTACCCACACACACACACACACACACAACATCAACTCCCTTGCTCTGCCAAAACAAAGTCACCTTCTGATGTACTCAGAGGCAAAAACATCTGGACCGTAACCTTGAATTACATTGTGATGTGTGTGTGTGCGTTTATGTTTGTATATGTGTCTGTGTGTGTAGGTGATTAATCAGAGCAGTATCTTTACCAATGTCAGCCCACAGATGATATATGAGAACTACAAAGGCAAAAACCTGCACACACACGAATAAAAGCACACATACACCAGTCACAAACACACACACACACACTTACACATATACTGTACACAACTACACACACTGTGCTTGCACCTGCAGTAAATGTTATTGGAATAATAACTGAAGTGAACAACTTACAATTGAGAGTACAGTTCATGCACGTTATGCTGTACAACTAATTACTATTTTGTGCAGGCTCTTACACTCTGCACAAACAAATACACACACACACACACACATACACACATTTCCAGTCGCTTTGTACCTTCAACCCAGTGGGTCCAATACAAACTCATAGTTTAGGCTAATTTTGAACTATATTGAGTAAAAATATTTGCAGCATAATTACATATGATTTAATAATCATTTGACAATTACTTCAGCAATTATGGAGTGCACACATGCATGAACACAAAAATGAGCACGTACCACCACACACACAAGCATACAGCATGCAGTGATTTTGTTCATGTCTCAGAAATATTCTTTTTCTCAGAACAACACAACAAAGACTCTACAATACCCTTGTCGCTCTGCAGATTCTTAACTAACCACTGTCTTTCTGTCAAAATGGCACATGAAACAGTGTCTCTGTGCTTTAGCCCTGGAGGGCAGCTCCATGTTGAATAACTGGGTGCGCACACACACATACCAGGTTCCTCAGTCTTGCCCCTTTTTTCTTACAAAGGCAAAAAGACAATCGCTCATTGCTGACAAGCATTCTCCCACATGGAAAAACATTTATGCACACACCCACACAATCCTGATTTTACACATACACACACATTCAGAAAAGCCCACAGCTAGAATTCACCAGAGTTGTGATCTGTTCTGTAATGGGGCGACTTTCCTGACTTCAGTGGTGATCTGATCATCCTTCAGGCTAGCGCTATTCCTCACCCCTTTTGGTTAATGTACGCTCGTAATCGCATGCAATTTTCTTGTTCACAATTTAGCCAACATAAACGTAGCAACTGTCTCTGTCTAAACCATAAATTCAGTCCATCCAGAGAGCTGTAAGTCTGCACACTAGCACCCTAGATGGATGGCAGAGTTTTTCCTGCATAGAGGAAAAAGAGGTCTTAGCCAGCATCAAAGGAAAATCCCCAGAACCAAAATGATAAGAATTGAAAATAAAAATAGCCATTCAAATCCTCTCCTTAAGTGTTTAACCTCTTAAACTCTCCAAGGACAATGGTGTCCTTGGCTGACATTACTGTCTTTCAGAGGCTGTAGAATGTTGATTCTGGTATCATATGAAACTAGATGACCTAAGGAATCAATTGGTACCAACCATGTCATGATAGCTTGATGGGAAGGGGGCTAAATAGCGCTCCAAGGTTAGGCTAAATTTTGGCAAGGGAAAAACTGGCATGGCCATTTTCAAAGGGGTCCCTTAACCTCTCGCCTCAAGGAATCTAAATGAAAATGGGTTCTATGGGTACCCATGAGTCTTCCCTTTACAGACATGCCCACTTAATGCTAATCCCAAGCAGTTTTGGGCAAAGACCATGCATTTTTTGCATGCAGTATAAATGTCTTCTTTTCACCTATTCTAAAAATGGTGTATTTGAATATTTCTGCATACTGGGGTCCCTAAACAGTCTTGGAATTGCAAAAATTGGATCTGACTGGAAAGCTGAGACTCTTGTGGATTCAATGAGCCCAATCTTATTCATGTCTGATGATGTTAGTCCCCATAGTAGCCATTTCATTGTAGTGAGACCATTTTTTGAAACTTGACTTCACTGTATAAAATTACCTATTGTGACCTCTAGGATAATCACAGCCTCCTGAAACTTTACAACCACAAACTAGAGAAACAAGGCATTCAGAGGATGTATGGTTTTGAAGAACATGAGCTACTTTGCCCTATAATATGTCCTTACAATGGAGAAAACTGGCCATTTAAGGTAGAAATTAATTGATTGATTTGATTGATTTTGGTACAGTACTGCTCACTAGTTTGTTCAGTCACACCCCCTTTAGATTGTTCTATCATCTTTGGGTCAGGTAAGTCAAACTGCAACCTTGATCATACTACAATTTGTGAGGTGGGCCTCATTTAAAGGGGAGTTTTTTCTTGCTGCTGCCGCCAAGTGCTTGCTCATGGGGAAATGTTGGGTCTCTGTAAAATAAAGAGTCTAGACCTGCTCTATGTGAAAAGTGCCCTGAGATCATTTCTGTTGTGTGATTTGGTGCTAAATAAATAAAATTGAATTGAATTGAAATTTAATTTACATTTTTGCAATTAAAACAGCTGTATGGATTAAATTTTATTAGGGATGCATTTCAAATGTATGTAGACTGTATTTTCTGAGTTGGTTTTACATGTAGGCCTGTCCAAAGCTCTAACATGCTAAAAATATGCTAGATGGATAGTAGCTAGCCAGCTAGATACATACTTAGCCATCTATATACTAAATATTTGGTACAAACTGGAAACAACATTGTTGTGCAGTAAAATCTTTAAGGAACTTTTCCCAAAATGCCTTTACAACCCTTTGGCTTGGATTAACTTGCACTTGTAAAGAGAGAGACAGCAAGGGAGGAGATAAGAGAGATAAAAGAACGTCTACATTAACCATTAGCAATTAAAGAGATGCCTAGTAGAACCTAAACCTCTGCCTAGGCATGTTAAAATGTTTTAAAAATGTATCCTATCATGAAACTGTTATGAAATTTGGAATACATACATGACAAAGGCAAGAGGGCTAGTGCACTTCTATAGTGCTTTATGTCTGGGCCTTACCACCCCAAGTAACTGGACATGCATGACATATGATAGAGCTGCGCTGTTTTTCAAGGATGTTTGCCAATTCTATGACTTTTTAAAACAATTTTTTAAAATGTAAATCTAATATAGAGGAGTTGTTAGGTGTTATATTCTGAATCACTTTATAAAATGTTAATCTTAATTGAGGGTATAGTCTTTTTACCAAATACGCATTGTTCTTCTCTGCTGATGGGGGCCCATTGAATGTATCAGGTGCCCTTTATATTTTTGTGCCCCTGCCCCTCAGACAGCCTGAGTCCACCACTGATATCAGTCTCATCAAAACATGTTTCATGAGGACTCTAACTCTCTTCCATGTCTCTCAAGTCCTATTTTATTGTGTCGTATGTGTATGATGTAAATTAACTATATACTGTATGCTTTTATGTGACTGTGTTAACCAGTCCATGCTTCTATTTTGGGCAGTTCTCTCTTGTAAGAGATATTGTATGTCAAGAGACTTCCAGTTGAATAAAGATTAAATATATTTAAAAGTATATATAACAGAATCCTTTGCCCAAGCACTGCAAAGAGTCTGGGTATCTGTATGCAGAACATTGTGTCAATAGGTCAGTTGTAAGGAGGAATAAGACTGTTTACAAGAGAGTATTTTCTGTAATGCAGCACAATGTTGCAACCAACCAAAAACATATTTATAGTAAATCCAACATCAGGTTGAAGAACTCTGTTTCCTAACCTCCTTGTTACTGAGGGTACCATCAAAGCCTTATGTGGATTATGGAAAACCACCAGAGGAAGCTCTTAGCAAGAAGTTCAGAGGAATCATCTGGCAGCTGTATGTGACATGAAATGAAGTTTAATTTGCTGAAAGACCATTTTTATCTGAAGAAAGGGTTCTGTCACCATGTTCCCAAATGCAGTCCAGATACTCAAACCAGAAACCTTTTTGATCTGATCATAAACATGTTTTCCAACTGCAAATCCTCTTCTATTCCCCACAGTGTGAGAGAAATGCTGGATGAATGTTTGTGCTGGTTTTCTTTTCCTTTTTTGGGGGATGTGTATTTTCACAGTTTCAAGGAAGACCGCTTTTGCTAAAAAGTGCTAAAAGCTTCTAATGCAATGGTGACAGGTTGTTCAGCGCGTTTCTGTGTGTGTGTGTGTGCTCTGCTTCCCTGCAACATACTGTCACGCTGCTGCCCACCAAGCATGTCACATGTCACAACCACTTTCCTCTTGACTCATCATGCACAGATCAAGTCGCACAGTCGCGTTCTCTCTCTCACACACACAATGATGTTATGACACAGACACTCACACAAAGCTCAAAATCAGGACCGCCAAACACAGTTTCCAAGTTTCCAAAAAGATTTTACACAAAGTCTTGCACAGACAGTTTGCAATCAGTGAGGAATCTGCTGCATACTGATTGATTGCTGCAAGGTCACACGGAGAGATGAAGAGAGGTAGAGACAAACAGAGAGAAAGAGAGAGGGAAGTGTTTTGTTCCCATTTCACCCAGTGTGTCATTACTAGGTGATTACGGTGGTAATGACCCTGTAACTCTAACACCTGTCAACTTTACATACACACCGTGTTACAGCTCTCCTTTCTCTCCATTTATCTCATCCTTATCTGTGGGGAGTGATGACCTAAATCAGCAGAATTGAAAATAAGGGACTGGGGCCACCCAAGGGTCCATGAAGAGGGTCCAGAGAGTCTCTAGCAAAATGAAGAAGAGATTGCTTTCACTACTGCTTAATTTACAAGACATTATACCTATTAGAGAATTCCAAGAGATTGATTTTTAAGAGAGAGATGGGTCTATTTAGGGAATGAAAACACTTAAAAATTCTCAAAAGTGTTAAATGGTAGAAAAAATGTATTGTTAAGAAGCCCTGAAGAAAGATGTTTTGACAAATTGATGTGATGCTACTCAATTGGTAGATCATTAGTGTAGAAGTCTGGTTGTACTGGGAAGCCCCCAGTATGGCTGACAGTAAAAGCCTGCTCGGTGAATGTGTGTAACTGTGAATGAATGTGAGGCACGACTTTGCTGGAAAAGAACACAGTGCTCAGCAAACACCTTTCTTGGACAAATGACAGAAAAACTGGCAGCTAATGTTGCAGTCCACAGAGAAGTGAAGGCTGGGAAAGACATGGTATAATTCAGCTGGTATCTTGTGTGAAATCCGCCTTCTACTGATCACTGAGGTATGATCAGGTTGTGGATGCGTATATTGGGTCAACAATGGAATAAATGCAAAATGGCTACAGAGAAAGAATAGCTTTATTTCCTCTCATATGTGTGCTATGACATGTTTGCACTCCTTTATAATTGGACATTAAATTTGGTAATGGTATACACGAGAAAAACAAATTACAAAATGTACTGTTGCATATCATCGCCTCCAAGACATACACAGTATTTGTAAAACACTATTTGTTGTTATTACTACAAATCAATGATGGTGAGAAATGAGGGGAGAGTGAAGAAGCATGGAGGTAGGTGACAGATTTAGGTTAATTATTGGGTTATTATTATTATTTATTAGGAATGATGAGTATGAATTGAAACCTTGTTATAAATGCAGCCAATGTTAATATATTTCAGTTAGTCTAATCATATAGTGGCTACATTCTTTAAACATTTACACATTACCTGTGTATGGCAACTAAGATAAAACTTTATTGATCCCTAGATGGGAAATTCACAACTATTGCATGATTAAAGGGGCATTTCACCGATTTTAAGCATAAAGATCAGTTTGTGCGTCATGGGGAGTACAATCCAGCTGATAAAATCAGCTGTAGGCTGTAATATCCTCTGTAGCTCTTGAGGTGATTTCTGAAAAAAATAACCTTGCTAACATTACCAGGGTTATCTCACTTGGGCTCAGAGGCAACAAATCTTTAAGGGATAGTCTGCATTCCAAAGTAGGGGTGTAGAGTTTGAAATATATGGTTGTTTACCAGACAGGGAGGTCTAATGAAAGACACTATCAAGTTGAATGATGGGAATTGTAGGTTTCAGTGTTTTTTAAGCTTTAGTCTGCCGAGGGAATACAAGTTAATGTTGACTGACCATTCTTTTTTAAATCTTTCCTTTCACATGTGCCCAAACGTTGTTTGAGTACAATTCTTAATCACTGCAGTACCTCTTTAAGGTTTAGGAAAGATCATCATCATGGCAAATAAATTAAATTTAAGGTATGATTAGGGTTAGGGAACTAAATCACTTGGATAAGGGTAGAAGAAATCATGGTTACAGTTACTAAAAAGTGAATAATTGCAGGTATGTAGCAGGAGGCGAATGCCAGTCTCCTGCATGAAAGTCAGATCCACTACCCAGACGTCCACATCCAAACTTTTCACCTAATTGCATACTTTTGTAGGTCACAACAGACTGAGGCAAATTTGTGATTTGTGATATTGGGCTATACAAATAAAAATTGACTGACTGACTGACACCACTTGCTGCATTAAACATTGGCAATGGACATAAATCATGAGGTACAAAATTGTCCAACATGGACATACTTCATTAGGATGCTGCTCTTTTCCACTTCTCCAGTTGTGCTCTCCTCCATTTCCATCTATACACTACAGAAAGAGACATTCTGACCTTAATTCTTTGAGTGTGTAAGTCTACCAGGATTCAGGGAAGCAAAAGCATATAACATTTATTAAACAGAAAAGAAAATGAACACTGCCATAAAGTATTTGCAATGGTTCAATACATGTTGATAAACATTTATACAATCTACACACATTTTTAGAGCTCCACAGGAAAATTTCCTATGGTTATAGTCACTAAAAGCCTCAGTAAATTAAGCCTCCATCTCATCATTGAGGAGACTAATGGTTGGGCTTATATAGCTTTGCGTTCTGTGTCTGGGTGTGTAGTGTGTGTGTGTTTGTGATTTGTTTGTTGGCTTTGCATATGTGCTTTCCACTGTGCGTTGATTTCCTCTGTCTCATGTTGAAACATCTCAATTATGCCTCCTCATTGTATGTTTTCCCCTGTGTTTTTGTGTGTGTGTTATGTGGGATCCATTATGCCCCTAGTTTGTCAGGGAGCACAGAGGCATGGCTCACTGCCAAGACTGAGACCTATCCAATGCATTTGAGAGAGAGTGTGTGTGTGTTTGTGTGTGTGTGTGTGTGCATGCACCCAGTGGGAAATTTATTCAGACTTAACTATGGGAATAGCAGGAGGCAATTTGTTGTTTTCTATCAGATTTTCCCCAAAATCATAATGAAATTAACAGGCAGGGGCATATTTAATAATTCATTCTAACAAGGAGGAAACAAATTTCCTTGTGCTTGCAATGCTTCATGTGTTGTGTGCTTATGTAAGTATATGTGTGTTGGAAGTATGAATGGCTAGGCTACTTCAGTCAGGCCTCAGGCATTCATTGGCATCACCCACTCATTTCAAATCAATTTAGTTCAATGGGCTTTACTGTCATGACATTTGACATGTGTTGCCAAAGCATGATTATAATTATGAAAGACAATGTTTCGGAATGAAATTAACAAAAATTATATATATATATATATATATATATATATATATATATGTGTGTGTGTGTGTGTGTGTGTGTGTGTGTGTGTGTAACAATGCAAGACAAACAAACCCAATGCAAGTGTTAATCTACTGATAATAAAAGAGATGTTAGTAGGGATAAAGATATCTATCATTCTATAGGTAACAAAAGAAAATCTACTAATAATAAAATAAAATAAAGAGATGTCAATAGTAGGGTTAATACAAGACAGCCATTAGTCTATAAATAACAACATAAATACAAAAAAAAGAAAAACAAAAGGAGATGGTGGCAGTGAGTGGAATATGGTAAGTATAAGTATCTGTATAAATGTCTCTCTGTCTATATGTCTATGTCCTGCTGGTTGTCTCTTTTATTTTGGCAAGAAGTAACATATTTAGCAGCCGACACTGAACATTCTTTCTTTTCCTCCAGAGTGAGGGGTAATTTCTCCCATTCCGTCAGACTTCGGAATTTGGGGCAATTGTTTTCAAATTTTGGAAAGAACACCTCCCTAATATTTTTGTAGTTTTGAAATTCTGTTAGAAAGTGTAATTCTATCTCTACAGCTCCTTCATCACAATGACAGCACAGCCTGTCCTCTCTGGACAGCAAGATCCGCCTGTGTCTGCCCTTCTCTATTGCCAGACTATAGTCACTCAGTCTGTACATTGTCAATGTCTTTCTCAGGTTCTTATCATTTACTGTAGTTAGGTAGTCTGCCACAGTACATTGTCTGTTTAGGGCCAAATGTGTTTCTAGTCTGTGTTATGAGTGTGTAATATCATTCCAATAAGTGATATATTTTTCTTTAGTTATAATTGGGTTAGATCTAATCTTCTGAGTGAACCTGCTCTGGGGCTGGCAGGGGTTTGTGGTGTCAGAAGTGAAAGGTCAGCCAGCCTAAGGACCAGTTGGCTGAGGGGACTCCTTTCAACTCTGTTCAACTCTTGGCAGGCGAGGGCTTCATAATGGTAACAGGCAGGGTTGGCTCCAGAATTTGATAGATCTTTTTTGAATACTTAGAAGTAAAGGATATTGGCCTAATTCAGCCCTGCATGCAGAGTTTGAGGTTTTTCTTTGTACCTGGAGGATACTTTTTTGTAGAACTCTGCATGCAAGGTTTCAATTGGATTTTTGTCCCATTTTGCCCAATCATTTTGTAGTAAAGGGCCAAGAGTCTATAAGACACTGCATTTCTTCACTGGCCATTGCTTCCTAGTACTGTTCCAGGCTGTTTTGTGTCCATCTGTATTGCTTCTTTATTTTATACAGCTTACAGGACTGAGAACATATGTTACCTGCGTCTGCTCTTTTCAGATACGAAGTGATCTGAGAATGATCTGATAGAGGTGTTTGTTCTCTCACCATGCAGGCTCTCAAAGAGGTTTGGTCTAAATCTGTTAAAGCATAATCAGCAGTCTGCTGCCAAGGTTTGAACAATACATATAACATCCAAAGGAGTCCCCCCCCCCCCGCAGCCTTCCATTGACAATGTGTATGTTTCTGTCATAATTATTACTGTTGGGAAGGATAGGGAAGTTATGGTTAGTTCCAGTGATGTAACTGTTATCTTCAGTACCAGTAAAGTCTAGCTCCTCACCAGTTCTGGCATTTAAATCTCCAGTGATCAGCACAGATCCCTGGGCCTGGAAATGACTGATCTCTTCTCCCTATGGTGGAGGAAATCTCATCATTGAAATATGGAGATTCTATTGGGGGAATATAATTTGCACATAAAAGAATAGTTTTATCAGTGGAAATTATGTCTTTTTTCATTTTTAACCAGATGTGATGTTTCCCCTTTTTGGCTGGACAGGCCACCGTCCAGCACTATAACCATGGTCGTATGTGTGTGAGTGAGTGAGTAAGTGATGAAGTAACACCATTGGTCAGTTGGCTGAGTGCTGGAGTACTTGGAGTTTCCCCATTGACCGTTGCTCTTTCAAAATGAATCGGTGTGAGATGATGGAAGCAGAGGAAAGCAAGCAGTGCGACGCAGAGTGACTGTGTTTCCTGCTCCAAGCTCTGATGCTCTCAGCTGTGGTGTTAAATGCAGTGAAGTTGGCTAAACTCCTGTTTGAACAGACGCATACCAACTGGCAGGAGAGATGCTCCTTGGTGCGTTTGGATTTTATAACCGAACTAAAGTCAAGGTTTCTACTTTTTAAACCAAATAAATAAGAATAACTCTCTCTTTTCCGGTATTTCTGATGCTCTCTCACTCCCATCTGAGTAAAAGATCTTTTCTAAAAAGCACGACTCTGTGTGTCTTCCTGTCTGTCTCTCTACTGACGTAATTATAACCCAAACGAACAGGCTTTCTGGCAAAGTTAACCAACTACCATATTCCCATCAGCAAACAGACATACACAGACACACTCACACACAGTAGGGGTATTTCGAGAATTGGCTGTGAAGCTGCTCCCAGCTTGCCCACTGTGAACTGAATTGAGCTGTACAAACAGCATTTAAACGGTCAGGCTAATGTATGTGTGTGTCTGTGTGTGTGTGTGTGTGTGCGTGTGTGCGTGTTTTGGAATTGAGACAAATATGATGTTATAGTGTTGAGTGTTGAAGATTCAAGTGTGAAGGAGATGAGAGAGAGAGCAAAAGAAAGAGATAGGGCTGAGGGTTGAGAGAGATGATAAAGAGAGAGAGGACATTAGTAAAAGACCAGTGTGTAAAATTTAGGGGACTCTATTGGCAGAAATGGATTATAATATTCATAAATATCTTTTCATTAGTGCATAATCACCTGAAAATCCTAAACACTGGTCCTTTAAGGCAGAGAAATAGAGAAAATGATTGGAAAGAAAGAAAAGCAGGGATAAGAAACATGGGTTTGGCAAAGACAAATGCAGCAATCAAACAGCTTCTTAGAAGGGGCCAATTAAAAAAAAAAAAAAAGTTCTTGTAATTACTAAGATCAAGCAGCAGAACAAAACTTGCGTTGTCATGCCAGGCTGGCAAAGAAGCAGTAATGATACTAATGCTATCCTTTAAAAAATCAGAGCAAAACATCAAATAATTGTTTGATTTCAACTCATTTAGAATAAATGCAGTCAACCACAAAGTACCAAAGAAAAAACAGGATGACACGAGGAGTAGAGGGTTTTTTTTTTTGTTGTAGTTGTTGTTGTTTTTAAATGTTTGAAAGCCATTTAGGTGTTTTCCTGCTTTTATCCTTTCTCTAACTGTGAACTAATTTATGCACTTCTCAAATTAAAGGAAGATTTTGCAAAATACACTTTGCAAAGAGTAAGATGAGAAGATAGATATGAAAGTCATGTCTGTGAAAAGTTTAACTAGATCCAGGGGGTGATTAGCTTAGCTTAGCACAAAGACTTGAAGCTGATAAAGCTAGCGTTACTATGTTCTAAGTTCAAAAATCCACCTACAGTAATAGCACCTCCAAAGCTCACAAATTAACATGTTGTATCCTGATTGTTTTAACAGACTCCAACCAACTGTTTCTCTCTGATTCCAGGCTGAACTAAGCTAATCACATCTAACCTGGTTCCAGACTGCTAGTCACTGCCCACATCTTGGATTTGCTCAGTGATTCATATAGGTATGGTTTTGTGCTCATTATGGCTTTTGGAGAGGTATCTTCCTACATAGCTAGCTGCCTAGCAGAAAAATAGTGACAATCGAAGATGAGATTGACACAACTCTACAAGTTGTTGTAAGTCTTCATACAGGAATGATAACTCTTAAATCAACATATTTCTTTGACTAATGTGAAAAACATTGAACGAAATGGCAATTCATTCTAATTATCAGGCTAAATCCTCTCCTGTGCACAGACATGAGAGTCGTATCAATCTCCTCATTTAACTCTCGGTAAGTTAAGCTTATTTCCCAAAACATTCAACTTTAATATCCTTTAAGTGAAAATGGTTTTTCTTCTTTGATGGTAAATGTACTTTTAACAAAAGTTTTACATATTTTTGTGCCCCCTCTCCTCTCCTCCCTGCCTGTCCACTTTTCGCCTCATCCCCTCTTCTCCTCGCTTTTTTCTGTCCACCTCTCTCCCCTCCTCCCTGTCTCTATTTGTCCTCTCCCTGCTCCTCCAGAGTGATGTGATGCACACCATTACAGTTTCTAATTCTACCTCTGTCGTGCAGCTCCTCCACCTCTCCATCCATCCTCCACATTCCTTATGACTATCCCACCACTTCCTCTCCTCTGTCACGACATCCCCCTTTTTGCATCCTTTCACACTTTTCCGATATGACTTTCTTATGTTACCTGTTTCCTCTCCTCTTAACATTCGCACCTCCCTCCATTTCTCCCTTGTGACTTTCCGAGCGTCTTTCTCTCTCTGTCACACTTTCTATTCTCTCGATTCCCCTTGTTGTTCTCTCTCTTTTTGTCTGTCCATTCCTCCTCTCAATTACCTTGTCTGGACAGCATCTGGCAACCTGGTCCAGTGTGTGTGTGTGTGTGTGTTTAGGTGACCAGGTGTGTAGGCTGTGTTGCGCTGGGTTCTTGTCATTCTGAATGGAACAGCTGCTAACAGATAACAAGTAGCTGGCTTCCCCGCAGGTTTGGAGACAAATTAGAAATGCAGTCACATTATTCAGTCAGGACTTTTCCTGTGTCACCCTGGGCTATAACTAAAACAAATGGCCACATCTTATCCAATCAGCTACTTGACAAAGTACAGCAAACATATAGATCATCAAACAGCCATGCACTTCAGTCAATTCAGAGTTTTGGTTTCCAACATCTTCTGGATTAAAGCCGCTAATGGCTGATATATTATACAGTATATATATATATATATATATATATATATATATATATATATATATATATACATAATATTCCTTCTTAGTGTTTCCTCGGACAGTGTTTCCCTGTTGAGCTGTGGTGGAAGTACAGTAACAAAAAGAGGGACTTTGGCACTAAAAAGACTGTAACATTGAAAGATATCTACTTGATTTGATTCGTTTGGATGACTGAAGCTTCATATTGGCTTCAGATAAACTTTTAAATACATTTTTGCACAGAGGGAGGACTGTGGATTTTGGCCCCCATCACTTACATTGTAAGTGCATTATGAAGGGATCTTCTAATGGTCAATATGAACAGGAGGAATGATTACGGCAAGAAAGAACAATTTCAATGGTCATTTGGGCTCCTGACCATTGTTTTAATACAGACCTTGTTTAAGTCACTTTTTAAGCGAAGTAGTTTCTCAACTGTGGCAACTTGCAGTTTTAAATGTGACTGTAAACTGACAATCTTGGGGTTTTGGACTGCTGACATTTTAAAACCAAACAATTAACTGATGAATTGAAAAGTGACAGTGAAATGAATAAATAAAACCATTGTTAGTTGCAGTTAGAAACAGCAACATCCAGCAACTGCAGTTTATTTTGGGTCACTCCCACTTTCACTGCCCTGCTTCCGTAAATAGTTGCTATAGTAGCATACCACGTGTGTATTAATCCTGCAGCTGTGTTGATGAATTAAAAAGCTTATGTTGAATGTAACCTATTTGGGTTTGTGCCCTTCATGGGTCTCATTAGAGACTGAACTTATCACTCTACATGTGACGTTTCCCCATCCATCATCATTTACTGCAAAACCTATACTGACAATAAATATAAATCTCTTTATGTTTCTTGATGCCAGAGTTCCTTTGTGAGTTTGGCCGTTTTGTGTCCTCCCAGCAAGAATTAATTTAAGTGTAACTAGGGACAGAAAAGGCATAAGTGAATGCAAATTACCTCATTGTAGTACTGTAGGGCCCGCCTTCCCAAGTGACTGTCTGCCAGCTGTGGAGCTGATGGTTGAGGGATGAAATGGAGAAAGAAGATTAGGAAACCTGATATTAAACTTCTTACAGGGTCTTTTAAAGCCTCTTAAGCCCTTTCACTCTTTCTCTCACATTCCCTCCCTGCCCTGTCTCTCTCCTTTTCCCTGGCTACTGAATAAATAATGAAATTCAATCTGGCTCTGCAATCACTCCAGTATTTTGTTTCCCTTCCTTTTTTGGCCTGTGTTACTGTCTCTTATTCTTATCTCTGAAATTGAATAAAGGATGAGATTGCAAAGTTTTCCTTGTGATTGTCTGTCCTGTAATCCTCTCTTTTATCTCATTGGGGCGGCTGTGGCTCAGAGGTAGACCGGGTCGTCCACTAATCGGAAGATCGGTGGTTCAATCCCTGGCTCCTCCAGGCCACATGTCGAAGTGTCCTTGGGCAAAATATTGAACCCTAAATTGCTCCTGAAGGCTGTGTGTGTGTGTGTGTGAATGAGTGTTAGAACTCCTGATGAGCAGGTTGGCGCCTTGCATGGCAGCCTCTGCCATCAGTGTGTGAATAGGTGAATGTTAACATGTAGTGTAAAGTGCTTTGAGTGGTGTATATAAATGCAGCCCATTTACATTCATGTGTCTGGCTTCCTCTTGATAATTGCTACAAGACTACTAGTGTTTCTTTGCTGAAATCTTTCATAGTCTGGGTAAAACACTCCATCTTTATTCGAACAAAGGTGCAACATAAATAAAGTACTTAAAGTGATCATACACCCTCAGTCTGTCTCCAAAAAGGGACTGTTTACATTTTACAGTTCAGCATCACTTATGTGTGGTACTGCTATAGTCGCAAAGCTACAGCTCTGTTCAAAAGTGTTTAGTTATGTAAGTTATGAAAAGGCAAGGTCAAGTAACAGCAATGAAGGCAGCAAAAACATTGTGTCTGGAAAAAAAACAGACTCTCAAAAAACAGCAACTCAAACATTATTTTTTTGTATCTGACAAAGTACATACTGCAGGCAGGGTACAATGGGGTTCATTACATATTACTCACTGACAACGTCGCCTTTCTCATTACTCAGTAGCAAAAGTAATTAGCTATATCATTCTTTGCATTATTTCGGTAGCTCAACTCTGTAAAAGAGGCTTTTAAACAACTACAGACTCCACACCCACACGTCATATCTTCTGCTTTTAGACATATTAAAATAAAACAAGACATTGTGGTTTAACAAGCAGCTCTGTTTCTCTGTTTAGCGTCTTCAGGTTAGGCTTTTCTTGGTCTAGTGAAGCTGCAACATTTATGAACTGAAATATTGTAGTCTATACTGTACATTTACTGACAGACTGACAACTTGCTGCTAACCTTTTCCTCTGGTCCACCTGCATTCACCGTCACTTTTCTGCCACTCGCTCTTTCACTCAACCACTCACTTACTACGCACACACATTATGCACTGCCCTATTAAAGGAGCTACGCTATCAAGAGTTTCCCAGGCAATGACACACAGGTTGACTCACATTTTGGAAAAGCGCTGCACAGAGGCTCCCAAATTCTATTGATTTCTGAATGAATGGATAAATGGTGTTATTTTTGGCATTAAAAAATATATTTTTTTGGCCTGGCGGGGGTTCTTGTTCTCCTTTGCAGTTATAGTGGGAACACTGCAGTGGTAGAAGACCACTGTAGCAAAAACACACTTGTAGTTCAGTAAATGTACTTAATTAATAATGAATAATTCCTGCCACTAGATGTACTACAGTGGCTCCTCTATCACTGCAGCAGTACAGTACAGAGTTACATAACTGTTTCAGCTGATAAAGCATTTGTTTGCAAAGTACTTCTAATATCATATTTCCTCATATTAAATAAAGCACCTGCATTGTCTGCTGCTCCTGAAGTACTACAGCATCACTGCATTACTAGTAGAAAACAAAAGAGGTTCCATGTGTCTTTCTGATAAATGTAACTGGGTGGAAAGCAGCACAGATGCTGTAGCTAAGCTGCTGGCTGTGGATTTTCACAGGATAAACTCTTTCCTTCAGGTAGAAAAAACAGCCCTTCAGTCAGAGAAGGATCCTGATTTCCAAAGTAACTGCTTTCTACAGATAAGTAATGCCATTTATTTTGATGGTGAAGGAGTTCTTTTATTTATTTATTTCAGTCTGTTTAATATTTTTTACACCCTGTGGATTTTCAGATATAGTTTAGTGCTTGATGGCAAGCTGTGCTCTTTTATCTAAAATCTCTTGCGGACCCTCTCAATGTCTCTGTCAACGTTACTGCTAATACAATATAATACCCTACCGTCCTTGTCAATCCGGCTCTGTCTCTGTCTTTGTATCACCCACACTTCCATCTCCTTCTCTCTCTTCATTTCTCCCTCTGTGTCTCTCTCTCTCTCGTTCCCTCTCTGTCCTCTTATCTGATGGAGTGAATAATTCATGTCTATTCTTCAAGGAGGCTCTTTGTTCTCCCCCCTAGTGTTTTCTTTTAAAGCACTTGGGATAGTGTGTGTGTGTGTGTGTGTGTATATATATGCAGTGTTTGTGTGGTTGAATGAAGTTAAACTCATCCCAGATTCTTCTACTTTCACTCTATTCACACACATTAGCGCACACATTTTTTGTTCTTTGTGTACCAATGTTTTTGCCAGACGAGAGGAAAATCAAGAGTTCTGCAAATCGAGAGCGAGTTCTGCAAGCTAGTAAATATGTGTGTGTGTTGTGAATGTGCTCGCCCGTGTTGTGTATTTGCATATATTGTGTTGAATCCAAAAAAACTAGGAGTGTGAAAGGATAAAAGTAGAATTCATTGTATTTATTTGAATTCTGTACAGCATGTCTAGAGTGTGCTGTGTGTTTGAGTGAATGTGTGTATCCCTGTGTATGCCTCACATTACCATTTTTATCAGTATTCACCATAACACTTGAAAACAATGCCATGTGTGTGTATTATTGAAGATGAGAGATCATTATAGTTTGGCACTTCCTAAACCTTCTGTCCTGCATGTTGATGTACTCTTTTTCTCTCTCACACACCAACACACACATGCACACACACACCTTTACATTCAATACGTCAACCGGAGTGAGAGAAAGGAGGCTTGTTACTGGTATCAGTTTCCCCAAAATAACATTGTGTGCATCTTGGTGGTGATTGTCAAAATAACTGGTCTTTGACAGAGATGTTATTGAGTGTGCTTGATTGCTTGATTGACAGGTGTGTCAGCCAATCAGAGTCAGCCATGGTGCTCTTCACATTTAACATTCATCACAGATTCCTCCCATTTGACCAAATTAGCATGTGGTAAGATGGTGGCAATCCATTTCATTTTGATATATCTCACACTGTGTCTTTGTTTTATTTTACATTACTGAAGACATGGTTTTATGGGAGTAGGTTCTCCTGGGACCTGCAGAGTTATGATATCTGAGGGCGCAGGTTCAGTCAACTTCAAAGTGATATTTAGAGGGGGTGGTTGCAAAACCACATCATATTTTTTTATTGCTAATTAATGATACGTGTGTCTGAGTCATATCTACCCAGCCAGCATTGCTTGTTACCATTTTCACACATTTATTATCATAATCATCATCATCATCATCATGTTTGTCATTTCCTACTTCACCAAAGGCGAACAGAAAGGCAGCACTGAGACAGATCCAAAGTCATAAGAGAGCAGAGTCAACACATCAAAGACAGAATCACATCAGCCATATTTGATTAAAATCAAACTAAATTGAATAAATTAAATATAGACCCAAATTTTACTTTGATGTATTGTCATGATGATCAGCGCTGGTCAAGGTCCAAATGAATCAAAGGCCAAGAGGATGAACATAACATCAACTCTAAATGTCTCTATGCTAATGTTAAATTTATTTCTTAACCAACTTGATCAGTTTGGATCAATAGCAGCTAGCAGCTGTAGTAACAGCTCTAACAGCTCAGATGAACTAACAGTAGCTTTAGCGAGTAAACTGTCAAACTATCAATTAATGGTGTTAAGAAAGAAATTAAGTATCCAGCCTAGTTGGTTTGACAGTTTCACACATTAGCCAACACTGTGGTTCAACATCATCATTATGTCTCTGAATCCTGTTGCTGCCGCCTCTGAGTGGGACTTTGGTGGATAGTTTGCCCTGCAGCTCCTCACCCATTTTAAAGAGTAATTTCAGTGTCTTTAAATGTTTTAGTCCAAGATGAGTTGAGTTTGTTTGTGCTGCCATCTGCCTCTGTCTTCCAGGCACTGTTTCCCAAGTATGATGTGCATCAAATATGTTCGCCATGCGATTAAAGAAAATGTAATAACCCACATACATATGGAGCTCGCCGAGCATACCGAGGGGCCCACGGCAATCAAGTGTTCTCGTCCACCACACAAAAGGTTGAGTTAATTTCTGTTCTGCTGATTGGAATCACAGCCACTCCACCCGTCTACGGCCCGGAGGCAAAATGAATATTCATACCAGTTTAGACCCTGGTCATGAATATTTATAACGCTTAACACCAGATATGCAAATGAGCCAGCCAACCCAGATGGCTTCAGATCACGACATAATGATCACACACACACATGCATGCACAAACATACTCATAGGGAAACAAGCGCACACACACTGTGATGTCTTTCTTTCTAAAGTGTCTCAAGCATCAGAAAGACATAGTGGAGACAGGAGAGGGGGTTAAAATTGGGTGCAGAATTTAACTGCCAAAAAACTTAAGTGGGGATATGATATCAACACGATACCCCACTACAATGATAAACAAACATGTTGATAAGCCAGGAAAGGAAAGAAATTAGGGTAAATAAATAGTTCTAAATATAATCTATATGTGTTTAATAAAGTCTGAGGCTTACTGTAAGATTAAAGCTGGTCCTCAAGGATTGCTGGCTGTGTTATGTTCCCAAAATCTTTCCCGGGAACATTGTAGGCTAATAGAAACGATAAGATTGTAGTAGGTTACTTCCATATTAGGATAGATTAATGATAGTGTTGTTTCAAGAATACTTTTGAACCAGTTTGAGATGGGACACAACATTTAACTACAATAATACTTAACAGTGATCTAAAAGAATGCTGACACATATATAACACACTAACGTCCTAGCTTGTTTTTTGTTTCTTTATGCCTAATTACCCATTTACATTGGAAAATATGGGGAAGGTCGACCACAATAAGCTAAACAACATAAAGTAACAAGATGAAGAGTCGACAGCCACACTCGCAACTCTGTGAGGCTGTACTTACACACAGCAGTGCTTTGAGCTAAATGCTAATGTTAGCATGGTAACACGCTCACAATAACAATACGAACATGCTGATGTTTAGCAGGTATAATGTTTATCATTATCAACTTAGTTTAGCATTTTAGCATGCTAACATTTGCTAGTCAGTACTAAGTACAGCTGAGGATGATGGGAATTTCACTTGTTTTGCAGGTATTTGGACAAATGTTGACCTGACATGGTGATGGATGAAAAGAATTCATCTTGAAGGCAACATGAACATGTATACTAAATTTTATGGCACTTTATCCAATACTTGTTGAGACATTTAACTCTTTAAACCAATGTAAACCTCATGGTGGCGCTAGAGGAAAAGTCAGGCAATCATCAAAAATGTGCCAAATATTATATTGTATTATATTATATACATATTGACTCATTTATTGTTTTGATGATGGTGGTGGAGAGGTGTTAAACCGGGTTGAGATGTAATGATTGTGAAAACTATAGCATATAAATTATTTTCATACTAATGAACCCATAAGTGAATCATCATGCCCTGAATGGAAGCATCTCCATTTGTTTATCCATTCATTTATTCTATATTTACTTCTTCTTTAATTTTTCACTGCTTTGTTGCCTGACCGACTTCTTTTTGAAGTTGAAACCAGACATTATTTGAGGATTTTCTTTTCCTTTCTACCTGATGCTGATGTTCATACACACCCATTCCTCCCCTCACACACCTTCATCCCAGCCACACACAAAGAAGAATGCTGCCTAGATACTGTTAGCACAATCAGATACTTCCTTTGAGCCAAAGCCTCACTAACAAGCTTATCTTGCCGCGTACTGTGTGTGTGCGTGCGGTCTTGTGAGCACTTGTTAACGTGCTACATACGACACATCTAATACGACCACATGCACACACACACACACACACACACACACACACACACACACACACACACACACAACTGTACTTGTGTTCTGATGCAGGATTAAGGCCAACTAGCTTGTTGTCTGCAAGCTCGACATCACCTGAGATCACATACACACACGTACAAATACACACACACACACACACACACAAAGGAAAATTCTTTGCTGTTTCACTGTCAGTTATTAGGAGTTCTACACGCTGGTCCTTAAATGATACACATTGCTAAACAGCCTTGACAGCCGCTGCTTAGTTTTAATAGCACAATGAAAATCAGTGAAATTGGATTTAAATCAAGCAGAAATCATCTGAAATGCTCAAGTAAGTTTTGCATTCTTCTGTCCCACGTCTGACGAAAACATCTGCAGTAGCATCAGATTTGTTTTACTGTGCAGTCAGAATGAGGTCATGCTGAGCGACAAAGCTCAACTGGGTCACAGGCTGTGACTCACTGTATGTTGCAATATACCTGGACTCAGTAAAACCCCCACCTCACAAAGAGGCATCAGCATAGAGCTCTCACTGACCTGGGCTGCTGCGCATCTATTACTGCCAAGCAATTTCTTTAAAATTGCAACTGTTGATGTGTTGACTCAATATATAGAGCAAAAAAAATGCAATGCCTGTCTTTAAGTTAATGCTGGTGGTTTCTGTACAGTGTAGCCTTTTATGGACTGAATTTTCTTCGAGGGATGACATGACTTTCCAGTTTGAATTCAATGTGGGTATAATAATGGTTAAAAGTGGGAACTCGCTGACGACAGGCCAGTGATAGACTGTGGTCCTAACTCAGTTTAGAACAATACAAATACACATAAACAGGCTCAGTATAATAACGTTACACTGTGAATTAAGATAACAGCATCATAGACACGTCACTTAAAGGACGATTCCAGCAGGATTTGAGATGTTTTGCATTTCTCTCTCAGGCATTACTTCACTTCACTGCAGATGGTTTCGGAGCGCTGATATAAACTTTCAATATGTATGAGACATTCACTATTTTCTTTTTAAATGTTTAGCACAGTGATAGGTTAACGAACTAATTAAAAATTAAATTATTCCAACATTTTGGGCTGAAAGCAAGTCCATAGCAGTTTATCCTTGAAGTTGAACATTAACAGAGCTACTGGTTGCTGTAATGGTTCCTCCTGTCCATATTGGCTGTGAAGAGATCCCTTCCTAATGCAATTCAAATGTAAAAGATGGGAGACAAAATCCAGTCCTCATTCTATGCAAAAATGCATTGTTGAATTTAGCTGAAGCTAATATGAGGCTTCATCAGCCCGAGTAAGTCAAATCAAGTTGGTATTTCTTCAAAGTTAATTTTTCTACTTTAAAATTCCCGCTGTCTCCATGCTGAGCTACAGTGGAAGATACTCACTTTATTTGACTAACTCAGACTGCTGAAAATGTTAAATGTTCACATGGACCTCTCCTTCAACACCAGGTTTAAAAGGACTGTTTGTCTACTACACCTCTGACCACTAGGGCTGTGATGATAACCGTATTACCGCAATACCGTGGGGTTGAGCTCATTACATTCATCATTACATTTTTCTTAAAAATATCAACCACAACTGTCATATATGGTAGTCTTATGTGCTTGCACAAATACTGTGTGATATACGGGAATACAGTGGAGACGTAGGAGGCTACATGATATGTTAGAGAATCTGACAGAGATATGAACATCCTACACTGTAACATTATATTTATGACTGAAAATAAGGAAAAACATAGCAGGTCCCCTTTAAAGTGTAAATGCACCCAGGCAAATAATGTTGCATTCAAAGCTTGTCCCTCATACAGGATCTAGCAGAGTTCTTCTCTAATAAAGTTAACAGGTATGTAGTCTGGAGCCCAGACACAAGAGTTAATCAATGGCAGTCCTCTTGTCACAGCCTTACAATAAAACAATAATCTGACACATCATCGACCATATCCTAGAAACTGCTATGTAGAAACTACATGTCCAATATGTGTGTACAGGTGTTGTACAGTGGATGTCTCACTAAGCCTAGTCCATCTCTTGCAAATGTGCTGACTCACTGTGTGGTGCTGGTAAATGGTTGAGTCATGCTTTTGCTTTAGTTCCCAGAGGGCAGCTGTGGTAATGTTGTACATCCTTTTATCGGCCCACTTGCTGCGTGTGTGTGTGTGTGTGTGTGTGTATGCAGATTCTTGCCTACATGAGTGGATGTTTTGTGTGCCTGCAGTACTTTGTATCCGCAGTCTGTGAGAGCTTGCAGGGAAGTCTTGTAGTGCGTTTAAGAGTTTATGTTTGTGTTTTATGAATCCACGAGGTACTGTGCTATGTGTCTCATCCATCTCTTCCTGCACAACAACATACACTGTTGATACTGTTAGATAAGTAGATTGTAAGTCATGATATCATGAACCCTATTGTTCTAATGTGAGGAAGACGTGGAAAACTGTATCTCAGCTCACTGCCACTGCTTCTCTTTCTACTCGCCTGAACTACACTCTGCATTTACTTAATTTTTGTCGCTCAAATCCACCCCTTAGCAAAAAATATCAAAATTATTGAAGTGGAAAACTTAAAATAGCTTTAAATGAAATTAGTAATATAGCAACAATTTCATCTGGTAAAATTGGATTTGATCTTTGGTATCTTTTTGATTGACAGTCTGTCATATTAAGCCACTTTAGATACACATATTTTAAACACATTTGTGTGTCTCCTCTGTTGTTGTGTATTTCTTAAGCATCATTATTTCATTGAGTCCTTATCCTTTCAATATAATAAGAACATGAAAAACAGATTGTAAGTTCAGAAATAAATTGAGAGTAGCAGTTTTAGTCATTTTTCATTCATAAGTTAATTAATTAACTGATTAAATGGGTCCTCTGTGGTCTAAAATTATTGGTCCCTTGCAGCTTCTGAAACCTTGAACAACCCAAACCCTGATGTGTTAAATCCTCTGGGGGATGAAGCAAACTAGCAAATACAAAAAGCAAAATCTGAGGCATCAACCATAGTTTCATGTGTTTGTTTAATAAAGGTATTTGTGTGTTAAGGTGTGTTTTACAGTAACAGTGCTGCCGTAGATGAGGCTGTAGAGGTTGAAGGATTCTAAAGGCAGACCCATTTCTGTTTTGTCTGGCAGCCCGTAATACTCTGGCACTGCAGTGTATGTGCAGTCAGAAGTTTGTATGTGTATCTCCGTGTGTGTCAGCAGGGTGGCAGAGAGATCAAGCCATCCTGACTTTCAAAATGACAGCTCATTATCAGGGACAAACAGCCCCCAAGGGTATGGAGACACACACACACACACACACACACACACACACACACAGTTCCATTAGCTTATCCCAATGAATTACAGAAGAGGATTGAACAGAGAAAATCTGGTGTTTTGTATTAATTTGATCTACACCCAGAGCTATTTTAGCTTCTTGAAATGTGGAAGTCAACACAGTTTTTCTGGAAATATTTCATAAAATGCAATCAATAAGTTAACAATTTGTCACAGTAACTTGTTGACATGGCAATATGCACCTCAATTTAGAATAGAGTTAATAGAACTAACTTCAATAATAATAGATCAATTCTATTTGGTCCTTGTATATTACTTCCATTGTTGGTATACTTTTAAAAAATACATTTTATAAGGGCTCAAGCCAAAAGACTATCTTATTGGCATCCATCCTATCTTTATCTACTCAATCTAACAGCCACTTGCTCAAAAGAGTTATCTCAGGCCATCTCCATACATTAGATCAGTCCATATATCAAAGGTACCCTGCAGAGGTTTTCACTAGTAGCACTATGGAACAATGTTTTTTAGAGTGGGTCTGGTTTTGTTAGTACATGCATGAAGATGTTCATGCACAAGCACATGCATTTGGGAGACATGATAAACAGTGCTGCTGATGGTTGTATTCTCTTCTGCTGATTGACAGTTGGTGGTAGTAACATACAAGGAAAAAGAAGATTTCAAGTTAGCAAAATAATAAAAGCAGCCTTTCAAGTGTTTTGTGAGAAGGGAAATGCATTCAACGTGTTTGGTAAGAAACACTGGATGTAAATATAACTTGCCACAGAAAAATGCCACAGGGTACTTTTAATTCTTAATCTTTAATATTACTGCACACAGTACTTAGGAAAATATATAATTTATTTTATCTGTACAGGAAACAACTTCAAACAATAATTATCAACTTACATGAATTCAAAGGATTAATTTAGTCTAATCTAAAACTGGTTAAAGGCCAAACTCTCAACTGTATACCACAAGAAGCCGTAAGCACATATATGGTGCTATCTCGTCATCAAGGACAAAGGACCGAACCATGGATGGACTACTAAGGGGTCAGGATGTGTTATATCACTGTTAATATTTCTTGTTGGAGTGTCAAAGGTTAAATTCATTCTTAAAACATCTTTAAAGATGTCACAACAAAGAAGGCGTCATGATACCTTGATGAATTGTGTGCATCGGGGGTTTGATAGGTAGGTTATAAATCGCCTATGGGCCTAACAACAACAGCACCACTAAAAACAGGATTTCCAAAGCAATAGTTATTATTTCTGATCTTGCATCCTCAAACATGCAGCTCAATCTCACCTCCATTCACTTCTGTTCTAGTCTTGCTGTTCTGTACCCCAGCAGTGGGTTGTTCTTACTCAGAAATAATGAATTGGGTCATTCAATAATATAACAATATCCACTTAATTCCCTGGCAACTGCCTCAAACCATATCAATCAGCCAAAAATATCAAGCCATCAGATTTTGGATTGTTTGTTGGTGAGTAGCAGCTTGCTTAGCTCAGGTTAGTGCCAAACAGAAAGAATAAAAAATAAATAAAACCAGCCAACAGCTAGGATTAGCTGGATGCTATTTATAGTATTTGGTGTAAAAGCTAAGTGGGATGCAGTGATTTGGAAGTCATCCCTGCTTGTAAAGCAGATGGGATAAACTTTAACTAGCCAGAGCTATCAAACTAGCTTTGATGTAAAAGCAAAGAGACACTTAAACGTGTTATTGATATGATGTGTGACATTAAAATAGGTTTCTAGTAGGAAACAAAACCACAAAAGTGTATCATCAAGATCCATGGATGTAAATCATCATAACCAACCAATTTAAAAAATGTAAGTAAGAAATTTGGGTAACTGGATTTCATTGCATTTTATTGTAAATGTAAGCACATGGATAGCATCATGACTTTGTTGACATTGAACACTACAGAGAAGAAAAAAAATAATGTAGAGAATCTTACCAAGGAAAAGAAAACAAATCTACCTAAAAGCTGTTATCAATATAATGATCGGGGTTTGATCAATATTTGTACTGCTGAACAGTTATACCCCAAAGGTTCACAGATGATAACAGATCAAACACCCTGATCTGTCATGTCCTAAAGAGACTGTTTTTTTTCCTTTTTTTTTCTTTCGCAGCAACTTATTTTGCTTCACACATACTGAGAGTCATGTGAAGAACAAGAATTCTGTTCTAGGATAGATTTTCATTGTCTTAACATACTATCTGAGCTGCTTATATGACTGACAATTTTTTGTTACAGATGGTGAGTTTAATGAGATACACAGTATCTTATGCATATGGAAGGTAGAGGCAGTGCAAATGGAGGTGAAATAAAAGGTTTCCCATACCACAAAGAGTCATACTCTGCATTGTGGGTCTAATTTAATTCCAAACTTAATGAAACCCAAAAACAGAAACCCACACACCACCAATGTAACCTCTTCATTTTGGATCACAGGACCCAAAGACTTTCTGAGGGAATAAGGTCTACTGAATAGTAGCCTACTGTGTTGAACCAGAAACTGTACCCGTAGTTAGCGCCTGCAGTGTAGCGTTAATCTGTGTGTGAACAGATGGCATGCGCTAACAAGCTAGGCTAAATGTAGCTCCCGTTGGCATGGGCCAAGACTGATCTCTGACTTCCTGATCCCAAGCCTCTTAATTAAATGCACCATTTAATCTACTCAGTTTTCAGCCCCTCTGCTGCTCCAAAAAACAACACTGTTCATCACTGATGACCTCCTCGTGCTGGTGGTTGGAACATTGCACTATTGAAGTGGGCAGGAATTTCATGGGCCTATGATGGCCATGGTCCCCATGCCCCTCAGTTTGGCCTTATGCCCCTCAAAACTGATATGTGGGCATAGTTGATTTCATCGTTTTCTCCTCTGCTTCTTTCCTGTCAATACGGTTTTTAGAAACCACTGTCTTTTGATGTGATTCTGATTTTTTTCTTGGGCAACATTACCAGTGGTGGGTTTGACTTAAAGCCTGGTACGAACCACTGGAAAACCACTGCAGTCCAGCTAGCCATAAGTTGCAACTCCATGGTCAAACCAGCTGCCCCTAAATTTGGAGTGCACATGTATTCCCACCTTTATAGCAAATGCACTGAAAGGGCCCAGAGCGAGCTGACAGGGAGAGTCACCGATTTTATTCTGTCAAATTTCTCACTTTACAAAGACAAGTGTTGCAGTATGAAACTTGCGTAAAGAGAGGCTATGACATCTTTATTCTACTCGAGCACACCAAATACAATACAATTCATCAAAGTGTGTCGCACTTAGCACATGGATACACATGTGACTATGTCTGGTTTTCAAAATACGATGTTAACTCAGGGTATATACAAAAAACACATATGGAAATTAGATTAATTTAATTATACTCACAGGAAGCATAAAACATGTTATCTGTGTCCCTCATAAATTAAAACATCCCACTAAATTGTGAGGGACTATTCTTTATTTTTGGGTTGCAAGAAAAAAAAAAAAACAATGATATATTTGAGTTCAGGACAACCCTGACTACACACTAACCCAAAATCAAGCATTTTTACTGTATCATTTTAGAGAGATCGCACAAATATTGGTAATTTGTAAATACCAATAAATTATTTTGTGAAAGAAACAGCTTTTTTATTAATTTATTTCACTGATAGTTATACTATGTATTAAAAGTAAAATCATCCTTAACCCTCAAGTTAAATTCATTTTCCATGGACTTAAAATCATTGTTTTATTTGATGGTCTTGCTGCCCTGGCATTTGGCCATTGTGTCCTCAAAAAGTTGACAACAACAAAGGCCAAATGGCCTTGCCCCTAGGATGATGAAATTCCAGGCCTAACTGAAGTAATTAGAATGTCATAAAGCCTTCCATATACAGGCAGTGTTTTTAAGCAATGATGATCAGCATGACCAATGAGCATGCTGTTTCTGATAACTATCAACTAAATATAATTATTTCTTTCACATTTCACTCTACTGTCAACACTGTTAGTTCCAAGCCAATGAAGATGGCAAATCCATATTGTTGTGATTACAACAGCTTCGGTTAGACAGTGCTATTCATGGTGATATTAATGGACCAATAATTGAGGATATGCAGGTGCATAAAACAAGGATACATACTTTGTATAGATGTTTATACAGAAGTTCATAGAGCCTATGGTGAGTCAGGAGTCAGAGATGCATGTATCTTGAGGTGTCCAATACCAAGACTAGTTGCTTGGACTGAACTTGCAGACAACAGAGCCATGGCACTCACTGACTGACTGTACTTTCACATTTGCATCAACATAGTGCCAACATGTCCAGGGTAGACCAGATCTGACCTCCTCAGGGCTTTTCAACCATTTGAATGATGAAACATGTATGCAGCCTGCCATTCCAGCCATATACAGCAACTAATTTCACAACATAGCATCAACCAAATGTGGTATAATGGTACTTGAGTGACATGCATCAGTAGGTGAAATTCACGATTTGATCTTCAAGAGTGGTGTCACAACTTCATACATTTCCAATACAACAAGGAGTTACCTTTCATTATAATGGTTTTAATTTCAATTTCAAATGTGTATTAACTTCAGAGACTTAGATTAAATAGTCAACACAAAATACAAAATGTTGTTACATGCTCAATCAGTTGGCAACTTGACTGACAAGAAGGAAATGGAAGCACCAACTTTCACTGCAAAAACAATGCATCACTTCTCAAAAAGATCAACATTGCAAATATACTTAAGATAGCTGGGAAAATGAAAAATGACATATATATTAACTGGATGGACAAAGTAAAGTGCACAATCCATCATAATCTATTATTGCTGATGTTTTGAATTTGAGATTTTGTCAGTCAATGATCACGTGGAACTGTATGTGATACTGAACTGCTGCAGACTGAGCTGTCCATGGTGCTGATTTACTCTGCAACACAAACAGTGGATACATAGAGCTCTCCATGGTCCTTAAATGTCTCCTGCAAGCAGCAGCAGAGTGATAGACTACAAAGAAAATGTATTGTTTCATTGATATTTAATGACAATAGATGTTTTATCTTACTTTATCTATTGTAACATTTCTTCACTGTATTTGTGCTATGCTTATCTATAGGTTCTTCTCTGCTGCTGCTGCTGCTACTGCAGTGACCCATTTTTTTCCCAATGGGAGTGTCATTGAAATTCTGTGATAGTAATGGATTCACAGATGGAAACTGTCTTTCGGAGTTTTATTCTCACTTATAAGTGGGCCAAAAAGTCTGTGTAGACTAATGGACAATGAGCAGAGTCAAGCATTTCCATTTATACCTGATGTCACATCCAGAATAGCAGTTAACACAAAAGAAGATGTGTTAGGTGCAATCAGGAGACTATCACATGCTGTTGCAATACATCACATGGGGCCCCGAGTCTCATGTTAGTAATATTTGTGTTGAGCTCTACTGCATGCAAGAGTTTCTCTATAGACTTACTGTCTTTAATGCCTAAAAGGCCAATCATGTGGGACCACTTCCACTAATAAAGTGTCAAAACATAGTTTACTTATGCAGTCTTCTACAGTGGCTCCATAAATCAAAAGTCTACATTACACATATCTAAGTTAAAACATTAATATATAGAGTACAATTCAATATATAAGAAGTCAAATATGTAAGAAGTCAAATCCCCGTCCATAATCTCAATGTCTTTCACAAAACTGTGATTTAAGTCTTACATCTACACCAACTTCACCATGATAATCCCACATGTATTGTGTGTAGTGAATAAACTGAATCTCATTGATGTCTTAAAAGAACCCTTTATTCATTATCTTAATGCTCCAACTATTATGACTAAGTCTTTAGAGGGCAGGGGTGGTCTTGATTGTTTTTAACCCTTATTTAACCTGACAAGTTGACTCAGAATGCAATGTTATTTATGGAAAGGGCCTAGGGGATTACTTTCTAGAGGAGACAAACACACATATATGTAAAATCGCACCTAGAGTTGGCCCATCAGTGCAGTGTTGTACGGTGTATGTAATATTGGTTAATATGTACAATAGTCATATTTACTGGGTGCTTTTTAAAGAGTTAGCTTCTAGGAGTCTATGTTGTCAAAAAGACAACAAAAAACAGAAGGGAGAGTAATTAACTGTTTTTAGGTATTCTATCCAAATCTTTCAACACATTGTATTTAAGTGCTCTCCAGCAATGTTTGGCAGTGGATTGGGGTGCTTTATAATTGCCAAGTATTTGTTGTTGTTTGTTTCTCCTCATAGCTCATTTTTCTCATGACTTTGTATCAAGAAATACATTCTTTGCAGTTAAGAGTTAATTCAGCACAGCACACAAATAATGATGTTCAACGCAATTTGTTGGTGTAGTGTAGAAGCCTGGAATCAAAAGACAAAACCATACGGGTGCTTAGAAATTTTCTTATCACCCTGATCTGTGTTTTGGATGCATACTCTGGTTTAGTGCCATCCTAGAGTAATAAAGCAATTAACAGCAAGTTCAAAGATAAAATTGTGACAACATTCAAGGGATTTTTTTTTTTGCAAGACACTGAAATAAAAACCATTCACACAGGACATAACGTGTTGGTTTGGTACAACATACAAATGCAGTTCTGCAAAAAACACAGACCACACACATTGTCAGCATGCTTTGCTACCGGAGGCTGAGGACTTACAGGCATCTAGAGTTGCACAAACTCAGCAAGTCTGTCAGCTGTTTTGTAGGCGGTAGAAAGGTAAGGGTGCATACTGTAAATGTTAAGTAGTGGTAACTGTAAATGGGAGGCCATGGAGTGCAGGTAATATCTGAATGCATTTACACAAGGAAGATAAACAATAATTCAATGCACTCTAGTTCAGATAATGTTATCATAGATGTGTAAGAGGAGAGTATTTTAATGCGCGTGCCCTGGTCTGATCTTGCTATGGCTGTCTATAAAGTGAATTTTACTTCTTTTTTCAAATGGCAATACTACAAAGCATCCCTCTCAATTTATAAAAAGCTTTCCACAGAACTGATTTTTCACATGTTTCACCCTTGGGATTTTTTCAGAAGAGCTACTGTACTGTTGGATGGTGCCATTTAAAACAGTGTTTATATGAAGTGTGGGCCAGTTTCATACATTGAGTACCACATCTGATGGAATCCCTCGGTGTTGAAATGTGTATAATATGTATAATTAGTCTTATGATGACAGTGAATTTGGGTCCCGTGTAGGCTTAAAAGACTGTACACGTGAAAAATTCCAAGTTCCTCTAAATGTAATCTGTTTTCTGGCACTACTTATTAATATAAGATGACTTATGTTAATAAGTAAATTTATGCAAAGTGTGTGCAACTCATTAGTCAAGATTTTAAATTGGCTAATGTATCTCTAACACTGTTGATACACATAGAGTTTATACAGGCAACATGTTGTAGCTGTTCTGGTTACATACAAACATAGGGCTGAATGCCAATGTAAACATGTTACATAAACATCAGCTGACCATGAAAGGACCAAATCATTATGACATACCCCATATACAGTGAAATTGCCGATGACTTGATGCAACCACTCCTCGGTCTGTGGTATGTTTAGTAAGTGCAACAAACTCTATTGAGCCTACTGAGTGCAGAGACATCCACAGCCTTTCTCTAGACAGAATATATAAAACAGTACAGTCAGTTATTCTGAGTTTTATAAAGAGCCAAGGAAGAAAGAGTAATACCATTTTTTCCCATTTGCCTGAGTTTAAATTTAGAATTCTTAACTGTACAGACACATACTGTATGTACGATGATTTAAAGCAATGGTTCCCAACCTGGTTATAAATAAAAATAAATCTAGGCGGTATTAAGAGGATAAACAGATAGAAAAGTAGAAAAAAACAAATTTTGCTACATAAACTTAGGTTTATTTTTTCAGACTTTCCTCTAATCGTAGATTTTTTTCTTGTTTATGACTGTGTTCTTTTGCCTCTAAAGAAATTTAACAATCTGAGAAGCACCCTTTGAAATCAATAGACATAATGTAACATGTTAAGAAAGATCACAAGCAAGCAGACATATGGTGGCTTCATTTTTAAGGGTCACAAGCCAAAAAGTTTGGGAGCTGCTGTTTGTGCTACAAATAAAGTTTTTCCCTTTTTTTGTTTCCTATTTATTGTTCATGAGACAGATGTTAACATGAATTTCTAGTTTATCAGCTATGAATATATCTGAATATATTTTATTTGATCGATGACTCAATCGTAGGCACTAAGCCAGTAGTCTGTCTATATTGTACCACATTTACCCAGTCATCTGTCCTGAAAACAGCTCATTATCACCCAACATGTTTCACATCTGTCATGTCACCCAATCCTCACCCTCACTCTATCATACACACATCCTTCCCACTGCTCTCCTAAAGTAAGATCCAGTGTCATACACGTCACAGGTGGTTTTGAAGCAGCAGTTGTGTGAAGAGAAAGGGGTGGTGGTGGGCAGGTGGGTGGGTGGGTGTTGGGTCATGTGGGTGAAAGAGTAATTTAATTGACATAGCAAAGCAAGAAAGACAGAAAGAAAGTTTATTGATGTAGACTGTCTACAACTGAGAAACTCAAAGCACCCAAATAGCATTTACCACATAAAATCGACAACAAAGATGACTTGTCGCAGTTGGTACAAAGACACAGCAGATGAGCTAAATTTCTAAGAAAATGACACTGAACATTAACAACAACAACATCAACAACAACATACACATCTATTCTAATGTACTTAAGACTATGTAATGGATTTTAAGCAGGAACTTAACTACAGCTACCAGCCTGCAAAGACTAATCCTGCCTTGGCAAAGACATGCTATTTATTTAGAGTCACTGTGTTTTAACAACGGTGCCAACGTAACACTAACTCCTGTATGTCAACAAAGCAACGTCTTACTGTTACTTTTTTTTTAGAATTTAAGGGTGTAAATGTGTTTAAGGATGTGCAAATATTTTCATCACTGTTCTGTGTATGATTTGGCAGAATATTTATTTATTCAGTGTATCAAGATAATGTGAATTTCAACACAGATCTTGAAGATATGAAGTAAAGTTTAACTGAATTCAAACGGAAACCACTGCAAGGAAGCTGAAATAGAGGTAGTACAGCTCCTTTCCTCTGCACTTAGAAGCCTGGCTGCTGCATTTTGAGAGATGAAGTGAAATAAAAACAGACCTGTGCTAGGTGTGTAAGAGAATAAGAAAGATTTGATTCTGGATATCAGATGATACAAAAGAGAATGAGACAGTGCTGACAAAAATCATTGATAACACTTTTACCTGACCCACCACTACTAACATCAAAAAGAGCACCATGATTCTGTGTAAGGCTTCAAATTCAATGGCAGCCCACCGAGTTCTTCCTGGAATTCAGCTTCAGGAGGAACAATGAGAACAACTTTGGACTCGATTTCATTCAGTTGCAAAAAGCTTTTTGTGCCATCCACTACTTAGAGATGCCAGCCCACTAAGAATCACTGAAGTGTTGCCTGCATCTACTGTTAATGAAATATTATTTGTGACCAGATTGTCAGGTATCAAACTGTCAGTTAAAGTCACATAAGTTTTTTTTTCATGCAATCTTTTTTTCTAAATCCTTGGAAAGGAATGGTAGCTTGGAAAAAAAAAAAATCAATGACGATAATGTAAGCAACCAATATCTGATCTTTTCATCACTACTTTTGCATGTTGAGTGAACATAATAATAGCTGTCAATCATCTGTATTTCAGCTGATAGTTAGGTGAGTAATGAAGAAATAAAACAGGGTCTGGCTTTGTTTTCTACCTTCAGACTTACTGCTGGCATTTTTAAACACATATTGTTTCATTGTTTCTGTAATGGCCACACGCACATCATTTCGGTCACCTGCAGAATCAATCCAGATGTCACAACGTCAAGCCAGCTTCTTATAAGGCCTGCCTCTCCACTGCTAATAGGAAATGTTCCCTAACATCTGTGGTCTCTATCCCTCTCCCTATCTCTCTCTCACTGCCTCTTTCTCTCTCTCTCTCTCTCTCTCCTGCTTTCTCTGTCTTTCTCTGAGCAGTAGAATAAATTGAATTAGAGCTCCACCACCCACTCCACAGGATCCTGCAGCCCTCTGTCAGATAGCTAAACAGAGAGAGAGAGAAAGAGAGAGAGAGAGAGAGAGAGAGAGAGAGAGAGAGAGAGAGAGAGAGAGCTGCAGAGAGATAAACAGAGGGCAGGAAGAAAGACGGGCATTGTAAAAATCCCCCCTTGCCCCTATAAAGAATAAAGAACAGTCCTTACAGCCTCTTTACTCGCCTCTACTACAGTCTGACAAGAGTCAACACATTTTTCCTTTTCTTTGGGTGGTGTGAGGGTGAAATAGAGACAAAAATAATGAGAGGGGGGATGTAGAGGATAAGAGATATGTTGCTTCTGCCTCACCTCAGCCTGCCCTATACTTGCCATTGTGGAATATATTTGTATATGACAAGATCTTTCATTATAAACATGGCAACGCACACAACAAGTCATACAAGTGCACCTGATGTTTATCCTTAAGTTCCATACAACTTCATATGTTATTTATTTGGCACTAACCAGTAAAGGAAATTCACTTTCATAAATGAAGTGACAGTCAGAAGTAGCTTTAAGTTACAACCTCTTCCTTTCTTGTCTTACATTTCCCGCTAAAAACTCAAAACACAATCTGTAACACAAATGCATTGCCATTCATCCTGAAGCTAATGGAATGGCAAACCATTCCTTTTAGACGTAAATAGGAGACTAAACACAACTAAAATGGACAGAAAATCACCAGTTTCTCTCCCTCGTTCATTCACCCACACTCTTTTTCTAGAACCAGAGAAGCATTTGCATAATGCCTCCATATCCACGGGCCATTAGCACCAGCATGAGTGGCTCGTGTGCATAAATTTATTGCCTTGATCAATCAATGCAAGCTACTGTACCGGTACAAACCAGTGAAACTCCAATCCAGCAAAAGTTGGATGGCAAAGAGAATAAAAAGGGCAATTTTCAAACGCTGACATGTCAAAGTCTCTCTAAATTAGAGACACATTAAACTCCACAGAGCCTCAACGGGAAAATGTTTGATTAAAATGGTAATTTTAGATCATTTTTAGTGATTCTCATCGTACATTATAATCACAGTAAATTAAATAACTTCTCATTTGGTGATGACCCCAAAGTACCCTCTGCAAGGATTTCAGTGTCAAAAAAGCCCACTCTGATATTCAGTGGTAAAAAAAAAAAAAAGTGGATATTGTTTTCAGTGCAAGTGCAGTTCAGGAAAACATGTTTTCAGGTGGTATTAGCTTTGGTAGAAGACCACAATAATGCATACAATTGTTGCTAATGTCCAAATGCCATTTCAAGTCATGTACATCATGCTTATGGAACTTGAAGAGACTTCGCATAGCCAGTTGCTTTCATTTCACTATTTTTTTATGAGTCTTTCAGTTTCAGCCTGGTTGGTGCCGGCAACATTCAGTTGGGGCAAGTGTTAATGCTGCCATGTGTCCTAAGTCATTCCTTAAGTAATTCCTATATTTCAAGTATTCACATCAAGAGGAAGTCGAAGTCAAAGGACCAAGCAAGATTCTAGACCCAAAATGCAAATATATCAAATAAGGATTCAATGATTTTCTGTGTTTCTGAAAGGCTTCAAATGATTTGTGTGGGCTGTACAAACTCTAATATTGAGAAAAACATATAAAATAAGCGATACATCAATGCAAATGTTTATTTATTTTATTTAAAAGGGGCAGTGTACAGCTCAAACAGATTATAGCTTCAAACTAATTCACATCTATGGTCCTTTGGCAGGTCAGAGCAAAGAAACAGCACAATAACAAACAAATGTTCATGCGGCATGTTTAAATATGTGTAAGTCTCTTCATTTTAGTGTGTTTTTTCTTTTTTTTTTAAACCAATTTTCACCCATAAAATACTTAGATTGTTGACGAAGAACAGAGTAGTTTCAATTGATTTTCTTGTAACACTTTCTATGACGCCCACGTCTATAATGCATTATAAACATACTTATAATGTGTTATACTCATACTCATATATACTCTACTCATAAATATCCATAATGCTTCATAACAATAATCATAACACATTATAGAGAATTTTATATTGATTTGTAAGGTCAAGTATCATAATACTTCATAATTGATGGTCATTTGCTGACAATTCTTTGAAAGGATCATAGTGTGTTATAATTCCCATACTTATGATACATTCTAATCATTTTATAATGCCTTATAATCACTTATCACTTTCCAAGTTTTGTTTTTTTACCAAGTTGTTTTTAAGGAGTCATTTTTGTTGATCAAATGTTTACATAAAAGTAAAATATACAGCTACAGGTAAAGTAGAAATTGTCTCAGGTATTATCTATAAATTGAGTCAATTGAGTGTTTAGAAACATTGCATTAGTGAAATGTAAATGTCCATCATTCAATTCATCACTCAGTTCGTTGTCTGTTATGACCTGTTAAACAAATCAATTAATTTTACAGTGTTTTGTGCTGTTCTTGCACAGTTTTGTTTTTTTTCACTTTACTTAAAACAAACAATGACCACTTATCGTGACCTATAAGCAGCTTGTAATGTATTATATCTGCCTATACCTCAGAAATGTCATTACTTTACTTAAAGTATTATAGACATGGGTGTCATTCTCCTAGATGTGTTTTCCCAGATCCCAAATTTGTCATGTTTCCTGCTCCAAGAGGACATGTTTAAAAGACCTCTTATTGCAAGAACAGCTCAAAAAATGCTTCTGCTAACAAAACATGATGAGCTCTAAATATAAATTCACTATAGCATGTTAGTATAAAACATATTATTACCTTACATTTATTCAAGATCAGTTCATAGGAGAACCTTGAATGCCTAATATCGACTGAAAGAAAGCGCCATATTTTGTTTTGTTTTGTTTAAAGTGGAACCCAAATGAACTGCAATGTGTTGGACTTTAACAATTGTGTGATTCTCTCCTATTCCATCACTAGTGTCACATATCCAGTATTGTCAGTCAGGACACGCGCGTGCACGCATACATACACACCTATCTTCATTTGAAACTGACCAGTGAGGCGTGATACTATACATGCGGTCAAGCACACACACACGAGCGCGCGTACACATACATACATACACACACACACACACAAACACACACACACGCACACACGGCGGACAATGCGCGAGCAATCATAATCTAGCTTTGTTCCAACAAGGTATAGGGCTGGGGTTCAGTTGCGCACGCGCACACACAACGCACGAACACATGCATCTTCTATCCATATATTATACTGTTGGTGCTGTTTTTTTTTATTTTAAATTTCACAGCAGCATAGGTAAAGTAGGCTGTATAACCTCATCACATAACCAACACACTTACACACAAACACAGAACACTGTCTCTCTCTCTCTCTTTTCACACAGGTGCAGTAGTGGCGCGCAGAAAAGGGCAGAGGCGCAGTGCTTTCTGCGTTTGAGCCCTAATTGTCCTCCCAGGCTTCTCAAATTATCCTGTAGCCTACATGAACATATAAGGGCCTTGCTGACACACAACACGCGCGCGCGCACACACACACACACACACACACACACACACAAGTTCTCTTTCTCTCTGGCAGCGCTCCCTCGCGCTTCTGCGTGCGCGCTCGTACACACATACACAGACACACACTCACACACAAGCGTTTATTCACAGTACTCAGCTGGGTGCAGAGCTGCTGAAATTTAGCCTACTGAAACTAGCCTACGTCTGGGTCCACCGACCTCGGTCTCCGGTGCGAGGGTGCCCACACACGCACACGCGCGCACACGCGCGCACACACACACATACACACACAGAGCCTCTATATAACTTGTACCGGACTCATTTCTTGACCTTGCAATGTACTCAGTGCTGGTTTTCCTTCCTTCTCTCTACCTCAGCCCACTCCGCTATTCAAGTACACCCTCACTGCCTGCCTCCCGCCCCATTTCAGGATCCAGACTAAACGTCTATACAAGAAAATGTAGAAATAACTCTACCACTGCCCCGTTTTCACCCCTGAACAACCACCATTCCTCTGCTCAAACAGACGCAGCCAGAAAGAAAGAACAAGTAGAAACAGATAGACAAGGGAAGGAAAGAACTGAGCCGTCATTTTGCACGTATAAAAGAAATATAACAGTTAAAACTTTACCTCTTTCCGGGGGTTATGGTTCCTTCGATCACCGAGTGTCAGGGCGCAATTAGTATCTTTCCAAATCCCATAATTAGAATGTGATTACAGTTGTAACTCCACACAAATAGGCTCCAAATAGTAGTATATGCCCCATATGTGTATATATCGAGGTAAATATGTGTGATATCCTTTGGGTGGCTGTAAATTCCGTATAGGTTTATAGTTCAATCCTGTCTTCCAGAGGGGTGCGTCCGTTTTGCATTCTCACAGCGCCCGACGACTACATCCTCTTCTTCTCCCTCCTCTCTCTTTCTCTCTCCCTGTCTTTTTCTCCCGGTTTCATCCCTCCATCCGCGGGGTAAGGGAAGAATCCCATCCGAGAGAAACTGAAATGATCCCCCCCCTTCCAACCCCCTCCCCTTCAACCGCTTCTTTTTCTTCTCTTTTTCTCCTCTTCTTCCCAGCAGTGCCTCCTTCCCTCTTTCTTTCCCGCCGGTCGCTGTCCTCGCGCAGGTGAAAGAGGAAGAATTCCACTACAAGAAAAAAAAAAAATCCCAGGCAAAAGGGCGGAAAAGTCTTAATTATTCCATTAAAAATTACCCATGGGTTAGGTGGAGTTTGTTGGTTATTGAACACTCCTAAAATTCAAAAATAATAGTTTTCCTGGTTTGATAGAGACCATTAATTTCCAACATTTTCAATAACGGATTTTTGGATCTTCACTTCACAGTCGCGAGCTTCTGGCTCTCTCTCTCTCTCTCTCTCTCTCTCTCTCTCTCTCTCTCTTTCTGTCTCTGAGTCTTTATGTCGCTCACCCTCTGTTTATTCGACTATGTGCGTCTCCTCTGCAGTCGAAAGTAGAATAGACTAAATTAGAATTAAAAAATAATAAGATAAAGACGAGTTAACTGTCTGTCCGGTCACTCACACCGAAAGCTTAACGGTACAGTCCCGCTGATCCTCGGTCCTCCTCGCCGGTCGCTTCTCCTGCGCAGTTAATCCAGATAGCGCAGCGATTATGACAACAGTCAAGTTTGAAACCTTAAAGGAACATCACTTCCTGGTGCTCTTTTCAAAATAAGACTCTTGTATCAGGCCCTAAATCATAATCTGTAAATTGATATATAGATTATGGTGGGAAATTAGGGAAAAATAAAACATGGAAAAACATGGATCTGTGTTTTATTTTTGCCTCATTTCCAATCAGAGTAGTATGTGAATGGCTCAAGTCCCCCTGCATCTGTCTGGATCAGCTAGCCCAAATAGTTTCAAAATGCTGCTCTGGTTTGCTTGAGTTCCTGTATGGTCAGTTGTGGTGTGACCGTTGGGCTAAACAAATGAACCAAACCCCAAAATTTACACTAGTGCAGACATTATGGGTGCTCATTTTTGATTTACCCTTGCTTCTCAGAAAGTAAGCTATGTACACATCACAGGATCCACATTTAGCCATGGCTGGATTACCATGCGGGTGAAGTGATCAACTGCCCCACCTCCAGTAAAACCTCTTGTGAATATGTTTAGGAATATGCATTGCTAAATTGCAATATCAACTGAAACTCAAAGGAGCATACCCTGCGTTTTTACTGTATCTTAGTACCTACCATCTCTCACACAAGAGTCTAATGTCAAAAATGAGTTTTAAGCCTTTTAACATTTACGGTTATATTGTGCATCAGATGCAATTCAAGAAAAGAAAACTGAAAAAACTAAATGGATAAAATAAAACAACTGAACAACTAAGTCATAGTTCATGTAGGCTATCTTGTAGTCATGACATCAAAATGACTAAAAAACAAATTTGCCTGTTGATATGAACCGCCAATGACTTTGAGGCTTAAGCGACTGCAGTATATGTAACAGTCAACTACAGGGATAATTTGTGAGAAGTGAAACTACATTATCTACTCCATGTCTATTGCTATAGGCCTATCTAGTCTATAAAAAGAAGAGAGAGACACACACAAACAAGAGCAAGATGTAGGTTGGCGTTGTGGCTCTGCCCCACCTCGCCCCAAAGCCAAACCTGCATCATCACTTTAACAAACTCGAAAAATACAGATGCTTTTATTTTGAAGTAATAATCGCCTGATTTCCGGAGTACGCCTTGATAACCCTGTCTTGCTTGATGCAGTTTAAGAAAGCCTGCTGCGTTGAAGTTGGTGAAAACCCTTTTATTCCCTGTATGGCGCACTGTAGTGGCCGACACCCTGCGTGTTCAGCTGGACGGTACATGGGCTCACGTTAGATTTACACACATCATTTCTTAGATATTGATTATCCCATCATTTGTCAGATTGTGTGTTCTGAATGTCCATCTCGCCATCCCTGCTCATCAATCATTCCGCGCGACGCAGATAAAACCAGACCGTGCAAGAAATTGAGGAGAAAGTGCGATTGCCATTCTTTTCTGGCCCATCTGGAACTAAATAATACCGTAACACCAGATGTATATATCACCTCCTAAAATACATTCTCTCAACCATCTGTCCTCTTCCCTGAGAAGGCGTTTCTCTGTGGGAATGAGGATGAAGTCCTAAAGGATGAGAGAGTGGTATGGGCTATTGTCTCTCTCTCCCTTTATCTGTCTCTCACGTAGAATATATGTTGGGGATGATATAAGGTAGACGTGAGAGAGGTGGGGAGGAAGAAATACAACTATGCAGTGTGAGAATTTAGATTTTGGGAGAAATGGATGATTGATTCTGTGTGGGAACGGAACAATATATCAATATGCCTTCAAGAGTTTTGATAACCTATGAATATTCTGCCTCTCATCACCCATTGTTTCACATTGTATCCACATCTTTGCATTTTTTTTTCTAAGTTTAGGTGGCAACTGACATCAGATGCAGGAGTCCACAAGGGTTTACTGAGCCGATGCCTCTGCCATAACATCTGGGTGACTATCAGTGCCATAAAAGACAAAATTGGAGATATGGGGTTTCTGCTGGGCACTGATAAGCTTGGTGGTGGTCTGTTGAAGCAGAGACTGAAAGGTCAACAGTTTGCATCTGGTCTCTGGACCAGATGGGAATATGGAAGGAGGGAGAAGTGAACAAAAAATGTCCCTCCTTCCATTTCCCAGCAAGGAAAATATAATACCAATGCTCAAAGTGCAAAGAGCATGTTTTTTTCAATACTAACACTTATTACTAAGTATTAGTATTATGTATCACCCTAATCACCCTAATCTCGAACCCTAACCCTCATAGTGGGATAAAATCATATAAGTAGAATATATTTCTGTCAACCTTTCTTTTGTCAATTGCAGGGGATCACTGACCAGTGAATTCCATCATCTTGTTGGCGTTAACCTTTAAAGTGTCGGTAAGGCCTCTTCATCACCAGTTAATCAATATATGTGAAAGCAAAATTTGACATCATATGATTTGAAGTTACAGATGATGTGCAGTATCATGTATGAATTCAGAAATTGGGTTTGGATGATACTGTATAAATCATTAGCGGTTTGATGGTTCAAATACCTTAAAAGACTAAAGGGAATCTAACAAGTGGCATAAATGTACTGCATGCCATTCTTTAATAACAGCCAAGTTAGATTTGTGTTGGACAATGCTGGGCCTACACATAGTGATTTGATGAATCCATGTTGGACAAAAGAATTGGAGTTTAATTGTGTATCACATATGGGATAAAATGTGTTGGACAGTTTCTGGTGCTAAATTGCAAAATTCCTCTGCTGTGACTCAGAACTAACTATAATAATAAAACACATCTATTATTCTACAGAAGCCCATGACCTAAAGTTGTGATAAGTGGTATTTTGATTAGTTTTGATTCATTTTGATTTGTGTTTAATGAGAGCAAATATTCCACAGAAACACAAATGACATATGCATGCTACATTCAACCTTGATTCTTGGTCTTTGCGTGCCACATGGGGGACTATAAAAATAGGTGTAGTCAGTTAGATCAGCAACTTAGACTTAATTTATTATTTTATCATTTCTCTCTGCAATGTGGGCTTATTTGAACAAAACACAGCTGGAAATCCTGTAATATATGATCAGTGTTACCTCACCACCACAGAATGATTGGTCATGACAATAAACCAGCATAATCTAACCTCCAGGCAACTGCTGCTGTCAATCAGTTTATTGATTAGCTCTTAACAGCTGTTCAAGTCATTGAGACTTTGTCAGGCGGCTGATTGGAGAGCTCCCTACTGAAATCACTATTCATTTCTCATTAATGTGGGCAATCAACAATTGGTTAACCATTTAAAGCCTAATTTTTTTCCAAGTTGCGTCTCCATTCAGTCATATAATCAGTTCTGGAATACCACTTTGTTAAAGTTAAGAGACGCTTTATGATCACAATGAATGCAGTTTTTTATGGTTTTACTGACCACAAAAAATGTCCACTGAATACAGTTTTTCAACAAATTTGTGGTGAAAATGTATTACATTCATCTGCACACAGTTAAAATATGATAAATTACTTAGAATAAAAACAATCTCAAAGTTATAATCCTTGCGATGAAGTCAAACTCACTTTTTGAATTGTGTTCAGATTGCCTACCTAAGCACAAGGGATTCACAGGAAAACAAAGCACGAATGTAATCCAGCGCAATTGCTATCTGCCTCACTGTCTACTGTTCGCTCTCTTTACACAGTTTCAATAGTATTAAGTTACTGCTAATGCAAACCAGGCATGGAACATCAAGCTGCTGCTGCTGCTGCTTCACTTTAAAAGTGTTCAACTGGTGAACCACATGGTGGTTTTAATTGTGGAGCAGCCACAGGAAACAGCAATTAGCGCTGACCATTATTGTTGATCAAAAAGGTAAGGGGGTAATGGAAAAAGAAGCAGCAGCCACAGTGAGCTGTTAGATGAAGTATAGCAGGCGACAGGCTGCACACCTCCAACTTCTCAGAAAGGCGACCAACTTTACTGTGTCCTGCTGTTGTGTGGTAAACCGCCGATGCCATGTGGAGCATGAAATGAGATTGTGGTTGCAATTATTTTTGACCAACTTCACTGAGACAACATGAGGTTGTTTGGTTGCATTGTTAACAGATACACCAGTTGTATTTCTGACAAAGTGGCTGCTCAACAAGTGATATACTATGAAACGCATTCACAGTTACCATGGTAACCATGGGTAGTGCCAAATCATCAACAAGGACTGAAATATTAAGGTATCCAACTTTAATAGATTACACAGATGAAAAAGCTGTTAAGTTTATTGCAAGTGAAATTGTCTATTTTGGTTTAAAACAAAACCTTAGCATTCCAACGGCAAATTAAAAAAAATAAAAGATTATCAAATATTATTTAAAGACAGAAAACAATTTAACAATTTTAAAAGGCAGTTAATGCATTGTTTTCTTTTGGATGGATAAATGAAGAACACACAAACACAAAAATACGATGCTCCATCTGTTTCCATGATGGTTAATAGCAAAGGATCAAATGAGCTAGCCAGTTTAGCTCCACCTCCCTGTATCAAAAAAAAAACAAACAAAAAAAGACATCCCCTGGCTTTATCTCTACATGCAAGTCAAATGTTTTTAGTAAAATATCTGAACATCTACTTGAAGAATTAGCACGCATTTTGGTACATTAATTTATTCATATTGGAGGCTGTTGTCAGTCAAGTTAAAGATGATAGGTAAAACAAAATCCATCAGACAACATATGGTACTTCTAAAAGCCGCATTGAATAAGTCTAGATCTGTGGAAAATATACAGAAGTAGCTTATCCCTTTGGATTCTGCTCACACATATGGAGGTTATCTTATAGGGGACTATATGGGATAGACTTATTGGCTTACAGGATTGCTCTGCAGATAATTACTAAATTCAAAGTAGAGACTCAGCACATACTTAATGCCCCAAACCCTTTCACTTTCTAAAATTTGCCCTATATTTCGGTGGTGTGGTGTTGTGGTATTAGATTTACTAGAGCTCACTAGTAAAGCCTCATTCCTTATAAACCCTAAAAAAATCATTCTAACCCACAGTTTGTAAAATGTATAACAAGGGCTTTTCTTAACAAGCACAGTGTCACAACTGGTCACTGGCCAATGCTCTTGACACCGTAAACCACTAAAACTGTAGGCTTCCAGTGGTGCTGATCAGTGCATTGATTGTCTGATCATCTGGGGACCATGTTGGTAACAGTGGTAAGACTGAAATAATTGGATGGCTGGATAGAAATCCCTTCAGTGAGACTTGGATCAGCGATCAGAAAGGTAGACATGTAGTAATTCAAGATAAGGTCTGATGTACTGTAAGGTTGTGTAAGATAGCTACATTCTTGTGATGTTTTTATTATCATTTCAAAACATTTGCTTTAACATATTAGCCTTCTAATATATTCTTAACCTGTCCTAACACTATGATGAATCTTATACAGCTTTACTGATAATGACTGTACATGTTATTTAATTATTGTTTTCCATTTATTTCTAGTCGTCAGCCTGAAATCCTCAGAGCTTATCTTTTAAATTCCCTTTACCAGCCAAAATTGGATTGGTCAGGCAGTATTTTTTTTTTTTTTTTTTTTATCATTGACTGCCCCTAAAGCTATAAAATCCCCAACCCTGGTAGTGTTTGTGTCATACTCTATCCATTGAGGCAAAAGCTGTGGATGGGAGCACAAAAGTACTGTCAGTATCAACATAAGCTGCTGAAGCTTTAGCCTTCTGTCAGTATGGATCAAGCTATTGATTAGCTGTTATGGCTATTGCAGACAGCAGCAGGTCATATTGGCTGAAATCCTTTTGCACACACATGAGTGGTCAGGAAAGTACACACTCAGCAATGTCTTAAAGCTTCACCCGAATTGTTCAATTGCATCTCTTACCTGTGGTTCAAATAGGCATTCATTTTCCTTTAGTGGGGTGTAATGGCCTCAGGAATAACATTTACACCACGTAATTGTTCTGATATGTTCACAGAAGTGCTGATGGCCTCACTAGATGGCTACATCCAGCTATCAGTGAGCTAAACACTTCACCCAATAAACGCCAGTGGAGATCAACTGTTGTTTTGGACTGCAACACATACTGTATGTTATTCTTTCACTTATACTTGATATTATTGTTTGTTAATCAAAACACACAAGTCATGTTACTGGTGAAAAAACTGTAAGTTTAAGAGAGTAAACTTTGACTGCAGCACCTCCATGAAGTTGGGGGTGTTAGGAATAGTGGATTAGGTGGGCCCAAATGCCGGAGACTGCAGGCAGAGGAAGGCTGGGGAATAACTTTTATTCTCGGTTTGTGCAGGCAAAGTAAAGCTGGCAGTACCGAGCAAACCAGAAACAGAACTATACAGAACAAACAGAGCAGAACAAAGGATCCAACAAAAACTGAACTGATGAAGGGATGAGGCGCAGGTGGAACACAAAAACAGGAAAGGAGCTGGGGAAGACACAGGGAGCAGGGCAGGGCTAACAAGACTGATGCTTGGCAGGTGTGGAGGGAAGTGTAGAGGGAAAAGCAGGCTGGGGACACAGGAGGAAAAACACAAGGCAAACTGAAACTAAAAACCCAGAAAAACACAGTAAGTAGGCTCTAGAAGGCCTAAAATGCCAGAAGGCCAAATGCAAACAAAAAACACTCTGTGCTACAGAGCTAAGTGGGTTGCAAGATAATCTGAGAGACATGCAACCCTAGAAGTCCAAAACATAGATCTGTTCCATTACCCAAAAAATGATACATCACCACTTGGAGTGTGAATTGCATGATAAGCACAAAACTTAGCAGCTCAGAGAAAGCATCCTGAAATACATTCTCACAACAATTGGTCATAAAACAAACCATTCTTAACCGGGTGAAGGCAAAAGTATTTCAGATTTCACTTCAGTTCTGTATGCTCTTCCAATTGAGCACATGTATGACGAACTAGGCAGTAAAATGTCTGAACAAAGGTTCAATGCAAAAAGCAACAATATTTCAAGTGGTCCTTTAATATTATCTGCAACATATCTTATCCGTCCTTCTCCTTACATTTGGAAAAATTCTGAAGGCATCTGGTGGACTGGTGGAGAGACATAGAGCCAGACTAGGACAGAACCATGAAAGAGGGAGTCATGAGAGTCAGATTTTAAAAATGATATCTTGGCTTTTAGTCCTAAGTATGGGTCAAGCTCTAAATGAAATGCTGGATCTTACATTTCCCATAATTTAACAGAATAGGATCTTTTGTTAGACTTCGCCTGCCTGGCTATACTGTTTGCCCATATCTTTCAAACCCCGCACCCCCAATTTGTAACCCTGATGACATCATTAGGTTTATTTTTACAGGCTGAATAGTATGACAAGTAAACTGAACTTCATGTGTGAAATTGGTGGTATTGGTATTGGTATATGTATATATATATGTCTATTGGGTATGTCATCCTATCATCATTTTTTTATTAGACACAAGCTTGTGGCAAACAATGCCAAAAGAGAGACCTTGAAGAAACTTGAAGAAATACAGATTAAATTTATTAATTGTAACCCATTTGCATCAACTGAAAGCATCATTGTGTCTCAAATACTAAGAACACAAAGGTGAAAGCGCTTCTCTTTAGTGAACAACAGTATGTTATATTATGCATAATGTTGATTTGTCTGGTCAAAGTCAAGTTTAGTAATAGAAATGCTGGCCAAGTCAGGTCATTTATTTTTCATCCAATGTTACATTAACATTTACTAAACAATTACTGTGCCTATAACCAATAACCTACAGTTAATCAAGTGAATGTAGCCCCGTGAATATCACCAAATTGACTCAAGGTTACATATAATTACAAGACTTGAAGGTGCCTAATTACTTTCATAACTACAGGCCACATATATAGGATTGTAATTATATCATTTCAAGCAAATGACTCAGTATAAGGTGAGAGAAAATGGAAAAAGAAACATTGCAATTCAAGGATTTTATTCAGAAGTTTCTCTTTAGGGTATTTCTGACCACATTATTTGACTCTAATCTGTAACCATGATGTTTTCATCCCACTAGGAATAGCCTTTTGCAATTGTTGCATTATTGCATATTCAAATAACTGACAACATACTAAAGTAATACACTTCAATGTTTTTAGGCAAAAGTGAATATCATTAACACGGAAGCCAGACTAATGAGTAATCCCTCATTGGCCTCATTTGATCCTGTTGTGGAACTCAAGTTAATGAGTGTTCACCCTCATTAAATTCAGCATAGCAGCTAAAACTAGAGGTAATTTAAGCATCTTGGACAGGCTGCCACCACAGACAGACAGACCTACTGTGTAAAGAGTGAGTGAGGTTTTACATCTGCAGTTAAAATATCTAGTATGCTAGATGATCAGTGAACAGCACTTCAGCACCATAGACAGCGCTGCAGTCACATGAACACTGCATTGGTGCTGATCAAGAAATAATTAAATGAACCAGACTAGTACTACACTGAAACTAACTGATTAAAACTAGACCTAAAGTGGGTGCTTTAGATTCCTAGTTTATTTTAAGAGGTAATCTGTTTGAACACAATATTTTATTTCATGATATAACTCTTATTTGAACCCTAAAGGAAAGATTGTGTGATTTGTTTGCAAATGATCAGCCACCTATTTAGCTGGCACTGGAGTCCTAGACACTCCAGTATGATTGATGTAGCACTGAATTGGACCCTACAGCTGTCCAGGAAAGGTATCTTGCTTTACTGTTAACATGAGTCTACTGTGTGCTCAGTAGACCATTTGCTCTGTTGCTCTAAGATAACATTTTTGCTGACAATATGTTGAGTTATAGGGAACTAGTTTCACTACAAAAGGGACAAAAAGAGATATTTGTTACAGCCCTAAAACTAAATGGTAAATGATTTAGATTATATGCAGTTATAATGCTGATAATTCCTCTGAAACCTTGGGTGTATTAGTCGGTACAACAGTATGTGTCTTAAAGCTGTTTTTATGGATGTCTGGACAGTTGGAGCCAGCGACTTAGGCAGGTTAAAACCTACTTTAGAACAGACAGTATGAACTTCTGACTATAGCAAAGACATCAGTATGTTCCAACTGTAGGGATTAAAATAAAACTATCATCTGTTAAACTGCAACCACATGAAAAAAATACCTCCACTGGTGAAGCACTTAACACTAAAGTTGGCCTTTTATGTGGTTGAGTCATCTATAGTGCATGAAGCATCTACAGTTAAAGTATGAGGTTCATTTGCAGCCAAAGTTCTGACAGCTCTGACACAGTCAGCTCTGTTCTAGAATAATAAGGCTAAGAAACACTTTCTCTCCATACTAAAGCGCGTGCGCACACACAGACACATACGTACACACACACACAGAGGGAGAGGGAGAGAGAATAAGGCAGAACTTTGCAGTTGTCTTTGCAACAGCACAGTAGAGCTAAAATCCTGCATCATGCAACACTCACTTTCACTCACTGATACTGCAGTTATTTTGCATATCCTTTTAATTTTCAAAAGGCGATAAAACCATTTTTTGAAGTATTTGTGGAAACAGTCACTAAGCTTCAAGCCTCTGAGAGGGTGTTTCTCATTGACAGCAGTTGACTGATATCTAAGGGCCAGCATTGCTAGTAGATGAGCTGAAAACTTCCGTGGTGCACTACTTACTAGAGAACGTCATGATGTATTGACCTTTTGCAGCCTGCCCATTTTCCAGTCTGTTTTCTCTCTTAACTTCTGGTTGCTATTGCTGGCTACAGTAAAAAGTTCTAGTCCTGATCAGTTCACACAGCCTACAATACATTATCTCAAAGTTGGGAACACATGTCTACATTACTTTGTGTGGCTGTAACTATTTCTATGGTGAAAAACTGTCCGATATTTGCTAAAATGCAGGTGCAAGGTGATCAAAAGCACCAGATGTCAATGTACACAATGTAACATATCCCCACCTGCGGTGTAGACGGGAAGTTAAAAAACAAAATTACAGAAATGGAGATTTCCTTGTTACTGAAACATAAAATGTCTTCGGCCCTTTTTCCAAGTCCACATAGTGTAGGTTATGCATTCTTAGTGATGAAAGCCATGTGTTCCTTTACTACATTGTAGCTATCGTCCACTCTCTGAATGGAAGCTGCTTAGCCTAGCCTGCTAATGTTAACACCTGTTACCACTTGACATTACCTTTCACTCATGTCAAGACCTGCTAAGTTGCCAGCTGCTGCACACTCAGTGTTGTGTTTGTATTATAGAAAAGAGGAGGTCTAGCTAGCATTAACATCTCTTTTACCAGACTTTGAAAAGTCCCTGAAACAGATAGTTCTGTAACCTTAGCACCCAGTATGTTATACCATGTATTAAATCATGACATGAAGTAAAATAAGGAGTGCTCAAATCACAGATGGGACTAAGTAACAGCTCAAGATGCCTGCTCTCCAGTAAGTTAACATCCTGTTTGGCTGTTGGAAGTAATATTTTTTATTTTGAACAGATATAGCACCACTGGAATTGCCTGTACTGACTGTCTTTTTGGTAATTACAACTTTGACATAAGTACACAAGTCAAAACAAACACCAAGGATACTCTTTCTTAGCAAAAAAAAAAGAATGTTAATTTCAGTTCAACTTTGACTATCAAAATGTAGCAAACCTAGATACTAATCAATATCATTCTACTTTATTTTTTTATATTAACCAATTGCAGTTGACAGATTGAGCTCTAACTGTTTTGTCAACAGACTGCTATCATCTGAGCGTGATGCATTTCTCCCCAAACATTAGTCTCGTTATCAGCAAGCTCTGCCATATGCCTTTCTTGGTGCATATATATCACCAAGCAAACAGTGTTGTTAGTCATGTTCGCCTTGTCGGGCGACTGTGCTTCAGGTCACAACATCTGCTCCGTAACCTAGGGAACCGTGCATGTGTGTGTGTTTGACTGTGTGACTACTTTCCTAAGCCAGGTACATGTTCCATTCATGGTGAGATCTGCTCCTTACTCTCTGCCTCGCAATGTTATCTACCCTGACTCAGATAAGGCTTCTAAAAGTGTGTAGATGTGTGTGTGTGTGTGTGTGTGTGAGCAAGAGAGTGTGTGTACTGCCAAACAGATAAGCCTTCCTTGGAAGCCTCTTATTCACGCAGCACCTAACAAGACAAGGCCACAATCACTCTGAGACCGTCTTTTACTTATTTGCACTTCAGCATGGCCAAAGAGAGTTTGTGTGTGAATGTGTTTGTGAGTTTGCCTTCATTAATGCATGTTATGTGTGTGTCAAAAGATGTGTTACTATCTGGGGTTACATGCATGCTCACATGGCTTTGTGTGTGTGTGTGTGTGCGTGTGTGTGTGTGTGTGCACCCTGACAGATAAGCCTCCCCTGCAAGCCTCTTATTTGTTCAGAGCCGAACAACAACAAGGCTGGCATTACTAATAAACTCAGCGTCTACACTCTGATATGAGCAACAAATTTAGAGTTTCTAAAAGGCTCATATGGGCAAGGCAGATGTATTGTAAGCCCCAAAACATTCACATTGCAAGAGAGAAACAAGGGTAAGAGAGAAAAGGTAAAAGAAAGAGAGAAAAAGATTTGGTTTGAGTCTCTAAAGGACCCCTTGCAGGGTGGGTGATAGACCATTACTGTGCAAAACATGGCCTGTAGAACGTAAAGACAAATTGTAACACACCATTAAATCATTTCAAATAAATACTACATGGAAACAAAGCAAAGATAGTGTGCACTGTCACTAATGCAGATGTCTCTTGGGTCAAGATGTGTCATTACTTTACATTTCATCAAGATTGCATGAGATAATACTGTATGTTTCTTTAAATGTTTGCATTTTTATCAAGTCAGTTAGAGTCATTTTAAAAAAGCAAACAGCGACAAGATGAATCACACTTTGTATTTGCCAAAATGAGGTCGGTGATTAGTGGTGGTAATCAAAAACTGGTTCTCATTTTGAATCAATTGCCAAATTGTCTGACAACTGAGAGTCACTTAGCTCTTTTATTGATGCCTACACATTACAAACAATGACTCAATGCCACGATGCATGCTGCCTGAGAAGAAACACTTTCTAAATTGTAAAATGATAGTTGCCTTTGCAAAATTGGTTTGAAAGAAGGGTCAAATGACCACTAACACATTTAAAAATGAAGCTGGGTGTTCTTTATTTTTTAATAGCCAGTAATTAATATAATGACAACATGTAAACCAACAATGAATTGGTCCTATTAACAAGTATTGCCTGCTTAGTCAAAGCCTGAATTGTTTATTCCTCACTGCCATAGATCTCTGTTGTTGTCCAAAAGCATATTAATGAGCCACACTGTAAAACAGAGTCACATGTTCCTTCATTACCATGAGAACTGGTGGTAGTTTATTTTGAGTCCATCACACACACACCGTCCTGCTGCCGTCAACACTACTAATGAACCAAATGTGTATTCATCAACAGAATACACATCAAATGTGTATTCACAGCTGAAAATACTCCCCGACAAATGTATGAGTAATGTTGGCTAAGAACCATGGTGGTCAGTTATATTTGTAAATTTCTAAGCCTTTTTAAAAATAGAACTATGAGTTTGTTACCTGTTTTTAAAGATCTACATCTTCAGTAGGTACAAATGTGCTGTAATATAGAGTAATGCCAGTCTTATACTTTAAACATTTATTGGCACTGCATTGGCAATCCAATAAATTAGATGAATGGAGATGTTTTGATGGCTCATGGGGTTCTGAAATTGAGATTTGTATGGAAAGTCTGCATCATTGGGAATGTGTCTGATTTTCAGCCCAGTAGAGTGACATTTCTGTAAATCCAGCATGTTTTTCAGCTGATTTTCAAACTCGATTGGTGATTCACTACCTGATGCCCCTGCAATGCAATCCGGCAAAAGTTCAACTTGTCTAAACTTTTCCGGCGCGCTATGTATTGGTGGTAAAGTGCTTGCTGTGTGAGACCTTCAGCACCAGATGAGGCTTGCTGAGGTAGGAAAACGTTAATTTGTCCCTCACTTCTACTATGTTCAGGTGGCATGCACATACTTAAAGTTATCACTAACTAAGTGCGGAATAAAAGGTAAGGAACCAAGCATGGTGATCACGATTCTGCAGAAAGCTTCAATCTTGGCATTGGTTTGCTATGTCTTCACTAGACATCATAGGAAAAGAAAGTCAGAGACAGTCAGAGAGTCAGAGGAGGCAGCGAGTGGGAGAAGAGCAGGATGCAGTGAGTCAGCTCACTATGCTTCAGTTTGAGATGGTGGACTGTTGTATAGCAAAACCTATAAGAAACACTGAATCAAATCTAAACCAAGTTCTATTGTATATGAATACATTCATTTGTGATTTTTCATTGAAGACAGTTCCAGGCATGACTTCTAATTCTATTGCTTTTTTCATACATTCTCTCTGCCACTCTTTCTAGCTGTTTGGCATCACATTTTAGAGTCAGTTCATAAGAGCTTTTATATTTTAGTGTTCTAATCCAAAACACTACTTGTCTGGACTGAATACTGAAAAGGTAAAAGAAATACAAGGAGCCACCGTGTCACTGAGCATTTTTATCATTACAATACTTTGGGCTACCAAAGCGCGCTGATGTCTTTAGTCCAAAGCTGCTGTTACAATCAGCAAAACAAGAACCTTGCAGATAATATTAAGATCTGTTTGACAGGCTAGGGTAATAATCCCAGGGAGAGTTCTCTTGTTTCAGTAATTGAGTTAGAATGGGTGTTACTCTGCTTTTCAGTCGCCATGGGCAAGAGAGAGCACAGGCAAAAGCATAAATGGAAAGAAAATGCACAACATAGAAATATAGTCATTTCAAGAAAATATTTCTTTATTCCAAAATGAAGTTGGGTACACCACAATTGCCGAATGGCTGTAAAGAGAATAAACATCATACTGTACTTCTCCGATAAAACCAATAACTGAGAGTGAATGTTTTTATTGTATACATTTTCAAAGCACTTCACTGCACTTGCAAGAGAAGTATTGTAAAGCACATAATAATTGCATATGCAAATTTTGTCTTTTTGGCATGATGAGAACTCTATACGCTTTCAAAGGAAAATACTGTCTCTCTGTGTGTTTTCTCTCAGCTTTAGTCGCTGCCCACTTCATCTCAAATCATTTCCATTCTGTAGAATTCAATACATTTCTGCTTTCTGAAGCAGACATATAGCAGCAGCAATAATCATGTGCACAGCAACATATAAGTGCTAACGACAAAGATGTGGATAGCAATTTCTCTTTGCCTCGTTCTCCTTTTATTTCTCATCTAATCTCTGTCTCCTTCTGAACTACCACTTACACTGGTAATGTATTCCACTCAAAGTGGTAAGGCACTTTGCATGTAGGACTATATCAGCAGAGGGATATGTTGACATTTTGAGGTATAGTCGGTGTATTCTTCACCAGACACTGAGACTTCTGAGTTTGCTCTTTTCTCTCCAAGAAAACAACATTCTTTATTGAAACAAAGGAGCAAACGTAGTCACAAGGTTCAGTATGCTCTTTGTCATGGTTTCGATGGTTTACTTCATGTTAAAATCTGTGCAGTTACTATCACGTAATTACAAATGAAGAGTGGGTGGACCAGTGTTGCTTCTGTTTTTTGACATGGCTTTTTGTTGTCATAGAAGAGAAAAAAAAATCAAAATTCACAGGGTAACATTTAGAATATTTCTTTTAGTTTGTACTCATTTATGGTAGCAGATAAGGCAGGTGCAGTCATAGACTTACATGGGTTGACTTGCATTCCTTCCCCTATCACTATGCTGACGACACCCAGCTATTCATCTCTTTCCCTCCTTATGGCATTCAAGTGGAGGCACACATCACTTCTTGCCTGGCAGATATCACAGAGTGGATGTTAAGCTCAACCTGGACAAGACTAAGCTTTTGTCTCGACATGGGAAAGGATGCCTGTGTCAAAACCTGTCCATTACCACTGACAATACTGTGGTGGTGCCAACTTGGACAACAAAGAGCCAGAATGTGACTCTGGATGACAAACTGTCAATCTAACCAAATATTGCAGCAGTAGCCCACTCCTGTAGTTTCCTCCTGCACACAGACCAGGCCCATGGCACAGGTGGTATAGGCGAATGCTAGAATGAGAGAAGAGAAACTATTTTTTACTAATACTATTTTAATACTATTATTTTGAAATAATACCAAAAAAACAAAACACAACAGCATAACTACATAGCATAGCCTATTAAATAGACGTTATTTAATAGGCTTTGTTCCACAAGCTAGTGAGTGACACCGACTGTGAAACATGATATGATTAACATCAGTAGCTTAATTCAAATGTATATATATATCATGTCAAAAAGACGAAAGCCCTCTAGTGCCCAGTGCAAGTGTTACTAGCTTACTTTGGACAATGGTAATGTTCACTAATTTATTAAATAGCTAGAGTTAACATCAGTTACTCCCACCTTAAATTAATAAGGAAAAGTTGGAGAGACTATTCAGGTATTTGGTGAATAACCTACAACATAATTTTGAGAAATAATTTTGTGCTGCTGCTGCACTAACCATCCACTGTCTGCCTCAAGAAACCAGGCAGACATTTTTATTGAAATCTTAGTCTAGTTAGCCAATGTTAGATCTGCTTGTAGTAGTAACAAGTAGAAGTAATAGTTGTAACAATGTTTGGTTTTGATGTCAATCCTCAAAAACCTCTTGAACTATTTGGATACAATTTTTATGTAGGTAACTTGTATCTGTGTTCTACTTGTTAACAGTCATCAAATGTTTTTACAAGCAATGTTAGAGTCACAATATTAACTGAAGCACTAGAAATCAAATGTTACATCAGCCAGCCACCTGCAGGGGCAATTGAAACAGCATATGGGGGCAATTTTAACAACACACATAATACCTTCATATAAATACCAAGGGCCACAATAGACGCCCAAGAATATAGATATGGTTAAAACACTATCTACTAGTAGATAGTGTTTTAACCATTTAACCTACTAATATCTACTGAACAATTAATGCCAGTTAAACTAAAACAGTATAATTAATCATAATTATACAAATATAAGAACAATTTCTAATGAATAAGCAACAGAAACAGGATCACACAATAAAACAGGGTTTCTCTTCATCAACATTTAGATATAGTTAGAGACATCAGTTTGTTCTTTGGCAGGCAGAGAGGGATCAACACAGACCGTGTGCATAATGAGTTTCATGGTTCTGTCTTGTTTCTGATTGGTGTAATTTGAGATGTTACAATTGCCCCCCGGTCTACTCTGGCTGTTTAGAATGTTATAGGCTATAATGGGGCTTAGGAGCTATTATTGGCCGAGTTTCACCATCAGCAGCTTTTTTATTAATACAATGTAGCACCCAATGGTTACATATATTCCTCTTCTCTCTTCAGATGCACTTTTGAAATATTTTAATCCCACCCTTGCAACTCCTTGGTCACCTGCAGACACCTTCTCCACCTCAGCACCTTCCAGCGATGCAGCATCAAGCTCTCCTGTACCCTCCACCTCAGACAAGCCCAGTGATGCAGCATCAGGTTCTTTAATACTGTTTTTATTTTGTGAGGTTTTTTTGTTTTGTTTCTAAAATAAAGAAAAACCTAAAGACATAAAGCTATGCAGTTTCTGTGTGAGTGTATGAACATTGCCTAGGGCACGAAATTGGTCAGGGCAGGCTGTGCCTGTACAACATCAGAAGGAAGGGGCAGAAGGGTTCTCAACCAGGCGCTTGTTATCTCCCGTCTGGACTAGTTCAACTCCCTCATTCCTGGAGCCCCTGCGTTTTCCACCAGACCTCCACAGTTAGTTCAGAATGCTGCTGCCTGCCTGCTCTTAAACTCTCAAGGTTTTCCTCCATCACTCCTCTCCATTCACTACACTGGCTCCCTGTTGCAGGGATCCACCTCAAAGCCACAGTTAAATCTTACACTCTGGCGTTACCATTGTGCTCTGCGACTCTTGACAAATGGCTTCCCCATCACTTCAAGGACCTTGTGGCCGCTCTTCTCGGTCAAGGCTCTTTTTTGTTGTGGCCTCACAGTGGTGGAACCTCCCACTGAAGTCTGAACAACAGAATCACTGCCATCTTTTCATACTGCACTGAGCACTTAGTAGCTTTCTGTCATGCTTTTAGCATGTTGCATTTTCAATTTTTGATGAGATGTATCTCTTGTGCATTTGAGTTTGAATGAACTTATTGTACTTTGGTGACTTTGGTTGCCAAATCAATATAATGTCATATTATTCCAGATTGAATGAGTGGATCTTGAGTGTTAAGAAAGTGGAGAATGAATAATCTCTAAATGTAAATAATGTGTGGGTTTTCTTTTTTTTTTTTTTAGAAAATTAATGCTTTAAAGATGTTTTGTGCACAAAAGTGAAACTGTACAATTCACACATTTTGGAAAACAGGTCACAGTTTATGCCAGCATGCACTGGGCAAAATGTTGCCAGCTCATCACAAGGCTGAAATATAAACAGACAAAAAACATCACACACATCTGGGATTCAAACCCAGGCCCATGCTATAGGGTGCTAAAAAAACACCAAAACTGCACTGTAAATGTGTAAATTACCATTTAGGTTATAAATGTCTTTTGTGAGAGCCTCTGCTACTGTTCACACTACACTAGGTGGATGAATATTATCTGCTGTTTAACACATATGGAAGTGATTAAGGGTCTGTCTATATTTATAACTGAACTGACAGCAGGGTCATTACAGGAGAGGGGAGATAGTAATTTAAACCAGAGGTACTTCTAATCTCTTTTTTGCTCACATTTTTTTCTTAAATTTTCTTTTCCTCTCTTTTTTTTTTTCTCTGAAGTGAAGGGAGGGGTTAGCCTACCTCCCCTTAGTCTTCATCTTCTTTCTGTCTTATGCTCACAGTGTTGGAGAGGTGATTACTTTGCATGACCGGCTGGCACAGTGTCAAAAAGCTGATTGATTGATTGTCGAGAAAGCCTGTTGGGCAGACTTATTTTCACTGCAGGGCTAGGTGAGGTTTTGCTGTGGCCTGGTCAGATCTGTAACAATAACTGTGGCACACACTGATCTTCAGGAAGTGGCATTGTTATTATCATTAAAATTGAAAAGTCCTGTAAATTTGCACCACTTGTAACGGCACTGCTGGGCTTACAGGGCTTAAATCTTGAATTTTCTTTTTTAATAACTATCTGTTCATCACTTATAATGTCTTATTTCCTGCGCTGCCAACTTTTATGCAATGAGTGTAAGACTCACACAAAGAGCTCTAATCACAGGCACTCATGACATACTCCCAATTCTCAGCTTTGGAAGAAAATGATGTCAGAGATTTATAGTATTGCGGAAGCAGAGAAAGCCACTAGTCTACAGTTGTTTGCTCTGACAGAGCACCTTGTCTTGTCAATTGCAGAGCAGCAGCTGAGCAGTGAGCAGAGAGACAGGTAAAAGTAGCTACCCATGACAGCTTCTCTGTCTTCTTTCTCTAGCATGTAAAATATACTATATTCTAATGCTTTCAAGGTCTCAGTAAGTTGTAGAAAGTGCTAATTGGACTTTTGTGCTAATGAAGCCATGAGGAACAAAGCCTGTTACACATCAAGTTATGATTTAAGCTATAGCTTGTTGTTTGTCTTCCTCTTTCTGACCAGCTCAGACACAAGTTATTTAGAAAAACTATTTTTATTATTCGTGTAGCAGAAATTTTCACTGTACCTCTGCTTCTTTGTTTGAAAACAAAAACCTAAAAGTGTGAAAAGTTTGCCTCTGGCAAGACTTTGTTAAAACAGATCACCAGTCAGTGTACAGTAGTTCAGCAACAGCAGTCTAGCTAACCACACAGTGACAGATTGGTTGGATACAGATGATGTAGAGACTTTGGAGCCAGAGTGACTTGCGTACACAGTGTATTGTTTTTTAAAGCTGTGTTTTAACTTGTTTTATTTATGTGAAATGAACCAAAGGATGCTATGACTGATAACTGTGTGTGGAAGATAGAAATGTCTGTCACAACAATGCCTCAGACAGAACTATTAATCTGGTTTCACTGTAAGAGAACAAGAGTGTGGACATATAATCAAAGCAGATACAGGAAAGCAAAGTCAGAGATAAAGACATGTGACATTGACATGCGCAGCAATATGATGTGACAGAGAGCCAGCGAAGAAAGGAGAAGGACTTTTCATCTTCCATCATTATCTTATTCATCTGTCTTTATGTTCCTGAACTCTAACTTATCATTGTGTTTGGCATAACCATTAAATGTCACTTTGATGGCCTGTTTCAGATCAGGTGTGATCATTTGTTCATCAGTCAAGGAACATTGCCTTTTATGTCTGATGTGGATCATTCAGAGTTCAGCTTATGAAAATACATTTTATTAATTGAATTACAAATGATGTCAGTGTGCATTGCAAACAAGGATCACCTGACTGGCTTAGGGACATTTGTACATAAAGAATAATGATAGAAAGATCTTGAAAAGTGTTACATTTAGTAACTCATATTTAGGTCAATCGGATACAGTTTGACATTCATATTAAGCATTCTCTGAGATCAATATCAAATGCTTAACTTTTGTGTAGAAAAAGAAAACATTCCCAGTCTTTCTATGTAACTTCTCAGTACAGGTTTATGGGCAAGCCCCAGATATACACCAAACGTAGAACCGCCCCTGATTTGCAGCAGTGGTCAGTAAACAACACAGAATCCAAATACAGTTCACTCCAATCTATGTTTTTGAGGTCTCTTCAAACTAATTTTATTTTACCACTTTTGCAGACAAAATACTAATAATCATACTCTGCTGCATTAGCTAAATAAACAAAAACCACTTGAAAAGCCTGCTCCACAACTAGAGTGAACATTACTGCAGGGCATTACTGAATGGTCTGTAGTACCTGTGTCTATCAGCCATGTTAATTATAAACTGAAAGGCAAATAAATGTTAAATATATTGGTTCACTTCTTGTTAATAAAATTAGCCTCATTCCCTGATCCATCTAAGCCTTCACCTTTCCAATGGTTGCTTGTTTTCCAAAGTATTTTCTCCTCGCTTCAAATTATTTGCGCAGATCTCAACAGTAAATTATCACTGTAACTTTTTTTATAATGTATATATATATATATATATATATATATATATATCTACACATAAACATATAAGCTAAACATGTGAGCTAGTGTGAAGCTACTGACCTCACAACCTCCCACAACCTTGCAAAGATTAATAGTAATGCCTAATTGTGCATTGTGTAAACATATTGAAAATCAGCCCCATCCTATCCATCACTGTAAATAAGAAGATATTTAGGCAAGGACAGCGATGTTGACAACGTAGAGATTCTAAAAATAATTATCAGCTGGCCTGAAAATGATGAAAGCACACGCTTGACAACAAGGTGAAACCAGTGTTGACAATATCCCCCCCTGCCGAGAAATGATAAAGCACATGTCCCCATGATGAAGCTGTCAGCCTTCACTGTGACTACAGGTACATACAGTAGGTGATTCGTTAATTTTTAACAGGGACACTAAATAGATTCTAACTTGCATAAGCCTCAGTCAGATAAAGGATCAATGAGTCGGGCAGACTAGACTAACATGTTCAACTAAACAACCACTCTGCCCCCGCACTCTCTCTGTTACTAGGGGATGAATAGGGGAGATGGCAGGTTAGGATAAAGTAGCATAAAGGATGTGATAAACTTGAAGTGATTGTCACACATGTTTCCATACAGGTGCTCATCATACAGTATGTCTGCACAGCGGGAGGAGCACACTTATGCACACTTACAACTAGAACCCCATGAGTGCCTTTTTGCAGGAGAGGGATGGACTCTCAGTGTACATACTCGACTTTAGGGACGAATCCTTAACTGGGAGATGCGATTTGGAGAGGTCAGAAGAACCATTTATCTCCATTGCCAGCACATTTTTGGAAACTCTTGCCTCAAGCATTTTGATGATTTGATGCATCTGCACACTGATTCGCAGATCTATGCCATCCGCCAATGGCTGCTGAAGCAGGTACAGTTCAAAGTGCTTGTTCTACATTATTACAGGTGTCCATAGGTGTCAGGAAAGTGAAGAAACAAAACCGGGGCCAAAGAAATGTAATTTTCATGTCAATAAAGCTTCAACTCAGTTTGTTAGAAAGATATTTCTTTTTTTTTTTTTCAATTTTGGAAAACAGATGTTTGTTTCTCAGATTGTATCAACATGGCTACCTCTACTCTCAGAAGAACCTCTGTATGTATAAGCCATCTCTCATAGACTGAACTGAGGTAAAGCCAAAGAACTTCTATAGTATAGCTACACGTTTGGCTAACTACTGTACTATCATGTTAGCTCATGTGTGTTTACATGACAGTGATTGTTAGCTGAGCCAGATACTGTGAAATGTTTTGATTGCACCTGAACATGACTGCACCTGAATAGTCTTGTGTTAGCACCTGAACATGACTCCCAAAGACTGCAACAATACTGATAGAATGCTAGAAACATAGTCTTCAATCAGATCATGCACTTGCTGTTTGGATAGAAAATTTGGATTTCCCAGAGGCATTAACTGTACCATGAAACACACTGATATGATGACTTCAGTAACAACTGTAAATGACGGGAATTGTATGTGACTGGAATAAACCCTTTTATCACTGATGGTCACCAGTAATGACAGCAAGCCCTTCAAACCCCAGAGGCAGCACAGCTTTACTGACAGCTGTCAGTCATGTTACACACATAATTTGGGAAGACGGGTGATCCCTTGGTGCTACCATGCTGTCATTTTATCGGTCATTCAGTCAGCACCCTGTAGCTGACCATGCCTTTGGCATTACAAACATGCTATTTTGTATTTGCAAATAATAGTAACTAAAAACTGAAAACAGTATCCATTTATAATAAGACAATCAAAAAACTATAAGCACATCCAAGAAACATTCTAGACAGATTGTTTCCATTCTAGTCAGATGTTGAAAAGGTGTAAATGCATTTGTCTCTCCGAGACGCCTATGTAAACTTTACTCCCCCGAAGAGTAACTACATCAGTAAGAGGTCTGCATCGCCTGTGATAAAGGCAGCTGAATCGCATCTGTTTGACCATTGGATGATCTGTGTGAGTGAGAGCCCATGAAAACAATAAAATGTTTGTCTTATTCCATGTGTTTGTACTACTTTAGAGACAGCTAGCTTGCTAAGTGTTATTGTTGGAACTAAACTGCGTATGCCCTCTGGTAGTTTTGCCAGTCAGCTTCAGCAGCAACTGGAATAGTGAGTAGCCCAAGAAAACCAAGATGAATGGCAATCAGATGTGTGATCTGGCTAGCAGAGAATATTTGATGTAAGTGTGTGTACATGAAAATGCAAGTGTAAATGAAAAAGGATGCCCTCAGCTAAAATACTTTGTGTCTGCATAGCTGAAATGGTTTGTGTGATGTACATTCTGTCATCTCCCTATGTCCGTGTGAGTCTTCAGTCTATGCATGGATCATACAAACAACCAAGTATGTATGCTATGCACAGACCATATGTGTTGACTGCACGTGTGAACATGTTGTGCCAATATCTTAGAATCACACAGGTGTCAGCTGTCCACATCTGTGTCTATTTTGGAGCACATCATGGCCTTTATAGTTTTCACTGATAGCAAATATTTGGGGGAATAAATCACTGTTCAGACATCTAATAATACCATCGGTACTTATTCAAATGCAAATCTGATAGAATAGTTTCTCTGTCTGTTCTAGTCTTCTGTCTGTCTGCAATTTTGCATTTCAGTGAGCTTGATTACACTACAATAAACAACCACAATACAAAACCTTTTTGTATTTTAATACCCTACAACCATGAAATCAGCTTGTTTTCTTCATCTTTTTTTTTCATGCGAGATAGTACATATTAGGGTTATGCCATTTTGTTCGATGACTCACAAAGTCTCTCCTGGCCCCAACTGTCTTTGCTACACTGCTGTTAAAGGTCAAATAGGAAAAGGTTTAAAAGGGAATCCTTTGTACAAAATGGTTTGCATTGGCAGGATGTAACCTGGCATCTTTGATGTCCTTCATATTGCTTTCAGATGCTGTTGTAATGTGAGTTAAAAGAAGTTGTCGAAGTTTACTCCGTTAAAAATGTGGTGAAAACTCCAGAATGCAAGTATTATGGCATATGAAAGGGGTTTACACAGATTACATTTACACCTTTTGGGACAAACACAGAAAAAAATCCAAAATGAAAACATTATAAGCACTAAAAAAGAGGCTGCTTTTCCTGAAAAGTTGATATTGGAGAGTCTCTCTCACCCACAGTCTCTCTCTGTCTGTCTTTCTCTCTGACAGTAAATGGATTCAGAGCTACAATTAACATCAATCTGCCATACAGCTCAAATAAATGACTCCTAATAGACTCCATTGCAAGATGCTGCTACAGACTGCACAATGAGATACACTGATAGAGCCAGCAATCCCCCCCACACACCATGTGCTCTTCGAATTTCAATTATCTTTGATCCAAACACCATTTTGATGCAGTATATTTACTCACATAACCACAACCACACATGAAACAGCAAAACAGTGAAAACCCAAGCAACATCAGTATTGTCAAGCAATAATAAATGACAAGAAAAATAATAAGAGATAATGACAAATACAGGACAAAGAAAAAATTCTCATGAGTGCAGATACAACAACAAACCTGCTAATAAAAATATAATTGACAGATATCCGCATCAACAACTGGATTATCAGCCATGACAGCACTAAGTGTAACACCTTAAGCTTCAATACATAACTGTCAGCAACAACAACATGACTAATGTGATGTTTCACCAGTGCCGCTAGTATCGTTTCACACAGAAACAACACTAATGGCTAATCTAACAACATAACCTGCAACATTATCAACTGTTCGCTAAGCCCTGCCCCCCTTTGTTACTGTTGCTGTCAAGTTTTCAATTCTATTAGCGGCAGCTAGCTAGCTAATTAAGCTAAAGCAATCTGGCTGACTTTTTTTTTAACAGAATCTTGTAAAAGGGGTCTTAAATATGTACTTGATGGCTACATATGTGATGTGCTGAAACACTGAGGCTAAAGCTAAGAGCACATTGTTGTTTCATTCTAACATAATCCTGTTTAGCTGCTTATCTTTACATATTTTCAAACAGAATGTTTTTACTTTTATCAGAGAAAAGGCAAACTCACTAACTAATGTATGCTAGTTAGTTGAGGATGTGCTCCTCCGCCTCTGAAGTAACTGTTACTATTGTAGGTAGTAAGCTATGCTTAGCCTGACATGCCATCGATTGCAGCTTATGTTAGAGCTGTTAAACATACAGTTTAATTCATTCGTTACTGTGTGTTCAGACAGAATGCAAAAGCAAATTTTAGACTGTGTATTCAGGGAAGTTCTCTTTTACAGGAATGCAAAAGACATCTTCCCTGACTAAATAAAGGTTGTAAGAAAAATGGAAAGACGCGAGTGGATGTGAATTCATCCAGGGCAGCATGAATTGAGGCGAAGACGCAAACATGCAAGTTGAAAATGTTGTCAAATCACAAACCCCAAGTAAGACTGGTTTCATACAGATGTAGAGAAAACAGGAGAAAGGAGAAAGACATGAGGAAGTACAGAAAACAGTAAGAACTGGATTTTCAGATGAGTTCTGAGATCAGTCGCCTAACCAACATAAAAACACATACAAACAGGGAACATTGGTAAATTGGCTGGTATGGGGTGAATAAATAGAGTCTACTCAAACAGTCCAGTCAAATTTGCATGAAAATGCTGAGTGTTATTCTTCTACAACAGGCACAAGGACACTACTTCAGCATGCGGAGACATCCAGACCTTAACAGGTCTGCCGTGCCCAGTTACGGTTGCTAAGCTATGATTGGAAGATCACTGTTCGGGGGAGGGGCTTAGCGGACCATAAATTCAACTTCACATGGATACGGACGAAAGAAAACAACCATAAAATCAACACCAGTATCATTATTGACAACTGTATTACAATGAGCAACAGCAATAATTAATGTCAATTAATTAATGATTAATTAAGCAATTAATACCAACAAGAGATAAAGCACCAGCAAAAGCATCTTACCTTAAAAAACATCCTAAATGAGTATTATCTGCATGGACAACCTAGCAATGCCAGGATAGATAGAGCAACAGTAACCACAGATTGAATGTGATATTATACAGTTATGTCAAAACAACAAACCAAAATGAGAAAAGAATGTTTATTTGAATACATTTGATACATTCGTCTTTCTTTTCTTTACCTCTACTACCCTTCACTGTCATCACAGGCTGTCAGGCTTCACCCTTTTCTCAGTAAAGGTCAGCTCATCTCTATAAGCAGCCTGCATATTGATTGCTCACATTGGCTTGGCACTACAATCATCTTTCAACCTACAAAGTCTAACAGCTTTCAAAGTTCCAAATGATGTCACTTTAAAAAATATCAATGTATTGATCTTTCATAATCCAGACACTGATTCTGTAAATCAGTGTAGAATGTTCTCCAAGATAGCCAAAGATTTCAATATGAGGCCTCCCCGACAACCAGATTTTCTGTTATAATAATGGGTCATTATTGGAGTTCTGACATTGTGCGATGCATCATCTAATTTTCTGCCCTTTTCACCATTCATTCATGTGTTTCTGAGAAAAGCTTTCATCATGTCGTGACTTACAGTAAAGTAGGCCAGAAAATAAGTGAAAAAGAGGGAGGTACTCTACCTAAACAAGGGTGTTCTACACATCATTAAAAATAATATCAGCTCCAAGAGTGTCTGTTTTTGAGTGAGTCCTTATCCTGAGGATATAAGGGGGTTGTTATGAACTGAATTATCCATCACTTGAAAAGCAAGAAAGTGGTGTTTATTTGCTGACCTCGCACTGACTTCAATAGAAGTAACATAATCATATTGTTAAGATATAACTTCATTGTATGAAGTATTTCTGTTTAACTTTAAAACTTTTTGTGTGTTTCCCTGAACTTTGTCCTCAGTTTTTCCCTTTTCTTCTTCAGCTTGAAGAAGAAAAGCAAGATTGAGCAAATGTCCTTGAGTAAGATGCTGAAACCCAAAGAATGCATGTGAACGGATAAAAAAGAGACATTGCAAAACACTTTGTCCTATTGAGAAGTCCAATACAGTATATACACAGTCCATTCTTAGAGAACTTGGGTCAGGTCTGGAACTGTTGTTGACAAGCCTATTGAGATGCTGTATGTCTGCATGTGATATTGTACTATTCAAAAAAGTTGACTTGATTCTTGCTCATTCTTCTGACATTGATGCTGAAGCAGCTTTTGTAGCTGTTGGCAACATTTTGTGTACTGATGTGGACTCACAGGAAATTTTACTTTAATTTGGCATTTTTGAATTCTCGGAACAGAAGTTTCAGACTAAATAAGTTAGTGGGCCGAAATGTAAATGAATCCATGTCTCCCATTGTCACACACAACTTCAGCTAATAAGACCACAATGTTATTACAATGACACTGATACATGCCCCCCTAGCTTCCACTACCAGGATTATTAAAAAATAGCTTACTGATCTGTGCAGTCCCACACAGCAGGGGGATCAGTCAGAAGTCTAAATTATTGGAATAAGAAGCTCAACTCAGACTTTGTAGTTTCATTTTCAGCAACATTTTGCTGAAAATGAAATAAAAATGAAAAAAAAAAAACAGTAGAAAACTTTCTGTCAGTTGGCAAGTGAACATGAATTATTGTGATGACAGAAAATCAACACCATGCAGACACCCTTACAATTTATTTTCACCTTGCTATTGAAAAAACACAAACAAAGCTAAAAAATATGCATTTTTGGTTTTAATAGATTATAGCATACATGTTAATAACACATGATTTGTTACCTCTGTATAGAGGATTACATGTGCAAGTATAAAGTGGAGAATTGCTGTGGACTATTCAAAAAGGTTAGCAAGTAATTGGTACTGTAGAGGAACTCATATCGTGTCTCAAGTATGTACTGTTGATTACCCCTTTCAAGACAAGGAAAAGCCTTATATTTTCACACTGTTAAAGACTTAAATAAGTGTATAATATTAAGTGTACTCCGAAAGTTATTTTGTGATTGTCATATGGTGGAATTCCTTTGGTATATCCATGCTCTCAACCTACCTAATGCATTTCTATTTAAAGGGTATGGCTGGCTTTTCTATATATTTCTTGTTGTCAGCAAATCTCATGTGCAGAGCCAAACCAACAAAGAATTGATCCTGCTTACAAGTATTGTGTGTGTATCCAAAGCCTGATATATCTTCTTCATCTGTGCTGTAGACTTGTTGTTGTCCAAAAACTATTAAAAAAACATCAATGAGCCACACCGCTGCACTGGCTGACAGGTTGTTAAGAAACAGCTCCAAAGACTAATAACAGCCACGATTTCAGTCTACAGCTTCCCTAGCTTGTTGTTCTAAGTATTACAACCTCTTGACTTTATACTAAATTTATTCATAATGTAATGTATAATGTAGTACAATCTGAAAAATACAGAAAATCACCAGCCTTATCCTTTAAGTAAAGATCTCTCAACATTTCCCACATTTCAGCAGTGTCAAGTCAGCAGGAATACATGTTGCAGTCACTAATTAAGAGGGCAATGAGTAAAGAAACAGGCACTATCTCCAGTTGAAAACTGTGGAAGGTGAAATTCTCTTTCTCTTCATGGTTAAATTTTGATTCTATCAGTGACACACATAAATCCACCAATAAGACCCCTACAAAGCCAGCCAGGACTTGATCCAGCTCAAATGTAAAGTTGTGATGAAATATTTTAAATACCTGTGAATATTCTTAATGCCTACAACACTACTAACTTTTAGATACATTAAATGCAAAACCAAATTTTAAAGGCTCATAAACAATGGCAGTTTTTAGGAATGTCATGGTGGGGTTTCGGTTAACCTTCTATCACTTAACTCATTTACTTGATTGCGATGAAAAAGAAAACACATTTCAGGAATACTATCACTACCAATAATAATCATTTTCAAGTCGGTCACTGATTTGAAAAAATCAACGTGTTGATAAAGACAGCATCAGCGATGTGGAAGCCACAACCCGAAGCATTGCTTTTAGGATTTGATTCAGTGTCCTCCTGCTGCATACGCTGTGCTCCATGCAGTAACAGTCCATCACAAACTCTGCATGGGGCACATTTCAAACCACTCACTCCATCACTCTGCTTGTCCTCCTGTTTCTGATTTTCAGTTTCCCTCTGTTCTGTCTCTCTCCTCTTTTCATCTCGATTTCACTGTTCCTTCCTCCTCTTATGCCCCCCTACCAATTTCTTTTTTCCTCGACTATTGTACATAATATCTTCGATTGAGCTGTAACACTTCGGGCTTTCCACAGCGGGACTGGATTTAAGATTGACATTCCTGTTGTGTTCTTTATTCAACAATAAAATAAAGGAAGAAAGAAATAATATGCATGCTTACACTTGTATCTCTCTTTCTCAAATGTGTTTTTTCCCCAGAGAGGTGGAGGATTATAAGCATCCACGTGGTCTGTGCCGGACGTGAAAGAACTCCCAATTCTCTTAGGTAAAATGAACAGGTTCTGCCTCAGTATTAAAACCTTCAATCTTCTGATGAACATGAAGCTTTAACAGACTGAGAGAGCGCAAAGCTCACTCATCCTTCTTGGCCAATCTTAAGACAAGCACCTGAATTGTCTCAATAAACAACATCCTGAGATAGATTCGGTTGATGGTTTGGAAGGGAACCTTGGATAGTGCCCCATGAACCACCAATTTCCACTGATTGGCAACTGCACGCATTACTTCATCGTAATCATTTGACACAGGTAGAGATGATGAGGACTGTTCTCTTTCAGGAGACCCACATTACAAGAAGAGATAGCTGAGGTAGAAAATGAGAAGCCTCTGTCCAGTCTGAGTTGAAGGAGTCACAGAGTGGACTCCCATGTCCTTGGTCCACCTTTAAAACCAATAAATATGCCATGTAGACCACAGTTGTGGAGGATGTGGGCACGACCTGATTCATCTTTACTATTCCAGGGGCCAGTCATCAATTCAGCCCAAATGACTCTTCCAGGCTCTGAGCTATAAGCAGCTGGCTTGGGCAGGTCAATGCAGCAATCACTCCTTTCACCAACTCTGTAATGCTATTTCTAAACCTACAGTATGCAACTTTTTGCCTTGATTGACATTTTAACAAAATACCATCATCACTAAACCAATTTCACACTGTTCATTCCCTCTTTCTGATATAACCTTACTAAGCAAACATAAAGCATGTTACATTTAGATTAAATGTGTCAAGGAGACACACCATGTTAAGGTCATGTAACCAAGGATTGGCAACACAAATTTGTATTATACCATGTATGTCATTCTCCTCCACCTTTCTTGTCGATATAAACTGCCAGTTGTGTGGAAAGGCAGAGCTTTTGTAGAATTGGCGTCAAAAATAGCAATGCCATCTCGGTGAATGACTGTCCTACTTTGGTAATGCTTAATGATCACTGAAATAAACTTCACACAAATTATTGAGGCCAACGACAAGGTCTGTCTGTGTCTGATACAATGACTTGTCTTCCTTATTCTACTTGTACTTGTTTCTCAGACACAGAGCAACAGTTTCTTCAGAGAATAAAAGGGACTGGAGCACACTGATTAATTCACAGCCTTTAATTGTGCAAACAGACTAATGTTTCAACACTACTGTGTCTTCATCAGAGTCAGATCTGATTCAGCTGCATTTTGCTGGAAGATGTGCAGAGAATCCTGTTTCAGTTGGAAACAGTTTCTTCAATCAGTGGACTGCTGAATGTTAAAGAAAGCTTAAATAACACAAAATAAATATAGTTACTCTAGTGATATCTCTTTAAATGAATAACCTGCTTTGGGTGTATATGAACACTATATGGATACTGTTTGATACATCGTGGGTAAAAAGTACCTTCTCTGACTTCATAGCGTCCTTAAATGAAACTGCTCTAGTTTCATTCTGTGCTGTCAGTCAATTTAACATAATGGCGGGTGTCTCAGACAGCGGATGTCTCATTTTGAGACCAAAGAAAAAAAAGAGAATGCTCCAAACCAAGAAAAATTGTATGATCTTTGACAACTGAGTCTTGTGTGATACATTTTCCTCTTTTCACTTCAGGGTTTACAGCTTTGTTGAGAATGTAAAGAGAAAGAAAAAAAAAAAAGTGAGGCCACATGGGGAGTTTTTGAAGCTCAACATGCACTTTCAGGTTTGAAAGTTCGCTAAGGCTCAAACACATTCACAAACTGAGGATGACGGTTGGTCTGTGTGAATAACTTTTTTTCTATTTGTTGAATAAATAAAAGAGGTGAAAATTGGATTTAAAACAAACAGTGCAAGAAAATGTTTGAAATTGGATTTAAAAAATACCATTTACAGAGCAATTTTTTCTTTTTTCATTGTTGTTTTAGGGAGTCAAACACAATAAACACATCTTCCTATCTTATCATTAAAAGCCATTTATGAGCTGTGCTTATCGCCTCATTTTTTGTACGTGATAATGAACATTGGCCTCATTCAGCATGAAACAGAAACCTTTTTTTAATTTTTTTTTTTACATGAAATGTGGCTCCTTCTAAAATAATCTGTAAATTTTCAAGTGGAAATTTGTAAAAAAAATAAAAAAAAACCCAACGGTTTTAAAGATTTCCCTGTCAACATGTGAGAAACAACAGTGCACTGGAAATGTGTGACCTGTTTTACATACCTACTCCATACCTAAATCGATGCCAGTTCCTCTTGTTTGCCTGAATTACAAAACAAGTGTTGTAAATTAACAATAATTTGCTTCAATAAGTTATAATAGCAAAGGGGATATAGGGGTGGATGTAGGGATTTCTGGTTTCACATCATAACTCCAGCAACACTTCATTTTCAATGACCATCCATCCAGTGACTGTTCAGATATTTTAGTTTGGACCAAAGTAGTGGACTTACCGACTGACAGACCAACATTGCCATCTACAGAGCCACTGGCATGTGTTTCAGCACCTTGGGATTAAGAAAATTAGACTGGCAACCTGTGTATAGGGTCTCACTGTATCCTGCTCAATGCTGAGGTAAACTCACTCCCCCATGTGACACTAAAGAAGCCTATTAGGAACATGAATAAATACTCAATTTAGAAGCAAAGGATTCTTTTTGCCCAAATTTAGCATTGTGATGTGATATGATCTGATGAGGCAAAGCAGAAGCAGAATTATGTGCCAACTAAAAGTAAATGAATTCAGTGCTGCAATTAGCATCGGTGTGCCAAATAGCTCAAATGAATGGATCATAATAGACTCCACTGCAAGATGTTGCAACAGACTGCATGGGAAGAGAGACAGGGAGAGCCAGATATTTGAGTCTCTGCTTATCTCTTTCTCAGGTTTCCCTCCCGAGCTCTCCTTTCTTGTCTCCTATCTCTCTCTCTTTCTTTTTGTCTCAACTTCAACTCAAAGCCAGCTCCCTGTCTCTGGAGGATGAACCAGGACAGGAGAGAGGGGGGGAGAATAGGGGGAAGTATAGAGAAAGATGTGTCCCTGTCAAATAAAGCTGCTTATAAATCAGCTCAAGACTTTGTTTCCATTGTCTCTTGATAATTGTGTGTATTAGCTCCAGGGGCCATTTTGCGAATGTGTGTGTATGTGTGTGTTTGGGTGCAGATTAGAAGCTGCAGGTGTCTGCACACAGAAGACAAAAACACTCTTGCGCTAGATTATTCATGCTTGCATAACTCTCCAGGCTTGGTTTGTCCATGCAGATGGAAAAAAATGGAGGTGAGAGAAAACAGAAGAACGGGGATGTGGAAAATAAAGATATGAGAAACAGAAAACCAAGCATGGAAAAGTAGAGGAAAAAGCCTGGAAGGACGGATGAGGGATGACAAGTAGTGAATTTCAAGGCTTCTCAGGGTAGTTATCTGATGTGCATATAAACACCCAGTGTATGTGAGGACTTTGTTGGGGAGGCTCCTCTGGTGCACAGGAAGCACTTTGTCTTATTCATTTGTTTAGAAAAAATAGAAGATGACAGTTAGCATGAGTCATGCTCCCATAGCTGGGCTGTACAGTGATTTTGGCAAGGTGGCCACAGTTGGAAATGCACGTCACATGACACCCACTATCCCAAAGCTTTTTCAGATAAACAAAATGACTTCACAAACAATCTGAAATAAGTCTTTGTGTTACACACCATATAAATTCAAATGTCTTGTACAACAGAATCACTTAATTGTTTTTGTGACATTCATGTGTACACACAGTCAACATGAAGTTCAAGATTCTGGGAAATGCTGTTTTTCCCCTTTTGTTAACAAGAGTTAGATAAAAAAGATCAACTCCTCTCCCATCTCTCTGTGTTAAAGGAATAGTTTGACATTTTGGAAAATATGAAGCCACAGCCAGCTGCCAGTTTGCTTATTTACAGCTTATGTCTGGCTTCCACCAAGAAATTGTTATAGCACATAACAAAGCACCTAAAAACATAAAATGACATTTTAATGTTTTGGTTCATGTCCAGAATAAACAAACAAGATACAACATGTTGATCACTGGGCTTTAGAACTGTTAGAAAATGTTTTTTTTAAACTTTGGACAGAGCCAGGCTGGCTGTTTCACCCTGCTTCCAGTCTTTATGCTAAGCTAGGCTAACTGTCTCCTGGCTCCAGCTCAAAACTTAACATACTGGCATGAGAGTGGTATTGGTTACATCATCTAACTCTTGGAAATAAGACAAATTAGCATATTTTCCAAAATACTGAGTACATCAATGACATGAGTGTTTTTTGTTTTTTTTCAAATAAAGAAAAGAGCACCAGTAAAATTTAAAAAAAAGTATCTCCAACATAGTTTGATTGGTCTCCGAGAAAACATCAAAGTGAAGAAGGCTTAATGGGATCTCAAAAAGAGAAGGTTAAGTAACTTCATATAGATCTCATTGTGAAACATCTGTGTCTTTACAGCACCATAAAGGTTCTGTGTGGAACTACTTGACCATGGTGAAGTGGTTTCCTAAAATGTTTACAGCTCCATAAAGAAAGTTATGATCCAAAGAACCACTTTGCATCTTACACTACACAGATCCAAAACCATGTGTTAGGATTAGGCCCACTGGCTGAAAGCATCCACCAAATGATATGTGTGGTGAAGGTTTGACTCTCCCATGAGCTTTCCCATGCATAATATCACCATGGCAATGAGCAGGTGGACTACAGGAGCTGTTCTCCTGAAGTATAAGTAGCAGTGCATCGCTACATAGCAATTAATGCTTATGAAAGCTGTTTATACTGCTGTAGGAAGATTTACTGTAAGTCTCCCTTTGGATAACATAGACTAACAGATAGTTGCACAGTGGTAATGCACTGTGCTTGCATGCATGTGTTTTGACATTGTCGTCAGGTAGGCAGAGATCCTCTGTCGGGCTTGTTTTGCCCTCAGGACATGGTAAGATTTTTATAAGATACTCACAGATGCAGGGTTTACCCGAATACCTGTATCTCAGCATGCGAGCTGCTTCTATGCTGTATATAAATGAGCATCTGGGGAAAGAAATATTATCTTGTTTTTTCCCTCTCCATCTCCAACCCCTTCCACATATACAAACTCTAACACAGAAAGTCATACATACACAACCTTTCATAACCACTGGGCAGAAAGAAGAATTTCGTTTTAGATTATCAGCTTCATTATTTTGAACACATGAAAGGCGATGTGTGCTGAATAACCTGACTCTAAATTATTCCCTCAGGCCCTTAAGTCAAATTAAACCTGGTCTGATGCATTTGTATGTGGAGCAGAGTGAGTGTGTGTTTTTGTCTGTGTCCGCATTAGTGTACTGATTTTTAAATGTAATTAAAACCACTTTAATCTCTGCCAGGTAAGTGGTGTCTAATAATTAGGAGCATATTCCTCTCAGGTCCAATTGGCTAAAACAGAGTCAACCACATGTGTGCCTGCATCTACCCACAGACAAGGTTGGTCTGATCAATATTAATGGTGCTGGCTGTTTTGTACCATCATTAGATTTACCACTGATGTTGGTAAATCTACTGATTCTAATGTTGCCCATCATCCCAAAATCTCAAGTCACAGCATGCATGGAAAATGTGAGGAGCTTTTTTGTGAAATGCAAAATACAAATCAGAAAAACTAATTTTTAACATTTTACCTGAAATTTTATCTTGTACCTGTCAGTTGTTGAAAAACTATTACTAATGCCTTTCCAAACAAGAAATGTGAAATGTTGTAAATGAGATTCTTACAATTTACTGTTAAGAATAAGAGAAATCCATGCTTGCCTTTAATCATGACATATCCCTCTATATGTAACATCATTCTGTACATATAAAGACAAACAAAATAACTTGATTACATTGACATGAGATTGAGTGTCATTGAGTGTAACTTCCATCAATTAACATAAGAGGAACAAGCAAAACCGTATAAAAAGGTTTAAGTGGAATCAAATAATAGTGGTAAAAATTTGAATTTAATTAGTAACTGAATAACTAATTGTGAAATGTGACCACTACTGAATACTTAACGTTGAAATATATATAACATTGAATTTATTGCATTGCAATATTTTGCTTTGAAAAGCATCTATTTGAATTTATGTTTGAATTGAATTCTCAGTACATCATTTTAAATAGTACAATTTCAAAAATTTGACTTTGAACATTGTTTTCACTGACTCAGATATAGAATTCAAGAGTAAAACATTCAGTTAACAAATGAATATTAATCCATTTCTGATCTAAAAATCTTGAACATCAAGCTACCAAGAAAACTTCTACCTCTTGTATTTTAGACTGATTAGAGGTCTGGATCATCTGATAGGACAGATGTTAAATCTGCAGGATGACATCATTTATCTATGCCTTCCAAAACCATTACAAATCACTATCGAAAAATAAAATGTTTTATGATGTGACAACACTGTGGTTAAGATCTGGTTAGGTTTAGGTACAAAAACCTCTTGATTAGATTTAGAAAAAGATCATGGGTTGTGGTAAAATGATCAATGTGTTAAGGTAAGGGAAACATGGTTAACATTACTTCCTTAAGGTCATGGTTACAATAATAACCATGTGGTTAGGAGATGATAGTACTTGCAGTTTTTAAAAAACAGTCTTGACTGGTGGTTGGAGAAGGGAAACAAATGATGATCTCCTGTTTGTTGACCCATCCTTCCACCTCTACCTCCTCCCTATGCTGACTTTGTCACTATATATTCAAGTCATCAGATTTCCTCCTTTGTTCCAGTTATAATTACAACGGCCACTGATGTAAATATAGGTCATTTTGGGCCAATGGCAATTATGATTGTCATTTTTCTGGGGAGGACACTTTCTTCTTTTCAGATTCAATTGATTGGTAGCCAGGATGTTCTTAAATTTTGTTTATTTTATGGTGTTTTGGATCCAATTTTGAGCAAACTTTTTAACATGACTAGATGTTTTTAGATTAGAATTCGACAAATTGAATTTGAACAACCTTAATATATTTTTTATTGACTATTTGGCACTTGAATTTTCTGAATTTGCAAACCCTAAAATCAATCAAACAAACAAACCAAAAATTGTTATGTTTTTAAACTTGCACGACTTGAAAGTACCTGCTGGAAATCTCTTAGAAGGGACTTCAAACAGAAAAATTCAGATAGTTTTCATAGTAAATATTTCAGCTCTATAAATGTGATGGTATTTAACTTCCAACACTTTGTGTTCAGTAGTAGTTAAATTTCCCAAATAAGCATTCAGTTGGTTGTAAGAACCTAATGACGAGCTTAGGTTAGGCTAACTAATCGCTACATGCATTGACCATGTTAGTGAAATAGAGGGTTAAGAAGTGGTGTGAGTTGTAATTTTTGACATTCTCTCTCCAACCCTCCATGTAGACATGTCATCTTTTATTTTACGCTGAACCATCAACATTTAAACACAGAAGTATAGTTATTATCATGTATATTGTGTTTGAAGAAATAGGACTGATTAATCCCCTGGTGGCTAATCACTGTCATTTTTCATTACTGGCTGATAGAAACACTGGTAGGTTTGAATACATGGTGCAGGTGTGTGTGGGTGTGTATGTACACTCATTTGCAGCACGTCTACATGCTTTAATCTGTGTTTGGATTGCTAATGAGAGCAGCTGCATGTATGCATGTATAGCCATAGAGGCAGGTGCGACTGTGTTGGCATACAAGGATCTTGAAGCAAGAAAAAAATATCACACATACATGCATGCACACACGCACACCAGACAATTAAAACCTCATGATTTTCTAAGCGTGTGTAATTGCCTGTATCTCTGTGTATGCCTGTATGTGTGTGTGTGTGTGTTTGTTTGTGTGCAGCCACAGGAGGCCTTTACAGCTCATCTCAATCAGCCGTCTCCACACCGAGAGCTACAACACAACTACAAGTCAATTAGCTTCTGTTCCGCTTCACTCAGCCCAACTGTGAGGTGGCACAGAGAGAAAACTTTGAGATGCAGACTTGAAGGAACACACCAACATTTAAGCAAATCAGATTTTTGATCAACTTGCCATCATGTGAGAAAACTGGTAGCCGTTTCCCATCTGTGTTCAGCATTTAGCATGCGTGGCTTTCTTTACCACTGCACGTGCCATCAACCCAGAAATAATCAGTATTGGTAATTAAAAGGTGTTAGCAAGGGGTAACCCACCTTAAAGTGATACTCTACCTACAGTTGAATTAGGATTGGATGGTTGCCATTGATTCTCTATTAATAAGTTATCAAGGCAGAAGAAATGAAAGCAGTTATTGTTAAACTGAAATACAACTGAAGACACAGCATCCATATCATGACAAAAAATGATGTAGTGCAACATACTCAGCAACTGGATAGTAAAGGAGTGTTGCCATATTTCTGCTATGAAAAACTAGTGACCATTACAATCCTTTGCAGACTTCAAGCTGACCACAGCTGCTGTTTTCTGTGAAGATGCCAAATACTAACCTTGAACTGCCACCATGCAAGCATTCAGTGGATTAGTGTTTGAAACTCAAAAGATTCGGTTGTAGAAAAGCTTTTCTCATCTTCCTTCATCTTACAAGTCTCTGTTGGGAAAATTCATTTTGTACATTACAGTAACTAGAATATAAATCGTAATTTATATTCTAGACCAGGGATTTTAAAGAGATTTTTAAGAGATGTATTAGTATATAATAAGTCTTCTGTGGTTTGTGTCTATAGTAGTAGTTGCATTCCCTTTGATGATCTACAAGTGCAGAACCTAGTTAATACTGACTGAAATATATCAATGAGTATTTGGATGGACTCTCATAATTTTGTACAGTCACGTGACAGTCTCCAATGACTTTGGTGATCCCCTGACTTTTCCTGGAGTGCCATCATGAGGTTGACATTTGTGGTTTTGTGTGACATTTCTCAACAACTACTGGTTGGATTGGCAGATATCCATATCCCCGTCAGGATGAATTGTAATCACTTTGGTGCTGCCAGAGGTCAAAATTTAAATGTGTCCAATATTTTGGTTTATGACCAAATACCTGAAAAATCTTTGACATTTCCATTAGCCTCAGCTGCATTTTGTATTTAGTGTAATTAAGAGATGTCAACATGCTAACAAGCTAAACTGAGACGGTGAACAGGGTAATCATTATACCTGCTAAACATCTGTATGTTAGCATGTTAATCTGCTGACACTGACATTTGGCTCTAAGCACCACTTTATCTAAGCACAGCTTCACAGAGCAGCTGGTGTGATGGTAGACTTTCGTTCCTTTTAATCAAACTTTATTAACCCAAAAAGCTGGGTTTGCACAGTGCATTTAAAATCATTTAGAGAAAAGTATAATATATTATATATAGTGTCCGGAGTGAGATCAAGGAGGCTAGAATGGATGATGAAAGCTCTGAAAAGAGCTGGCAAGTGGATCATTTTTGCCAAACTGTAACACACACACACACACACACATATATATATATATATATATATATATATATATATATATATATATATATATATATATGTGTGTGTGTGTGTGTGTATATATTGACCTATTCCAGATGTGTGATATATTTTCTTATTGTATATATCTGGCATTTTTCTATGTATGGTTGTAATGCATATTGGTATGTATACTCATGTAGACTATGTAGTTATGTCAGTGACAATTACAGCTAAATGATACTAAACCAAACTAAACCAACTCAGTGACATCTGTTATGCAGCAATATCTATTTGAAATTTGCTGAAAGTAGCAAACATTTTCACCAATAACTGGTCATACCAGATGGTGTGTTTATTGCTTATGAATTCCAAATGTTCATTTGTAAGATAAATAATGTGTGATTTCTTCTTTCAAAAGTATGTTGTACAAACCATACAATGTTTCAGTGTTGAAATTACCAGTTGTGTTCTGTGTAGATTAGTGTTGCTCTAATTGGAGTTTGGGAACTCTCCAGGGTCTTTGAGTGGGTCTGCAGCAAAATGAAGAATATATTTGTGTGTCCAAACTTTCGACTGGTACTATATTTAACTCTGATTCAATTCACCAGCAATTAACCCAGTTCAGTCTCACATAATCACTCTGTCTATTTTATTGAAGTGAAGACCAGGGCGGCATAACTATAGAAGAGTCCTTACGGTAGAAATATAATACATTCAGGTCTTTTGGTTTCAGACTCTTTGTGGAAATAGGAAAATTAGTCTCTTTAGCTAATGCTTAGGCGAGATTGTTATTTTAAAGAGGACAAGGAGAGTCTCAGGAGTACAAATCTCTCCAGCCAGCTCCATGACTAGACTAACAGCTCAGCATGGACAATAAAACTACTGCTATTGCCGACCACTCCAGCTAATAATAGGTGTAATAAGAATATCAATGTTAATGACCTGAGGGTTATTTAGTGTAATTACTGAGGTATATAATACATTACAGCTGCTCTCTCAGAGATATATATACAAGTAATAGTAGAGCTTGTTACATACTGCAGTGCACATACAGGTAATGGTTATTTTGTATGTGCTTTATTGCCGTCCTTCCAACACACATTCTGTCCTTTCGAACATATGTGTCAGAGTAATTGCTGCAAATGTTAAGGCATATTTATAGGTAGCTGTCACATACTACACGTCTGCATATCAAATTCACATCACTCACATTCAAAACGCCTGTTGTAAGACATGGACACCGGCTTCTCAGTGTTCCACTTTTTTCTCACTGTAGATGACAAAATGAAAAATCATAGAAGTGAAAAGCAATTGAAAGAAGAGGAGAATGCAAACAGGAGACACTGAGAGGAAAAAACTGAAAGAAAAGCAGTGAAGGCTACAAGGTTTTGCATCTGAAGGCCTCCTTTCTCTAGCTTGACAGCATGAATGTCTTGACTGTGACCCAGATCTTACTTGGATGTGAAAATACGGCAAGTGAAAATTGTGCATGAAGATGTTGCCAGGTATCACAAACCAGTGTTGATCCGGCTTTTACTACCTGCTCTATTCACTGACTGGAATGGGCATATTTGCGCATTCAACAAACATCCAATCTTTTTTTTCCCCTTTATGTTTTCAGTATAGAAGAAAACTTTCTGCTAGATCTTTCTTGTTTTTGAATGAACATGGCCTTGTGCCACATTGTGTGATTGGATCTTACATTAAAGAGCTCCTATGTGATGTTGACATGTCCTTGGTTCTAAATGTTGTGTATTATGTACTTTAAAACACAGCAAGTTGGTATTGCTATTTCCAACTGAATGAATTGTTGAATTTAATAACTGGTGGTGATTATTTTTTTATCATTTCCAATAGTCTCTTATGTATCTTTTATCTCTTGTACAGTATCTTATTCTCTTTGGCCGTTGGAAGCCAGTTTCCTCACAGCACATCATGAAAATGTAAATTAATCAAATTTAACTGGATTAGCCATTGATGAGATGCATGCAGAGATCTATCAAACCATGCTGTTAAATGATAAAGCGAATAAACGGAAAGCTAAACTGTGGGTTATCTTTCAATTTAGGGACTTTTTTGTCTTGAGATTACATGTCAAGTCAAGTTTAATTGTATAGTCATCCAAAAAACACATCAGGCTTAACTGGCCAAGACTTCCAAGACAGCAAGGAAAAACTCAGAAGAACTGCAGCACATAAGGAAACAAAAGGTATACACTATACTCTCTTTTGAATTGACAGAATTCTATAGTCAGATGTTTCAATGATGCATTTCTTCTGTGATCTGGTTCTCTCATTCACAGGGCTGCAGTCTGGAAAGTGTGCAGAAATTAACTTAATGTCTCCTTTCACTCATGAAAGGGTTTTGCTAAATTATACTTCACTTGGATGTTTGACTTTCTCTTCAGTGTTCACAATGATGCAGCATTTGTATGTGCAAAGTTTGAAGGCTGTTTTTGTATTCATCTGCTGAAAGGGGGAAGTTTTTCTGTACTCACCTAAAGGGCTCTTTCTTGGTTGCGCTCACATCGCTGGCATTTTTCTAGGGCACACTGAGGTTATTTCTTTGCCTGCACTGGTTGGTATCTTAGTGACAAGCCATGCGTCCCAGTGGGGAAGGAGGAGTGGTAGAAGGTGTGCTGTTGCCAATCCAGTAGTGCACTGAAATCTTGAGCCCGGTCCGTTACCTGCCTGCTCAGTGCAGGTTGAACGCTTGTGTTCAAAAAAAAAAAAAATCACAGACCAATTAGAACTTTTTCTCTCCACTAATAGCTCCCTCAGGAGTTACTCATCCTCTCCCTGTCTGTATTTAACCGCAGATGCTTAATGTATGGATCATTATGATGCCAAGTTAAATCGTGAACTATTATGCACTGAAAACATTGTGACTGTCAGATATTCATCATGTCCAGAAAAGGGAATTCAACTTAAGAGACATCATTGGTGGTATATTTAAGCTGCTGTATTTATGTGAGGAAAATTCTCTGCAGGATTCAAACTGTCAGTGTGTCCTGGCGGGGACAGCCCTGTGTTTAAAGGGGATGAAAGTAGTGAATGTGATTAGCCCTGATGCTCACAGCTTCTAACATGCCCACCCCTAATGTATGATAATGTATTCTCTCTGATTGCATCCCGTATCCAGGTGCGTCACAAGTGCACCACAGGTGCACCTGGACATGAAAATACTGTGATCGTGGTCTGTGATCTGCGCTGCAGTGCTTGGTTCACAAATATAGAGTTGATTTGCATAAGAAACTGTACAGAAAATCAAAACCGACAAGTTTCATGTGCACATAAGCCACAGAGGTTTCTGTGGTTATTTTGCAACATTCTGCGGAAAAATTTAACCAGTGAAACAGCCATGTATATTTGTGCTTTCACAGTGTACAACATCATTGCATTCACCAGAGTAAAGGAAGGCCATCAGTACAGAAGACTAGCTGTTGTGGATGACAGATGCTGGTTAGAGTCAGTCATTAATCTTTATTCAGTCTCACAAGCATTAATGCCATAATCAGATAGTGTGATCTTGTGTCAACTAGTTGAGAAAACAAAGAAAGAAAGTAGAAAGACAAGTAAAATGAATAAAGGGGTTTGTGTGATTTAAGAGGTTTATATGAATTTGCTCTGACCAAATAAAATGACAAAATGTTATGGAACATTATACTTTGACCTGCTCTGAGCAGGTGAGCAGCAGAAGGTGCAAGGCACACTCTTTCTTGGCACCAAGATTGCAATGAGCTACTGTATTTGCATTTCCACACCCTCTACTGCACCTCTCCTCCCCCTGTGGAGCACTAAGCTACCAAACCAGCGCAGTTGAGGCTGTACTCTTTGAGAATCCCCACTGAGCTGTTATTTGTGCATTATGCCCTTCCCATTAGCTTGAGCAAATATGCAAATTCTGAAGACTGGGCAGATGTTTCTAACCTAATCTAATTATTCTGCCACCAACACTTCTACCATGTTCAAAACTGCTTAAATTACTCATCTTGTCTCTTCTAAAGTTATGTTAAATATTAGTTGAATTTTTTGACACCGTCTGTACCTCATTACAGTACTTAATAAACTGGCTACTAAATGTATATCAGCTCTCTTTGATTGCAATGATTATTAGATTCTTTTGTGTAATTTTGTTGCTACTGTATCCATGTGTATCTATCATCCAAAACCATGTGTACTTCTACCTCAGTTACTTCCAGCACTTCCTAGATTAGCATTTGGCATCCCACAGAGAACCAGTGGGATGTCAGGACCCATAACTGAAGGATCCATCTCCAACAAATTTCTTTGGAACACAATGCAGAATTATGATTTCACTCTCCTACACCTTCTGTCCCTCTAGTCTGCTCTCCAGCTCCTTTTTCTCTCATCCCTCTCAATACCTCTGGAGAAGTCTCGCTGAGAATTTGATTGACACATATTGTGATTTTTTTCCATCTATTTCTTCCTAGTTTATGCCACGGTGAGGTAAGCAGAACAGAACGACCCTGTTCTCTCTGCCATGTGTACACATCATTCTTGGATGTTGACAGAGGTTTTGATTGCTTAACCTTTGGTGTTTTGAATGGATATGTCAATAAAGCCAGTCACCTTTTTTCCCCTCATTGTTAGGTTTTAAAAGCTCACCTTTCCATATGTGAAATATGTTGGAAGTCCTTCTTTAGTCTTACACCCAAATTGCTAAAATACTGACATTCACCATAAAATCAAAAGGAAGCAAAAAATACAAATCTAATGGAGGCCGTCACTGCTGCTAGGCAGAGTAAAGGTAACAAAGAAGTGTCCTTGGTTCTGAAAGCAGTTCAGCTTTGAATGAGATTGTTTTGTGTATCCTTTGCTTTTCTTCTCAACGTCTTTGTTTGCAATATTGGATTTAAACAGCCAGGGAGCTCTCGTGTGCAGCTCTCCCCACCGACACAAATGTGAGAGCTAGAAGTGTGATGCAAAGTAAATAACTATCTGTATCTGATTATTTCACAAAAAATATATACAATATATCCGTGGAAGGGGTTTACACTAGAAGTAATCAAGACTGCTTTATTGTTTTCTGTTGCCATTTTTACTCCTCAGAAACACATGTGTTTGTTTAGCTGCTTACAAAATAACATCATACTGTATGTACTAAAGGATATGGTTGGTGATTTTCTGTATTTTTCTTATTGTCAGAGAATTTCAACCAAAAATGAAGTAATCCTATTGACAAGTACTGTGTGTGTATCCAAAGCCTGATATATCTTATACCTCTGTGTCGTAGATCTCTGTTGTTGTCCCAAAACTATTAAAAACACATCAGTGAACCACACAGCTACACTGGGTGACATGTTCCTTTAGCCCCGAAGATTTCAGTCACACCAAAGATCCAAAGACTAATGACAGCGATTATGTTTTCAGTCTACGGGGAGCAGTTCTGTGTGAGGCAGACACCACTGAGAATGCGTGGGAACACAGTTCCATAGCTTGTTGTGCTACATAACACAACTTGTTGACTTTGTGCTGAAGATCCTTGAGAAATTTACAATGTAGTACAAAGTCATATCAGGCTTTGGATACACACACAATGCTTGTAAGTAGGATAAGTTCCTTATTGGTTTGCACATGAGATTTGTTGACTATAATATAGAAAATCACCAGCCTTATCCTTGATGATTTGTATGTGAACCCTACTTAAAAACAAAGAAGGTATGTCTAAACTGAGTCTGTGTTGTGTAACTGTTAATGGTCTGGGAGGAAATGAATAGAACGAGAGGTTTTAACAATAGAAATTAAAAGTCAGAATAGCTAATTGAACAATATTACATGATTTGTCCTTAAAAATGGGAAGTTGTGCATATAACCGGGAGGGCTCACATGGATCTTAGTCTGAAGCATCTATGATTCAAAAGTGAGAAAGTTATAGACGAAAATCTGAAATCTTTCTTGGCCAGTGGCAAAGCATGAACCTTTAAGATGGTCCCTTACATCATCTTGTCAGTTTTCCGTCTAAGGTTTTCAAGGTGCCAAGCTTCAATATTGGATCATATGTTATGGTTCTGTTCGCAGTCTGACTCTATGTTTCTAGCTGCTATTCTCCACCGGTCCTCCAGAGGCCGTCAGACTTTTCTCCATTTTTGTTTGGACTGTACCAAGTGAGAGAAAGCTGATTTGAGTTGTGTCTTTACAAGACTATCTTGCATGGTGATCATTTGGGTTGCGTATATTGGTTGGTCCGTCTTTGTTTTCATTCCGATCTGAACTCGCACAGCACATAATCTGTCTCAGTGATAAAGAGGATTGTGTGTGTTTTGAATGTGCTCTGGGTTACAAATTGTTTGTGATAACTGCATCCACCAGTTGTGATTCTATGTGTAGTGCCTGAGCTTCGTATTGTTTTTTCCTCTAAGTCATGTGTTTTCTTTAGTTTTATCTCTGCCTTGCTTTAGTTTTATTCTTGACAGTTTCTAAGCTTTTATTCCTATGTTTTCCTGTAGCCCTGCTCAGCCTGCTTTCCCCTGCTCACCTGTCCTGTGTTAGCCTTGTCAGCCTTATCCTGTGTTTTGCCTGCCACACCCTCCTAATCACCATGTTACCCAATCATCATGTTCCCTCCATAATCTGGTCCCTACTAACCCCAGCTGTGCCTTGTTTTGTGATTAATCCCCTGTGTATATATACCTGTCTGTTCTCTTAGTTGTTTATCAGATTGCTGCCAGTGTTCTTATTTCATGACAGCCTGTTATCTGTGCCTTATGTTACCTGACTGCTGAACTCAAAGTAAAGATCTTAAATCAGTAATTTTGCCTCAGTCTCTGCATTTGGGTCCACCTGCTCTGCTACATGTGACATCATGAGGTAAAAACAACACCTGAGTAACTTTAATCAAGCTTAATCTTGCACTGCCAAACAAATCTGGGGTTTGTACTATGAAGCAAGTTCAACATACCCCAGATATCTTTTCATTATCTGGCTTCACCGAGCCTAACATTTGCCGTCCAGATAACCACTACTATGAAGCTGGCCATCAGCTAGCTCAGCCAACTCTGGCTTTTCCAGTTACAAGGGGTTGTTAATTACAAGCGACATCATCAGAACCATGAATGAAGTACTTCATATCATATGGGATGAAAAGTAACTGAGGAACAATTCTTTAGGGACAGCAAAAAGTCATATTCAGCTAAGTGAGATGTAAATGACAGCCTGTAATCATACAACAGGATAAGAAGATGCAGACACACTAGAAATAATTTCCAAGTATTAAAAGTAGGCAAAGGTTTAAGATACATGTAGGAATTATTATATGACTAAAGTACAGAGTGAGAATTTTATGTTATTTAGTTGGATGATAAACCATTCTGAATATGTCACATAAAAAAATAAAGTAATGTCAGACTGTTTCTGCTACCCAAGCAGAGTGGAAAAGTAGTTAATGACTGATGAGATCTATCTGACTGAAATGTTGCATTTATAATCATGGGAGCCAATTAACAGTGTGTTGATTATTTTTCTAATAAAATCTTTCGTTTTTATTTCCAGTTATCATCACACAGATGTCTCATGTTATTCTGCAGTGATTCAGTGAATCAGAGTGTAAAATCATCCATACTGTCAGCTGTCACTCAGAGGATAAAATCAGCTTTGTACAATTAAAATGCAGCTAAAATCATCATTTTGTCTTTAGTAAACAATCTCTCTGTTTGTTAGAAGCCCTGTTTTAAAACCAGAGTGTAAATAGAAAGCCTGGAACAATACATTTTTTCCACTGACCTATAAAAACATATATTGCTCTTTTTTACTTGTCACTTTTTTTCCCAGTGATCTGATTGGTCAGTGGTCGGGGTGTTGACAGGTTGTGATCCTATCCTCTGAAGTTAACCTGCTTCAGAGCAGGTTAGCTGTTCAACATAAGTTACAATGGCGATATACCCCAGTAAGAAGTGAACCACCGTCATAGGACTGAATACCCAGAGTTAAACCTGAAGTTACCTCGCTAACCCCAAATCCTGCTATGTAGCACAGGCTTCCAATGATCTGTAGCCTATTTGTTTACAGTTTTTGAAGATCTGTTTCACAGCATGGCTTCTAGCTGTTCCCGTTTACTCTGTACAGACAGCAGTGACCTGGATTACTGTTAATACTAAACAGACTGAATCTGATAAGTATGAGCTAGGATCTGAAGGATTTATGGATGTTTTCCTTTGATGGACATCAGATATCCTGCCACCACAGTAAAGAGTGGACTGGTTGCAGCAGTGTGTGTGTGTGGTGTTTCAGTGAGACTGAGATATCTGAATATTGTATTTGTATTCATATAGTAAGAATGCTCAAGGCTGACTTTAAAGACAGTATTGGTATATTTTTATGAAAAGGCCTCACAGTCACTGAGTCATTTTCTTTCAATTCCTTTATGGATTTAAGATATTTCTTTCACCATTTTTCTATTCATGGAAAACAATATGGGTCAATGTTTTGATATGTAGTTGATAAGCAATACTTTATTAATGGCTTCATGCTGTCTGACTATCTTTTTCTTTTGACAAGATAAGATGCCATAAACAAGCAAGGTGTTCTTTTGTTTCCCATTAATTAACAACAAACTGTCCTTGAAAGAAGTAGGAATGAATGTCAGGTATGAATGTGCTGTTCATGCTAGGGTGAAATTCCCCATCGATAAAGAGCTTTGTTTTATTGTGTGAATCAAAGCAGACGGGTTTGTGTTCTTGCAAGTCCAAGGAAAGACATGCAGTATATGATTTCCTGAGCTTTAGTACAGTGCTTAAAAGCCAGAATGTGTCAAGATTACTAAGGCTTTAAGCGCTAATGAGCTTATTGTGTCTTAAAGGAGCCATTACAGGATTGACTGGGGCTCGACCAGTAGGTATTACACTTCCAGTAATGGATTTAACTGGACTGTGCACCTGGTCTTCTCCTCTGTCATCCTACTTCCATTGTCTCGCCAAGACCATGATATATATCTGATGATGTGAAATGCTTTAAAGTTGTGAAATATATTGTGTTCCATTTTAAACCTGTGATGTTTAAACTAGATGTTAATATAATTTAGCGGAAACTAAGTGGCTATTAAAAGATTAATCTCAGACATTGCTGTTTTATTAGATAGGTCAGAGTAAAAGACTCAGAAGACAGTGGTAAGAGATGATTCAGCTTTCAGAACTAGATACAAAGTAGAGGTGAGCTAGTACACCATTATCTGTATCTGTATCTGTTCAACCAACAAATAAATGATCTGTATCTGTACTTGGAATGGGCGGGGCTTAAAGCAGAAGTGGGTGGAGCCTAACAGAAGTTGTGGCTGTGTCAATGGCAAGATTTTGTTGTGTAGTATAGCAGCAGTAAATTTTGTATAGACTCTGTGTAGGGGAGGAGCTCTGTGTATGGCTGGCCTATCACAAAATGATGTGGACACAGCTGCCCAATAAGGATTTTCCTTCATCATGAGTACAGATATTGATACATTTTACTCGGATGATACTCATGCTTGTAAAAAGTACATTATCCATACCAGATTTGTAGATTTGATTTATTGATTGGGACAGTGTGCAGTTTTAAACATTAAAGATGCACTGCAATGGAGTTAGCTCGAAGCTAATTTGCATCCCTAGTCCCCCACAATCAAAACATACAACAGCACAACAACAAACAGTACAAAGCAAAAAAAAAAAAAACACACACAGAACACACCATACAAAATACCAAGCTACACACAACAGCACATCACATACACCCACAATGTCAATTAGAAATTAATAATGTAAACTTTTCAAATTAAAAGCAAGACTACCTGAGCTAATGAGAAGACCATAGATGGAGGTTAGACTCAGTGATCACACAGCCGATTGGTCTTTGGTAGATTTTAGTAGATACTCATTTCAATCGAGTATTTGGCTCAATCCCAATACAACTCCCGCCAAAATGTTGGAATAACAGAAAACACTTTAGCCAGCTGAGCCAATAGGTGTTTCCCCTCGGGGCATTTTATCCCTGCTGCTGTCAGTCAGTGCACTCCACTCCACAGACTGACAGCAGCACATTTTTCTCTGTGCTTTTCAAAGTGGTGCAGCAGTAACCTTTCTGTAGTTTTTTCAGTCACCATACAGCCTGATGGGTATCTGCTGTCCTGTGGTCACGTAATATGACTGCTCTCTCAGTTTGTGTGATCCATGCTTGACATCTTGGGTGTGTATTTGAAACCAGGAACTCGTAGTTCATCACGATTGTTCAGAGTGGGTTTGATTACGTGACATTTCGGTTCCATTTGTTGGGTTAACTCAGGTCAGGCTTTTCACATCAAGCCCTTTGTTAAACAGCTCCCTGGTGTCACTGTCATGTACAGTACAGTCACGTACAGTATAAAAGCCATAGAACACAGGAGCTCCATTAAAAGAGGACATAAAATAGTAATCAGACAATTTTGGTGGCTTAACATTCCATAATAGACTTATCTCTTCAGTCTTGCAACCCTGTCTTCTATAAATTACATTTATATACTACTAATTATTCTACAGCTAATAGGTTTTGTAAAAGATGTAATGCCACCCATATGACATTTTTTAATCAACATAATAAGAACACATTTTCAGTGACTGAAAATCTGCAAACAACAGCTGCAAAATGTTGATCTGCTGCTATGTTATAAAGACCTCTATGCTTTCGGAAAAACAGTTTTTATCCACCACATATCTGGAACAAACTCCCAGAAACTTGAAGTCTGTTCTGACTCAACTTCTAATCCAGTCTTCCAATCCAATCCAAACTTCCAATCTTCTTTTTTATTTTACTCCCTTTAAATCCCATGTTTCTGTCTTTTTTACATAATCCTTTTATATTGAATTGTAATTATTTTCTTAATGCCTTTTATGTTTTATGTAAAGCACTCTCATGTAGATTTGAGATTTTAGTAGCGGTTTTTAAAATCTATTTGGATCTTAAATGCTATTCTTATTTCTATGCTTGTTTTTACCATGTAACATGTTGTTGTCCATGTTGCCAAGTATTTTTTTTCACTAAATGAGAGTCACACCCCTTTAACTACTTTTGTTAAAATCTTGGATATACAGTACATAATTTTTGTATTGTTCCTGTGTTTGAGATAATACACAGTTAATCAAAGTGATCATTTTATAAAGGCCCATCACGGGATGTATATGCTTGATGCTATTGTATTTGAATTAATTATGCTAATTACACAGACAAATCACTACAGAAAGCTTAAGTGACCTCTTGCACAGTTGGTGAACTACTGTTTTGTACTGTGTGTCAGTGTTATATGCTTACAGCTTCTAAAGCACCATCTACAAGGGGAAACTAAAGATAAAAAAATGAAAAATTGAGGCTCTGTTATATAATCAAGCAATGCTTTCTGGAGCTACAACTCTGGACACTGTACTGGAGTTATTTTCTGGGGATATAGGCACATTTTCTAGACCATAGCCGTTAGTGCTACTGTGATCTAAAGCTCCTTCGGGTGTACAACCTCAAGCAAACATTTTATGAGTCCATAAATTCACCCTCCTGTACATTGTCAATGGAGCAGAAAACGTATTGTTTGATGTTAGAGCAGATTAAGGGTTTTCTAGCTTTGGGAATGTCTTGTTCATGTTTTTCTATTGACTGAACTGTCCATGATCATAACAGGGCTGGAAGATTGGAAAGCTGCTCCATCAAGGTAGGGCAAAATTCTGGCTACCTGACAGATTTCTTTGTTAACAAGTGTAAATGTGGACAGGTATGGTGGGAATCAGGCATAGTCATCTAGCAGATACACTTCTATTTGTCACAGTTTATGTGTTTCACATGTCAAATACCACTCACCAACTTTAATTCATCATGATGAAACTGTTCTCAGAACAGGCAACACAAGAGAAATAAAAATCATAAATTATGGACATGTCCTGATATCTGAGAGGCAAGGTTTCAGCAACATTGTTCTGTCCCTAATATCATTAGAACAGTATGTATTTTGTGAGCAGATTCCTCAGTATTGCACAGTATGCTTTAGTCATGCCAACAGTCAATTTTTAACTGTGTCAATACTGTTTTAGTTTAGACTGAAACTCTGTATCTTTATCTCACAGAGCATAAAGCAACACTGTTGTGTACATTGCAAGCTGGTAGTGTTATAGTAATGTGATTGTCAATCTCACAGATGCATTTAGACTCAAAGTAGAGTTAAACATGACATCTGCACTGTCATTTTCTAACAGCTGAATTAGCACAGCAGAGAGCAAACAGATAAACGGTTAGAGATTAGATTAGGCACATTCAGCCTGTCAGGAGTTCTGCTGTACTGAGGTTTTTCATTGCCGTGGCCACAGCTGAAATTGCACATTATGTTGGGGTTTTTTTTGGCCATACACATCCATTGCAAAAGAGTGCCACATTCAAAAATTGCTTCTTGAATTATTATACTTTGAGCCATGAGTCCAATACAGAACATACTTAAATCTTTTTTTTTCTTTTGCAGAGCATGAGCAGCTTTCATCGGAATGAATGGATAGCCATGTTTTGGTTTCCTCATACACTCAAATGTAAAATATACTCAAATGTATAATATAGATTTACTCATTTATTATATTTAAAATATGCTACTATAGCACAATGGGCAGACTAGGGCACTAATAGATCCAGGAATAAAAGCATCCATAGAATGGCTTATTTAAACTATACTATACTATAATAACCACTTTTGAATTGCATTTCACATTGTTGTCCAGTGAGTTCAGAATTGTCAGGAAATCTGCTTTTGCTTTACAGCACAAAAAGGAAATGGATATAGAACATATTTCCCTACTCATAAAACATCTACAGAACTTTTTTTTTTAAAAATATATTGAATTCTGCCTTTTTTACATCCACGTTTGTTTATTTCCAGTGCTGCGTTTTGTTGGCAGATGTTGATCAGTGCAATGGCATGAAACCTGAGGCAGGAGCTTAAACATTCAACATAAAAACATTGCTCCATATCGCTATAAGTGACCAAAAACTCCAAACAGTACCTTTTAATCTCAGGCCCAATATTTCAAACTGTGTAGTTTACTTTAGCTTAGCGCATCCTCTTACAGTAGCATGCCTTTAACAATTTATGTTCTTACTCTGCAACAGAACAACCCACCCGTGACAGAAAGCAGATGGGTTTATAAGGAATTTGGTCCAGTATTCTGCATGGCAATGAGAGAACAACATCACCTCAATAAGACCTCTACTGTATATCAGGTCAAATTTCAAAACATTGTACAGCAATGTTTTATACTTCCTTGTCATTTTTAGGGGACATAAACGTTGCTCATATTAGCTTTGAAACATCGACAGACAGCTGTAGAGTAAATGACACTACTGTGCAGCACTACCTCAATCAATGAGCTCATCTGCGAGGAACACCATATCGAATCTGTTAGTACAAACATTTGACGGATAAACAGCATTGTCAGTAGTAGCGTGGCAGTGTCGATGTGAAATTACATCCTGTTGCCGGAGAGGAGTACACCACAGAGTGAGGTGAAGCAAAGAGTTGGGAGGGAGAAAGGTGTCGGCTTGGGAAGTGCGGCTCCGACAAGGCAATTAAACGCACCTTGGGCTTGATGGATTTCTAATTAGAGGCTGATCACATCGAAGGTGTGCTGGATTATAGTGTGGGTAATGAATGGGAGAGACAGAGCGTGACAGATTAGTGCTGTTATGTCTCTCCCTGAACTGTGGGGGGAGTGTGTATAAATGGTAGTCTGTGTATCGGTGTCTGCATTACAGTATTTGTCTATGTGTGTGTTTGTGTGTGTGTGGGGAGGGTATGCGGGGGTGATGAGAAAGAGACAGCAAAAGAGAGACGTGTGCGTGTGTGTGTAATCCAGTACATGTTGCAGGTATGTGTACATGTGCTTAGACTGCATGTCAATGTGAAAGGTTATTGATGTGTGCATTTTTGTGTGTGTGTGTGTGTGTGTGTATACACTCGTACACTCGTATGGTGCTGCTCTGACATGTGGAAAACAACGGGGAGGGAATGAAGACTAGGGGAGGAGGGAACGCAGAAGAACAAAAGGCAGGGAGGGGGAAGGAAGTGCAGGAAGATGAGCGAGAGAATTGAACTCAACAAAGAAAAGAGAAAGGAGGACTGTGACAGCAACAGTGGAAAGCAGGAGGAGTATGTTTCCATTCAAGCTCAAGTTATTTTTGTAAAACTAAAACTTAGAAATTCTTGAAAATACCAATTTAACTCTAGGTTCAGTTTACTGGTCATGGTAGGTACTACTCATCTTGTGGATTGCATTGTGGGAAGTGTAGGATCTAGGGATTTTTGAGCTTGACCCATACTAGAGACTTTAGGATATCTCTGCGTCTTAGATTTTAAGCGTTCTTTTAAAATCTGTCTCTCACAAGTACCCCAACATCCCAAAATATTATGAGAAGACAATACTAAATCTATGGATCCCCCCCACTTAAAGTGCATAATAAGCAAACTGTGAATCCATGAGTATTTGCATGACTGCCAAAAACCAGGTATTAGCAACATTCTTCTTCAGGTGCAAAGTGCTTTGTTAAATGATCACAACATTTGTTTTCTACATGATTGATGACTTATCAACAATCTCTTACTGCGACAGGCTTCCTGTCTGTTGTTTTTTCACGTTCTTCGTTTTCTACATGTTTGTTCTGCCAAATAAAATCACGTGTCTTCTTCATTGTGATTTGAAAAGATGACGATGTGTTTTTTATGGGATGTTGAACCTTTGTGAAGTGTTGGAATCTCTTGGCTCTGCCAAAGTCACCAGGTGAAGCATCGTTAAAGATTAAGTAAGAAAATATGTAGAAAGAACCTGTGAAAACACCCTCACTCCAACAATTTGCTGTGTCGATCAGAGTTTTTCCTGTGCTATGACCAAGGTAGTCAGAACCAACTGGATCAACATATTTTCAGCTGTATGATTTAGATTTTTTAGCCACGCAGCTAGCATGTTGGTCTGACTTTTGGTCCGTCCACCACTTTGGTCCAGACTAAAATGACTATTGCATTAAGTGGCAATCATGTTCCCCTCAGGATGAATTGTAATAATTTTGGTTATCTAATCACTCTTCATCTAACGCCATCATTAGATCAAATTTTCTCTTTGTCCAATACTTTGGTTTATGACCAAATGCCTGCAACAGAAATGACATTCACATCAGCCTTAGATGCACTTTATGCTTAGTGCTAATTAGCTAATTTTAACATGCTTACTAATATGGTAAACATGGTAAACACTACACTTGCTGAACATCAGTATATTAGCACAGTCATTGTGAGCTTATGGATGATAGCATTTATCTCAAAGCACCACTGTGCCAAAAGTCACAGATCAGCTAGCATGGTTGTAGACTATTAATCTTGTTTATTCAGATCCAAGTACAGGTAATAGTTAAATCAAACTTTCTCACTAGGAAAAGTTTATCCAATTATATCATTTTTGTGAGAAATGACAGAAAAAAAGAATGAATAAGTAGAGAAAATAAATTTGGATACACCCAACCACCATCATCAAAACAACAAAGGAGGGAATATCTTTTGGAGGAATTGTGTTCATCCCTCCAGAGACTTGGGGTAATCTTTACCAAGGAGGACTGAATCTGCTTTGGAGGCTCATGGGGAACCAATACATCACCAAGACACTTAATGTTGTTTTTTCTCTTAATTTGTCGACAAAATGTTTAGAGGAGTTGTATGTATAATGACATGAAACTAATGCTATTCTTTATTAATGACTATCTTTCTGCAGACTTAACATTATCATCTGCTTGTAATGCATCACAGTGCACATCAAGTGTCACTCAGATGAGATTGAAAACATGAGTGAAGACCACAAAGGATATATAACCAGCGGGAGGAGGAAGATGAGAAGGGAGGGATGAAAAAGGGGCAAGAGAGGTAAAGAAGAAAAGGAAAATCAGATGGAGAAGTCAACTTTGCCTGTTTTGAACGAACAGAAGGAAAGGCGGCGAGGAGGCGGAGAGGAAGAGGGGAGGGAGGGGGGCTGAATGGAGTGAGAAAACAGAAGGGGGAGAGAGACAAGAGATAGAGAGAGAGAGAGCGTGTGTGTGTCTGTGTCTGTAAAGTGAAGACAGGAAAAAAAAAAAAAAAACAGGAAGAAAGAACAGGCGAGGAACTTTTAATGGCCCTACTGTTGTCTTTGTCAGCACACTGTGACAGCCAGAATCAATTATTAAGCAGGACCACAAGCCTTTGGAGGCGGAGAAAAAGAAAGTGCAGAGGGGAGGTGGTGAGAGCGAGGGAGATCAGGGCAGAGGATTGGAGGGAAGATGAGAGCAGAGGCGCTGATGTAAAGAAGGAAGGACGGAGAGAACGAAGGAAGGGAGAGGGGTGTATGGAAAGGAGAGAGGAGGACAAATTAGGGGATAGGGAGAGCGGGAGAAAAGGATGAAGGAGAAATGAGGGAAGAAAACAAATTTAACGAGATAGGAGAGGATGAAGAAGGAGATGAGCAAGACATTTTTCACAGCATTTTACAGAGAAGCAGCAATAATAAAGTGATAGAACAATGGAATAAATAAGATGCAAGAGACAGAGTGCGTGTCTTCTTTCATGTTTTAGTCCTTCAGGTCATGCTTTGTGTCTCTGTGTCTTATATTCAAGCAAATGAGAACTCGAGCCTCTGGCCATACTGGTAGAGATGGGGTGGGGTGTTGATGCACGATGCTACAGAAGAAGACAGCCTCTGACCCCTGAATACGTTTCCAAGCACCATTAATCAAAGACAAGTTTCATCATCATATTACAAATGAACCACTTTGAACACATGTTCATTCAGCATACCTCTTGTTTTTCCCAGGTTTCTACTGGCTGGAAGGCTGTCTCTTATTTGTTGTCTGTCCCAGAAAACTCTCAATATTTCCTCAAAAACCCTAAAAGCAATAAAAAGTTAGAGCTGCCATATTACTTATTTATTTTAAAAGAGCACTAGGTAGTGGTTGTGTGCTCATTGTTGGCAGTTCATGTTGCTAATTCAGCCCGTATGTCAGAGGAAGCTTGGAAGGAAGAGGGCAACGCACTCAACAAAATTAAATCTACCTATCCTGCTGGGAAGTATAGAATTTCAATGTTTGGAGTGGGGAGTAGAAGAGGGTGTCAAATATGTCAGCTCATGCCAAAAAAAAAGGAAATCTGAATCTAAAATTTCTCTATGCTGAGATCAGACTACACAATATTTTTTTTTATTTTTGAGATGGTCACTGTGCCATATTGTTATATCATAGAGTCATAAATTCTTGGCAGAGTAGACAGTAGACGCCAAACAATTATAGCTTGCTGTTATTCACAACTATAAGTTTACACATATATTCACAGTTTAATGAATGAAAGTAAACCTGGAACCATTCATTGTCCATGGCGTTGAAGGTGGGTGAGAGTGTTGGTATGCAGAGCACATAATGTATTTGGTGCAGAGGGTGACATCACACCCACATGTGATTAATTTGGTCATACTTCCTACCAGAGATTGATAGTCAATAGCTAGGTTTCCATCCAAATGTTTGCAACTGTGAACAGAATTATCAGAAAAATCTACATAACTAATGTGCATTTCCATCTATTACCATTATGTGAATATTAGGTGTTGGGTCATTGAGATAAACGGCTAGTGGTGCTAATTTTTCAGTTGTAGAAGAAGCTGGTGCAACAACATGATGTAATTAAAAAAGTGCCGGTCAAACCTTCAGTGGACATTTAAATCATATGCTCCATGTACAGTTCATCATGATTTATTCTGTCTGTTTCTATTGCACTTTGTCCTCTTTTGCTTTCTTTGACCATAATTATAAATAGTTTGAACTGTACCTATTATTTATGTAACAATATAACTTAACTTCATAATTTAACTACATAATGTAACTATTTGGTCATTCTGTGTCAAATCAGATAAGGTTGCTGCAGCACCATCTCAGTGGGTCCCAAATAGGTCCCAAAACCAAGGCCTGTAAAATATTTCTGTTCAAATACGATGTTTTCATATTTTTGCAGCCCTTAATGTTATTTCATTTTTATAGACTCAACGACTTATCTGGGAAGCCATGTTTGGACATTAATATCTTGACAAGTATTGTTCCTAGTCTCACCAAACTTTGTAGGATGGAAGACAAAACCAACCAAAACAATTAAAAGCCTGTACTGCATACCATTTTATTTTTATAAAGCCCTAGAAAAAAGTGAAAAAATTCTACACAAGAGTGATATTGAGGGTGCTACAAACCCACATTTTTGCACCAATACGATATGAAACATTAGGTTTCTGCCATTACAATCTTTTATTAATTTTGTGCTAATATTTGAGGTCTCTACCACTAATGGACATGAAGATATTATGAATAAAACAAGGTGTGATAGCAAATTTTGGTAATTTTCATAGGACCAAAATGGTATGTGGTAGCTAGGAAGAACATAATAACCATACATCAAGCAATTTCCATGTACATTTTTAAGCGTACAAAGTGCCAATGTCCTTCCATTTTTCCTTCATACAAAAATAGACACAGATTTGAGAGATATTTTATCTGTGGCAGAAAAACATCCATTTAATTTCAGGGTTACATTTTTTTTCTTAGTGTCTCCATGATTATTGAATTCCTGTGTCATAGGAATTCTAAGAAATAAAGGATAAACATGTTTTCAGTATGTTCATTGGAATAAAGGGCATTTTAGATGGGAATTGTGTCTCCGGTAAGATCCTGGTTATTGAAAATAAGTGAAATATTTTGATAAAATCTCTGGCATGAGGAGGAATAAGTGGTATCCTAAATGGCCTTCTCAAGCTCCAGAGGGAGTATCTAAATGTGTTTCCACATAAAAGGTTGGACGTGTTTATACATGTAAATTTACAGTGTGCATGTTAGAAAGCTATATGCACTGATAGTAAAGAATATAGCCTATATTAATGACCTATAGTAGAACGAGCCTACAGAAGACATGTATTTCTTTCTTCTAATTAATATTTAAGACACTGGGACACACATAAGCACAGATTATAAGGGAACACCCTGCTTCTTCATAATGGACGTTTAAACTATTAGTAGCAGTGATAGTACTAGAAAAAGTAATTGTATTATTTTGTAACTTGATAGCCCTTGTAACAAGCTACCAGGTAGGTATGAACCACGGGGTCTATCTGTCTATGTGTAAGTAAAAATGTAATGATTAAGTTAATTTTTTTCTTTTTCTACATTCCTGATAAGCTTCTGCCAGCTGTGGAGGAAACACAACTGAGACGCATTCTTATTCTGCAAAGGTCTGACTGACTGGAACATGAAGGCTGTGTTGCTCATCACCATCACACAGTTATTCATCCATGATTCCTTTTTTCGTAGACAGCTAAGACGTCACTCACTAAACAGATTAAGAAACAAAGGCACCAGCTCACCAGTTAAAAACAAATTCCTTTGATTATTTATTTACTTGACCTATTAATTAAGCATTCAATTAACAAGATAAGTCGATTAATGAGGAAACAAATTCTTCATTGACAATGACAGCACAACAAAAGACAGAAAGGCCTCTCGAGATAGTGAGTGGGAGGGGTGAAATAAAACAAAGAACAGTGTTATTATATCTGAATTTAAAGGTCACCCCTGGAGGATTATTAGACATCAGAGCAGGCACGGCATGTCTGAGCAAAGCAAAAATCAAACGAACTCAAAGAACATTGAAAATCAGCACACACAGAGGGCACAGTGTGTGGTTGACCTAGCTTTAAGAAGTGTGGGAAAACAAATGCAGAATGATCCTTGAGAGGAGAGACATCTTTGTAATCTGTGAACAAAGGCATGGGTGAGCACACTTGGATATCTCTAGATAAAGACTTTTTTTGAGACACACTGAAGATTTGAGGAGCAGTTTCACGCAGCTAAAGATGGCGTCTTCCTTCAAAACATCGCATACAGTGGTTATCAGAGTTATACACACTCTTTCAAACTGTCTAGTTTTGATCGCCTAATGCCTGAGAAGGAGAATAGAAGACTGTTCAGTTCTGATGATGATGGAAAACCAAGCCACTGTGACTTGATACATTCTCTAAAGAACAATTTCAGTTTAAAATGGATTTCTATAGTTTTGGCAATCATCCCTATTGGTAGGACTAACATTGTACTCACAAAGTTAACTTCTGAGATCTTGAAGTATAACAGTTTTACTAATTAGAAGTATGACTGGGCAAAAAAGACCAATAGATGCCATCCATTACAATTTACAGATCGACGTCCTTGTTCAGTTGTTGGCTTGTTTTAAAGCTGACTGATAGTGTTTGTTGTTGTTTTTCGCCAAGTCAGACTTTTGCAGCAATGTCACAATGTCTCCAGATCACAGCAACTACTTAGTTGAGTACAATCTAATCTTAATAATATAAATGATGGCCAAAATTGCAAAAATAAGAATTTGGTTATAACACAATGGAATGATCCTTTAATCTGTACTTGGCATAAGCAAGTTACTTCTTCCAGCTTTCATCTGAATTTATGTTTTCTGATCCCTTTTTAAACAAGTTTTGAACATCTTTGGACAGATAATGGATAAATGCATGATCTATGTGTTCTATGACAGCCACATAATTAGAGTTAATTAGCAAACATTCTTAAGCTTAGAGTTTGGACCCTACATGGTTAACAATTGACAACGGTATTCTGTAATTCCTCCCAGCTTCAGTTTTACAGAGTGATGTTTATGCACCAGTTTTCTATCACAATAGTAGGAGACTCTCCTCCCAAGAAAAATGACACAATGTTTTTTTTTCCCACAATAGGTCATAATGTCAGACACCCAAAATGACATGTAGTTACGTTTGAGTGACAGATGCCATCTAGTGACCATAGTAAATATGACCTGGAGCAGTCACATTATATGATGTTATAAAAGTCAACAAATTTCCTCATTCAGAAAAGGATGGGTGGTGGGACGCTATAACCCAACAGTGGACGTTGCGACAGAAGACCGCTGTTTATTTCCTGTTTCCAACTGTGAGTCGGGAGAGTTTTTTTTTTTTAACCATAACTATAATCGTATTTGGTTGTTTTATTTGGAGGACTTGTTGAATAGTAGACAACCCCTCTAGATGCCCCTCTCTGTCATCTCTGAACTGTGCCTACTGAAACCAAGAAATATACTAATATTTAATACTGATATATACTAATATTTTTATCTGTTTATGTTTTAAAATAAAACTGAAAGCTTGAAATTGTAGCAATCTCACATATTTCGACAGAAATCTTCTCAAGTCAGGTTTGGCAAACTAATTATCCATATGTGATAAAAATAAATAAATAAGTAACTGAAATTAAGTGAGTGTGTCAATAAACTTTTGTTTTTGTAAAGGGAGCTGTATATCCAGAAGATTCATTTGACAAAAGGCACTAAAACATCAAGAAGAGATTTTTTTTTACAACTCCTCCAACACCACATACATACATCCACTGTCAGACTTGCAAAATTTGGAATTGTATATGTCTTTAGGGTAAAAAAACAAAAAGCTATAGAATGATTTTACAATATTACATGAACCAGAAGAAAATGCTCAATAACACATAGTGCTTATGTGATAACCAAACTTATTAGACAGCTTTGATGAGTGACGGATGCCAGTAAATGCACTCTGAGGCTTCTTCCTTCTCAATAACTGTTTCTCTCGTAGTCATGTCACTTCACCATCAGGAATAATCCGTTGATGGAATTGTGTAATTAAAACAATATGAATGGGGTCTTGATTCACCTGTTAGGGCTTACTTTTTTAATTATACCCTGACAGCTGAACATTAACCCATCACAATGCTGCCTTCTTGCTCTAACAAGGTATTAGATTATTTGTGAATAATATGTGTCATCATCTGTCCAGAGTAATTTACATTATGAAGAACTAATCTTCCATTTGGCAGTTGAATACTGGAGTTTTTCCATCTCTCCTTTTTTCAATTAATTTTTAATTTTTCTTTTTTTTTTTCCATCTACAAAGATGTTAATTCACATTTTGTGTGAGCTCATGAATTGATATAACTGTCAAAGTTAAATACTTTGACTGACCTGTTGAAAACTGCAACTTGCAGACACAACATGCACTACAACATCACCTATGTTGGAGTTTACTTATATTTAGGTTTTGAAAAAAAGTCTCCTTACTTTTTACCTTTTAGTTTGCATGCTAGTACTGTAGCACCATAGCAATGGTGATGTCTCAACACCTAATGGATGGATTGCCATGAACTTTGGTACATACATTCATGGTCCCCAGAGGACGAAGACTAATGAGGTTTCCTCAGCACCACCATGAAGTTGACATTTATGGTTTTGAGTGAAATATCTCAAATATTGGAAATATTGGATGTTGATGATGGTATTGATGGATATTGGATGGATTTCTGCTAAACTTGGTACATTCATATAAATTGTAATTCCTTCACTTGTAAAAACTAGTACTGGTCTGGTCAAAATTCTAACATGTCCAATACTTTGATTTATGATCAAATACCTGCAAAACATTCCCATCAGCCAAATCTGGACTTTGCGTTCAGTGCTAATTTTCATGTATTATAAGAGCTGGATACTGGACTGAAAATGGCGCCCATTCAGTTCAATAAGACTTGCTCGGCTGGTGCACACACCAAAAAAAGTTTCTGGCTTCTGGATTTGCTTCTGCATTGTGTGGCCCACTGAATATGCACAGTAGTGTTTCTCCCGCTGGCCCCGCCTGCGAGTTCCCACAAAGCAGATTGAAGAGAATGACTGTATTATAAGTTACATTTGTGTTATAGGCTATGATGAATGTTTTGACACCACAGATATTTAATGGGTGTTATGAGCTGGCTGTGTAATACTCTATAGCTCTACAGTTTTGAAACTAAAAATATAAAACAAACAACAAGTCAGTCTTGATACTTTTAAAAAAATATGTTTAAAAGTTTTTTTGGAGCTAAGAATAAAAACTTTGATGCATCTGTATTGATTCAGTGTGTGTTGTCCATTCAGAGCCTTCATTAGATATTGATGGAGATGTTTGATGCATGGCTGATGGTCTGGCTAACACTCCCGGTCACAAGTCACTCCCCTCCATATGAGACACACACAAGCCCAGAAAAACACACAAACACACACACAGCTTACTGTTTTCTCAATAGAATTAAACTACTTATTCTTTGTTTGGTGGGTCGATAAGAGCAGGCATGAAAGCGGAATGATTGCTAATGATCTCAGTGGAGCATGTTATTGGAGAATCGGTACACAAAAGAGCATCTTTTTTTAATTATCTTACTTAACCTTTTAAGACCAGATGCAACATTTGTGTGTATATACCAAGAGTGGTGATTGTAAGCAGTGGTAAACATTACTCCAACAATTTACTCAATGCTATGTACATATGTTGTGGTGGAACTTATAACCCACGGAGAGTTAAATTTTCCAGCAGCAGGCAGAACTTAAGGGGTTTTTCATCTGGTGGATATCCCGTTTGGGAACGGAACTCTTCAAGCTTGCTCTTTTATTAAACCTGGAGGGGAACAGCTCTGCATCTGCAGAGGTCAGATTGACCAGCAGAGCATCTGTTCTTTGCCCATGAGGTCGATATGTGCAGTCAAGAAAGCAGAATGGTCACATCAGCACAACTGATACAGCACAGCTACCCCTTTTACTGTGTCTTCTATTGTGGAATCACTTCAAAACACAGCACAGCCATTTAAAAGATTGAGCAGGCAAAGTTAGGATGAATCAAAAAATCCAAACAAAACAGGGTAAAGCACTTATTCATAATCACTCCTAAGTTTCTTTGTTTTTTCCACAAATGCATAGTGCTTAAGATGTTTTCCAGGGAAGATCATCAAACGTCGTGTCCTTTACAACAGCAAATATGAATGAATTGTAGGTTGAATTGCTATTAATCAGTAATTGATTATCCTACAGAAAATGCAGCTGATAATGGTTTTAAATAAAATATGATCCCTGTGATTTGGGCAACTTTGGGTACAGTTTGTGAACTGCTTGTTATCCTGGTTTTAAGTTCAGCCCACAAAAGAAAGAGAACAGCAACAAGAACCTCCTGGAGCGTATTACCAGAGATCTGATACATAATGTACATGTTTTTTATTTATTTTTTTTACACTTTTCTACTTTTAAATGAGCAGGTTACCTGTGCTTCTGGCGATGGATCGTGAAGGTTCTGGTCAGGTAGAAGGGTGGAGCAGCAACTCACATTCATGATGGTTTGTCACTGCATATCTTTACATCTCAAAATGAAGTCAACATAACGAAGACCACGCCTCACTATTAACTTTTTATTGCATTTAACCACGTTTAACCACTTATTAACCACTTTTGCTCCAGTTTGTCTTAGTTCTCATGGCCCTGACTCCAAACCTCTTGTCAGATTCACCGCCTCCATCTCTCTTAATATAAAAACCAGAGGGAGTCTGATGGAGCTATCAAGTCTAGCCTACACTTAGACACTTAATGCATCTTGAGTGGATTGAACTACCCAAACTCAAAAAAAAAAGTGTACACGTATTTGAGAGGCTTTTGTGTTGTTAGTTTTTAGTTGTTAGATGATTACTAAACTGTTATTGTTGAAACCAAACTGCGCAGAAACAATTCTTCTTCTGTTGTTTTTGGCAGTTACCAAAGGTGCATTACCACCACCTTGTGGACTGGTGTAGGTCCAACCCTAATTTTCCATGTATCTCAGGAAAACCAAGAAAGATTGCAATCAGATTTGTGGTCTGTCCAGAGGAAATGTGTATAGTGCAGTGTGTAAACATAAGTTTCATCCCAAACCTCCACCTCTCATCCCTCTGTACCCAATCCCAATTCATCAAACCACCACTTTACCCTCATTTACACGCAATATTATTTAATACAATAATGTGATCAACTTTGTGAGTTTTATTTGTCTGCTGAGTATAGAACAAAGGTTTGTATTGGAATTGTTAATGTATGTTTCTTACTTGGTATTATATGAACTGGGCTTTGTTTCAACTCTCAGTGAAGAAGCTATTCCATCTATTTATCTACAGTTACCACAGTGTCACCAGAGATTATGTTGCACTGTCTTTCTTACTACTTTCTAAACCCTGAAGTGCTTGTGTGGTAATTTTGTACTTTAGTTCACCAGCGAGTGAGCTAGACTTTTCAGAAAATGTTCGGTTGTAAAGGCACGCTAATCCTCCATCACTCCTCATTGATTTTCTCTAGCTATTTACACTTTCCTTCTTTGATTACACCCTTCTCTCTGATGTTTGCTCTTACCATTACTCCCTGCAGATCCACAGCCTCCCAAGATAAAACAGATACAAGCCAGGCACCGCTTGAAAATTCACAGCACTAAAAGCCCACCACTAGGTACTTTAATATTGTTGTTTTCACGTTAATTTGAAAAAAAAAAACAACATTTTTTTTGTTTCTGTTTTCACTTGTGGGAATACCTGCGTTTTCACTTCCAGAATTTCACTTTTTTTTTTTAATACAGTTTATTCCCTTGTTTCCAGATGTATTTGTACAACTGGGTCTCCTGTTCAGTCTGGTAAAATAAAGCTTAAATCAAATTTTAAGGCTCACATACTGAGCTTGTGTTTATTCCACACCTCAAAAACCTTCAAAAAAGCAGCATTTGAAATCAATGCAAATATTCCCATTTACTATCATCGCCCTGGCTTGGTCCCAACAAAGGAAGTGACGTGCACAATAAACAGTAGCAAAGAAAAGAGGGTGTCTCAGGCACACAAACAACAAACAAAATCACCACATAAAGCACGAGGAAATGCCAAATGCCAAACCGTGCCATGTCTCAGTGCCCGCCACAACACACTGTAGCCCCTTAGAGCTTGCTGACTCTTACATAAACACCACATTTTGACTTTCATATGAGCGTTTTACATAAAAGTTGTTGAATTGAATATGAAGCATGGGAGCGGACTCCGCTGCTTGTCCTGGCACTGAGCGCTCAGGCAAACACACCCGCACGCACACACACACACACACACACACACAAACACACATACACATACAGAGGCGATCCAGCAGAGGAACAAAATTGGATACAAAACAGAAGCACAAATAAAGCACAATTACATCAGGGAAGCTCAACAACATTCAAACAAAAAGTTCAGGTTAAGACAAACAGAAGCACACACACACACACACACACACACCACTCAAGCAGAATATCTTTTGGAAGCACAAGTCACTAGACCCACATTGTAAGTCATGTGCACTGGCATGGAACACAAAGTAATGCATGAAAGTTATTTCCCGATAAACTTTTCATGTTACTGTGTTGTTCATGAGGCAGTAATCTTCCATGATCTCAGCAGGCTTCCCTCATTCATACATGTGTAATGAAATGGTTTCTTATTTATGCTGTGGTCCTCAAATCAGTCACACAGCCAGGGAAAGGACACTGTGTGCGTGTGTGTGTGTGTGTGTGTGTGTGTGTGTGTGTGTGTGTGTGTGTGTGTGTGTGTGTGTGTGTGTGGTATACCCAACAGGAGCTGAAAATCCAACAAAGTGATAACTTTTAAGGACAGGGAGGTCTGTGTGTGTGTTTTCAGAGTTTTGTTTATTCACAGAAGAACACAGGGCTTTACAGGCATGAATGAAGAAGCTGTGTTTGTATTTTTTTAATCTTCTGCTTGAGGGACCTGAACACACACCGAACACACCGAGCCAGAGAAATATAAAAAGAGAGCATGTTTTTAAACACAGATAGATAATTGCTTATCGTTGGTTACCAAAGTGTCTGTTTCACAGTTTTAGAAGCAAGTTGTACAGGATACACAAGTCCAACGTTGTTTGATATTGTTGAATACCAGCATAAATTCCTGCATCATCGTCTGAGTGTAGAGAATCATCGCTGAGTGTGAAAAAACAAAACCACACATTTCTGTTCTGGTTAGAGGTTCCATTTCATCCTGCAAACAGTAACCAGAGCATGGCTAAAGCAACATCCGGATGTCTTTTTGTTTAGTTGGATCTGAGCTTTACACATGCTGCATACTGCTACCCACACTGCTACATGTACTGTACCGTCTCAACAGAGAACACATACCAAAGTCAATTATTCATGTTCTATGCTTAAGCACAAATGCCAAGTAATTGTACTTTAAGCTTGAGGGTTTAGTTGAAAACAGGAGTTTGACAAAAAAATAATTAGCACAACATTCACTTACTGGAAATTTTTCAAGGCTTTCATCCACCTCTCATGGCTTTCATCAACAGTACTTCAAATTGTCCTGTCTTGTTATACTATTTTTAACTTCCTCTGTGCTACATTTCCAACCCTCTCAGCTAAAAAATTATGTTTATATGCCGCTAAATAATTTATCCAAATTAAACCTGATTGCTGTTTTATGAGCACTGGCGATTAATTTTACACAACAAAACACTTTGCCAAAAGGTCAGGGAAAGGTTTCAGTGAAATACTGAAAAAGTAAACATGTTCTTTCTAATGTTTCAAGTCAATGTTTACTTTTTCAATATTAAAGCAAGACCACAATCTCTCCCTAACCTCAGCAGTGTTAAAACAATGCAAGAGGCTGTGTTGGCGGGGGCGTGTTGATTAAGGTACCAGTGAGACAATTAAATAAGATACAGGAAGTGGACTTGGAGCTATGTGTTTAAAGGCTTATCAGACGCCAAAACATTACACAGCAGTTTGTAATACTCCCAGACAGGATTTTAGTATTCTAGATTGCAGTTTGCAGTGACTGTTTCATCTTACGTCGCTACAATCAGCAGGAACATAGCGTTCACATAACAAAGTAATCCACCAAGAACGCGCACTTGTATGTATGTGACCGGCCAATGCAGCGTCTTGCCGGATGATGTCACGTTGCATTGCGGCAAAAGTTGAACCAGGATTGACTTTTTTTTTGCTGGACAAGCCTGTGTTGTTTAGCCAGAGCCTTCTGACAAAGAAAGAAAAAAAGAAACGGCCCTCTCATTTGAATTTGGAGCAGTGCATTGACGCAGCGGGGGTGCCGGAGCACTGCCCCCATTCAAATAAATGAGTGGGCTGTTTCTTTTTTTTTTTTTCATGCAGGGCTGAAGTCAGTCTGAACACTATGCCTAAGTGCATTAGTTCCCACAAGTGGATATTGAAGGGAAGACAAATTGTATCTTTTTTTTTTTTTTTTTTTTTTACAATTCAGTATGAATATTATCATCATTATGTCTGGTTGGAGTTACGTTCCTTTTAAAACATACTTGCAAATTAGAGACAGGGGTTGTCATGGTAACTGGTGACGCAGATTCTGATTTCACATTCAAAATAAATGATCATATTATAAAATCAGATGCATTATTATAGATTAAAACATCCGACGGTGTCTAAAGCAGCTATAATCATCTCCAGCTCAACCGGCTACGATATAAAAATCTACTTTCACATGAATGCATCAGTATTAGAATCAAACTACATAAAATACTGGATATAGAACTCAGAAATGGGCCTTTTGCAGTGTAACTGTTGATACTTAAGAACATCTGAAATACCCAAAGCACAATGTGTTGCTCGCTGTGTGGAAATGTCACATGAAGTCTTGCATGATAATGTTTTAATGAAGATAAAGTGTAACAGTTTTGTGTGACCTTTGTTTTTATCCTGAGTGCCTTAGAGGATCAGTGCGGCAAACAGAGGGAATCAAGCTGTTTTTGCACAGAACACAGACTGAGTGACAGCTTTCTTTCTTTTATTTTATCCAAATGTATTATTTTAGATATTCTCTTTCTGATCTGGCCTGAACACTCCTTTAGGTATGTTTTTCTCACAGAATTCTGTCTACACTGTACACCAACACAAACACTTAAATCTGTTCTTCCTCTTACTCTTAAACGCAGCTGGTAAACAACAAAAAGGTTCATAACTCACCACCAATTTGTGTTGAATAGACAGAAAGACAGATCGAAATTTCTGATATGTTTTTCTAAAAGGTGTTGTCATGGACATATTAGCTGTTGTCATGCAACTATAAAAGGCAGTAAATAGTGATTTGATGGAGGAGGGGTCATAAATGCTGACTGTGAACTAAGGCTGCAGTAATTCCTGGACTGGTACAACTGAGGTCATTGATCAAATTCTTATAATACACTTGTGTGATCCGATGACAGAAACTGAAAAATATGCTATGTGGAAATACTCAACCATGTCTGTGTGAGAGATTAACACACATATATATGATCATACGTAGTATATAAGTGTTTTTCTTAGATCTGTCTCCATTTTCTGTGTTTGTTTAACTCTGCTGAGAACGTCACACTGGTTTCGCTGGTTTCCTCAGCAGCATCAAATGACACCCTGAGTGATTTACATGAATGCAACGGCTCAGATGCAGAGACTTTGTTCAGGGAATGAGCAAAGAGAGGACAGCAGGAGAGAAAACATTAAGAAAGAAAGAACAGATTATCGTGTTTACTAGAGCAGCGCTACTGTCCTCCAGGGCCATTTTATGTCTGCCTTACAGGAAATGATCATTCTTTGTTTGTTTACAGTTATTTATTTGTCCGGGATAAAGACTTTATTTTTTCTCTTTCATTAATCTTCAACTGTTTGTGCCCTCCGCCTACGCATACATGCCTGCCTCTCTCTCTTTCTCTCTCTCTCTCTCTCTCTCTCTCTGGAGCACATACTGTACATGTGGTACATCCAAGCATAACCAAGCAAACGTTCCCATGTGCACCTAAATGCACGGTTTCTTTCTCTGTCACACGCAAACACATGCGCACACACTTGCACAAATACATTTAAGAAAGTACCAACACGATGTGGTGATGTATTCATGTGAGATGATCCCAGGACTTCTGCCTATGTGCACAGAGGGGATTGCATAAAGGATGGAGGGAGGGGCGTGTGTGTGTGTGTGTGTGTGTGGATGGATTAAAGGATCGGTGGGTAAATAAAAGGATACATAGACGACAAGGCGCGGGTGGATTATAGAAGGATGGATAAAGAACGTTTAAGAGATGTATGAATGTTAGGATAGAGAAGATGGATCGTGTATCTAACTAAATGATCAGGTTTAATGATTACATATCATGGGATCACACTAATGTGATTACAGTACAGTGTAGTCATTTCTTACAATTGATATTCATAAGACCCGCCCCTAATAGTTACTCTTGCTATGCCTGTAATGCTGTGTTCCAGACAACTCGGGACACAAAAATTTCCAACCTCCTACATGAAAAAGTATGATGAGATGGCTCTCGAAGTCAGAGTTCTGACTAGGAAACCTCGACTTCACCGAGAAGCAGATGTTCTGACATCACAGAAGTTTTGAATGGTGTTAAATGAGTAAAACTCTCAAAATGAAGATTGTTTACTTACTTACTTTCTGACCTCTGGCTTGTATAGAACACATTTCAGACAAAACTAGGCTTCTCATTTCTAGCCAGTGACTGTAAATTTTTATTTTATATAGCTGTTGCTATAGATTTTATTACTTACAACTGTCTAGCTAACTAAGCTAACATTAACTATGAGTTTGTTGAGTGTTGTATGAGTGTTTAAAATACAGCGGATAATTCATGTAGAACACAAGGAAATAAAGAGACAGCTTTGTTTTTGCACTGCAGAGTAGAGCTAGTTAACTCTTGTATTTTATAATCAAACGGTGAAAAATACATGACCGTTACAACCTTTTTTGGCTGCTTTACTAACATAAACGTACTTATTCATATTGTTAATCAATGTTTTTCCTTTGAATGTTACCAAAAAAAAGAAAAACTTTTAGGATAAGGACTGTTTGGCCAACGTAACGCTATCTCAGGACACAGGTCATAAAGTTAACCTAAACTTTGATAGCGTCCATGACCAGCAACCACATAATGGGGAAATATGCAGTGGATGTTCCATTGCTGGGGCATTTTCTTACCTGTAACCTCATCAGCTAATGTAATGAACTAATTATGTGTTCCTTGGCCTTGGAAGAAAAGCTTGGTTTCTACTGCAGGAACAAGCTACTTCGCTGGATATGCTAACGATTTCAGCTTACATTACAGCAGATAAACACACTGTTTAATTCATTCCTTACACTTTTACCATCTGGTTTTGGTTCTGCAAAGTTGTAACTCCAAACTCTTTAGATGCCAAGTCCTCCTAGAGCCCCATGCACGCTCCACTCCAACATGTGTGAAAGACCTGCCATGCCTGCTTACTGTTGCTAATCTATGACTGGATAATCACTTTTTGCAGGAGGGGTTTAGTGAATAAATATAAAAAATAAATAAATAAAAAATAAATGTCTCCAGATGGGAGTGAAACCTGTGAAACTGGAGGATTTCAGGACCCAGAAACCCATGTCACCACTCCACACGTACACACACAAACATATAGAGAGCTATGATTCCCACGTTCTTCATGGATTCCTCAAAGCCAGTTTTTCTAGTTTTCTGGTCGATACAACATCACACACACATCTGAAATCTGATTTTGCTCTTCCATTAAATATAAATCCAACGCCTTTGTGGGAGTTTAGGTTATGTTCTGCATGGTGGCTCTGTAAACACAATCCCACTCATATACATCACCTCCACCTTGTGATATTGTTATGAATTTTAATGTTTATCCATCCTCATAGCATCCAGTAAACAACAACAACACTGAGAATCACTTATCTGTGTGCTGCTGCTGCTGCTGGCAGCATTGTTTTAACACTGGAGGTGCAGTGTAGAAATCCCCTGAGCTCCTGGAGCCTCAGCCAAACAGCCTCACTATAATTTCAGGCATTGCTGCTCAACCACATAACATAGTGTCCTCAACATGTTTTCCTCTGCTGTCTCCTTCTTCTTTTCTTTGTCCTCCTCCTCCTCCCTCTACCTCACTATTATCATCTACTTCCATGTCAAACTGTGTAAGACATGTATCGCCTGTTCTTCCAGCTCTTTGACGCTAAATTTCATCAATTTCCACAGTCTTTTGGGAGGACAGCAGGTCCCTTGGGAGCCATGTGATATTTCCTCCTCATTTCCTTTCGTCTTGCAGTGGAAGCCACAAGGCTTATCTCTCATAAAACTATTGCCTATAGCAGAGGCAGACAGAGCATCAATAGAACAAATAGTATTGAAAGACGAGTTCCAAGCTTTGGTATTCATCAGCATTGCATAAAGCGTTGTCAAAGTAAAGAAATCATAAGCAAAGGAGGCATCAGATGTATTTGAAGCATGTTGGAAGCACTGATGGATGAATGGATTGGTGGATGATTTAACATCAATGGCTGTTAGATGAAAACTTTAACTACTGCATAGATTGCAATGAAATTTTCAACATATATTCAAGGTCCCTAGAAGATAAATTCTAATGACTTTGGTATTCCCCAAGTGTTTCATCTAGAGCCACCATCAGGTGAAGGTTGATGGTAGCAAAATAGGGGATAGAAAGTGTGAATACCTTAAAGATGTCATATTTGCACTCACCCACATATACATAAAGGTATGAAATCAGCCACCTTCAACATACTTTATCTCTTTAGATGTATGCTCTGTATAATTCTTGTTCTCTCAGTCTCCACGCCGTTACAGAAGATCCTCCTTTATCTTTTTTTTTCCCTCTTCTCATTCTCTCACACGGATTCACACTGTATCTGCACTCACACACTAAGCTTATAATAATATACAGGCAGGACCATAAGAATTCATGATGGGTTACATCAGCTTCCTTCTGACTGTTCTTCAACCTATTTCTGTACACACACACACACACACACACACACACACCTGCAGACAGTACAATCCCTTTTGAGACTCACAATGAAAATGGCGATTAGATATAAAATACCTGGGAAAAGATGGAGCACAGATACATTCACATGCTGCACATAGTGTATACATGGAATTATATAGTACATGTATATGCTCACGGTCAGAAACACACATGCATACACATACAGAGGTCAACACAATTGTATTGATTAATACTAGAAATGCGAGGCTGAATCCAGTAATGCAATTTTCCAGAGGATTATTACAGTATTTGTATTTTTCCTCAACAGCCTTGAAGCAAATTAAACCACAGTAAAATGTATTTTTTTAACACAGCTGCATGACGAGGTGCTTCTAATTTAGACAGCACAACTGGACCCAAGGATTTATATGTAATTAGTGAAGATGAAGTTGTATTATGATAAAAAAAAAAGAATCTTTAATCTAAATCATTTGCCACTGATGCAATGGTAATCTCCCTCCTATAATCCTCTTTGTATGCAAATGTATTTCTCTGGCGTCACATGACAGGTCACCTGGATTCTTCATCTTTGCATAAACTGCTGTGATGTAGATATGTATATGTGTAAATTATCCACTGCAGCACCAGCAGCTGCTCTCACCACCAAGAACATTATTTTCTTCGTATCAAAAAGAATGTACCAAAACATGGCCACTAAACCTAGGTATCAGGTATCAAAACCATGATTGGTACAAGGTGTGTACTGAACCTTGAATTTTGGGTACTGTTTCTCTGATGTATCTTTGATGTAAGCAGTGTTTTGAGTATATGATATTGGTAAATTGGTGAATTATGTTGCTAACATTCAGTTTTTAACATTAACCAGCCTGCTAATGTGTGTGCTTTAGCTCAAAAGTATTTTTGTTGTGAAGGCAGAGATGTTTGTGAAAGATCACTTTAGTTTTAGGAGGGATAGGATCTACAGTGACCATATCTAAAAAGAACAATATGGGATCGTTATCAATTTTGTTTAAAATGCAAACTGATTTAATAGTAAGTGTTCAATGGAAAGTGTTAATAGAACACTGAGATAAACAAATGTAAAATATTAAGGCAGCGTTTCAGAAACGCAACAATAGAAAATAGGGCATCAGTGTTTTCATATGGTATTTGTATCAGTTGATTATCATCATAATTCTGTGTTCTTTCCACTTTCAGTGCATTACTGACAGCAATCATGCATCATGACATGTTTAAGGGAATACAAAATCATCACTACATAACTTGGATATACTCCATTTCTGTTTGAATATGCCATAATATACTGTACTTTTCATTCTCTATAAGTCTCTTGATCATCAAAAAAGAAAATAAAAAATCTTGACGTAGACCTGAAAGGTCATGGCTGAACGACTTTAATTAATTACTGTACTCTGTGGAAAGATGAACTGAAGTGTTACCTTGTTTTTAGAAAGCTGTCTGACAACACAACTCTGGTGTCAGCTAAAGATGCTATTTCCCACGAGTATAAGATAAGTGTAGGTCAATGATTAATACATAAGATACTGGAATTTCTCTCTCTTTTTCTCAGAAATACCAAAGTATAAAAAAGTATATGCACACAAACTGCCTTTAAGAAAGCCTTGGTTAACTTTCAGTTTGCAGGCAGTGCTTCTATGTGATTCACAATCTAGTAATATATTTTACATTGAAATAGTGACAGTATAGCCTACACAAATCCATCTTGAGTGGCATGAAAAGCATTTTATTCCTCACAAAAAAATCAATATGAAACAGAGTGACCAAAGTTTGTGTGAGGACTAGATGTTTCCATTTTTCCCATGTTCACTGCTCATTAGCCACATAGCTAATACAAACTATGGCCACCATGTGCATTCAGACCGGCTTTATCCAGGTCCAGTATGTAGTGGAATGTGTGATCTCTGAAGAGGGAAAACTTCCAGTTATATAATAAAGACCTAGTCACAACAAAAAGTGGCTTAATGAAATTCATTTGTACATCTTCACAAAATAGGAGGGGCTATAAGTTTGGTGAAATAGTGACTATTTGCAGGGTAAGTTGACAAAGTACTGTAGCTGGTGAGCTAACTGAAACATGTAGCCAGAAAAAATACTAGCTTTAGTGAGACACAATATAGTTGTGAGGTGGGAGGAGCTATAGCCGGTGCCCCTGGTTCCAGAAGAAACAATCCGATTCATTTTTCTCATGGACAATGTAACGTAACTCACAGTTTGAGCTCACAGCCAATCGCTGAGCTTCTGCCCACTAACGGCGAGCAGATGCTAAAGTTTCTGGTGTTGAGAAAACTGATTTTACAATCTGCAGCATGAATCAGTTTACTTTTAATTACTGGGTCACTTTTAAATGAATTCAGCAACTATAGTTATTGTTTACAACTTCAGCAACAAAGTGTTTTGAATTCATTACACTCTGATTTACGTCCATGGCTTCTTCTCTATTGCAACAGCAGCCAAGGCTCATGGGTGTTGTGGTATTCTTAGTCGTCTGCCATGCCAAAATCACAGACAAAATGTGATTTCTCAGAAATGAAGTTGAAATAATTTAAACTGGTTGTCATAACAAAAACCTAAACGATCATTACATTATCATTACGGGAGAGTCCAGGAGAGTTTCTATGTTCAGCAATATTGCTTGGGTATAGCTTGGGTACTCACCAGAAAATAAGTTAACTTAATTTATTTAAGAAAATACCTATTTTTTGGAGAGGTCTATATAGATCAGTGTTATTTGAAAGTGGATAGGGTTACAGAGCTAATATATAGTATCCTCTAATTTGGACTCTGGCTCTCTGTTCTCTCAAATGTCAGCACGGTCAACTACTCAAATTTGTGTCAAATGTTCACCAGTAAACTAAGTGATTTTGACATTAAATGAAACCACCCGTGAATTAGTTTCACAGTGTGCAGTCTAACAATATCATGGGAATACTAAATAACATTTAAAGAAATTGTCCTTAATTGCAACTAGGGTGTTGGTGTCCAGATGTATATAGAGAATGATGAGCTTTCCTTTATGATTGTCTGTAATTATGCAGCAGCTTTATCCATCTCTCTGTACAGTAGGAGAGGAATGAAGGCAGTACCTGCAGACTCTGTGTTGGTGCTCCAATCAGTCACCAGTGACAAATGACATTTACACAGTATCTAACTGTTCTACTTGATATTTGCCATCAAAATTGAAACCAGTGTAAATTTATTTGAACATGGGTTGCTGCCCATTCCACGTTAAAACAACATTGAATCGAAACAGCAAACAAAGCCCTTAATGGTCAGGCACCATCATATTTTAAAGAGCTCATAGTACCGTATTATCCCACTAGAACACTGAGCTCCCAGAATGCAGGCTTACTGGTGGTTCCTAGAGTCTTCAAGTAGAATGGGAGGCAGAGCCCTCAGCTATCAGGTTCCTCTGCTGTGGAACCATCTTCCCTCTCTACGTTTAAAAGTAGGCTTAAAACTTTCCTTTTTGATAAAGCTTATAGTTAGTGACGGCCAGGCTTGCCTTGGACCAGCCCCTAGTTATGCTGCTATAGGTCTAGTCTGCTGGGGGAGTTCCCATGATTCATGTCCGATTCATGTCCCAGTGACGCATGTCACTAACTTGGCATCTTCCTCGTAGTCTTGTGCTTTCTCATCTTGCAGGTGTCTGTGGAGCTATGGTCCTGCTTGACGCCCACTGCTACTACTATTATTTTTAGTCATATTTCTACTATTGTTATTATCATTGTTGTTGTTGCTGTGCATCTGCGTGTCTTTCTCGTTCTCTTTCTCTCTCCCCTTCCCCCCCTTCTCTTCTCTCAACCAAACGAGTCCACCTAGAGCCCCGTTTTGTTCGAGGTTTCTTCCCATTAAAAGGGAGCTTTTCCTTGCCGCTGTTGCCAAGTGCTTGCCCATGGGGGAATGTTCGGTCTCCATAAATTAAAGAGTATGGTCTAGACCTGCTCTGTATGAAAAGTGCCCTGAGAAATCTTCTGTTGTGATTTGGTGCTATATGAATAAAATTGACTTGACTTGACTTCAAATAGCAACAGATGACATTTCTATTACAAAGTCAATATGTGCGGTCCTTTGCTATTCAAATTACAAGCAACATGTTTTGCATCTTGCATGGTCTCCCTATTCTTTTCTCTTCAGCTCGATCGTCTCTTCTCCCTCCCTTGCTCTTGTTCTCTGCATCCTTTCTCTCTCTCTCACACACACACACACACACACACACGCACAGACCTTGTAGCCATTTCTCATTGTTAGGGCATGCCAGATTGTGCTGTCTGTGCGTGTGTGTGTGTGTAACAGTGTGTGTGTGCTTGTGCAGTCATGTGCATGTATTTGGGTGCTTTAGCACGTGGCGAGATACAGAGCACTAAAAATAGCCAGTAATCATTTGTATTCTAACTCCTGTGTAAAGCTTCCCTGCTGTCTTTGAAATTCTGAACACACTGGAGATGGCTTATGTTTTGAAACAGTAGTCTTTATTAGCAGGAAGTATGAACAATTTACTGTGGCATGAGATGACATTTTAGCTGATTGCTTGATAGCACACTGACCTTCAGAAATTATTCAAAACATAATGCATGTCTGAGTAGTGCAGGACTGTAATGTACTTTATAAACTAGTATTTAACTATGTTAGGAATGCTAAAGATGCTCAATTAATCTTTTTTTTTTATAAGCAGTTAAACATTTAGCCCATAAAATAGTTACATACGAACTATTAATTAGTTAGTTAAAAGCTAAAAATGCCCAGTATAAGATATTCAATTTACAGTTATATAAAATTGAGAAAGGCAGTAAGTCCCCCCATTAGAGAAGCTAAAACCTGAGAAATAAAATGCTTTTGACTTAAACATTTAATTGATCACCAAATTTATTGCAGATCAATTTTCTGTTGATCAACTTATAAAACTAATACATTTGTTGTTTTAGCTCTTTCTTCAAAAGGCAAGGAAAGGACTACTCCCAGGGCTAGTTGGCGAACTATTGTAGCTGGCAAGCTAACCGCTAACATGCTAGCCAGCCAGGAACACAGTAGTTCCTTGAGCTTCTTTCTTTTTTCTCTGTGCTATGCCGTTTACTCCTGCAGGCATTTATTCTCTGGATTATACATCATTTCATTCAATAACAAGTTTTACTAAAGATGAAATAAAAGCTAACAAGCTTGCTAGTCAGTTAGCAAGCTCTTTAACTCGTCGCTAATGGGAAAGTTCATTAATACAGTTTATTACTATTATTATCATACCATTATTATTATTATTACTCATAACTATCTGCAAACCATTGTTCTTTTGTGGAGCAGTTTATACTCAGACAGAATACAGTAAATATAGCTTAGTGGTGCAACACTGGTAATAAGCGACTATAGCTTCCTCAAAAGTCAACACTCTAAAGACAGCCTGCTAATAGAGTTGCAAAGTGGGAGGAGCTATTTTGGGCACCCCTGGTTTCTGGAAAAATCCCATTAATTTTTCCCATAGACAACATTATGTTAATCACAGTTTGAGCACTTTCAGGGTGCATTTTAGCAAGAAATAGCCAATCACTGAGCTTAAAATTCTGTCACGTGCGCAGCTAATGGTGGCCAGAAGGTAAAGATAGTGGTATTGAGAAAACTGATTTTAAAACCTTCAGAGTAAATCAGTTACTTTCTAGGTCACTTTTGAGTGAGCAAATATGGCTTTTGTTTACAGTATCAGCAACAAAGCGTTTTGAATTCATTATGCTCTCATTTGCACCAATGGCTTTGAGGCTCATGAGTATTGTAGTATTCTTAGCCACCCACCATGCCAAAATCACAGACAAAACGTGAGTTCTCAGATATGAAGTTGAAATAATTGAAACTGGTGGTCATAATATAATTTTATAGGATCATTACGTTATCCAGGAGATAAGTTCAGTAACAAGATCATTTAAAGAAAATTTTGAGATGGGAATAGAGAATGGGGAAAAACACTTCCAGAACCAGCGGCACCCCTCCCACTTCGCAACTGTATGGTTAGCATAGCTTATTTGCAGATCAAAGTTCAAACTGGAACTCCACATGAAAAATTTGCAGGGATTTATTTCATTGCAATGAGTGAATCTGGTAATTACAGTGATTCCACTGGAATGAACCGATTTCACAGATAAATTTTGCCATTTTCCATTCTAGCGTAACCTGGCCTTTAGTGAGGAGAGCAACACAGTGTTTAGTGTGATGTGACTCTTTTGTATTGATGAAAAAGGTATTGTGAAAGTGCACATTATAGTGATTTTCTCAACACAACAGGTAAACATGGAGTAGGATTTGAGTTCGTATTAACCAGGCAACACGAGAAATGAGGAATACAAGCTTGTGTCTTATATAAGACTGTTTCACAAAAAGGCCCGTTTCTCCCTGGGAAATAAAGACAGATAAGATCAGCAGCCGCTACTTGTGAATTTACAGTATTCTCTGATTTGGGAGATAGTCATAAGCCAGCTAAGAGGATAACAAATTGTTTTTCTTTTCTGTTTATGGTTCGGTAGCATTAAACACTGTTGATATGATAGTTTTTTTTTGTTTGTTTGTTTTTTATTATGACAGATGTCCATTTTTACAGCCTTGTGATTTAGTAGCAATCTGACCTTTATAAGATGATTCCGATTTGTGATGCTTACAAACATAACCAGCTCTGTGGTGATAAAGATTTCAGGCTCCTGCTGGCGCACCACCATTTGATCTATGTATCTGCACATGCAAGTATACCCTTACACTAGAATAACATAAAGACAGTACTGTGTAGCACCTTTCGCATGTTTCATGGCTCTGGGCAGGTTAATCATTGCCATAGGCGTTGGGCAGATCTCAAAATGCATCTTAAGCACCATGACTTTTTCAAATACCTGTTTTATGGAAAATGATGGTAAGTGGCCGCATGAAGTTGGATCTCCTATTGGGGCGAGAATGATTTAGGGCTCATTTCTAGAAGGACCCAGGAAACCCTGCTGAATGGATCCATAAAAATGGCAGAGCGTCATGCCGTCTTTCCTGCCTATCCTATCACATAATGCTTTAGGCAAACAGCATTTTACAGCTGGCAAAAATGGGCTGACATTTCATTTCTTACAGTTAGACAGGTAATGATACAACTTTACCTGGTCCACTCAGGCTGTTAGAAATACAAGATAACTCTTTGTACCTTTAACAAGCAAATAAACATTTTTTGAATAGCCAATGAAAGAGTGGTACAAAGTAGCTGTTGGATATCAGATATGTTTGCTTGAACTCAACTGAATCATACCAAATGATGACAATTTGACACTTTAATAGAAACAAAGCCAGTGAGTTTCATTTTCTTTCCACTGAGAGCCTTGAACAACCTCCAGGGCAAAGAAGCATGCAGAGAGTCTGCGGTCAGCTGTAACTGCTTTGGTAAACAGACGCTCTGATTTTACTGATCCACAGCCTGCAGCAGGGAAGCTCAGTGAAAATATAAATTCACTGTGAATGCAGAGACAACACTTCAACTACAGAGGTTGTACAGCACAAGGGCACTGTGACTGTAAAGCAGCAGATGAAGCAGTGATTGATGGTTTGGAAAACTTGGAAATAGCATTTTTTTTAATCTAGTGGTGGACTGTGGTGTTATGTATTTAGAGGACTGTTTTATTAGACAAGGATAATAAAGAGGGAAATTTGGGGTGCTTGTGAAAGTTTCTCAGGATGAAACATATATGTGACTCTACAGTAGAGGTTGCTTAGCAGCACACTTGCAATCTTTATTTGATTATTTTGCCTTGAAATCGACATTTTGTGAAAGAAGCTTTTCACTTTCACAGAGTTAAATGAGAAGATTGATACCAGTCTCATGTCTGCATGCTAAATATGACGCTAAATCCAGCAACCAATTAGCTTAGCAGAGCATAAAGCCTGGAAACAGCTAGCCTGGCTTAGTCCAAAGGTAACAAAATCTGACTACCAGCACATCTTGAGCTCACTAATAAATGATTTCATCTTGTTTGTTGAATCTGTACAAAAACGGAAGTGTAAAAATGACAATTTGTTGTTTTACGGGGTGACATGTGCTGGACTGTTTCTTGGCTGGGCGCTGTGACTTACCTTACCTAGTGACTCCACAAAAATCACTGAAGAAATAGTCCCACACATAAACACACATGAAATTGTTGTTTTTATACTTTACCTTACCTTTCCCTGTTTCCGGTGATAATGCTAAGCTAAGCAGCTTCTGGATGTAGTTTCATATTTAATAGACAGATAAGAAAGTGGTAGCAATCTTCTCATCTAACTCTTGCCATGAAAGCACATAAGCCTGTTTCCCCACATATAAAACTATTAAAACTCTCTTTGCAGAAAAAACCCTGCTTTGATTTATTCAACACTATTATTCAGTATGTTATGCAGTGCTTTAATTTTTTCTGCTTATATTTGCACTCTGCCATACAGTACAGTTTCAGTCTTAATTCGTGTCTGTGTAAATTCAGTTAATGAATAATACCAGGTATATGATGACCAGAAAAATACCTCACTTCAATGGCTTTTTGGAACAAAAAGTCCAACATTAGAAGTATTTATTGTGTCTTATATTTGAAAATTTAAAATTGTGGTGAAACTGGTGTGTGTTTATATGTGTTTAAGTAAAGATGTCCTTGAAAGCACATATAAACATGTAAGGGCTGGAACACATATACAAACCTCTCAGGCTGAGCAAAAGAATAGTGACCTAAGGAGACAGAGCATTAATCCTGCAAACAAACGGTGTATGTCACTTACCACCCTATACATACACACACACACACACACACACACACACACACACACACACACACACACATATATGTTCGTACACACATAGCTCAGTTTCAGTGTTTAAGGCTTGGATAATTTCAAAGAGCCCAAGGCTAGAGAAGCAGTACTGACCAAGACCAAGGTTGTCAGCACTGTGGGGTTGTGTGTGTGTGTGTGTATGTGTGTGTGTGTGTGTATGTATGTGCTTCAGCTAGTATGCTTGTCTAGTGTGTGTGTGTGTGTTTGTGTGTGTGTGGTAGCAGGTTATAATTGGGACAGCAACCTTAATCCCCTTGAAGACTGATGACCCGCGCTCTACACAAACAGTTTATGTTACCAACCAGCTTACAAAGACACACATGCACAAAAGCGCACACACACATCTACAGTACCCCTCTGTGTGTGTCTTTGAAGTACCAATTTATGGCCTTTGTCAGGGAGAAAAATAGTTTTAGGAATAATTGGGGCTTTGGGACAGCATGGTATTGTTAGTTAATTGTCATCCGCAGAATGGAATATCTCTGTGTTTGTGTGTGTGCTAGATTTTAGCTGACCTCTTTGAGGTCCAGATGTCCTGACAAAAGCAGGATGATCACTAAATCTAAATCTTGTTAATAGGTAGGTTTACAGTTACAAGTTATATTTCACATATAGAGGAGCAAGTGAAATGTGACCAACAAAAGTCTCCACAATGATGATGACCGAAGTCCATAAACCTGAAAGGAATATTCCACCCGAAACCAAACACTCACATTTCAAGGGGAAATAAAAGTCAAGATCAAAATTATATACTTTGGAAATGCTTTTCACCAAAGTAAATACACAGCTTCTGTTTTCACTAGCATGGCTGGTTGTTTTTGTCTGCCTCTCGCCTCTCGTGTTGGCTACACAGCTATAAAAAGGAACCTGTATATTTAGTCATATTTATGCATATTTTGTCCATAATATAGGTGTTTAAAATATGCTGAGCGTGTAGTATATCATCAGATGAGAGGTGAATTATACTGCAGGACTGCTTTGATAAGTTTATATGGACATTTCTTAGCTGTAAAACTGGGTCACTGTTGGAATTCATTGTAACTCTTGTGAATCTAAACTGACAACAGCTGCCATCCTCAGCGAGGGAGCAAACTACAAACTTTTCAGAGACACCTTTCCTGTCCGTCGAGGGTTGAGTGTTATTCAGATACTCACTCGAGCACCAAACGTGGGTGAAAATAGTCCCTGACAATTCCCCGATTAGTCCTGTTTGAGTAGCACTGGTGGAAAAAATACAGTGAATGAAATGATTCAGCCTTTAAAAAAAAACAGCCTTATGCTTTAAGACACATTTTTAAAAACAGAGGTGTTCCAAAAGACTCAAAACCCCCATATCATAAGATAAGAACAACAGTGTATACTGCAAATACAGACAGGAGCAATGTAAGAGCCGCAGAATTTGAATGGTCACTGTTACAGAGTCAACACGGTCCGTCCTTGTATAAACTAGGAAACCCATGTGACTAATATTACAAGCAGAGCTTCAAACGAACAGCAGCCATTGGCAATATGTTGTTAACATACAGTACACATGCAATCGCATAAACTGTGCCCTGAATATCAAATACACTTGACAGCACAAACAGCTAAATTGAGATATATGTTCCTCTATGAGCAAATGCTATTAAATGAATCAAGAGACCGCTACAGACATGTTTATCCGCATGATTTTGCATATCCCTTACAATAACAACACCCACACTCTGTCTGCACTGGGACATCAAAAAATAAATGGAATGGGAGCCAAGGCTTGGGTCAAGCATGATGAGCAGGCATCCTCTTCTGTTTTATTGTTATGCCATTCTTCTTCCATGTAGCCTAGCTGTCACTAAACCGCCTCAGGTATACAAATCTTTTATACATATATGTCATTTTGAGAGAAGAAAAAAAAAAACTTGCAAATGAAGCAAAGGTAACCAGCTAAAAGCTGTTTTTATCTGTGACACCTGTGAATTATTCCTTCAGTGCTTACGGTGTGTTTAAACTAATCTCACACACAATAGACAGTGAGAGGTTAGATGCATTAGATCAGATCACACCGGAAGGCATATAAACGTGATTTATGTATCATCATTTTCTGGACTGATTGTTATTACTCTGAGGTATCAAGTGCTTTAAGGTCTTTATGATGAAGTTCACGTTATCTATTATGAAAAGTTAGATTAATATGTATATCTCAGCTGCCAAAGCCCTTTGGCTGGGATTGAGAATTAAGATTTTATTGTTTGCAAACAGTAATGTGATCCTTAGTAGAGCTTCAATATACTCTGTGATGTGCAGTGTGATCCGGTGTTGGATTACAGAGAGAGGAAATGAATCATTTAAACCTAAATACCCTAAATCTTATAAATATATCCTGGAGGTAAAGAGACTCAGAAAACTGTGTGCTATTCCTTTGAAGAGCAAAATTCAGGTTTATCTGTTTTAATGTTTTCGGCCTTATAAATGTGTAGTTTCAGAGCTTGAGCGAAGCAAGTTTCTAGGATTTTGCCTTCAGGTTGCAGGTACTGTCTGTTTTGTTGTGTTTACTGTGCTTATTTATTCTATTGCCAGAATGAGACAATTTGCCATGGGAGTCTGAAACGGGCTTCCTACTCTGTCTAAAAACTAATGGATGAAAGGACGTACCCACTGTCAGTGGACTATATGTTAGCTTTAGAGGTGTGTGAATGTGTTGCTGTTTAATGAGCACAAGGCAGTGTTTAAAGTACTATTGGACAATGTAAAATACTGCAGTCAATTTACTCAGGTTGCATCACCTGAGCCTCTCCAAACAGGATCATAAAAATGAAACATTTTAGATTTTTTCTGAGGAATATCGTGAGTTTTTCTTCTACTTCTATGTCAACTACATCATTACTTCACTATCAATAAATTCCATAAAGTGGATACCTATCTCCAATGCCTTGCAGTGTTATAATGGTGTATTTTTAGCGTGCAGCCACAGAGAGAAACAGACTGCACTGTGGTGATGCAAGTGCCCCCTGTGCTCCAGAGGGTACTGAACCTCAAACCTTGGTTATGTTGGTGTGTTTCTCTCTAAGCGGAACATGTGAAAAATCACGTGTACTTATCCTCCTACGTTGACATGAAATATCACAGAAAGCAGTTTAAAGCCATCATTATACCGACAAAGCAGTAAAAAGACTTGATAGATGGCTGATGACTGTCACCTTTAATCTGCTTTACCACAGCAGCCAATAATGTGGCCTACGTTAATGACACATCCCTCCTACCCTTAGTCTGATATCAATTTAGCATGCGCACACACAGACGCCCTTAAGCAGAGCTTATAGTGTCTGTAATATGGTGGTGTTAAGACAGTAGCATGTCTATCAAGACACAGAGATAAAACTGAGATTGTCAAGGGTTATATTGTGCATAAACTGAATTTCTTATCACATCGGCCCTTAAAGGGACATGCATGACAGCAAATTCAGACATCTTAAGTATGGACAGTTTACTCATTCCAAAGCATAGAATACAGAAACCATCCCTCCATCTGTGTCCCTGCTGGAGCCGACTAAAACAGCTGCTCTTAAGTTCATACATACATTTTCTACTAAGTGTAAATTCGCTGATCACTAAATCAAAATGAGTTTCATCACACAAACTAATTCTTACATAAGATTAGCTAGTTTACACTAACTAGCTGCTAGTTGACAGAACTAACATTAGCTTGGTAATATATGTCCCGTTTGGACTGAAGAGTAAAAGCAGTAATATGGAATATGGTTGATTAAAATGCTCTTTAAAAACGTATCTAAACAAGGAAGACTTGAAATTACATTTTTTTTGTAACCACTACTTGTTATGAATTGGGCTAAGAGCCAAATGAATAGTCACACCAATATCTTATGTATAGGCCCTTTAAGGAGGATGATAAGTGAAACACAAATTCAACTTAGTGACAATAGAAAGATGGAATTTATTCCACACAAGGAAAAAAAAATACAAACCAAGATTTACCCTTTCACATATTTCTTAGATTTGGCCAATAATATTTTTTTTTTAAAGCTGTTCAAGTATTAAATCAAAAATTATTTAATTAATTAATTAAATTAAATTGTCCACCCTTCAGTCCTTTTGTTAATACCCAGGTGGTATCAACATTCAGTTCAATTTTATAGTCCTTCTTTATTTCCTCCTCAGATGCGAATAGCTTAGGATCCTTGAAAGTTTTGTTCAGTTCAGTTAAGTTCAGGGGCCCCTTTTATTTATTTTCGGTATTTTATTTAAGCTTATCTGTATTCCCGACGGAGGTCTGGATCCTCCAAATCCAGCAGCGTCTTGGCTCTGACACTCCCTCACGCGACAGCAGTGGTCGTTGATATAGCTCCCGCTCACTGGAGTCCTCTCTCAGAAAATCGATCGTAAAAAAAACCAACCTGCATACCGTACAAGTTAAATTCAGTTAATGTCAAATTCTCTTTTTAGTATGCAGATTAATATCAAGATCTTACGGTTATTTTCAAACCTTTTATCAGCTTATTGCTGCCTTAAATGTTTACAAAACGAACATAAAACATGCCCATAAATTGAAAATAAAATTCATAAGGCAACAATTTCTGCCAGCAATGATATCTCATATCTCACATCATTTCTCAGAAAATGCACACATCACATTTTTTTACAGTGCTTCTGTTTAAGTTACAAACAACACGTTTCTGCGATTGTTTTTCTCATCCACCGTCATAACGTCAGCATGAGCTAACATCGATTTTTAAGCTAGCAGTGAAAGGTAAACACACTCACCGGAGCACTGACATCAAAAAAACGTCTAATAGCGATCCTCCTTCATTCTCTCTTAATCAATAATATCTCGGAACAAGGTAAATCTCTTCTGGACAACTTTAACACTGACTCCAACAAATATAAACAACTTTTCCTCTCTTTTACTCGCTCGCTTGTACACCACTGATGTATTATAAGAGCTGGATACCGGACTAAAAATGGCGCCCATTCAGTCCTATAGGAGTTGCTCGCCTGGCGCATACGCTAAAAAAAAGTTTCTAGCTTCCGGGTTTGTTTCCGCGTTGTGCGGCCCACTGAATGTGCGCAGTAGTGTGTCCTCCGCTCGGCCCATAGACTTTACATTGCGATGACGTCATGGATTTTTTTTCTCTTTATACATCCACGATCCAGCTCTAATTATACATCCATGTTGGACACACGCTAGACTCCGTTGGCTTTTTCTCTGCCTCTCTTACTCCCCCTCCCCTACCTTCTTTCTCTTGCGCGTCGTTACTGACAACAGCTCATTCTGAAGGCGCTTACCGCCACCCTCTGGACTTTTAGTCAAACTACAACAATAACTCTAGCATTGAATTTGACTGAATATCTGTTAAATCTAGATAAATGAGGGTTAACGTTACATATGAATCAGTGTGTATACAACAATCAATGAAGGTTTAAATGTAACTTTCTTATGCCACTATAACTATAAACAAGTGGAGTTAAACAGTAGAGTTTAGAGTCTGTTAAATTTATGGGGGGTTACATTCAAAATACACATATACCTCAAATTACAAAACACTTTGCCAATAACATTAGACTAAATGACGAAATAACCAGGTTAGATTAGCTAACTTCATAACTCCTTTAATTCATATTTAGATGCAATCCTGAAAAAATGACTATGTTGCTATGATAATAGAGTAAAGTGGTTAAATGGAGAGACAACAAAACAATGTTGGTTAAGTCACAATGGTAAACCTCTGGCCTTCCTGGATAGTGAAGAATTCTGTATTGACAATAAATTCAATATTGATTCCTACGGATTCAGTCAGGTGTTTTCAGTAATTTAATTGTGTTCAGTAATTCGATGCTCTTCAGTGAACTTTAAGTGTGACAAACCAGAACTCCCTTTCCTGATCCAGTGTAACATCAATACAGAATGTGTTGGTGTTGTTGTTGTCTTCCCACATTAATTACTGTAATGGAGAGGATGATTTCTAATAGTATACTATGCAGCAAGCTGAGCGGAATATGAAAGTGCATATTGACAGTGCCATTTAACCTCCAGGATATCATCTGTTCATAGAAATTTCAACAAATTACACAGAAAAAAATAGCATGAAAAAGGTATTGGAATATCCACTCCTATTGTTTTTTGTTTGTTTGTTTGTTTTTTGCTGTTTTGAATATCTTTGACTCTGACAGAATGTGGTCTGATTCAGATTCTTTATGTTCTGCATTTCACAGAGGAGGTCTGAGGGGAAAAAATACTTTTCTCCACATTTTTGGGGAACATTAATGATTTTGTCATACTCAAGCTTTTACTACCAGAGTGAGTTTTCAGCTCACATACTCTTATTATATCAGGCCCATTCATTATGCCCTAATGGGATTTTAGGATGAATATTAGACTAATGTACTCTGCCTCTAGCTGTGGTTTGAAGTGTTAAATACCTGGTCCACTGTTTTTTGTTTATTCTTGTATTTTTTCACTTTTTTTGTGCTCCAGCTTTTGGGATTACATAGAAAAATACATACTTTCTGTAAATATGCTTAAAATAATGTTTGAAGCACTGTCTGCCAATACTTTCTCCCAGCTTGCATCTATACTAAACTACAAAAAAGATCAAATGTCTACAGCCAAGCTAAGCAGCTCTGTGATGTTTGTCAGATAGAAAATTTACCATGTGCACCATCTTAGTTTAGCATGTTAACATGCTAACATTTTCTAATAAGCATTGAACACACAGTACTGCACAGCTCAGGCCAATGGAAATGTTATTAGTTTTGCAGGTCATAAACAAAAGTGTTGGACAAATAAACATTTTGACCTGAAAATTTCTCTATATGGAAAGTTAAGGGATCACATTACATTTTTTTCCTCAACATCTCTCTCATATTTCATGACAATCAATCCAATAGTTGTTCAAATATTTTATTACAAAACAAAACTCATGGTGACACTGGAGAGAAAATCTGAGCGTCACCAGAATCAGCAGGCTTTATTATCTGGGAACCATGAATGTCTGTACAAAATTTCATGGCAATCCATCCAGCAGTTGTTGAGATATTTCTGTATGGACCAAAGCGGTGGACAGAGTGATGGCCAACATCGCCATCCCTAAAGCCACACTGCTAGCGTGGCTTATAAAAATAACACGAAAACACTTATAATTCAGACATTTAGATATAAATAGTTACCATCACATAGCTGACAGCTTATTAATCACAAACAATGCTCTCACTATCATCTACAATATTTCCATTTTGCATTTCCTTCAAAGCAAGAATAAAAAAAAAAATTAAAAAAAAGAAGTGATGAAGATGAAACTAACATGACTAACCTCCACATATTATGACAGTGTTTTTGTAAGACATGAAAAAACATTTTTCTATTAATATGGCTTTAAACCACCCATTGATACTTCGGTGCCAAACAATCCAAGAAGTGTTGAGAAACATCTAACCTCTGAAGTAAACACCACTCATCGCATGACAAGATAATTAGAGCCCTCTTATCTCGCCATTGGATAAACAACGGAGCAGACAGCGGAGAAGTGCTCACGCATATTCTTACAGTCAATCATTGCATTTACATTTTAAACATTAATCGGATGCTCTTGTTGTTAGAGTGACGTTTAAGTGAGATTTAGCTCCTGGATTATCAACATTACAAGCCACGAGAGGTGTACTTGGGTAACAGATTTTCCCTGTGGCCACAAAATAAAGCTCTAGTATAGGAGATAAATTAAATATTAAGTCTTATTTACTTGAAGATAAGAACATGTATTCCAATCAAAGTCTGTACACGTGAAGACTATGCTGCAGAAACCTTTTCTTGTCAGCTGACATTTCCATCATATAGACGTGTTTGCCCGTGGGATGAAAGCAGAGGAGATAACATTGACATACAGCTAACATGAGATAACAGGATACCATGCGTTCATACTTCTACACCATTTATAGCATCAGTGTCATGCCAAAATCCAGTCTCCAAAAAAAAACTATGTGCCCCAATGGTCCATTCACACCTCTATCCATCCATCACTTTGAGCAGCAGCAGCAGAGATTTATGATCACATCACAGAGTCTCTAATCTGAGCTCATAAACTCTGCAGGAAATCTGAAGCAACCTCTGTCACTCTCCTGTTGTCTACAGCTTTACGTCCAGGTGTAAATCCCATATTATAAATGACACATCGCTCGCTCTCTCTGTACATATATGTCCTCTATCATTTTCATTATAGGCTGATTAGCTGACATTCTCAACCACAGTACTTTAGCATGAATGCATCACTATAACAAGTCCCAGATGAAATTATAAGCTATCATGAATTATTTGTGAAAGGGTCTTGCAAGTTGGTTGGTTATTAGAAAAAATATACTGAGCCAAGCAGGTTCTATGAAAACACACACACACACACACACACACACACACAACTGGCTTCCTCTATTTTTTTTTCCATCAAGTTGAGGTGCTGCAAGTCGGATTTATGAAACTCTTTCCCTCTCTGCAAGTTTAACTGCACAAACCTGGCGTAAATTGCTAGTTTCAACTTGATGAATGCCACCTGTTCATGAGTAAGTGAGTAGGTTCATGGGATGTGATGATTAGTATAATCAATGCCCATAAATTACAAAAAAAGAAAAAACAGGTTTACATGTTTCATTCACAAAAATGTCATAGTGTAAAAGAATAAATGGGAGAATTTCACTGTGTGGAGCTTGAATTTCTGCTGACAGAAAAACGTAGACAAAATATAGTCTGACACATTTTACAGTGTCAAGGAAAATTCTGATATGACTAGAAGTCAAAATACATCGTGTTAAAGCAAAGCGTTCCTGGTTAAGATGGGAGGCGGTCAAGTAAACCATGACATCACAGAGATGACAAGCGTATATTCAATTACAGGTGATGTCACCAGGGACGTGCAGAGGATGTTAGAGTGGCAGGGGCCCAGATTCATAAAAGCTGATTTTTGCAAATAACTAAATAAATATATGCCTGGAATGACTACTTTTGCAACATTGTTAAAGGGATATTAAAATGTATACATTTAAAACAAACCCATGTCTGAGGTTGGTTCAAACACTGCTACATGACAGTTAATTAATGATACATGCAAAGAAATGAAGTGTATTTCAGTAAATTCTTCTCACATGTTAACCAGCCCGACTCTTACCTACTGTAGCCCTCTGACTGACATCCTCACTCACACAAGCTCAGTTTAATACTGCTGACAAAGATGCACTTCCTCTGGCTGCTTCTCTCACCTCCATATTTGTCTCTTACCACCTCTCCATAGAAGACATAATTGCTTCAGTAATAACAGGCAAACAGGCATTTAGTAAACAGTTAACATGCAAAATTCATGTAAATGTTGCTCCATTCACTGTATTTATACACATATTCACCTGTTGGGCAAACATATCATAAAATATGAAGAAAGGAAATATGTATGCTTAGTGTACATATAATCTTACAATAGGTGTTACTTTGATGTCTGACATTCTTAACACAAACATAGTGACAACATCACTACTGACTATAGTTAATGCAGATCAATTTGACGCTAGAAACTCAGATTAATTTAGCTAACATTGGACACACCTCATTGGCTGCTTGTTACAGAGGGGAGAAAAAAATCCTCAATTTTGTCATATTTCTTAAGTGTATCATGTCTTTTAGCTTGTTATTAACACTAACATATACTAATATAAATTCTCTGTCAGCTACGCTCAGAAACAAGATGAGGTACTGAATATATTGTTGCGTCACAATTTTTACATATAAAGAAATGTAGATAGTAGATGAAGATGTAGAAGTTGTCATGTCAAAAACATTTTTAAAAATATATTTGCTCAGGGAATTGGTAAGCCATAATGATCATCACTGTTACTGTTAACAGAATGTTATAATATTATAATAATATATTAATATTATAATATTAATTTAGTTTTTTTTACGTTTTATTTTAGTTGATTTCATACACATTCATTATATACACAGAATAACTATAAATTAATTCAGATTAAGGCATTACAATTATTGAGTCAAACAAGCGTGTTTCTCTCTGTGGAGACAGGCAGATTATCTGTACATGACTCACATGGCAGGCCTGGTTCATTTGTAAATTTCAAAAATTTGAAATACATGAAAACTGGTGAATGCCACAAATTCTCTCAAATAACTCGTACGTGCTACATGAGAACAAATCTGTTTGTTTAAGTGGTTCTTACATTAACCAATCAGAGTCATCCACCTCTGATATGATGGATGTGATACAGTTTGAATCTTCTGAAACTGTATGACAGACTGTATGACACTGTATGTTTTTTAACTTTTCAGCATGAAATTTATCACCATAAATTACCAGTAGCTATAATCAGAACCTAATATTCCCTCTTATCTCTTTACGAAGGCATTTACGATGAAAAAATAATAACAATAAAACAGCAAATTGCACTTAGTTTCCCAATTTGACCATTTATTCTAAAGCTCCCTCTAATCTCTTTCCGTCTTTCCTACTTTCTCGTTAACCTCTCTTTACCTCCCCTCCCTCAGATGCTTTTGTTCTCCCAATGAAAACGGCAGTTGCCCTTTGACCTCAGATTGATTTTATTAGCCAGCCCCCCAGCTAGTAAGCTGGCGTCTAATGAGATCACCGCCAGTTGCGCTAAATGCAACTGACAACAAAGAAACTGGTTTTCTACCTTGTGGGAATAGACAAACACACACACACCCACACACAGCGAAAGCTACATTCACACCCATTGGACACAAACAACACACCCACCTGGTCAGTCGAGCAAAACCTCTCTGCATCTCACAAGTGCTGGATCTCATCAGGCTAAAACTGACTATAGACACACTCCATTGACTCTGTGTGTATGTGTGCAGGAGTGTGTGTGCATTTTCTAATGTGTGTGTGTGTGTGTGTGTGTCTGCATGACCGCACCTCCATCTCACTCCCTGCTTGTTCAGCATTAGTGACTGTCAGGGGCCTGGAGGGAGGTCCCACAGCTCGAACCAAACCCACACCAGCTGCTGCTGCTGCTGCTGCAGCTCTTAGCTGTTTATCGCTTCAATCTGGTGTGTGTGTGCGTGTGTGTGTGTGTTTGTGTGCGTGTGTGTGTGTGAGACAAATACAAGCCCGAAAACTGCCAATGTGCTGCAAATCATTTGCCCCAATCTTAAAGCAAAGGAGCTCAAACACTGTCTCATTTTCAATACATTTGCTGTTCTGTATTTGACTACATTCATGTGCATTGAACTGGGTTGGTATTCTCCACACATAAATACATAATTCTGTTAGGTGACACCTTTTACAGCAATAAAGACCCGTGTTCAACCCCATTTGTCAATTCAGGCCTGATCTGTGTCGGAGTCACACACCCACTTCATGGAACTATTGACCTGATGTGAGGAGGTGAAAAAGCATGCAGGGTATAAATTCTATCCTAAGCTCTCTTCATTTTTCACAAAACTACTTCTGTCACTTCTCTGTACAAACAAGTGCAAGGAGTGACAATCTGGAAGTGTGTACCCTCATCCCCATTTGACATTTGATTATTGCAACCTCTCCCTCAAGTGTGGCTGTTTGGAAAAGCTCTAAACACTTTGGGGTGAATTCACAAAAGGATTGTGCGGCTTTTGCAGCCACTAAACTTGCCCAAACGAGACAAAAAGAAATCGTGTAATTCACAAAGCACTCGCAAAATTAGATAGTATGCATATATTTGGCACAAAACTGGCCCCTTTCTATGCAAATGAGCCTTATTGCAAAACAGTCCAATTCACAAAGACCAGCACTAATAGCCACACGCAGCTACAGTGAAAATTATTTGCATCTTCAGAGAGTTGGTGGTAACTGAAGTACACTCACTCATTCTCTGTCTCTTCAAATCTTCAAGCTTGTGAGGCATTGAATGATATTGAATTGATATTGAATGATATCAAGGGCAATATTGTCAGTCAGACATTGGAGAGGGGGGGGGGTCAGGTGGGTATGGGGTGGTGGACTCGGACTTTCAGCTACTTAAAGATATAAATGTCCTGACAGCGCTGATGGAGCTCAGGTTTCATCCATAACGGCTGCTTTATTACAAACAATTCCACCATCTAAACCCCAATCCGTGTGTCCCAGCTGATCTCTTTATATACAGTCAATGGTGTGGATTTGTAGCAGATCACAGAACATTAATTACTGTCAGATCCTGACCGATCAGGTGTTAATGAAGTTACTGCTGCTGTGCCACGTGCGTAAATGCGCACAGCCTCTTTCTCAGTTTGGAGATGCACTTATCGTTTCAGCTGTTGTGTGATGCTGCAGCCAGCTGTGACATGCAGCCAGCTGTGGGCAACAAACAGAACATCAGTACTGATGTTTCTGCAAAATCCCAGATACATTCAGTGACACCTGAACAACATTAATGTAGGTTCAGACATTAATCTAACATGTTTCAGACCTGCCTGAGTCACATTAATAGTTGCAGCCTATTTTGATGGACATATACTAGAGAAGTAAAAGAAGCAAAATACATGGTTGGTTTGTTATTGTGGAGAGCTCTGTGTGTACACCTCTGCTGTCTAAAGACACTGGAAACTGCTCCGCTCACTCAAACAGACGCAAAACAAAGGGCAAATTGCACTGAGCTGCAAAACTTTATGGTTGTGTTTGCGCCAGCATATCATTAAAGTAAAATATTTTGTGATATCACAGGGCAGATAGCGGTCGCAAATGATGCACAAGCCATGGTGCTGTCAGCAGCCGCAATCCATTCTCTGTGAATTCAACCCTTTGTCTTTAGAGTTGGTTAGACGACACACTGTACAAACTATTTTGTTTCAAGATATCCTGGCCTTTAGTGTGAAGGAGATATGAAATTTCCATCTTGCGTTCATCCATGCTTTAACATGGTTATCCTATTCAAGATGTGTTGGTTCTAGTGGGCGAGAGGCCAACTGCACCAGTCCATCACAGGGTTGATTTATATAGACAAACACATTTATGCTCACAGTCACCCCTACTAGAAGTTAATTGTATTCAGTCCACCTGACCTGCTTGTCTTTGGACTTTGAGAGGAAACTGGAGCACTTGGAAAAAATCGTCAAAAAATTACAAAATTCATCATCTAATGATAGTGGTTGATTGTGACAATTGACAAAAGCATACATTTGCATATATTTATATGCATAAAAAAAACAGGACAGTTGGTTGTGGCTGAGATCAAAGCACAAAATCCAGAATTACAGCTGAAGATTAGGACACGTGCAAGCAGCAACACATGGTGACACAAAGTTGCTGTTAATAAATATATAAATGTGCCATGAAAAGTGGTAACATTATTTTTCAGTGAGTGTTAAACTCTACAAATGCACCAACACTTTTGAACGCCACAGCTCATGCATCCTGTCTAGCATACCTTCTCTCTCATTTAGTTGCTATGGTAACAGCTCTCTCTCTCCATCTCTCTGTATCTCGATCCCTCCTGCTCACTTCTCTGTGTGTCGCTGGCCAGTTTTCCACTGACCTAACACAAACACGTTTGCCCCTAGTCACTGATAGTCAGTAATGTGTGTATGAACTGGAGTTTCTATGACAAATGCCTCACATGTTTCTGATAATATGTCCAGAAAGTAAAATTTATACTGGAACTGAAAGTGATGTGGGATCAAGTTTAGTGTATAAAGTGTATCAAAGCAGAAAATAAAAGTGGTAACAGCCTTGTGCCTTGAACAGAGAGCAAAAGTCTTTCAAAATTATGTGCCATTATCAAACATTGGACACATTGTGATGCAAATGAACCATATTGTTGATTTAAGTGCCAACTCACTGTAACATTTACATGTCCATTTCTATGGAGAATTTGGACAGCACAAGTTTTTTATAGATGTCATTCATCATCTGCCCTCTGTTGCCCTGAAATATGGCTTTAAAGAACAGTTTAATCCATGCCACTTCCAATGTAACAAGATGCCTTGATGGGGAAAAGTATCTTAACTTCTAAACACTTAAAGCATGGCTAAATAGACATATTACATGTTTCACCCAGTGCATTTACATGCAGTTTCATAACCAGGTTTTCATACTTTTCCATCCTCTTTTTTAATTAATAGTTGTAAGTCTTTTTTTTATTATTATTATTGATTAGTCTTATATGCATAGCAAACAGCATGCATCATGTGGGAGAAGTGCTCATTGAATATATGGTTTGGTGCATGAATGCTTGGTGTAGGGGAGACCGGTTAACAGTCATCAAATGTTTTTACAAGCAATATTAGAGTCACAATATTGATTAAACACTAGAAGTCAAATGTTACATCTGCCCCCCACATGCAGCAGCAATTGTAACAGCATGCGTAGGAAACTGTAACAACACATATAATACCTACATATAAATACCAAGGACCACAATAAACTCCAAGAATATAGATATGGTTAAAACACTTCAATATCCATTGAACAGTTAATTCTAACTTCTTAACTAAAGCAGTATAATTAATCAAAATTATACAAATATAAAAACAGTTTCTAATGAATGAGCAACAGAAACAGGATCACACAATAAAACAAGTTTTCCCTTCATCAATATTTAGATATAGTTGGAGACATCAGTTTGTCCTTTGGCAGGCAGAGAGGGATCAACACAGACCATGTGCATAATGAGTTTCATGGTTCTGTCTTGTTTCTGATTGGTGTAATTTGAGATGTTGCAATTGCCCCCCGGTCTACTCTGGCTGTTTGTGTTTAGAATATATGGGCTATAATGGGGCTTAGGAGCTATTATTGGCCTAGTTTCACCATCAACAGCTTTTTTATTAATATAATGTAGCACCCAATGGTTACATATACTCCTCTACTCTCTTCAGATGCACATTTGAAGTATTTTGATCCCACCCCTGCAACTCCTGGGTCACCTGCAGACACCTTCTCCACCTCAGCACCTTCCGGTGATGAAGTATTAGATTCTTTAATAGTTTTTATTTTGTGGGTTTTTTATGTTTCTAAAATAAAGAAAATCTCAAAGACATAAAGCTATGCAATTTCTGTGTGAGTATATTAACATTGGTGGTAGAACTGGCTGCGATGCAAAGGCACCAGCTAAAATCTTGCCTTGGGCTACAAATTAGTCAAGGCCGGCTCTGCCTGGATCCTGCTGAAAGTTTGAGCTTTTTCAAACAAGGAACACTCTCCTCTTATGTCTCAAGAATGTCAGTAGGTATCATGTAAGGTGGACAATATATTGCCTGATAGTAGGTAACTCATGTACTTCATTAGAATTAGACTGACCATTTAACAATCAAAACTAACGGACACAAATCACATACAACAATGAATTACCGTAAGATATATTGCATATGTGTTTTTTTCTTTTGTCAGGAAAAAAAAATCAAGTCATACTTAAAATAACAGTCAGGTACCCAAATGAACACTGAAAGAGGTTTTGCACACTGTAATCCTTCCTCATGTTCATAGCGACCATTAGAAGATCCCCTTCAAATGCACTTTCAGTGTAAGAGATGGGGATTAAATCCAGTTCTCATTTTGAACAAAAATGCACTCAAAAGTTTATCAGACGTCCTCAGCTGTCTGAGTTAGTCAAACAAAGTGGATATCTTCCATAGTTACAGTCTTTTTAGTAAAAATGTCCCTCTTTGTGTCTTGACAGACAGTGTTTTCCTGTTTAATTGCAGTGGAAAGATCAAAACAAAAAGAGGGACTTTGGCACTAAAAACACAGTAACTTTGAAAGATATTGACTTGGAATATGGATTTAAATTTATTTCATTACTTGTAGGTCTTAATACTTGAGGGAACAAGGCACAGCCTGAGCACAGTTGCAAACAAACTGGTTTCCCACTGGTTTCCCATCATTCAGAGGTAACTGAATTTCGGCTAATGTTACATGCATATTTCATATAGCCTATGCATTTTCTTTCTATATAAATTGTTTTTAGGAGGAAGGCTTTCACCCTACTTCTTTAACTTCAGAAAATCAACAGGAGTAGGAGGTGAATTTTGGGTGCACCACATCAACCAACACCGGAAACAACAAGGTGCTTTTTATCTTCACCACAGATACTTCTGGACGACACCAGAGTAAATGGACCATGCCCTCTCAATTATAGGCACTGAACTTCAGAGGCAAAGCACTAATTTCAGGGAATCCACTGAACACAAACAACGGCTTTCTCTAGCACTGAGGTAACTTACTCATTTCACTTGCTTTTCAAATATGTGTAGTTTATGCCTACAAGATGTAATATGTATTTTAGATAAAATGGATCTTATATTTGGCATACAAAATAAGTAAATTAATAAATAACCATAAACAACAACAAAATAAAATCTAAATTTACAAAGTAAATCCAAAGTATTCTACATGTCAGTGAAGTGAGAAGCAGCTGAGAACTGAGTGCTCTCACCATGTTCCCCCCAAGGCTCCTCACCTCTTGCTCTGTGCATATACTGAGACCAGATGGATGGAGATTAATGTATGTGCTGAAAGTCTCGGGTGTGGATGGTACTGCTGCTGATTGGACCCTGGCTCTGAGTAGTTGAGGAAGGTTGTTTGTGGATGTACTTGTTCCTAATCTGAAACACTCTGTAGTGCTTCCAGCAAGGCATATCTTGCTCGTATCTTTCCCCTCATACTTAATTTTTTAAGTGCAGGCTCCAGGCTGAGGCAAAGTAGTATATTTCATCCTCTCCCCCTGGCACATATAGTGGACCAAGGCTCTCTTTTAGCTGTATTGGTGCGTTCGTGTCCCTCAAAGCCGGTAGTGATCTGTCTCTGCTGGCCATGTCTCCCACTGCAGGATGTTCCAGGTATGGACTGTTGATACTGAACGTCCTCTTGTAAATGCCAAGGGAGTGATGTGGGTGTACATATAATAAGTTCCCTCTCCTACATCCTCTGAGTCCATGTCACGACTCAGATCCATAGCTTCCCAGGAGTCATTTGTGCCACAGACAGGATCTAGGCTGCGTCTTGAGTTAATAGAACAATAACATAAATATTATACAGTGAATTAAATTTAAAAGCAGATGTTGGGTCAATAAATCTATTTTATTCAATGGAAATGTACATTGATTCACAAGAAGTAAAACATGAAAAACTAGAATAATTTCAGTATTTGTGAACTTTAATAAGATGTAAATTAGTGTGCACATCCAACCCATATGTGGTAAAGGTGCAGGACGAAATCATAACTTAATGGAAGGAGAACAATGTCCGCGTACTGAAAATCAAAGTTCCTACAGTATGTATTTGTACAACTTTTTGACCAGTAAGGTCTTGGTCAGGCAAACTCAACTTTGCCTGATGTTGCAAACCTATCCAGCTGTAGATAAGGTAGCAGGAATGACATTATTTGAGAGTATTTCCACTCCCTTTGGGATTCTCCTGCTGATCCACTCTTTGGTTTTGTTTTTTTGTTCCTCACTAACTGATCTCTTAAATATTTCCAGTGTTTTTGGCAGTCCTGAGCTGTTGAGATTTTTTTTTTAAAAAGATCAGTATAAACACAAATCACTTACATGTACAGTATATATCAGTTAACAATTTATATTTTTTTCCAACAGGTTCCGACCATCTGGAAAGTCCATCAGAATCCTGGCTTTTGCCTTTCAGCTCATAAGGAAAACTGTGGCAGACTCGGTTTACATGACTTGTAGAGCAGTTATGAGGCTCATGATGGAGACGCATCCCAAAGCCAACAGAGGAGGCATGGAGAGAGATAGCAGCACGTTTTTTGGGAAAAGTGGAATTTTCCAATCTGCATTGGAGCCATCGACGCCAACATATCACAATACAAGCAGCAGGTCACTCAGGAAGACAAAAACATTTTCACTTCTTTTGTTAGCACTTGTTGATGCAGATTACTGCTTCAGAGTGGTTCAAGTTGGGGATTTTGGCTGAACCAGTGATGGTGGCATGTGTGAAAACTCAGCATTGGGGAGGAGGATAGAGGCCAAAACACTGCATGGACCAGAGAATGGACCTCTTCCTGAGTCAGGCCAACATGGTGATATGCCATTCACAACGGTGGGGGATGCTGCATTTCCTTTAAAATAGTACCTGATGAGACCCAGAACCAGGAAGATTTTCAATTACTGGTAGTCAAGGGCAAGGATGGCTAAAAAGTGCACTTCAAATTCTTGCAGCATAGTGGAGGGTATTCTACACCAGGATTAGGATGTTGCCCTGTCATGTAGATATAGTAGTGATGGCAGCATTTGTCGTTCATAATTACCTCCTCAGCCCAGCAGGCAGTCAGAGGTGAGACATTGAAGAAGGAGAGCACATAGGGAGACAGCTACAAAATGTGAGGAACATGGGGGGTAACCAAGAATCCAGGGAGGCATTTGATGTGTGAGAGTTCTGTGAATTCTTCAACTCTCCTGAAGGAAATGTCTCATGGCAAGACAGAATAATGGCCATATGGACACCAGTGTATTGCCAATATCAAATATGGGCCAAATGTTGTATGAATGTATGTCTGTATGTCACTTTGCAAAGTGTAAATAGCTTAATAATAGTCTTAATTAAAAGTCTTAATAATGATATTATATAATAATTATTAATGATAAGAAGCACTCATAGTTTTATAAATAGTTTGTAGCAGTTTAATATAAGCCTGTGCTTACATTTATAAAGTCTGAAACACTAACAAACAATGTGTCTGCTGAAATATGTTTTTAAATATTAAAGCCTTCTCAATTGTTTCCAAAGAAACTCTTTTCATTTTCAACCCCAAACACTGTTCTTCCTCATTAGGAGAAAATAAACAAGCATATGAAATGTCACTAAGCAAACCGTTACAGGAGCTACCTATTACTGAGTTAATATCAAGTCAGAGTGGGTCTGAATAAATTAGAGTATATGGGGGCCAAACAGTTTTTGCCAAGGCTACTAGATTGATGATAGATAGATGGTCATATATATATATATATATATGTATATATATATGTATATATAGTATTATATTTATAAATATAATGTAAATATAAGTTACGTCTGCAGCAACATCTACAGCCTGCATAGTTTTCTTACATTTAGAATTCCTCCACACATCCCACAGAGAAGACAGTTTCGATTGTAAGGCATTATACCATAAATATAAGATGAATTTGGCAAATTAATTATGACCGAACCCACACATCTTTCATCTCCATGGTAACCAGAGTCATCAAGGAGTCATGTCAATAAACTTTGATCACCCATCTTTTCATTCTTTTCTTAATTTTATTATTTCATTTCAGCCAGTCTGCTATTTCAGTCTCTGTTGGCAACTGTTCTCAAAGAAAGCAAGGGACATGAAACATCACAAAACAGGAAAAATAATAGAAAATCTCACAACTAATCTGTCAAAAGCTAGAGTCATTTATCATGTTTAGTTTAATTATTTAAAAATAAAGACCATTTATAGTGTATTATAGCCACATATAGCTCAAGTAAAAAATATAATTATAAGATGGATCTATTTTTAGGCTTGTATGCCTGAACTCTGTGGCGCATACACACGACTTACGCACTGCTTTCGTGCCTGGTGTAGCCACTTCCATTGATCATAATGGAAGCATATGGTTGCAGCATCCACTCTGCAAGCGGTCTGCTTACATTACGTGCCCAGTGTAGCCAAGGGGTTACATTGTATGTACACTATGAAGAGATCTCTTGATGGCCAGTATGAACAGGGGGAAAGGTTACAGCAAGAAAAACATTTCAGTGTTCATATGGGCACCTGACTGTTGTTTTAGGACAGATTTCAGAAATTGTGAACCTATCCTTTAATGATGTTACAATTACTCTGCTTAATGGCAGCTTCATATTGTACTGTATATGCAGTAAATACAATTCTACTGTCAAATCATATATCCATGACATTACATATGCATAGTTTCCATCACACTTGTGGTGCTCGTTTTCTGTTTAGCAATTTCACTCTCACTGTTCAGTTTTGATTTAATAGAATCTGAGCATTCTCTCTTCCCCTTCCAGATTCTACTGTGAGAAAATGTTTGTGTATTTCTTTTCTTTTTCCATGGTCATGTTAACACCTCAGGATCACAGAGCATTCAAATAATATCCTTACTGACATTTTACACCCATGCACACACAAACAGACACTTTTTGCTTCATAGGAGTCAAAACAACAATCTCACCTTTGGTAACAAAGCTGAAAGTGGATGGCAAGAAGAACAGAAAGAAGAGCTCATCACATGTTTGCCTTGCCTATACTGAGGTGCTCAACCTTTACACAGCACATATCTCTTGGCTATCCTATCGATGTCATCAACCTCCAAGTGTCTATTTACATCTTAACAGATCAGGACAAGAGAAATCAATAAAGAACAATTGCTTTTACCAGAATTACCCGAGTCAGGTTATTATACAGAGACAAAGGGTCTGAGTGTTTTGCTCAACACATTCATCTTCCATCTTTGGTAAGATCACCATGGTGTTTATGCAGACTGTGTTGAGTACATTAGAAAATCCTTTTAATAACCTTTCATCACGCATGATGTGATTTCTAAATGTCACAGTGTTCCCGCAGCCATCTCTTCCCAAAATGCAAAACCTGACACATTTATTACTGCTAACACATTGGAGGTCACATTCAAATCAGCTGCAAGATTAAAATCAAAAGATTGAATACCCCCCAAAAGAGTAAAGAAAAGAAAAAACAGCTTTAGAAAATACATTCACTCAGGACGGCTGAGAATCTTTTCCCTCTGCAGAACACTGAGCCCTGCGCTCAACAGTCCACAGTCAATGGACTCTGTAGCAGAGACAGGATGGTGTCATCAGAACTAATTTGCTGGAAACTGCCAATGTACTCTGTGCAGATTTCATCCAGACACATGTTCAGACCACATTTAAACACAAGGGTAAATGTGCCAGAGGCTTTTAACGTAACATGGAGGCCTTTTACAAAATATTCTATAGATAGATTTTCGAGTAACATCGTTGTGAGGTGTGCATGCACGTGGCGGGTAAAAAATAAAGGAGAATGACTGAGAGCTTAAGAGGAAATCAACATGAGAACTTGTTTCTGTGTGTGAAACTGCAAAGATTGCAAAAGTAGCACTACTATTACTATTAAAATTGTCATTTTAATAGAAGATGGAAACCTCCCTGTTAGCTCAAAGTACATAGTTAGCTTTTACAGAGAGATCTGGGCCTCGTTTCCCAAAAGCATCTTAAGGCGAAGATGATCGTAAAATCCATCTTACGAACCTCCTTAAGCTTAAGAGGTGTTTCCCAAAAGCATTGTAACTGAAGACACCATTAGAAATGATTATAGATTGAAAAGTGACTCCTGGCCACTCGTAGGAGGCTGAGAGTATCTTAAGAAGCTCTGCAACTTGCAGGAGGAACCAAAAACTACATGTTTTATTTAAGTTTTCAATGTTTTTGTATGTTTATCAGTGCATACTTTTTCATGAACATTGATGTTCTTTGTTAAGTGACGTTGGATGTAAAATGAGTGATGTTGATGTTTTAATGATTGAAACTAGAACAATCCATGCGAAAATGAATTCAACAACTGATCCGCCAGTTTGTGTGGTCATTGTCTTCTCCATCTTCTATTTCTATCATATCTTCATCTCTTCTGGCTGAAATGTCACTTCCCTGGTGGTATATTTTCTGTTTCCATATCTTCTCTTTTCTTTCTTTCTATTTGTGGTGTGTATGTTGTTTGTCTCACACTTACATACAGCAAGTCTAATACAAATGATGACAGAATGATGCATATTCATGAAACTTATAGGTACCTCCACTGCCTTGTTTTACTTTTAATATGATCTTCAGAGTAACATCTGTCCCCAGCAGCAGCTAAATCAATCAGTTTTCAAAACGGCTTCCACCCGGGAACATGAATTATAAAGACTGTAGACTGTTTGCTGCACATGAGGCTTCGTTTTCATACTGAAAACTGAATTTCATGTATAAACATGTATTTGTGTAGTTTACAACACTTACACTTTGTGATTTGTGTAGGCTATTTTCATTATATAGCACAGCCTAGAGACAGTTAAATAAGTTACTTTAAAATGTATTCATCATCAATTTAAGCACTACGGACACCTACATTAAGAAGCTCTTAACAGCATGTGCATGTGCTGGCTCAGAGTGCTGCTTTGGGAATCTTATGTAAAAATTTAAGAGCGTTTGCTGAAACACTCTTAGGAAGGTCGATCGTTATTAAAGGAGGTCCTGGTTAGAACTCTGGATTTTAATAAAGTGGCGGATAGTTTTGCACAGATACTCATAAGCAAGAAATGCCAGTTTTCAGGTAAGACATGCGTTACTGTGTGTTAATGGCTCACAGCATTAGCAACAAAAAACACCAATAGATGTGCAGGGAATGTTTACCTGTAAATACAGCAGGAATCTGAGTTTGGTGATACATGCTAAAATGCCATTTCAGCTTGTGTGAGGGGGCTGCTGTGCTCTTTGTGAAGCACTCGGTGCATCTTATTTCTTTTGTTGTAAAGCACTTTGAGCTGCATTTCATGTATGAAAGGTGCTATACAAATAAAATGTATTATTATTAACCTATGCACACTGATGGTCTGGGACCCACTCATAGTTAGTTTCTGATTACCTCTAATTTTGTGAATTATGTTGGAGTTATTACTGCTGGTAGCTGCCATTTCTCACTGGAAAATCATGTGTCATGTTAGCCAGCTAGCATGCAGAAAAAAAAGGGTTTGGAAATGCGAGGCTAAGTGCTGCATTCAAATTTATCTCTAAAGTAACTTAAAAATGTTGACACACACTGAGACATGAAATTATGGATACTAAACTAGTGGAATAGTAAAATATCTATAGTTAGTAAATCTCCTGATACATCAACTTTGTTTTCTGCTTTACTCTTACCTTGCTGCATGTTTATGGGCAAACTGTAAAATGGCTGCTTGAAACCTGACAGCCTGTTAACTGGCAGATGGTTGATTGGCTGCCTTTAATTGGCCGCTGCTAACTGACTGTTGTGGCCCATCTGTGGACTAACATTACTCGCAATTCTAGCTTTGACAGCACTTCACTTAAGCATCCCTGGCTTTGCCTGCCTCTCCCTCGCTCTCCATGCCCATTCGAATTTGAACCATTTGTAACAACACAACACTCGACTCCTCTGAAAAAGGGGACACACATTAGCATAAATCTGGCATGCACTTTATCAGTTTTTATCTTTCTGTACTCTCTCTCCCAGCATCCTCACACACACCTCCATGCCCTCAGGTTACAGATCATCAAGACGTGTTGGTTTTCTACCCGCGTACCACCAACTCTCTTCTGTCTCTACCTTTCTGTCATTTGATAAAGTCATTGCCATAAGCCTCATCATCTTATATTCCTACATGTGTGAAGCCAAACTATTTTGATTGTCAGGTATGAAGGCAGACACTTGATAGCTGTCATTTATTCCCAGTAGAATGACGAAAGAAAAACATCTGCTCTTGTGATTTACTCTATTGTGACTTCATTTGTTAGTCCACACATTTTTAAAGGGATTTTCTTGGTATATTTTGAGCTTTATCCATCAGCAGTTCTGCACATGTAAGCTTGGTTCTTTTGCTGATTTATTTTTTTTCACTGTTTTGTGATCATTCCATCAGTCTTTGACAAATTTCCAAACTTCCAACATAAAGGTTTTTAAACTTACTCAACAATCTGTGTGGAACTTTCACAGTGGCTGCTGAAGGCTGCGGAGGCTGAAATCTGCAGGGTGCTGTACCTTTGGCTCTGTTTTTTGCTGTTGACCTTTACTGATGAGTTTTATTCTTTCACAGTAAGAGCATGGTTGGCTATCCCATTTGTGCTTAATTAAACAGTCAAAGCAAGTTTTAATTGATTTTAAAGCAGATACTCAACAGAGTCCATCAGTGAGTGAGGAATACTTTGTTCCCATCCAGGTCGAAGTTATGTTGTAGGCATACATAATGTTCTCTTGCAGCATATACAGTGACAAACTCAGATAATTATCACCAGCCACAGCTCTATGAAACATTTTAGTGTCTTTCAGCTCATTTTGGTTTAATGGCTCACAGCTTTACTCTTGGTTCCATTTCACTGCTCTTACAAAGCTTTTCTTTATCCAGCAGCAGGAAGCTGTTTTCCTCAGGAAACCTCCAATAAACCCACTGTATGCTAACTGTCCAGCAACAAACGACAGACAGACAAAGTTGGCCACTAACTGAACAGAGTAAGTAAGTTAAATGTATTAATATAGCGCTTTTCACAGACAGTCGTCACAAAGTGCTTTACATGAGCATGATACCAAAAAGAAGTGCAGAGAAATACACCTGGCAGGATGTGTTAATATGCAACTCTTACTGCTACTATGGTTACCATGGCAACTTTATAAGGTGATGATGTGAAGGGAAAAAAATCACATTAAATTAAAAAGTTAAAACAAATCCATTAGTCCCACTTTAATCATGTTTGCAACAACACAATTTTTAAAATGTTGCTTTTGTCAAATCAACACTGCTTCATGCAAAAATGGATATTTATAATCTGTAAAACACAAGGTAACATTTTGCAGCAGCAGTAAGAGTAGTGTTTATGTCAAAACAAAATCAGATTTCAGTCCCCCTAATTTAGAAGGACCTGTCTCTGCTTTCACTGACTGTCTCTGGAGAAGGACGGATAGTTGTATTTTCAGGCTTGTTAGTGCAGTCATTTTGTGCCACTTGAGTTCAAATTGCGCCATACTTACCTTTTCAAAGAATCCAAACTGAAGGACTAAACACATGATTCAAAGCACTCAGATGATGCTCGGTATGAACTGCCCTCATCAAATGGAAAGTTGCATTTGGCCTCAGCAGAAAGGCTTCACAGCACATGGTACACGTTAAAAACATGGACCCATCTGAGCCTTTTGAAAGGAGCCTTGTGGAGCATATGGTGAGCTGAGGCTGAATATCATAATATTGTTTTGGGTTTTACTCACAGGCTCGGTTGCCCTTAGTGGCGCCTTCTGCCTTGAATTGAATCCAAGTGTTGGACGACTAATTACATATTGATGTTCCTCTGTGTCTGTGTTGATTCCACCTCAGGGCCACAAAGGAAGTCATTTATATCAGTTGTCAGCTAGTGTTTAGATATATTTATATAGTTGATATTGTTAATATTTCCTTTCATATTTATTAGTCAGTAACAGATCAAAACCACATCATTACTAAATGTAATATAGAAAACACTGAAATTCAGAACATCAAATCAAACCGAATCATTAAAGATGAAACATCAGGTATCTCTCTAATGACAGGCAGAAAACAGGTATATCACCCTCCAGATTATTAATGTAATAGCAATATTGTTTCCTGAGTACCTTTGTTTTTGAAGTACAAAAATGTGTATCAAAGTAAGTCTCCTTGTCCCCGCTAACATTTACAGTCCTTTCATCTAATTTCCAGTTCCTTCTTTTATCTTCACTTTTCTTCTGTCATATTTGGTAAAAAGTAATTTATGTTTTTCTGAAGGAGAACAAAGTGTAAAAGTGCCACAAAAAAATGGAAGCGGTGGATATACCCACTGAGTGCTACTGACTGATGACAAAAATGTTCGTCTGTCATTGCCTTCCAAAACAAATCATCCGGTGGATTTGAAAGACACTGGTGAACGAATAGCTTTGATGCATAGATGTGACTTGAATTGGTCATCTTGCTCGTGAGCATTTTGTGACCTGCAGCTCTTATATGATTATGTTTAGACAACTAGAATGGATTGAGTATGGTTGTAGAAAGATTACCTTGATGGTAAACCAATACTGACTGTCCATAAGAGATGGGACACACACTACTGTCTCAACCAATGCTGTTGTTTTTCCAGTGAGGACAGTCTTTGGCAAAGTTCACCACTGCCAATGATCTCTTCCACTCAGTATGGAAATGACAAATGGATTCTTGTGACGGAAATGCTGTTCTGCCACACTATTATATCAGTCACAAAGATGTGTTTTAAAGTCTGGAAATCTTCCAAACATTAATTTCAGATTTTTTTATTTTTCATCTCTTTCTTCCTCTTCCTTGTTTTTTACAAAAATGAAATAATTACCAACCTTGAAAAGAAAACAAGCCTGTTTTCAAAAAGTGAACTGATAGATAGAACTGTTGGTACAGTTACGTGTGCTTCAGTGAGTTGATATTTAATGCAGGAGAACATACTGTACATGTACATGTAATTGTCCTGACTTGTGTGGGTTGTACATGTGTTCATATTTGTGCATGCACATCTGTGCACGTGGGTGCGCTTGTCTGTGTGTATAAATATCTTTCATCACCCCAGGTGTGTTTGAAGCAGATTTTCAGGAGAGTTAGAGATATATCATCTGAATCCTTGCTGACATCAAAACCCCTGAAGCACTAATCAGCAGTAGTCTCAAACAAATGCGAACAGGCAGGGAGACGGCCACTACGTGGGCTTCAATCACCACTGCTGATGTCTTACTTTACGTGTGTGTTTAACAGGTATCTGGGCTGTCGAGGGAAGAGATAAAGAGATGGAGGAATGCAGAGAGGAGAGAAAGGCAGAGACAAAAACACAGATAGTATGCTACAGTCAGGATAAATCTGCCACTTTTCCTCCAGTCCAAAAGAGTGGCAATGCAATAAGCATCAGATCTTTCAGGAACAGCTGATGTAACATCTTTTTCATTCATGAATGTGTATTTCTACTTAGTTAAGTGACCTTGTACATTACATTGTAAGATATTATACTGTATACGCGCAATACTTACCGCCAGTGCCATCTATAAAACTGAGGGAAAGGTCAAATCCACTCTGTTCAAATGAAATTAAAGCAGCATGTGACCCATGCTCCAAAACATATATGATTCACTTTGAATTAAATAAATCTCTTAAATGCAGACATTGTACAAATGTAACATTTGTTACAATAGCAAGAAAATGAAGTTTCTAACCTTGAACACCATCTCCCAGACCTGTGCTTCTGGTTTAATCGTGTCAACAGGTTATGTGGAAGGCTGCATTGAAGAAAACAAGAATGAAAAGAACGACAGAAACAGGTAATGATACTGCAAGTGAGGGATTTGAGTGTTTGTAAAGTCACTTTTCATGTCCATACACATGGCATATTTCACATGTGGGAGTATACTGGAGTGCACTGAGCAACTGATGCAAAGAAAATATACACAGTACATCATATAATATATACATATAAGATGCACTGTGATTCAAAGCCAAATCGATACTATTCGATTCAGCCTTCAGCTTTCATTTTTACTCTCTTTAAAAATAAATGATAGAGATAAAAATGAATGTGATGTGCTGCTTTGATTAATTGCTTAATTAATTAATAATGTTTAACGAACATATGATGTGATTGACAGATCAGACAAATCCTGACAAGTCTCATCTCATCATCAGTCACTAGATGACAGTTGAAATAATCACCTTACTCATTAAATATGTTTCCTTTGCTATGTGATGTAGTGCCACTGCTCTCTTTTCCCAAAGCTTTATTAGCCTATTATATTTAATGAAAGTGTAATAATTTCTTCTGACATTAGTAGAGGTGCTCTTTATTTGGGCCGTGGCAGGGCACTTCCACTATTAAACACTGCAGCAAACCCTGATACGTACTAGTTACAACACAGGTACTACAACTAGCAGTTTGAATAGTACAAACGTCCAGGGTACTCAACATATGATAAATATAATTACAATTATTTTCAATATCTACTTAGAAAAATAATATAAAGGTCTGGACCTTGCTGTCCTTCACTTTATTTTACTTCTGTCTTAATAGCAGCTGGGGATAAGTGCTCATACATTTCAGTCCTTTATCTGTGTATGGCACTATGGGATTCTCAGCATGTATATCCTCCCACAGGTGTATTCAGTTCATCAGTTCAATCACAGAAAGAAGAAAGAAAGAAAAGTAGAGCCCTTGGAGCCAATTGGACTCATACAGGTAGTATAATCTATACACAATATATATGTAGTCTCCACCAGCTCAGCTAAAGTTATCTTAAATATAAAATCGCCTTGAGTTAATTAATTAGAAAAACAACTGGAGACATTGTGTAAGGTAGAAATCCTCATTTAAGCCAGTGGGAGACACGAATCTCCCCCCAAAACACCACCTTTTTCAATCCTAATGTCTTTAAGTTGTTCAAAAATCTATTTCAAATGTAATATAGGTTAAGTCTTATCCATGAAGTCTTTTTCCCACATATATAATTAGGCATGGACATAAAGGAGCCTAAATCATGCTGGAAGAATAGATACAGTTCTTTGTCCCAGTGTGAATACAAAATAGTCTCTGTCAAATATCTGTAGTATCTACCTACAAAATCCACCTCACTTCCATGAGTCAAGCAGCTGATCACATCACAGAAAAGTTAAAAATATAGACTTTTAGCATTCATCCTATAAACCATAGAAAAATGCCTCAGTTAAATACCATCAAAAACACGAGTTGCTATAGAAGGATAAACTTTTTAAAGCACTTCTTAAAGTATAGGAAGAGCAGAGTGGAAGCTTTGAAGGAAATAAGGACTAAATGGAAACAAAGGAGCTATGCACAACAAATCCACACACAAGAGTCCTCCTGTTGAACAGAAATATAAATCAGTGAGTTTTAAAGCTGACTCCACTATGATGAGAGCAGAATGGCAAGAAACGGTGAAAGGGGGGAGAAAATAAAAACAGTGAAAATCCTCCTGCCAGACCTGAATTTCAATCAGCAGGTCTCTATCAAAACCCACTTTTCCATGAATAAGTGAGGAGATTTATACCTGAATTTCACACCCGAGGACACATGCAGATACCCCACTACTGCTGCTTGGGGAGCATATTAGAATGGCTGTGTTCTTCAGCTTTTTTAACTATATTTCTTTCTATTTATATTTCTCAGTGTCAGGGTAATCAGATGGTTTTAGAAAGGCTTTTTGGAAAAACTTTCTGTGATCTTGGTGATGCTATTTGGAAAGATATTTAAGACCCATTTAACCACCAAAATAAACAAATATGTGGTTGTCTTAGTTTATAATCTGCCTCAATAAACATCATTAAAAGAAGAAAGTATTGATGTGTCTAATTTCTTTTAATTAAGTGTCTAATAAAAGTATGTTTCTTGATTATTTTACAAGAACATAATTGTACATTTATGGATTTTTGTTTCCATCAGATATAAATGATTTGAGTCTTTACACAGCATTTCCCTACTCAGCCAAGATTGTCTATGAGGGGGTCAAATGGACTCAGTATTTTGGAGGTCGCTGCTTTCCAAGAGGCACAAAAAATATTACTGAGTAACTGAAAACTGTATACTCAGTGTGTGCTACAAAATAATTATATGACAATTGATATTAGACATACAGTACATAACCAATCTACCATCTGGATTACACCAAAAAAAGTTTTAGGAAATTATAAAATCATATGGATCAAAAATAGGGTGATGGAGAACACACCCGTTTGATTCACCAAAACTGTGCCACTAACAAATATTGTAATTTGTGTTTTGCTTGAAGTCAACTCAAAAGAACTTCAAAAATCATCTGTATCAAGGAAACCAGACCATTTTATTGTAGTTCAAATTTAATGAAAATAGCTACATTACTGTGCAAATTTAACTTTTCATTATTGGAGCAGCAAAATTTTTGAACAGCAAAAGACGTCATCCTTGCTAACTTTTTAAAATATCAAAACAGTGGGGGAGACTAGGGGCAATTGTAACTTTTTTACATTTTCATTCATAACTCACAGACTACTTGAATTACACTAGTCATCTTTTGATACATGTGCATTAATTAATCATACAATTGATATCTTGTTAGTGATATATATATTTTCACTAACAAGAACAAGACTACAATATTAAATTTAATGCAAGAAGTCAGAGTGTTACAATTGCCTGGCAATTGTAATAGTGGTTGGGGGCAATTGTAACACTGAAAAGACAAGTCTTATTAACTCACAGTATCTCAAATAATAGCACACCTCAGAATAATCACATTACTGCTGTAGTATGTATGTAGTATGTTTATTGATGAGCTGCTATACTAGAACAAACACATTTATTTTAATATAACCTTTTTAAATGTGATTTTACATTAAAATTTAGTGAAATGTGTTCATTTTCTGATAGAAAAGTATGTCAACAAAGACAAACAAGGTGCTTACATAGGACCATGTGGCTTGGGGGCAATTGTAACATTGTGTTACAACCTGGTCTTGTAACCATGATAAAATCTTGTATGCTAGCTAGCAACACCTATATTAGCATAGATTGTTCATTTTCATTTTGAACCAATAACCTAGAGATAAAGTTGATATTAGTTTAAATTTGCAGTCATCTAAACTTTAGAGAGCAGGAGAAAAATACTTCACATCCATAAAATTAACTTTCATACCTCAAAATCAGTTTTTTGTTGAAAACTGCCAAGGAGAGAGAATCCTACTGAGCATGTACAGAGTAAGCATCATCTCTCTAGCTTGTCTCTGATTGGATGAATCGAGTGTGTTACTATTGCCCCCGGTCTCCCCTACAGAATGTTTTTTCTCTCCTTCTCGCATCTTCAGTAGAGCATAGAGACACTGGTTTGTATGTTTATCAGGTACAAATAGTTTCATTTGCTAACTCATGAAATACACGATGACACTGCTTGTAAAATATTGATATGAGAGGCCTGTTAACAGTATTGATCCTGCCCTTGATTTTATGGTGACACTGAGCCTGGGGAGGTTGCAGTGACGGGACATTTTATGTGTTAAGGGTGTCAATGTCGTAATGGTGTATTCTGGCTCAAACCCTGCTAACTGTATCCCCTACACTGATTTCATCCATATTTTATCTTTCTGTATATGTACATGTTTCTGTAGGGTGTTTGTACATATCAGGTTGTTTAAGATATTTTCAGCATTTTGATTCCAATACTAATATTTTACATACTGTAAATCTGTTTTCATTATTATTACCAGACTTATAAAAAACATACTGTAGCTTTGGTTTAGGTGAACACATGAGTCTACCCCTTATACTCTTAGTGTCCATTTAACCTAAATACCCATCTCTTCATTTCCCCCTACTCCAACAAATGGCAGGCATGTGAAGGAAAGACATGCCTATAACTTTAACTGTTACAATATTAGGAAAATGTCAAACAAAACATCCTGTCTACATAAAGATGTGCCAGACTAGTCAGTGCCGAGAAGCAGGCAAAGCTAATTACAACATGATTTATCTTGTTTCTTTCTTTCTACTGCAGAGCTGTAACTGCTGCTCATAATTCAATTGTACAGACAAATGATCTGATAGTCTTCTCTTGACAGGTTTCCATCCACCGTTTTTTTATTTATTTTAATATGCTTTTTCAATTTGCACATAAAAATCATGGGTTGCAATGGTGGAAATTCAAAACGAGTCGCAATATCGTGAAATAGTTTTTACGGATGAGGTGGAAAAATTGCTGTATCGATAAAAGCAAAATGCGACTAAGTGCGATGGAAACAGATTTAGTTTAATGATGACATACAGGAAATATGTGACTTAAAGGTCCCTAAGCTCTTCTTCGTCTCTGGCCAGCATTCAATACGTGTATGTACAGTATGTATAACTCACATAGTGCTGTTATCAACATGTTTCCAAAAGCAAGAAGCTGTGATGTTAGCTGTTCTCTCCATTTCTAATGTCCATTATGCTCTCCATCACCAGGATTTGTATCACGTTTTCCTTTGCTTCAGCTTTGACAGTCGCTCTATTAATTATGTCATCGTGTTGCGCCATCTTCAGCACCACCAAATGTTGAGTCCGATGCACTCACGCACTATTAGTATTTGCAAAACAGTAGTGCTTGGAGACGCACATTAAATCACATTTTCTTATCGATTTTCTGAAATTGCAGTCAAAATTTGTGCTAGATTTGGATGGAAATCTTATGAGATACTCGGAAAAAATACTGTGACATCTGTTCAGTAGAGACTGAATCCAGTATCTGAACTCAATGTAGGAAAACAGACCTGATCTTTATATTCTACACTGTATTTATTACCTCGGATGACGTGTATGCACTAAATCTGTAGGGAAATCCTTAAAAATGATTAGATCTTAGCATTTACTGTAGATCCCCTATCAACTTAAATATAATGAATAAATAAATGTTACAAAACTTGATTTTGTTGCTTTTCAAGGTCTTGAATTTACACACTTTGCACCTGTAGACACCCTGGTGGAAAAGTGTTAGGGTATTACAGGGAATTGTCTGGGTTTAAATGAATCAGAAATGGCGGAAATCTCCTAAACCGGAACTGTTACGCTCCATGAATACTCCATAAAACCTGACCTGCTGATTGAGCTCCACATGGCAAAGCAGGAGGTGATGATTCAAAGGTCCCAAGCTGAGCACAAAAGACATTAACGGGACACTTTATATGCTTTATATGCACAGAGTCAATTTATCAGGACGCTCAGAAATCCGAGCAGCTCACCCAACCGCTTGTATTTTCTAATCTTACTGGAGGTTCTCAGTGGGGTTGTTTGGGAGGGCTTACTGTAATTCATGGACATTCATACCGCTTAAATACAGTATAAGAAGGGCAATGGGTGTCTGTGAGCCATAACGTGTATGTCAGCTCCTGTATTATTAACTGGTTGGATTCAATTCCTCGTATCTTAGTCTTGGTTGGATGGGCTCCAATCCCAATCCAATTGACTATGGTATAATTGGGTAACGCGTTAATATCAGGAAAGAGCAGGGCCTATTTGAGTATAACATTTAATTTCTACAATGAAAATGCATTCGTTTTGTTAATTACACTAATAGAGAACTGGAATATATACTTACAAAGTACAGGGGCTGCTGAGCTCCTGGAGCTTACTGCCACAATATAGACTATGCTTTACATACAGTAGAACGGTAGGACAGGGGTTCAAATTTATCCAGCCACTATGCAGTATATTGTTTTTCTACTACCTTTGATTGTGGGGGATGTGTTTATCAATTCAATAATCCTATATCAGATAATCCTTCCATAATCCTGCTGTACATTACAGTAATGTTAATGTAACATGCTGCTGATGCATTCCCACTGTATGTCGTTTGTCCACAATTACTGTAATTGACACCATACAAGTTAAATTTCTGGTTCATACTCTGTCAGATTTTCAAAAGGAAAGCTTTAACATTTTCAGAGTAAGTGAAGGAATCAGGAGAGAGGAGACAGAAGTGAGGAAGTATTGCAGGATGTAATGCTGAAAAACAAGGAGAAAGTAAAGAAGAAGCTGATTGAAGATGCTTACAGCTGTATCTAGATGAATTACTGTTCTGTAAATATTTTTAAAGGCACAATTTGTTATCCAAATGTAAACTAAAGGACATCCCAACAAAAGTCAAAGTACAAGATTAAAACTTGCTATAAAAGGACTTACAGAGCTTTTAATGCAGGTACTAACACTACACAACACCTCTATTAACATGTTTTCTTAAGCTGTGTAAAGGTTGTTGACCTCAGTGACTGTACCTTAACACAATAGGTGAGATGCAAGAACTAAATCTGTGTAAATATTTAAATACTTGGGAGACTATTTGCCAGCATCCCAGCTCTGTGGATGTTTCTTATCGTTTTAAACATTAAAGACGCGCTGACTGAAGTAGAAGCAGAAAAGTACTGTATATATCAGAAAAAAATCCAGTGGCAAATAACGACAATTCATTTTGTTCTCATTTTGATTGGGAAAATGTATATTAAAGAATCCTACAAAGTTGAATCTTTATTCAGTGACATCGCCATTTTAGAACGATTAAAAAAATCCAACGAGGTATTTCAGCCAAAACATGTTCTGAAATACAGCAAATGGCATCCAAGGATTTATAAATATTTTTCCACTGTGTTGCTTGGAGTTGTTAAATATAGATTTCATAATGTTTTCTTACTTTTGCAGAAAAAAAGATCTAAATTAAATTTAAATTATGAAATGGCAGCCATGTGCTGCTTGTGCCTAACTCATGCAGTTTCTTTTAAAATAAGACTATAGCGAGTGGTTTTGTCTGTCTCTTGCACTACTTTTGAACTCTGCCTCTCCATTATTTTTAGCCGTATTTTAGAGTCTTTAGAGATTCTCCCCTTTCCATCCCAGTTGTTGTATGTCTTGTAGTTTTTTTATACTTCTTTGTCATTATGAGATTTGAAGAGCTACATGTTGTGCTCTGGAGACGAGAGATTGTCACCATATCAAAAGCATAGTCTTTGTTTAGAAACAATATGTATATGCTAAATATCCTTTTCACCACTCAGGGGTTTTTGTTTTTGAAAGTACATTGTTTCATATGCCACTCAGTCAACATTATAAACTGAGTCCGTCAGACAAAAATACTTGAGGCCTTGGGCTAATCCCACCATCTATTTACCTTTATAGTAACAAAACCTCAGTCTTCACAGTTTATGATCTATACTGTGGCCATTATGGTTCTCAGCTCTCAGTGTGCCTCGTCCAGCCTGCACAGAATGCTGCCTTTGGCTCTGTGATGTTTAATAGGTGCCAACAGAACACACACACACACACACACACACAATAGGGAGCAAATCATAGTCCCCCTCTGATTTCATTGGCTGAGGGACAATGATATAGTATGATGTGGTTTGTTGTAAGATTTCATGTTATATTCTGTTTGAATATGGGTTGTTATAATTCAACAGGTTATGCTGTAAATTATGTTGGTGTATGTTGTTTTAAAATCTTGTTCCATGTTCCCCTTTTTAACTTTGAGCACCTGCCCCTCTAAAGGTCTCTGCATGGCCCTGATCAATCCATCCATTCATAGATTGTAAAATCATAAGCACAGCCATTCATGGACATTATCTATTGATACATTATCTATCCATCGATCCATCCATGCAATCATCTATAATCCATCCATCCACCAATCCATATATTTTAAAATCATCCATCCATCCATCTATATATTGTAAAATCATCCATTCAGTCAGTTAGACAGCCATTCATGGACATCATCCATTCATCCAACCATCTATATATCATCTACCCAATCATCCATCTGGGCATCTGTCCATCCATCATCCACCTATCTACCCAACCAACCATTCAATACATACATGATCTTAGCGAAAATGAAAAATATGGCCCCCGTGTGATTTGTGGCATCAGATAAGAGGGGTGGAGTCACGTGATGAACTGTTTTCAGTGGCTGTTACATGAAATATCACTAACTGAGCTACTCTATCTCCAAGGTGAGGTAACTTTAGATTTGTTTGGCCAAGCAATAGTAGCATTCTACTGAAAATGGTGCATCCTGAAGCGAAGTTTGCCACTATTGATTTTCTACGGGACAGAGAGGATTCGCTTGTCTCTTTGTATTAGCAGACGTTTGTAATGCAAATCAAAACACCTGTATTTACGGATTTCTACATAAAATCCAACAACATCCATGCCGAAGGTGTCTTAATGCAAGTTGACTCTCCAGTTTTATTACATTTGTTCTATGGATCAACACATATCAGCTACTTTCCTTGACTGCTACTTCTGTCCTTATGGCGTGTTCAATGTTTCACTGCAGCTGTCCTCGAGTTCAGCCGAGAGAAGTGGTTGAGGAAGAAAAAGCGAAGAAAAAAGAAGCTGAGCAGCGACAAAAACCGCTTGAAATCTTGGTACAAACCAAAACCAAAGAAAATGAACTCTGCAGTTATCTGATTTATTTACTTTGTTGATTCATCTGTCAATGATTTTTTGAACTGTATGGTCTATAAAGTGTCAGATAATAGTAAAAAAATGCTCTCCATAATTTCCCGGAGCCCAAGGTGACTATCTTCAAATAACTTATGCCAGTCTAAAAAAACACTAAGATATTTAGATTCCAATGATATAAAGCACAGACCCAATTACACTGGGACCAGAAAATGTTTAACATTTTTGCTAAATAAATAACAGATAATGGACAGATAATTATCAAATAATCTCAAGTAACTGATTATTACATTTTTGTCACTGACTAATGTGATTATGGCTATAATGACTTACTGAAGACTTACTGCAGTAATTACGTTTAATACATAATATCCACTGACTCTCTGCAATGTGACTGCTGCTGTACAGTCATGCTAATATGTTGTCCTTGATTTGAATAGCAATGCATTTAGAGATAGAAAGAAAGCCAGAGAAGGGAAGAGGGAGAAGATAGAGGGTCAAATAGAGAGAGGAGGAAGATGATGAATTTGTATGTATAGATGAAAACAACATCAATGAAGGCATCCATTCTTCAGACTATGTGAAGATTAGATAATCTCTCGGCGTTTGTCCACCCCTCCCTCTTTGCATCTCTGTCCTCAGCACATCAATTTCATTCCATTCAATCTGCTTTATGGCCACGGCAGTTGAAAACAAACTCTGCCAAAAGCATCAAAACAAAACTAATCAACGGTTTTGGGCCATAAATTGCATCCCATCTCCTGTGTAGACTTCTTAATCCCTCCAACCATCCAACACACACACACACCCATAAGACAATCCATCTCTTACTGAGATATAGATTGTTCTGTAGTGGCACAGAAGGCTTTTTAATGCAGGAGGGGTAGGGCATGGTAGGAGATTAAAGGGCCATTTTACTGAAAAACAGTCATATTAAACTAGGTTCATCTTCATTGGGGAGGTGAGAAATGGATTCCATCTATCTTTCATGGTGAAACACAGTCCAGCTAAAAGATTACTTTTAATGTTTTATCTGCCTTCCTCTTTGTCTCTGTCACACCTGTCACACCCTCTCTCTGACTCTGTGTTTGGTCTCTTGATGTCTCTCGCTTACTTTGTTTCTCATCTTACAGCACAATCTCTCCCCAATACTGACATACAGGCGTGGCCGAAATTATTAGTTCCCTTGGATTTTTATTAAAATGATACACCATTGACCCTTAACAGTGAAATTGAAATTAACAGATATTTAATTATCAATGCATGTCTATGTTTGGTTTGCAGTGGAGCAAAACAAAAAAAGTTGTGAAAATAAAAGAATTCATACTTATTCTACAAAATTATTGGTACCCTTTAGAAGTTGTAAGAAATAATTGATTTGTAGTGGTACTTTAGGCAGACTATTGTGTTTTAATTAGTATCATGGGTGTTTTCAATCTTATAATCACTCACTCATGCAGCCAGTTTAAAAGGAGAAAATTACTCACTCTGCTGTTTTGTGCCACTGTGTGCATCACACTGAACATGGAAAACAGAAGGAAAACTAGAGAGTGGTCTGAAGACATTAGAAAAAAGGTGATAGCCAAGCATGGTCAACGTAAAGGTTACAAGACCATCTCCAAAGAGCTTGATGTTCCTGTGACCACTGTTGCCAATATTATTAAGAAGTTTAAGGCCAAAGAAACTGTAGCCAACATCTCTGGACATGGTCGCAAGAGAAAAACTAGCCCAAGATTGAACAGAAGGATTGCTCGAATGGTTGAGAAAGAACCAAGGAAAACTTAAATACAGATCCAAGCTGATCTTCAACTTCAAGGTACAATAGTTTCAAGTAGCACTATCCGTTGCTGTCTGCTGTCAATGGGCTCCATAGTAGAAGACCCAGGAAGACCCCACTTCTAAGATGGAGACAAATAAAAGCCAGACTGGATTTTGCCGAAATGCATGTTGACAAGCCACAGTCCTTCTGGGAGAGTGTGCTCTGGACAGATGAAACAAAATTAGAGATTTTTGGTAAATCACACCAACCCAGTGTTTACAGAAGAAAAAAATGAAGCCTTCAAAGAAAAGAACACCATGCCTGTTGTGAAACATGGAGGAGGCTCAGTATAAGAAGGGCAATGGGTGTTGCTTTTCTGCCTCACACACTGGGTGCCTTGAATTGAGGAAGACTATCAAGGCAAACATCAAGGCAACATCAAAAAGCACCCAAGAGTGGATGAGAGGAAAACATTGGACCGTTCTGAAGTGGCCTGCTATGAGTCCTGATCTGAATCCCATTGAACATCTGAAGAAAGAGCAGAAACCTGCAGTTGGGAGACGACAGCCATCAAACCTGAGAGAACTGGAGCGGTTTGTTCAAGAAGAGTGGGCTGAACTACCAGTGGAGAAGTGGAGAAATCTTATTCAGAGTTACAGAAAGCGCTTGACTGCAGTTATTGCCTCAAAAGGCTGTGCTACAAAATATTAAGCTTTATATTTAATTTTATCATATTAAATAATATGTTAAGTTGTAAATCAAAAGCAAAGTTTCAGTTATATATAATGTGAAATAAAGAGTGATGGATACCATATACTTCTGTCAGTTTCAACTTAATACAGAGAATTTTTTTTTTTTTTTTAAAGTGGAAGGGTACCAATATTTTCGGCCACGTTTGTATCTTTAGCATCTTGCTTTAGCATGCCACTATATTAAAATGACAATTTGTACAGCCTCAAATACACTACATATGTTAGTATTTGGACATCCAAACAATACATCTTGACAGCCAGCCATTGTACCTTTATGTGATGAATGTGTCATTCCAAAACCATGGGTGTTAATGCATTCGTGAGGTCAGGTACTTATTGACTTTGTACATGGGAACACTGTCATGTTGAAACAGGAAAGAGCCTTTCCCAAACTATTGGAGGAACATTATTGTCTAAAATATCCGTATACAAAAAAATCTGTATGAAACTGGAACATCAGGTTTCTGTTACAGAAGTTTAAAAAAAAACAAAAAAACTCTGTAATGATAGTTATTTCATGACAGTTATTTTAAGCCATTTAATTTAGAAAGTGTATGATAGAGGGCTGTCAGGAAATAAGTGGAGAGAGAGAGAGAGATGGAAGAATGATGTGTGACAAAAGGTCCCCGGCTAAGTCAAGCCAGGGTTGTTGTCGTTCGTGATCAGCACCTTAAACCCCTTGGTAAGGTAATCCTTAATTGGAATCAAGGAGCCTGGAACAAACCATGAAAAACAGACACAGGCCAAAAGGATGTAGACAACCTTGTCTGCATACTGAGAGCACATACACACATAGAGTTCATGTTTCTCTAAACGCTTTAGGATAGGAATTTGAAAACAGTAATTTGCTCGGGTTTAGTTTTATTTTGAATGCATGTATGAGCCAAAATTGAGTCTTTGCCCACTATTTGTACAGCAAAGAGATGCCGTCTCCTAGGGCCGGGCAATAAAACAATCTCAATATGGGGTCGCAATTAAAGTTATGTCAATTATTATGTTGACATTTTTTACTTGATATGGATAGATCTAACAGCCTACCCCACAGCAGAAATAAACACAAGAACAGCCAGTCAGTCTGCAGTTTTTGGCTTGCATGTAAAGTACATGACCATTTCCATTTCCTACTGCAAGGCATTGTTTGAACTACCATTGAAGAAAGTGGATGTCCTCTGGAAAAGAGGAAAAAAATAGTGGAACCATGGTGCACTAAAATGATATGATGGGTAAACAGTGAACCCAGGCTGACAAAGAGGGACAAACTCCACTGCATCTGTTGACAAGGCTATGCTAGTGCTAACATTAGCAGGGCTACAGCTGGAGAAGCCTTTACTTCTAAAGTAACCCCAGCCAAAAAAAAGACGCTCTAACTCACGTACATTACTAAATTATTTTAAAAAGTTACAAGGCAAGCTAACTTGCATTGTTTTGTTAGGCAAATGAAGCATGTTTGCAAAGTTAAATTTAACATTATTTTATTCTATGTTAATAAACTATTCTAAAGTTTAACTAATGAACCCTCTGGTTTCTTCAGGCTTCAGTCATTATCAGGTTAATCTTCAAACTGCCAGCTTTATCAAATTGTATAATCACGATAGATATCAATATAGATCGATATGGAGAAAATTATCATGATCATATTTTTTGCCTTATTGCTCAGCCCTTCCATCTCTGTAGCCTTGCATGCAGACAAACAAAAGCAGTCTCTTTCCAAACTTGTGGCCTCAATTCACTCTATCTGTCTCCATTTGGTTGTTGCTCAGGAGGAGAGTGTGTGCGTGCGTGTGTATTACTCAGTTGCTATTCGCAGCCCAGCATGGAGAGGCACATCTAATATGCTATATAAACAACACTCTCTTCCTCAGTAGCTTTCTCAGTTGCTTTCTTCTATTGTCTGTTAGTCTTTCTTCCTCTCTTCATTTTCATCCCACTCTCTCTTCTCCCGATGTTTCGTCACACCAGGTATGCCTTTCCACAAAGCAGTTCAACATCTGCTGACTGTTTACTTTGATCACTGTATGTGTGCTTGTGTGTGTGTATTTCCATGTACCAGTCTGCATATCTATGTGTTCTTGTGCCTGAATGATTTGCATTTGTTCATAGGGTTTGTTAAGGTTAGGATTAGGGAGGTAAGATTTTATTTAGAATTATACTGTAAGTGGTGGGGGTATGTGGGAATAAAGTTGTATAAAAGAACCTCTTTTGCAGAAGACCAATAGCTTTGTGTGCATTTTATTTAATGAATTTGCCTGTAGGTGCATATTTTGTAGACAAAAGGCGGATTCGCACATGAAATGCCTTTTTTTTTTTCAATTCGTCCTTTTTCCATACTTTTTTTCGTACTTTTTTTTAACAGCTTCTTAAAACTATCTACTGATTCAGCATTTTTTATAACTAGGGGAAGAATGTTCCAGAGGGTGGGGGCCACAACTCCAAAAGCACGTCACCTTTGGTTTTAAGCCTAAATTTCAGGACAGCCAGAAGGCATTTGTCAGTAGACCTCAGTGATCTCACCATGGCCAAGGGACACAATAATTTGGAAATATAAAGTGGGGCCAACATGGTAGTGCTTTATAGGTAATTAAAAGAATTTTAAAATCAATTTTACATTCTATAGGTAACAAGTGTAGGTTGGCCAACACTGGTGTAGTGTGTGACCTACATCGTGTATTAGTTAACAGCCTAGCAGATGCATTTTGGCCCAACTGGAGCCAAGACACAGGAGAGCAACTCAGGGTTCTGAACAGTGAGTTACAATAATCAAGACGAGAGGGGACAAAAACATGAATGACTCTTTTCAGATCATCAAAGGATAGAATAGCTTTGATTTTCGCAATGTTTCTTAGTTGGAAGAAACAGGATTGGACCACTTTCTTTATGTGCCACTCAAAGTTCATGTGTTGGTCAAAGAAAACTCATTTTTTGAGGCTTGCATAACATTTGCTGCTAAAGGACTGATACATTGCTGTATTTTCTCAGAAATGCTCTCAGGGTCTTAGATGAGGACTTCTGTTTTGTCAGGGTTGGAGGAAGTTATCTGACATCCTGCTGTTAGGTTCTTGCAAAGTGGAGAGTATACTAAGGTCATTCAAACTGAAAGAAAAGTATAGCTGTGTATCGTCTGCATAACAGTGAAAAGAAATACACTCTAATTGCCTAATTAGGAAATCAAGAATGTACAGGGAGAATAGAATAGGACCAAGGATTGAACCTTGGGGTACACCACACGTCAGCCGAGCAGATGAAGAGACATAATGAGACATAATGATCAATGGCCACAGAAAAACTCCTGTCTGAACAAATAGGAGGCAAACTCTGCAGTTACGTCAAGCAGCAACAGAACTGAACATTCCCCAGCATCGGTGTGCATTAAAATATCATTTGAAACCCCAAGCAGAGCAGTTTCAGTACTGTGCCCCATACAAAAACCAGACTGGAATTTAGATTTCATTGCATTTATTGCAAGTTGTTTACATACTACTTTTTCCAAGACCTTGGAAATAAAAGGAAGTTTGGAAATAGTTAGTTGAAGTTGTTACTAGGAAGCAATGGGTCAAGGCTTGGCTTTTTTTAAGAGTGGCTGAATAATTGCATGCTTAAAATAATCAGGCACACAGCCAGAGGTAAAAGAGCTATATACAATGGAGAGTATGTATGGTCCTAAGGAACTAAGAACATCTATAAAAAGAGAGGTTGGAACAATGTCAAGAGAGCTAGAGGAGGGGCGCATTTGGGAGACAATGGCTGTGATCTTCCGATGATAGTGGGCTAAAAAAAAATTATACAAACGTTTCACAATCATTATTAGAAAAGACCGGTAAAGAGGGAGGGGCAGGGTTCACCATCTATTGATATCAACTCAATTGAATCAAATTAGAAAAATTATTTATTTTATTTATATATCTTATTAAAAGATGAAAGTAGTTCACTCATGTGAATAGAATTAACCAGTTAAACAGTTTAGTGTTTTTCCACCTACGTGCAACCTTTCTGCACTCCCTTTTAAGACAGCATCACTCAACAGCATATGTTCAACCGAGGCATTAACACTTTCACCCATCCATCTCCTCATTAAAATTGGTTATTCAGACTCTGGCTCACTGATTCCCGTTATCACAAACTTCAGGCCAGGTTTTAAATGGAGCAACAACATCTAGGGCTGACAAACAGGAGTTATTAAAGGAGCAAACTAAGTCATTGGTCCGGGCAGGAAAAGCCATATCCTTACTAAGGTCTGCACAAACAGAGGCACTTTGTCAAGTTTAACAACCACAGAAGGTAAAAACTCCGCAAATTCAATTAGAAAGCCATTATTTTGGCCAGGGGGATGGTAAATCAAAACACAGTAAAAAGGATTAGCCAGTCCAATCCTGAGCATATACACCTCAAAAGTGTTGAACTCAACAAACAGCAGCTAGGCCTCCTCCTCAGCCGGACATCCTGGGTGCACTGACAAAGTCACAGTCTGTGGGACACAGTTCAGTCAACGACATGTTGTCTCCACATTTCACCCAGGTCTCAGTAATAAACAAGAAGTCCAGATCATGAGAAGCAAAAAAGTCCCTTAGGATAAAAAATTTATTACACACTGACCTCGTGTTAATTAATGGCATCTTAATCTGAGTGGATTGCAATGAAGTTTCATGATTGCAGGTAATCTGGACAGGTTGCTACTATTTACAGTACATTTAAGAATGGGGACACGTTTCTTTGGCCTGAAGTTTGTGATAATGGGAATTAGTGAGCGAGACTCTGAATAACCAATTTTAATGAGGAGATGGATGGGTGAAAATGTTAATGCCAGGGGAGGACGATAGGGGGGGCTGGCTCATGAGACGCCATCCTGAGATGTGACAGGAGAGGAAGAGGGGGGTTTCAGAGTAGGTGTAAGCTGTGTAAACAGTCATGTACATGGAGAGGAGTGGACCGCATGCTGAATATTAACTGACAGCATTTGGCTACCCTGCTCGTTGGGATGAATCCCATCTCTTTTGAAGAAAGAAGCACAAACCCAGAAAAAGTTAAAATTACTGATAAAATCCATGTTATGAGATCTGCATGTGGACTGGAGCCAGGTGTGCAGGCTGAGGATGTGGCTAATGCAATCAGCCCCGCGACTAATAGAGGAAATAGGACCAGATATAAAAATGGACATTCCACAGTCCTTTAAAACATTAAAAAGGAGGTTAAAGGAATTATTGTGTCCCCTGGCCACAACAAGAGCACTTGAAGTGGAAGAGCGTTACGTTTCTAAAGACACAAACACATTAAGTAAACTATGCTGTCAAATTATGCTTTATTTGTATAGTCGCCTACGTACAATTATACCGGTCATATATAGTGCTGTAAAGGTTTGTTTGCTGTTTTTTAAATCCGAAATGTGTGATCGTGGCAATTTAAGTTAGCTCACATTACAGCACATTCACATTAGCTTACATAGATTTAGGTTAAAAGTTAACATAGCCCCATTTGGAAGGGATTTATTACTGTCTGGGAGGTGGTGTGGATTTGAAACCAATAGCATCAGACTGTACCATCTTTAAGACTCAGGTCAAGCCATCCTATAGGGTCACAGAGAAGCCTCACAACACCTGGGTTACTGTCAAAAGTAATGAGAAGGTCCTGGCAGCCCATTGTGTCTGCATGGCAGGTAATACCTAACCAAAAACAAACTGCCTGATAATGTTGATAATCAATGTGTGCTATTTGGAATGCCCTGCAATTCTTCTACCTTTTGTATATTCTGTATATAACTCTCATCACTGCATCCTCATGCGCTATAGTTAAGGCTTTAATAAAGACTATGTATTGACTTTGTATATCCTGAGGTGTACAGCGACATTCTTTCCACTCCTGCAATATTCTGTGTATATTATATTTATTATTCTACTGTTACTGTAAATTCTGTACAGTAATGGCAGCGATCCTCACCCTACTGCAGTTAATACCTCCAACACTTTGTTTAGCCTACTTCTATTTGTTTATTAATATTATTGTAGATTTATTTTTTGTCTTATTTGTGTCAACAAGCACCAAGCCAAATTCCTTGTATGTGTAAATGTAATTGGCCAATAAACCTGATTCTCATTCTATTTTTTTTCCAGACTTGGGGAAAGCTGGTCACATTGGGGCAGTATTGTTTAAGCTGGAGGCCTGTGTCCGTCTGGGCTATATTGAATGTACTTGTGTCACCTGTGCCTGGAATCCAACCAAAACTGTTGAACTGGCAATGATTAATTACATTGAGTTCTACAGTATGAAGGCCAAAATATTAAGAAGTGGCAGGGAAACCAGCTACTGCAAATGCTCTCTAAAACAAAGGAGCTTCCCATTGGTCTCAGCACTTTCAGGAACCATGCTGATGCTTTCATCCCCAAACCCTGGTTCAACAGCTTAGAAGGCTTTACAGAAGAGCAAGCCTCTCAGGTGGAGGAGGAAACAAAAGACCAAGCTGCCTGTAAGTCTTGGCATCAGCATCAGGTGGGGTGGATCACAGGCTCCACTGCACAGAGAGTCATGCACACATCACTGGAAACACCATCACAAACACATATAAATGACATCTGCAGTCACTCATCAGCCAACCCACTGAGAATTCCATCCCTGCAGTGGGGCAAGGACCAGGGGGTGGTTGCCATAGACACCTACAAATATGCTCTTGGCCTGTGCACTGCAACATCCAACACCTTGTCATGCATAATGGTGTCCGAGGACATTTACAAGACCCACATCAACCTGAAAATGGGTATGGCTGGCTTTAGAATTTAGAAGATAAGCCATACTTTGGGGTGTCTTGCGATGTATATGTTTCATGTGAATGTTCTGGCAAAGGAGCAATTGAAGCAAAGTGTCCCTTTAAATGAGCAAGCAATCACTCCAATTGGACAGAAGATGAGAGAGGACATCTGGACACTTAATCTCCTTGAAAATGAACCACTTGTACTATACTAAGTATACACAAATGAAATTATGTGCAATATAGAAAATCTCACATTAGATAAACTAAACTAAACTAAGGAATTTTGAGGTCAGCCAATGCACTTTAAACTATTAGCTATCCCTAATTGAAAGTATACTAGTTTTTAACATTGTGTCCTGGTTTGCACACTTAAATATTGAAAGCAAGACAAAGCTTTCCAAAGTAGTTAAACTGTGCAGAACAGTTACAGGCTGCAAACAAACCCAACTGTCCTATCACTGCGGCAAAGCAGTCCAATGCTTAAGTGACAAAATCTTAGACAACTGCAGCCATCTCTTAAATAACCACTTTCAGCTACTGTCTTCAGGGCAAAGGTACAGAGCCCCCTGTGCAAAGAAAAACATCTATAGAAAATCATTTGTCCCTGTTGTCATAAAATGTCTTAATCAGTAAGGACAGCCACTTCATGAAGCCAGCCTGCTACCTCAGCACACAACCCTGATTCAGTCCTCATCATCGCTCCTTTTAATGGGGCTCCAATTTTTTTTATGTAAATGTGTTTTTAATATGTCCTGTCTGGATGTGATATGATATGTTTCAATGTACCCATTTTAATAGCAGATTTCTGCACATGCAAACCAAAGACAAATTTCTGCCTTTTGCATGCAAAAATTAAATAATTTTCTATTCTCTATAATCTGATATGATCAGCTTCTCTTCCATTACCATTACCATAGATTTTAATCTGAAAGCACTACACTGAATACTGCTAAAATAAAATTGACATGAGTTCATTTGTAAGTATGGACATTTATACTGTCAGGTGCCTTTTCCTTGGATGACGTAGGGCCATTCTTAGTCATCTTCTTCAGGCTAGAGTTAAAAGGCCCAACCCAGGATTTTTTTTTTTTTTACCATATCAGTGTCTTGTCATATCAATGTCAATGTCAGGTGCAGATGCAGATGTTTACCTGTCACACAGGCTAGGCTGATTTCATATCCTGGACCCCGCAGCAAAGCACCATCTTCCATTTCCCACGAAATGAGAATATGGCCAAGGCATATATACCTTCAGCTGACTGGAGTCTCACTCACCAGGATGGACAAGGAGGTTGAGGTAAACAAATTAACAGATAACACTGATCAGAGTAATCATAGTAAAGAGTAAACATTTGGGATAAAAACACAAACATTATTAAATACATTCCAATCAATGCTAAATACATACCTGTGTTTGGGCTTCATGGAGAGCTGGGCAATAGGGAAGCAATTAATATGACAATCACAAAAATTTCAATATTGTAATATGTATATTACAATACCTGCCAAAGTATCTATAATCAAGTGTTCACCTTCAACACATCACATCTCATTTGAGAGAAATTTGAGGTACGTGCTTATCATTAGACAACAAAACTGTGAACCATAATATCACAATTTATTAAAATGTGATCTCATTAAAAGACTATAAATGATAACAATGAGTTATTGCCATCCCCGGGGTACATGACAGGTCATTAAAAAGACTTGTATCACAATTAATTTGTTGTGTTTTCAGGAGATGGAAGCAGAATCTACAGAGAGTGCAGGGAGAGCAGTGCTCTGAGGTAGATGTAGGTAGATAAGAGACATGGTATATGAAGTAAGAAGCCACTGTATTAAGTAAATATGTTACAATTTATGCCTAGACGTATATAGTTTACAGGCAGAATTGTGCAGGTAAAGCAATACAGATGTGCACAACAGATATGAATATCAGAATACCAGACACATCCAGATTAAGTGAGGTGCTGGTTAGAGCAAAATAAAACTAAACATAACATTTTCACTATAAAGTGCACAAATAAAAAAACAACCCGATGAAGCGCTCTTCCAAAACGCAGTGTTTTTTTAAATTTTATTTTGTGTACTCTGCACTGAAAATTCTGTCTTGAACTTGTCCTTGAAGCGGTATGATTTTGATACGTAGTCCATCATGCATATTGTATGTGTACTCTATGGAGTGTGCAGTATTTTATATGGATGGAAACCCTGAGGAGAAAGTTTAGTTTTATTTGTTTGAACTTTATTTTGGTCTAACCAGCGCCTCCCGTACGCTGTATGTACCTTGTGATTTCTCATCCCCAACCCTGTCACGGTTGAACACAACACTTGATGACATATTGACTAAGGCAGTGCATACATGTACAGTTTTGTCAACTGTTGCCTCCTCTTTGCTTCCCATTTCATCCGGCAGAGGTTTGACAAACTGTACAGGAAGTGGGCTGTCGAGGATGTGGAACCTATTCTTCAAGGCACCGATCACATGCTCTATGAGAAAAAGCACATCAGTAAATTCATCTACTTGTTTGTGAAATTATTGCAAATAAGGGCTGGGTAAAAAATCTGTACTACAGTAGTAGAAGATAGTAGCACTAATGGATAATATCCTTCAAAATATCTTAAATGCATGGGCAGTAGACAGAGCCACTGAATAACACTGTGTGCTGGAACACATCTGTTAGTAAAATTTTAACGCAACGTTATTGTTTTCCTACATTGCTTGAAAATGTAAACAATGACCTAGAGACAGAAATGCATAGAAAACTTTTCCTTTATTGTAAATTTTGTGAAGATCGTTGAAAAGGGCTGCATTGCCTGCAACAGTGCCACAGAATCTTCTTTTTGTGGCTCTTATATTCAATTTGTTCAAGCAATGAATCACAGCAATAATAAAGTCTAGGCTATTTATTGTAGTTTGTTTTGGTTGCCAAATAAACACAGAATATTGCACTCCCTTATTGTTTGTGAACATTTCATTGCTGAGAAAAGGGGCCTAGTTGTATATACACTCAGTATACAATGAATTTGATATTGACTTTGTAGAATCATAAAATACTTGTTTGAATGCAAGAGAAATTATATTCTTGTAATAAACTTACCAATATGTATTTGAACGTTGGATTTCACCCTGGATTCCTCAACCTCTCTTCCTGACAGCTGCTTCCTCCCTTTAGTGAACACTGGGGTAATTAGACTGACACCTAACAGAGTGAAGTCCTCCTGAAGGGTAAACCCCCCATCGGCCAAGATCTGAAACACATGAATAAAACATAATCCAAATTATTTGTTAAATATCTGTAAAGAGTATCCAGGGTACCTCTGTCTGGCAATGAAAAAAAAGGGGGTGACTGTGGTCCTCAACTTGGACTTTTAATTCACAAAACAAGTCATCTTGCCTAGGATACTATGCACACATGTCTAATACTATTCATTATGCAACCTTTATCTATTCACTTCAAGCTTACTCCTAATATGTGGTATTGCCAGATATGAATAATTTAAGTAATGAGAGGGCTTAAACCATGTAGGAGAATGCTGATTACTTAATGTGTGCTGGGCAACAAATTCACATTAAAATGGAAAATGAGTGTGCACAGTCATATGCCTCAACAAAACTTTTTCTTTTGGGTCTGACAATCTTGACATTGGATGCTCTGCCATCTCAACCTTTTGACAGGAATGTGATACTTCCAGTTGGGCTACAGGCAATGAAGTACTTCACCGTTGTCCTTTTTTATTTTTTATAATGTAGGTAAATCTTTGCCCTGTGTGAAATAAAGATGGATGGATTCACTTTTTTTGAACCCTGGCCTTATATCTACATTGTCTGGCATGCTGTGGTCTGGCCATAATTTCACCTATCTCTTTAGCATTGAGAAACTAGGCATTGCATTGCACCCTCTCACCAATTAAGTGGGGAAGGTGGTGAAACCTTCAAAACCATGATACATATCCTTTTCCAAAATTGTAAACCTACAGTACAGTCATTTGTATGTTCTACTGATATAATGATTGCAAACTGTACATTGTATCAAACATCATAAGTTGCCTAGGCTTTGTGCCATTTATGTGAGTTACGTGCATAACTAGCCTATGAAACTCACCATAATGTTTGATACAGTGTACATTAGTGACCATTTCCTCAGTAGAACATATGAATATGTGTCTGACTATAGCCATACTGTGAACATCATCATGCCAGACAATGTTTAAATAGGGCCTGGGTTAAAAAACAAACCTGTAATTTAATCAATCAATCAATCAATCAATTTTTATTTATATAGCGCCATATCACAACAGAAGTCATCTCAAGGCACTTTTCACATAGAGCAGGTCAAGACCGTACTCTTTAATATACAGAGACCCAACAATTCCCCCATGAGCAAGCACTTGGCGACAGCGGTAAGGAAAAACTCCCCTTTAACGGGTAGAAACCTCAAGCAGACCCCGGCTCTTGGTGGGCGGCCATCTGCTTTGACCGGTTGGGTTGAGAGAGAGAAAGAGAGAGGGAAAGGGGGAGGGGGGACAGAAGAAAAAAAAATCACACAATTTAAGACGATGGAAATTCTTTTCTATGGAAAAATGTCAATCATAAACATCATGCACATTTCAGTCCTATTTCTTTTGTACTTACGTTGCCTCTAGTGTCCTGGAATATTCAATACAAATCTCAAAACAGTCAATGACTGATGTAAGATGAGGAAATTTTACTTTCATCTCTGTTGGTACAGTAGCTGAGATGCATTCCCTGTCAGGCCAGTGGATGAGGAAGGTGTTCTTGGCATACATCATGTTTAGTCACTTTGTGAGCATGTCCTGTATGGTAGAGTGTCTCATGTCCAGAACTTGGCACCATGGATGGACTCTGGCACAGTTTCAGTAAGGTGAGGAAAAGCTGGTCTTTAGTGAGCAATTTGAACTCCCTCCTTGGCTTAATGAACTGGACAAGATACTTGTGCAAGCATGAAAAAAAGTGCAGAGCTGAGCCCAATCATGGCTTTGCATACAGTATCATCCCCCTTCACAGCACTATATAGCATTAGCTAAGTTAGCTCTTCCCTTGTTTTCCACACACGTGTGGAGATGCAGGGTCCCATAGCTTCCTGTTCTCTTCCCTTCTTGTAGCTTGGAGCCACAAAGCCTTTCTATTGGGATCTTTTTTAGGAAATGGTAGGGGAACAAATTGGAGATCAGCATTTTTGGATTTATTGTTGGTGCAACCAACTACACAGCAACTCTTTGGCATAGAGTTATTCATTTAAACCAGTTTGTTTAAAGTGTTAACACTGTTGCCGTCTATGTGGGACGCAGGATTGTTTTCCCCTAAAAAGGGGCATGGTGATGAGCATACTCTGGATGATGTATTGCCGGTCTGATGTATACCTCCATTTATTGAAAGTGGATCTCTGAGTTTTTTCCACGGGAAGATCTGCCCTTCAACTAAAAAGTGTTTGTGCTGATGTGATAGATGGAAACATACTTACACCACATACTGTAGACCTTTTTGAGAACCAATATGATGACAGGAAAAAATAAAACTATCAGGAGAGCAAGATCCCATAAAAGCTTATCAAATGGGGTTGTAATGTCAGCAGGTGCTGATATACTCGTTTGAACCTCGTTTTTAGCTGATATTTTTTTATGTTTTGGCAAATTGATTCTATTAAAATGTCATGTCGAAAAAGCTATTAGAAGTTCCTGTTTACAATGTAGCCATGGATGTACAGACAACTATGACTGGATTACTTTAATACTGAAGAAAACTTCAAAATAAGATGACGATGGGCAATGGCGGAGAGGATGGTGCTAATCAAGCTGGTGAGCTTTTTAAACAACATCTCCCATCCCTTCCATGGTGGGCTTGTTAAACAGAAGAGCACCTTCAGCAACAGACTGATCTCCCCTAAATGTTCCATACAGAAGGTCATTTCTGCCGGTGGCCATCAAACTTTACAACTCCTCCCGTCTCTGCTGCAACATGGGATTAGGCTGACATTTTCCACCCTATGCTTCCCCCTTTCTCACAATAACTGACAACTGGTTAAGAATTACACAATATAATTATTACTATCGTTCTGTGCAATGTATAATAACAATGTTTCTATTGCACATTGCATAATAATCCTACTTGTTTTATTTTTACCATACTTCATTATTTACTTTGTATATAATCATTGCACAATGGATAACTGTTTTATCTATCTCACTACTCTCATTTTATTATATACTATGTACATAATTACTGCACATTGTGTAATAACAACCTTTCCTATTTAACTATTTATCTTAATTTGTGATGTGTACTGGACAATGCTGTTGTGACACTTAAATTTCCCTTGGGATTAATTATTTCTTATTCTTATTCTCAGGCAAATTCTGAAACGTCTTTTTTCTCTGATTTCTAAGTGGATTTGTGGACGTAAATTGGTGATTTACATTGGAGTTGTCATCCTTGGGAAGTTAAACACACTGAAAGATACAGTTTTTCATGTTTGCGTATTAAGATTTGAGCAATGACTCTGAGAAGGACGATGATTTTTGACTCAAATTCACCTCCCTCATTATCTTTGCCTTACCTTCAAGTCTTCTGCGCTCCACTGTGGAGGCTTTTGGCTTCATTCTGCTGAATGTCTGTGTCTATGACAGACCAGATCCTGTAATTTCCTGATGGTTAAAATCCCATCTGGAAAGATGAGTTGAATAACCAAGGGGCACCTTGAATATGTTCTCCACCTTTAATGTTGATCAAAAGGGGGCTTAAGAAAGGGAAATGTCCACAACTTCTTTCAAGTAATTAAATCATATTAAGATACATTAATGTTCTACATTATACATCTTTGTTCTATTGCAGCTTACAGCTCATTTACAAGTGGTGCCAATCTGATCTGGGGTCTGACTGTTTTTCATCCTTATCTGCCACCTGTGTAAAGTAAGATTAAATACAGTTTTAAACTTAATTTAGCTGACTATTTTGTCAAATTCTGACAATGGTCCACACACAAATTAGCTTTTAAAATCTAATAAATGTACATATTTTTCTTTCTGAAAAAAAAAGGAAATGCATTTCGCTCGCATATGTGAGTGAAAATTATAGTATGACAGTGTGAAAAATTGTTTGGGCGCACTGGTGTGAATGACTTGAGTTTTGACACTCATGTTAGCAAAGCTCAGAGTACAAAACATTCAGATAGCCCCTTCCCACTTTTAGCTGGTGCTGTCACCAATTAAAATGTGAAACATCACATCATATCAGTTGTCACTAACAAATGTTTAATTGCATGATTTAGCTTGATGCAGGCCAAAATGAAACTTTGGTGTTGTTTGGCTTGTGTGCTCTCTGTGGGGAAACAGGCTTCAACACAACACAGCTGTTTGAACTAAGCCAAAGATTGTTTATGACGTAAAAGAAACTTCACTCTATAACACCACTATACAATCAATACAGTACGGTACAACTCCAACAGAATGAGATGTCCTCTCTACTAGAAAAGCTGACTGCATCATGTCAATTTTCTCAAGTCAGAAAAAGGAAAAAAAAAAAAAAGATTCAAATTATATCAATATTTAAAGTGGATCAACTGAATCAGGACCTTCATTATTTGGAGCAAGTAGCTGTTGGAAACTAAGGTGTGCCATAGTCAGTAGGCTGCTATTGTTTCACTGTGTAAATATGTATTTAATCAATATGGATATATTCTGTCACTATGTATATATTTATTTTTACTGTGTATACTGAGCATCTTTGGCAAAATTACTTTCAGGATGAATTAAATTCTATCTGATCTAATTTTCAGGTTGTTGTGGAGATTTCTGTTTTCTCAACCTACAGATTTTAGCTGGATATTTTGAGTTTTAGTTATTTATAATTTTAGTAGCTTTCAATAATTGAACAGTTACCATAGAAAGCTTCTCTACGAGTTTTGAAAGGATTTAGATTAAAAAAGGGAATTTGATAATGGATTCAGATTTTCAGAAGAATTTGTAGTGTAGAAAAGGATACATTGATCAAGAACAATATATTTCTGTCCATTTTAGGTCCCAAGTACACATTATGTTTAAATATTCTTTAGTAATCTTCTAGTTAAGTCAGTTTTGCCCTTTGTCTTATACATATTGTATGTTTAATATAAAATAACTTTATTACTTATATGACTTTTATAACTGTGCCCCCACATTTTCTAACAATAAATGTAAGCCCTGATCTGATTAAAATGTGCCCAATAAGTATCAGTTCATGTTTTTTGTCAAGAGAAGCACAAACCGTGTCCAGGACCTCGGCTCATGTCTGCATGTTTCAAACTGTTGTGTATTAACGGCTCTGTATAAAAAAATATGCATTTGGTTTTGAATATATAGTGATATTTACAAAGAAAGCAGGAGTAGCATGATGTCTTGTAAACAGAAACACAAAGACAAACAGTGCAGATGAATTAATGAGTGGACTTTCATTTTCTGCTGTTTGCGCTCACATTGATCATTTAAGTGTTCTGTACTTAGTTGAAGTAGCTGGTACTGAAAATTCATGCGCAGCCGTATGTGATAGTATTTACTTTTTAAAATATGCATAATGATGAAACCTTTGCAAGTGTTGCATGTCTTTTATTATTCTTGCTCAACTGTTATGCACATGTAAGCATAAAACAGATGTGTCATGTTTTAGGCTTTTTGCATGTGCCCAAGAAAAAAAAAAAAATCCTTGATCATTATTTTTATAACTGAGAAATGTGTTTACTATTCAGCCTGTAATTTGCACTTCACCCAGTTTTATATTCAAATAAAAAAAGTGTTTCTTGCTTGTTGAAGGTAGACGTTTAAGTTAAGGTCGAATCGAGAAGTACTTAATGCAATATTAGTATTTATCTTATGTAACTGAATCAAGAATTGAATCAAAATTAATTGAAATTAATCCATTCTGGTTTTTGTGAATCATAATCAAATCAAATTGAATCTCGAGACCAGTGCTGATATCCAGCCCTATTTCATGCTGTGTTTTATCGGATCATTATATAATCTCTGGCAAATATCATGAGAAATGTATTATACTTAGAAGCAACATGAAGAAGTTAAATTGTGTTTCTAAGTTTCTGTTATTTTCTCATTGTCAGCTTATGGTAATATTTTTTGTATAACACCAACTCCTCACTTTTATTTATTCACAAGCACTCTCTTCCAATTTTTCAGTTGGTATCTATCAAAAGCATAAGCTTCCTAACTAATTTCCACCATCAAAGAAGGTGAAATTAGAGTTGTGGAAATATTTTAGAAAAATGCAGAAAGTATGCAAGGAATTAATGATGGTTTGATGATCATTAACCTGTTTGTTAAAACGTAGTTTTTTTTCTCACATCTCAATCAGGATCTGTGGCCAGACACTTGCTAATTGATCGTTCACTCGCTAACCAAGGGATGGTGATGTGATGGACAGTCTCAAGCTCCTTTCACACATATAAACTGCAACCCTGAAGTTATCCGGACATTATCCAGAGGAGTTGTATATGAGAATGCAAATGTCTGAATTACTTGGACCAGACATTCAACAGATTTTACCCTGCCAGCTCCCTAGTACAAAGTCTGTGTAATGTTTGATTGAGGCCATGTGTGAATACAGTTGGTCATTTTCCAGAGAATACACAGCGAGTGAGTGGGGGAGGGGTCATGGGGTCAAGGCTGAAAAAACTTTTTTTAAATACTAAACTCAGGAATAGAACTCAGGAGTGCAGGCAAAGCGAAACTGAACTGAACAATACTGAACAAAGGATTCAACAAAACTGAACTGAAAACCAGGCTGGGAGCTGATTGGCTGGGTTGACACAGGGAACAGGGCAGGTGTGGAGCACAGGAACACAGAAGGGAAACACAGAGTAAGCAGAAAACCAAAAAAACCCCACAACTCACATGAACACAACTTGAATAAGTGCACAAGTCACAATGAGCACACAACAAAATAAACTTCAGCATACATTGCTGTTGACAAAAATATGAATAAATAAGTCTGTCAAGCAGAGTGGCTTGCATATTAAGGCTGCATGTGACAACATAAATCAAACTAAAAGACAGCTGCAGCTCTGAGTAACATAACTAGTGTTTCAGTTCACTTTAGCACTTAATTCCAACGAGAGTCAATGTAGAAAGCAACAGTTTCTCAAGTGGTCCTTAAATGTAATCTGCAACCTATCTCATCTGTCCTTCTTCCCACTCAATCCAGTCTTAAACCGGCAGAAAAGCCTGAGGGCATCTGGTGGACTGGTGGAGGGACATAGAGCCAGACTGGGACAGAACCAAGCGCTGCACATGCATCATTCTGTACAGTTAAGCTCAAACATTCAACTGTAGGAACAAGAAGAAAAAGCTTCTTAGCAATAACTTATCTTTAACTTAACCGTTTGCTTACTGCACACAGTGGGCTGCCTGGTCGATGAACAGATAGGGGAGAGACAAACTCCTCAGCCATGTGTGGTGTCGCAACGTGTCGTCACTTCCTGTATCCGTCGTTTCAAATTAAAAGCCCTTTATGTACTTTTGTAGCCAGGCAGACATACTGTGTGTTGTCTGTGTCTGTGTGACAGAGAAAATTGTTTTTGTGTCATTTAGAAGGAAATGCATTTTAGCGTTTGAATCACTTTTCAAAAGTTGCTAAAAAGTTCCAAATAAGTTTTAAAAGTAGCTAAATTTGTTGCTAGGTGCTTTTTGAAAAACAGTTGTTGTTCAAGTCTAGTCTGCAACTTTGGCCCATCCTTGGTCTGTTACTGAGTGTTCCCATGAAAGAACCAGTAGTGACGGGTTTGTTCTGTGGACCAAAGAAACCCAGCTGAGCAAAAGAGTTCCTTGGAGATTTTGTTACTGAGTTACAACAGCTTGAAAAAGGTTTTGATTTAGAGGGTAAGAAATTGAAGCTCGAGCTGGACACAGTCATTTGTGACACAACAGCCAAGTCCTTTGTTAAAAACACAAAGAACCACAATGCCTACCATGGCTGTGACAAATGTGTGCCACCTGAAAAATACATTAACAGATGCATGACATACTCATGTACAGACCATGAAGGACAGATAGATCATTTGACAACATGGTTGATAAGAATTGTCATCATGAGGGGCTACATGCATTTCATGGCAGTAGTGTTGGCATGGTTTCACAATTCCCTCTAGATTATATGCATTAGCTTTGTTTAGGTGTTGTTAGGCGAACGCTACACATCTGACTCAGGGGTCATCTGAGTTTCCAAGTACCTGCAAACACAGCAGAAAGAATGCTGGCAAAACACGTTCTATATATTCCTGTAAAGTTTGCCTAAAAGCTCAGATCGCTGAAGGAATTAGATCGCTGGAAGGCCACTGAATGAAGGCAGTTTCTGCTGTGCACAGGACCTGTAATGCTAGGTACCTTTCGGGACAGAAATATGTACAGTAATTTCATGTAATTCTTCTCTGGTATTGCTATCTTAGTAAGTACTAGACTATCCTGCCACACACAGTATGCTCACACCTTAGATCTTTTGTTAGTCACTTTTGTGAAATATATGGCAAAGATCAAATTGTTTATAATGTAAATGCTTTGGTCCACCTGTCAGATGAAGTACAACGACATGGTTGCCTTGACTCATTTTCTGCATTTCTCTATGAAAGCTACCTTCACAAGCTGAAAAATGCTAGTCAGAAAACCAGACTTTCCCCTTGTCCAAATTATCCAATTGTAATAGATGAGAATTACTGACGCTCCTTTACATGGTACCTCTTTAAAAAAGCAACACATTTTTGGGCCAATTGTAGGTGGACTGTCAGTGAAAGCACAGTGTGGTGAGATGGGCTGTGACAAGTGGACTGTTAAAGTTTCAACTAGGGCTAATGTTTTTGTCATTGGAAATGACATGTCACATACATAACATTGTAAAATGCAGTGATGGAGTGTATGTTGTATACAAAGAATTGTCAGAGAGGTCTTTGTTCTTCACTTACCCATTCAACTCTGACTATATGAATAGTCATAAAATTTCACAAACATCAGATATACTCAATTGTGTTAAAGTTTCAGAGCTTGTTCAAAAATGTGTTGTTTTGTCTCATAGGGATGGTTTTGTGGCCATACCCCTATTTCATACATTTTTGGGATGTCTCATGCATTTAGGGCTAGAAACAACAAAAACTCCACGGTTCTGTCATTTGTCCAGTTTTAGGGTAGTAACTCTACAGCTTTTGATCTTTGATGTGTGTTTTATTAGATTTAAAAAAAAAACTGTTTAAGGAAGATCAAATATTCAAATAGTGTATACTAAAGCAAATATGCACGCACATTCACAATCAAACTTGGGCTCATTCAGCTAAAACTAAAAGAAGTGTCCAGGTGGCGCACAGTTGTCCCACTGCTGTACAGATTTGGGTCAGTACCTGGCAGCAGTCCCTCTTGCTTGGCTGGCAGTTCTACCAAGCACTATTGACTAAGCAGCCACTGAGGCTTATCAGCTTTTTCTTTTTTTCTAATTGGCAATTAAAAGACCAAGGATGAAGCCATTTTTAGCTTGTTGTCATTATTGTTGTTTCCCAGGAAGAATGATGGTGCAGTAGTAGAATTGATGGTAGTATCAGTTGTAGCTCTTGTGTTCTAATATTAGCTGTTAAAATTGAAGAGGTTGCACACTTTCGTTTTGATTGGATGGGTGTTTATGCAAAATTAGATTCAGAGACTGTGACAAAAACTGACACTGACTGCATTACCACATACACTGCAATCTATGTGGAACTGGACAACAATCGACTGTAAGTGCTTTGTGTAGGTTGCTTGTCTTCAATATGTACACCAAACCTATAATTGCTGTTCAGTCATTACATGTTATGCAGTATACCTAATGTTTTCAAACCCAAATGAACTACTAAAACATTTGCCCTTATTTATCAAACCTTCAAGTGAAGATTCAAGTGCCAGGAGAAAAATGTAAACCTCTTCAGAATATTAATATGTTAGGAATTAATTTAAATGTTGTCAGTTTTGTCAGAGAATATAAATAAGTAAATTGTTTCTGATAAGAGGAGCTTAATCATCACAGTATGCCAGTGACTAATCAGATAAAATTGGACCATTCCTTTTGTTGGTGCTCTAGCTGCCACACCAATTACTTATTAATAATGATGGTGTCGCCTATTGGCCAAATTACATAAGTGACGAAAAGAGTGGACAAGGCAGTGAAAAATGCAGAGGAGCCTGGACCTGACTAGTTAACCTATGATGTCAGAGTTACTAAGTTATGTGGTATGCTAATTCTCAAATAATATTCTAATAAGAAATGGCTATTGTAAGCTTGCCTTATTTACCTTGTTATGTAATTTGAAAAAAAATCCTTTTAATCAACCTTGTTCTGTTCAGTTGTCTATAATTCTGTTTTTTTATACTGTTAATTTGAAACTCAAGTGAAGTTTTAACCATATTTAATTTTTAGATCATTACATTGAGGCACAACAACTGCTGTAGAAATCTGACATGCAACACATCAGATCTACAGTCTGAGGAGGAAGAGGAGAAAATTTGACTGAAGAGAAAGCCAGAGCCGATGTTAGTATATACGTATATTTTTCTTTATATTCTACATGAACTTTTTGACCTTTAGTTTCACAACAGCGTCAGCCAGCGTTAAGATATGACAAACCTGACCTGTCAGAGCATGCTGACAGACAGCCTAAAACATACAGACGTGGCCTAAATTATTGGTATCCTTGGATTTTATTGAAATAATGCACCATTTGCCCCAAACAGTGTGGAAATTAAAATATATTTTATTATCAGTGCATATCTATGTTTGGTTTGCAGAGGAACAAAACAAAAAGTTGTGAAAATAACTGAATTCATGCTTATTCTACAAAGACATTCTAAAATAGCCTCGACAAAATTATTGGTACCTTTTTGAAGTTGAAAGAAATGAGCAAGTCAACAAAATTGGGCAGTTTAGTTGTGCTGCTACTGCAGTAATTACGGTAGCCTAAAGGCACTCTGGGCTTTTGCTTGCCTGCCGTAATTACTGTAGTAGCAGTGCAACTGAATTTATAAGGCAGATGGCTTGACTGCAGTCAAAATGCTCTGCTTCTGAAACGCTCCCTGTGGGGCAGGATGCTGTGCGGAGGACGGGACAAAACCACTTCGGAGCCAGAACACAACGCGTACGCACCCAGTGGGATTCAGGCATAAGACAACCTGTTAAAGATAGAGGCTGAACTGAGGGGCTGAATAAAGGGCCAGTATAAGATGAATAAGGAGTTTTTTGAACAGTGAATCATGCAAAGATACTCTAGTGGAGTCCCATAATAAAAATACAGAGCTGGAAACGAGCATAATAGGTCTGCTTTGAGATCATATCACCACCATTATGCAGTGGGACTACATGTGCAGATTTCCAGTCCTGAGGGACAACTCCACTACAGATAGAAAGATTAAAAAGTTATGTAATTTGTCCAGTAATAAATGGAGCACATAGCTTTAAAAAATAAGGGTCTAGTTCATCCTCTCCAGTTGCTTTCCTGTAATCGATAGCTTGTGTGAATTACCTCCTTAACAGTAGAGGGAGTGAAGGCCTTTAGGGTGAAATGAGAGGTACAGTTTAAGGAGGGCACATGAGCCAAGGGCTTATTATTTAGAGCTGATACTGAGTACACCTTATCAAACAGATTTCCACCAGCAACAAAATGTGTGTTTAAAGCATGGTAAATCTCTCATGTCTCATTTGTTGAGCAGTCATTAAATGTCACATGAGAAGGAACAGATGTAGAGGATTTGTTATTATTTATATTTACTGCTTTCCAGAATTTTGACAGATTTGTAGAGGTGGTAGAGATTAATTCTATGTAATAATTGCCTTTTGCTTTTCTCAGGAAGGATGTGCATTTATTTCTGAGTTGTCTAAAAATCAGCCAACGGGTTCCTTCACCGGTATATTTCTCTAAAGCCCAGGCTTTGTCCCTTGCCTTGAATATCATTAATAATTCTGTGGAGAACCAGGGACTTGATCTATCTTTAACCCTAAGCTTTTTAAAAGATGCATGTTCATCAATGATAGTAAATACTGAATTTATAAAATATTGCAATGCCAGCTCTACATCTAGTATTTCAGATGTGTGATGTATATTACTGTCTCATCAAGTCTCATCAGTTTCTTGTTCCTGTTCTTGCCAAGTGCCAACTAATCTCTAATAACAGGTAGAAAACATTACTGCAGGTGTGACATATTAGTTGCATTAATGAAGTGGACTTTAGTACAGTAAATATGCTTCAGCTGAAGCAGAGTGTGAGTTTTTTTGTTTCTTTGTTTTGTTTTCATCTCATTACAATTTAATTTTACATTCAATTCTAGAATAGAATGTTTTTAGTTTTTGCTCAGTTTTAAAGCCCCTGAAATCTTGGTTACACATCTTCAGTACTGCTCCAGAACATCCCCTCTAGTGTTGAGAAAAGTATTACCATATTTTATTGATACTAGTGTTGTGGCGAGTGATGGCCAACCATGGGCCATGGAGGGCCAACAGTCTGTAAGTTTCATTCCACCCACTGATTAGCACTTCTTCAAATAGAGGACTCCTCAGTGAGATGCCCTGCTGTTGATCCTCTCATGATCTGATATTATGATGATCTGATATTATTATGATGTTCCTATGACATCATAATTAATGTTGCTTCAGGACCATCATTGCAACTGACCAATCATGTTGTTGTGATGTCATAGCTACGCTACTCAGGAAAAAAGACCAGAAAATACAAAAGCGTGGCTCAATGCCCACTCACATGCATACTGTATGCAGTGGGGAAGGTAAGCATTAAAGTACTTTCTGTAAAAATATGATATTTTAATCTAGAGATCGATCTTTTAATATATGCCTGTGGAAACGTGAAGGTCTAACCCCCTCGTGTGGCCAGCCTTCAGTAAGAGTGACTCATTTATCTTTATTTAACAGTAATTTACCACATTGCTGCTCCCACTGCTGTCAGACTGTTTGTTCTGACAGTTTGAGTTGCTGACAGCCGCAGTGTGGACACCACAAATACACCGTGATTTTCAAATGGGTGACGGAGCTAACAGAGCTAACAGCTAACCAAGCTAACAAATAAAAAGTATATTAATGTAACTGCTTTGGGGTCAATTTTTAATTTAAACAATATTTTAATAATGCAGCATGTTAGACGGTTCCTTGCACAATTTACAGCATTAATTCTTAGAGAACCTCTTTCATATCCAAACAAAATTGGTAACTGAAATATCCCTATTGAATCGAATTGGAAATTGAATCAAATTGGGACATTGAATTGTGAGTTGAATGAGAGAATGAAAATAATTACCGTAAATATAATTAACTGGCCCATGGATGTGGAATCTGGCTTAAATAAACGATTACGATTAGTAGGATTTAATAATAATAATAATAATAATAATAATAATAATAATAACTTTATTTGTATAGCACTTTTCATAGAAAAAAATGTAGCTCAAAGTGCTTTACAACAAAAGAAATTACATGCACCAAGTGCTTCACAACGAGAAAGACATAAAAGACATTAACATAATAATTAACATAAAAACATATAAATGTACATAAGGGGGAAAATAAAACATTTTTATAAAAGAAAAAATAAAGTGCAAATAGAATACATAATAAAAAAAAAATAAAATAAAAGCAAAGTTAAAACATAGAATACATAGAATGTATGAAATCAAGTAAAATTTGCCCAGAATTAACTTGTCCTGTGTCATCATAGGAATATTTGTCCTGTGCCATCATGTGAAAGTTTGTCTATTTATTTAAGACATCTATTTTAAATTTCACAAAACATTTTCTTTTTGTGGTTGTGAGACACCAGGGAGGACAGCTGCGGATGGAGTGTGACCTCAGGTGCTTTTGTCTGGGTTTTATGTCTGCTTTGTGATTTTGTGAGTCTCTAAGTGTACCTAACAAGACTGGCATTCACAGCGGAACATAGTTTTCTTTTCCGTGCAAAGGACTAAGACACACATGGTGCTGGGTCTTTACAGTTATTGAAAAATGAATAATAAATGAATTTGTACATACACAGCCAGGCCTTATTATTCTGCAAGAAAGAATACAGCGATCCAGAGAGTTACCACACCTTTTAATGCCAGACATCTTATCAAAGTATGACAAGATATGTGATATCAGTACAAACAAATGTAAACAAGAAGTACGAAATCCAAGACACTTTGAGTCCTGAGTGTATTAAATACATTTTTTGAATGCTGTAATGCGTAAGAACACACTGATTTTGTTTTGGATTTAAGCACTGCCTTTTAATTTACAAGATGATTAGAAGAGATGATTAATCTTAGTACAGTGCGCACATGAAACACATACAGTGGCTCACACTGGTCCCATAAAATTAATTCTTCATCATAAATCATTGTAGTATTGTTTTGTTGGATTTGTATTCATCAGTGATGGTGCAGACAACAAGGACTAATTCTATCAGTAAAAAAATCAACAATTCATGAAATAAGTTTAATTTTACTTGTGTATTGTGCCCCCTCCTGTCATTGTTAAAAGCCTTTTAAAATGCTAAATTTCTTAAATAAGTGGATGGACTCATAAATACTTGCTAACTTAAAGAAATAATAATGATGAATGATGTTTTTCCCCTTTAAAATCAAATAAAGCATGTGTATTGTTATGAATCATGAATGGTAATATAATGCAATACATTTACAGTAAGTGCACAAATAATTTATTGTAATTTGGAATTTTAAAACACATTAAGGCATTTTGAAACTATCTTAGAGGAACTGTGGGTTATCAATTTACATTTTCAGTTTGAGGTGAGTCCTCTAAACACAGCACCAAAAAACATCCAAATTGTATAATAGTATCACTTACTATATGTATGCTATATGCATAGACACTGAATTGTTTCAACACTTCACTGAGACTTAAAGACACAAAAAATCCAACATGCTATACAGTAGTATGTATCACTGGAAACTTTGTGATCTTCCATTATTGTGAGTTTAAATAATGTTTGACCACACAACAGTTTGTAAAAAAAAAAAAAAAAAAAGATTAATTGATTTATATGACAAATTGGTTGAAAGTTTTATGTAAATGTGGGAAACATTAGGCCACTTGTATTAGACTAAGTCCTTCTTGTTGATCCTCTGTAGGGCAGTGGAGATCAGAAAGAATTCATTAGAAAATGAGGGATGTTTGCAACACTTGAGGCCGGCTGCATGATCTATGATACATTTATTAATGTGTGATCTGTTAAGTGTGTTTTTTAAAATGCTACTCATGCTCCATAAGAAGGCTTTGAACTTGCAAGAATTCTCTTGACAGTATATATGGGTCTGGTGAAACCCAGATAGGGTTAAGTAATTCTGAATTTTGGCTCTTTTGCCACATTTCACTTCCAGTATATTAAATATTGCCAGCCTTAGCCATCTACCAGAACATCTTACCGTAATGAATCTTGAAGAATCAGGGTAAAATTGCTAGTATTAGTCGATCACTTTATAACATACCTGACATGACCAAAAAAAACGTCTTTCATCTGAATGAGTAATCCTGTAAGTATGCAGTAAGTACTCATTTTGTAAGTAAGTACTTGTTTTGGTAACAATATTAAGCCTTACATCCAATCAAAGGTTGAAGATTATATTCACTGTTTAAAATTCCTCAAATTTAATAAAACTATCAGGGCATTCCCTTTGTCACTATCTGTAGGATTGTGAAGTCACAAAACACTAACGTAGTGACTGTTATGTGGGCCACTGAAGTGCTTAGCCTGTTAGTAGGAGAAAGTGATTGAAAATTTTCAACAAAGAGAGAGTATACCTTTTTTTTATTTTGAAGAGGACAGAGGTCATATGACAAAAACACGATGATGAAGAATTAATACATTTGTACATCAACTGTACAAAGATTAACTATCCCTTCTAACCATCCAGTGAATTAAAAGACAGTGTTTATATTCAATTAAATTCATTTTCAGTTTTTGTTGATATTGTCAGAAAGGTATCGGTTCAAATGAGAACGGTACCCAACCCTAATTGTGTGAGACACAGCGTCCACCCTCGACTGGGCAAAAGTCTATCACAGGGCTAACCCATACATAGAAAACCAGAAGAAACCCACGTAGACCAGGAAAATATTTAAACTCTACACAGACAGGCCCCAAGAAGATGGGCCGATCCCAAAACCATAAAGGACGACTTCACGGACCATCAAGTTGATTCCTGTGGTTCTAATGTGGGAAGTACCTATATATGAATGAAATTAAACTTTCTGTTGTCTTCCCTGTATTATAATATCCGTCTTCATCCAGCTGCAAAAGTCTGGCAAAAGTCATCTGGCGGACTCTGGAGGTTTTCCTTTGACTACAAACTACTTCTCATTTTTTGTAGTGGTGCCTTCAAGTACTTTCAAAGGGGGGTGTCCTCAAACTCTGACCAAAACATCACATCTAGCATATTTTCTTGCCAGCAATAGGGAAAAGCAGACAGTAATATATCAGTATATTTGGAAGAAAACTAGTTTCATGATATGACATTGGAAACAGAGATGTGGCACTACTGTTCTGAGGCCGGATACTGTGCTGTAGAATTAGACACAACAGAGTATGGAGGAAGAAGTGACAGCCAGAACTACATTTCAGCTGCAGCCAAGAGACAGGTGCTGCAGCTGGAGTGGCTTTGCAATATCTACTAGTGCTCTGTGACGACTTGTGCAGCATCTGTGGCAGATGCACCATGATGGAGACAGAATGGAAAACTCTGCACTGCAACAAACTTCAAGATGCTGAGTTTATTTTGGGTAAACTCTGTGATTCCACCGACAAGGACCCAGAGAATTTTGAGCCCCAGAAAAAGCTGAATCTAAAATGTATTTGATATGTATTTGAATTATATTTTACAATATGACTTGGAGTCATACCTAGGCTACTGCGCTACTGTTACAAGGCCGAATATCACACAAGGAGCAAGTGACCACTGGAGCAACATTATAGCCACAGCCAAAAGAGTGGTGCCGAGGCCAGAGTAACTTTACAGCATTGACCAGTGCCTGATGAGAATTGTGAGACAGAATGGAGATAGGACTGAAAACTCTGTACTGCAACACATTTTGGGATACTTGGGTAGCCCTGACTTTGTTTTTTCACAGAATATTATATCAGACTCTGATAGGAAACAAATTCACCACCTGCATTATGTAAACACACCTAACCTTGGATGGGACCGCAAGCATACAATGTATTCTGGTTGTTTTAGGATCTCCCCCTTTAGAGCGACTGGGGAATATACAGCCTTTTTCTCATTTTTCTCTAGTCATAAGTTTTGAGAAATCATCTTATTTACAGCAGTGAAATTCCTCTTTAAAACTAAAAAAAAATACGTGTTCCTTAAATTCAACTTTTTATCCAATGTCCTTTCCGTAACTCTAACTTGTGATCTAGTTTGTTTAGTAAATCTACCAGTGTGTGCTCCCTGTCATCCAACTGACAATGAAGCGTGTGTGCTCTGCAAAGTGTGTATGCTCGACAAAGGTGTGTAATCTTAAATCTCTTCTCAGTCTGCTCAGTGGTGTAGTGTGTCCTCAGCCTAACCAGATTATCTGTCCACAGCACTGATGTGTGTTGCTCTTTTCTGTTGCAGCCAATTCATTCTAACTGTGTCACACTGTCAAATTACTGTACAACACATTACCTCCAGGGAGTCACACACACAAATATACACAAGCTTTGCAAACACATGAGATGAAAGGATAAAGCCGATACACAGGCACCCACACTGATTGCTATCAGAGGAGACAGGAAAGACGGAAGCAAAATCTCAATCACTTCTCCCATCTCTTCTCCCTTTCTGCTCCTCTGTCACATAAATCATGATGATGATGTTCTGTATTGAACAGTGAGTTGTGCCATTTTGCATAATAGCTTATTTAAGAAACGGAAAAATTAACTAAGAAGCCTTGCAGGGGAATAATAATAAACTGTGTGGTATTGTTAGATCTTTTAATGGAAAGATCAGTTGCATAATTCGAGTAGTTTTTGCCATTATTTCTATCATTCATGACAGTATTTACTCATCAAAATGACTTCTGAGATCTGGGAACACGGTGATATTAAACATTACATTAAAGTCTGACAGGCAAGACATAACACTTAGATCAGATTGAAAAGAGGCCAACAGTTTAGCCAGATAATCTAAACCCCTTTATCTGAGGTGAAATCTCAAAATAAATCTAAAAAGTAAGTGTCCTCAAAACAATAATCCTTCATGCCACAGGAAAACCACAGAATGTACAGAAGGTCACAGTTTAACCCGTAAGTTTTTAAAACTGATTGATGTGTTCAAACGGGCAGTTTTGAGAATAATAATGATAATATTACCAAATAATAATTTGGTTGTATTATCACCTGACTAGCTTTGTTTCTTGCCCTGTCAGATCTCTATGGAAGCTAAGATAGGCCTTAATACATTGAATTTCAACATGGAATTATCTTAGATAGGCTGAAGTGTAAAAAACTGATTACTTCTGTTGTGAAAACTTTTCATCCTCAAAGCATCAACTTTTCAAGAACTTAAAAAACAGCCTGGTTTGTAGCTTGACCTCCATGCTTGTGGTTTCTTCCAGTGGGGTTGTTTAAGGTATTCTTAACCCCGATGAGCTTCTTTCAACCCATAAAAGCTACACTTTATACAGTCTCAATGGACATACAAAGTGACAGCCAAGCTGCTCTACATTCGTCTCAGTATGTTAAGAGCCGACCTCACACGCAGCAGAGCAGCTCAATTAAACAGAGATAGCTTAGCTGGTGGGTTATCAAGAAGAAAAAGCGTGTGTAGCCACTGGATAATGTCATGGGAGGTCTCAAGTCAAAGATACAGCAGCCTTAATCCAAAGAAGGAGAGATTAGACTTTCAAAGATATGTCTCGGGTGGATGGATGGATGGATAACCCAGGTGATGTCAACACCTTGAAATTGTAACAGAAAGCCTGTGTTACAAACTGCCATGGCCGTTTTCCAAGTTTGAGGGACAGATGAAAAATGCTACTGGTTGCATTATGGGAAATGTAGGATCCAGTGTTTACTGAGCTTGACTGAAACTAAGGAGTGTTATGCCAGGTCTGGCAGCGGCCGAGACACAACATGAAAAACACCCATCTTCCCCAAGACTGCTGATATTTAACAACTGATGTGTTAATTTGTGTTGATGCAATGGATGTAGCTAGATTTAGCTTCAGGGTGGAATGAAATCAACATAACAAACAGAACAAATCTGCGAAGGTGATATCCTAACAAAATCAAAGAAAACAAATTGCAATAACACTGTTTCTACAAAGCAAGTGTTGCATGAGCAGCATGTTAGCAGAGCAGCAGCAGTAAGTGTTCCCTTTGTGTGTCTACAGATGAGGCGTTCAGGCACAGTGTTGGTCACCCAATATATGGAAGTGCTCAGAGCCCAATACACAATCACTGTAGGGTAGGCATGTAAAATGGAGGAAAATAGACTTGAAGCGTAAAAATATGCTTCGGGCTACGATTACGTGTGTATAGTGTAAGTGAAACGCAAGCCCTTACATGGCCTCTGTACACAGCTGTATTCATTAAAATAGAAGTGTATCTGTTCTGTCAGACGTGCTTTAGATGGATGATTGAAAAACGTGACTGCAATGCTTTCTGTGTAGACATACCATTATGTAAAATAGGAAAAAATAAAGTGAATAAAACTGGCAGCCCACCCTTACAAACTATTAAACAAAGCCAGCATGGCAAAGAGCATGTATTTTTATCTTTGGATGGCGAGGAGCAAGGTATGCCTAGTTTTCATAACGTAGTTCAAATTTCAAAGTAAAATTCTCCTTTTTTTGTGACACGGGAAGAAAGACAAGTGGAGAAATGTACAAGAGTCAATGCAATTTTATTTATCTAGCACCAAATCACAATAGAAATTAACTCAGGACACTTTTCACATAGAGCAGGTCTAGACCGTCCTCTTTATCAGTTCACTTTTATTTTTGTAATTTTTTTTGTCAATTTTGTGCCTCTATCACTGGAACAAAGAGGTGCATATTGTACCATGCAGAGCAGATTACCCTGTCTAGTACAGCTATGGATGGTGCTTTGTACCACCCTATGAAAAAAACATTCCTCCAGCTGCACAGATACGGTGAACTGGACGTGATGTACATGTTTATTTGCATATCGAGTGGGGACATGTAATCCAATCAGAAATTGTGACAGGAAATGGATTTAGAGATGCATATTGATGCTAAGTGAATGCAATCTGTCTCAGACACAATATCAACATCATCTTGACTCTGACATCTTGACTAGTAGCCGGGTTGAAATGGAGTTAAGAGATGACCACAGGAAAAAGATGTTAGAGACAGGTGAAGAGGCGGGGAAAGGATTTGAGTGTTCCTCCTAAGCGCTCCAAGACTCCTGCTGAGCCACTTGCTGTGACATCAGTCCTGTTAAAATTTACCTTTTTACCATGTCAAACACACTCACACACCATATCAAGTCTCTCAAGGCATGTCTTCTGCAGCCCCCGAGTGTTTTCTGCCAACTGAATTATGCAGAGTGGAGGGGAATGGTCTTCTGCGCTCCTCTCGAAGTTATACAGTACATACTGGAGAACACATACACACACACAGCCTCTCTCATTATCTCACCAGCTAAATCACATGTGGTTATGCATATCTAAACCTCCCCTCCATGTATCCTCTGTTGTTTTTAGTCCCCAGCGTGTCAGTGTTTGATGTAGAGTTGCTGGAAGCCATTTTAAATCTGCTCTCTCTGTACCCGATATCAAAGACACAATCCTGAATTTATTTGACCATGAAAATTCTACATATATTCAGGTTGATTCTCCGACGGCGTTTTCCCGCCCCTCTACTTTCACAATCCTTCATTATTTAATATAGAGATCTGAGATTTGTCCTCTGAATGTACTATTTATTGATATTCCCTAGTATCCAGATTAAACGCCAAGTCACAGCACATTTAGTCTCAGAGTTCAGCAGATCTTATGATAAGCATTTTTCATAAGATTTGTGGTTAAGAATATAAGAACTCATGTCTCAAGGCATTAAAAAAAAAACTAGGTGCGCTTGTTGATTATTGTAAAGGTCTGCAAACTCAAGTAGAATGAAAAAAGGGGACAGTCCCAAAACCAACACTAAACCTACACCATAAAACGTTTGATTTGAAGAAATCACCGTCAGCTCTGGGAACCTGTGGAGGGCATCATTCTTTGTGTCTTTAGCTTGTGCCGAGTTTCAAGTACTTGCGGTCGCTGTTTAGCCATGTGCCTCTTTCATGTCACTTCTTCCTCAACCACTTCTCTCCTTCTCTTTGCTGCACTTGAGGATAGGTGGCAGTTTAACTCCACTGACTGCATCTTGTAACGTTGTGTTATTCAGTGAAGCTTGTAGCACACATCAGACACACCAGATATGGCAAGGTGAGTTCACTTGTATAAGCCCTTTCATAGGCAAGGATAATTCAAGGTGCTTTACATAATACATTAAAACATTAAAAAGAAGAAACGGCACACTGGAACAGTATTCAAGGTACGGTTAGTCAAAGTGTGTTGATTCGGAGAGCGAATGTGACATAACTGCTACTTTTCTGGAGAGTTGATATAAAGACGCTGCAGGTGTGTGGGATTTTACATGGAAAATAATAGTTGTGGGTGGTTTCACATGCATCATATGCCGTCAACTACATTGCATTGAGAAGCAAATCACTTGCACTTCATAGAAAATAAAGAGGGACAGACTTTGCTTCATGACGCATTGCTTTTTGGGTCAATTTTGGGAATAAAGTAATGTTACTGCAGCTCAGTTATTCTGTGATTTGCCTACAAGCCCTGAATATAAGAATGGAATTTTTAAATAGTCAATTTCCATTTTGTCTTAACATCCCTCAACATTGTCCATTATTGAATGAGAACTGAGGACATGATTTAATACATAGAATATCAGAGTGTATGTTTCCAGAAACACAAACATCACTTATATCATTATCAGCTGAAACAGAGGAGGCAGTGACTGCCAGTGGTGGACAGTAACTAATCATGGAGGTACTTGCTGTGTACCTTACTGGAGTATTTCCATGTTATGCTATGTTACACATCTACTCTATCTTCACTACACTTCAAAGGGAAATACTGTACTTTTTTTTTTTTTATCCCACTACATTTATCTGACAGCTTTAGTTACTAGTTACTTTACAGATTAACAATTTGCATTCAAAGCATGGTCATTTTCTGAAATACCATGCATTTCTACAGATTAAACTACTATATAAAATACTTTTTTAAAACACATAACACGCATAACACTTTAACCCCCAAAGGGAGCATTTTTCTACTAAATGAATTTTACTATAGATACTTAAGTGCATAGTTCTGTACTTCAGTAACATTTTGAATGCAGGACTTTTCTTTTACTTGTAACAAAGTATATTACATTGTATTATTGATACATTTACATAGTACATTCACAAGTAAAAGATGTGAATACTTCACTGGTGAATGCTAAATGTCACTCATTTTATTACAGAAACAAGCACTGAAGTCTAATTCAATTAACTGTTTCTAATAATGAAAACTTTAATCTAAATTATGAAAACACAAATTAATAAATTTCATATTACCAATTAAATATAATTGAACCTAGCTCCCTCTAATGACATATGGGACCCTATGTGACCCAACCCAATTTAACTGATGATGAGGATGATGATAATTATTAATATTATTTGGGATAATGGCAAAGCCTTCTGTGTTGAAGCTTCCCCTTTGGTCATTTAAGATGATCAGAGGCAGATGTATTATTATAAAAATGCTTACTAGTGCAGTTTCAAGTTACATAATGTGACATATGACATACTGTAATAACTCAAGTACACTGTACTATATGTCTGATATTTTACATTTTAAGAAATGAGGGCTTTATTTTACTTAATTGATCTGCATGTTGATGTCTTATTTAGTTTTGTTTGTCCCTTTTTATTTTATTCTTGTTTCAAATTTTGCTATTATTGCTATCCATATTGTAAAACCCACTGAAACAGTAACTATATTTACATGCACACTAATATTCCACTGTTATTCAGAATATAACAATATTCTGAATATGATACAGGTCATGTAAACAGCATATTTTGTTTGGATATCCCGAATTAGGCCTTATTCCGAATGTAGCATTTTCCAATTAAGTGGGATATGCTGATATTATTTGGGTTTTGGGAGCATTCATTGGACATGTATACAGTACGTTCAGAATATGCATCTCATTTGGGGTTTTTACCACAGTTTCTGACACACTTCCTCTAGCCTGTTTACTGTCAGCTCTGTGCGTTGTAAACAAACCAACTAGCCAACAGTTTGCAAGCCTGGGATAGAAATGCATGACGAGCTGGTTGTGTAACGCACCCCTGCGCAGGCAAAATGACATATGCTGGAGCAGGAAGGCAGAAAGAGGAGAGGAATGAGAGGAGAGCGGAGAGCTGTTCAGGGCGGGCTGCAAAAACAGAGCGCGGGCGGAGGGGTTTGTTTATTATCCTGACTGACGGTGATGACTCGGTGTGATGCACCAAAAACACTCAGCAGTGTAGTATACATCATGGGACAACCTAGGGACTTGATGTGCCTGTAACTATAAATTTGCAATCTCAGTCATATCAAAATCACTTATAAATATCAAGCAGCAGCTCAATAATGTTTTTCACCTTACTGGTTTACTTCACTGCCTGTGGAGATCTTGTGATTCCTGTTCCCACTGGAGCAGAGTGAAACCCTGAAAACCCTCTTCATGTAAACAGGAATATTAGTGGAATATTCATTTTAATTAACCATGTAAACAGCTTGGTAGGAATATTGTCTTATTCAGAGTAAGGGCAAAATATTTTGTGCATGTAAACGTAGTCGGTGTTTTGATAAGTGCTATATAAGAAAGGTTAATCGTATTACTCTATGACAGGAGGGTTATTGCTGCTCTTTTATTACTTCTCTCATTTTTCCCTCTGTTGCCCTTTTGCTATGGTGTAGTGTTTGTTTTTGAAGTTGCTGATTTAAATGCAGGAATGACATTAAGGTAAAAAACATTATTTTTCTCTCTCGCTGTGGTGAAGTGGGTTTTGTTCTAGACATGCTGATTTAAATTCAGGTCTGACAGAAGGATTTTCACTGTTTTATTTTCTGTTTTTCTCTGCCTCCACTCTGCTCATCATGGGGGAGTCTTGCTCTAAAGGAGCTTATTTAAATTTGTATAACAGCAGGACTCACTGATTTGCGTTACTTTCTAAGTTTCCATTCAGTCTTTTTCTGCTTTTCTGTCTCTCCGTTTCTGCCTCTGCCCACCTCCATCTCGCTCTCTCTTCTGTGATTTTTAGAGTTAAGCTTTTGTTGAGGAGAGGGAATGATGGCACTACTGTCTCACTACTGTGAAATACTGTGTGCATGAGACAAATAGCCACAAAACTGTTTTGACCATTGGCCGACTATTGTTGTGCCTGACTGGAGAATTGGCCCCATTCCGAAACTTGGTTGATGTGGTGTCTGAGCCTGAATATAACTTACAACTAACCATTTAGTGTCCAATGAAAACTTCTCGCCTGGTGCATACACAAAGTTTTCTCTTTTCCTTGTCTGCTCCCATGATGTGTGACCAAATGGCAACTACCACAGCTTGAGGTTGAAGCCAGTGCAGAATGCAATGCCACTGATGGTCGCTAAATGCTGCAAAAAGCGTCAACTTCTATGTAGAAATACTAAGTCAATTTTTTTTCAACGAGTCATTGTGGTCTCAATCACTGAATTTAGGCCCTTTAATAAGTGTGCTGGTGGTTATTTTAGAAATGATTGTTCCGTTATAAGATTTGAAGACATATCATAGGTTTTGAAGTTTGCCATGTGGGCGTTGACTGACAGTTGTGATTGACAGCTGGTTCACCTGCTGCTCTTCTGTGATTCCAGGACTTGCACTGAGTCAGACTATTGTCGCAATATTTTGGTAATTTTAATGTTACTTGGTTATGATACATACCCTGTTAGCACAATTTAGCTAAAATAGCTAACGTTAGCCCAAGTGTGCACTGCTGGGTTTTCCCAGTAAGCTAACGTTTGCTTCAGTCTGAGAAGGGCGTGTTTCCAGTGTGAAAGGCAACACCTTGCACTTCTTATTTGGAAGGTTATAAAATATTAAACGTTTATGGTTTAAACATTCATATTACAAACAGTAATAACTGATCTTGTTTGCAGTTCAAGGTGTATTGTGAATAGTTTAACAGATGTAATGGTGGTCTATGGAGAAAATGGGTTTTTGGGCCACAGGAGATTTTTTTCATTGAAGCCAGCCAGGTTGACTGGTTGCGCTAGGCCAGCCGACTGATTTATATGTCAACTAACTTATGTGAGTGTAGTGAATGAATAATACATACAGAGTTAATATTTTTCGTCTCACTCTGACCATATCACTCCCCACAAGGAAGCACTAAGCTCAGCACAGCAGGGAATAGGGAGTGATGATAATCACCACCTAGACAAGCGTAGACTCTGCTACAGGTGGATGCTGGGGTGATGGAGGGGCTTTTGGCATACTTTATGTACAGTAGCAGCAGTGTAGCAGTAAGTGGGAGCATAGCTTGAGTTGACTACCAGAATTAGTTTTAATGTCTGTCTTGTTTTGCTGAGATAATCCAGAAACAGTGAGAAATGAGAAAAGATCAATAACACTGTGATTCAAAGCTGATTCAACAATAATTCAATTCAGCTCAGATTTCATCAATCATATTTTTAACTGTTTAGGTAAAGGCTGTAGCTAAAGAAATGAATCAATATTTCTTCACAGCTGAATCAGGTTTGAGAAGTATACAGTATATGTACAGCATATAATGTATATATAATGTATGGCATGTTGTGTTGAAAATTATTGGTGAGGAAAATTGAATTTATGGACTAAAAATCTGAGAATATGGAATGAAACATAATTCCTCAAACCCAGTGATGGCACCACATTTTTTTTCAGATATGTCATGTCAGCCTATCTTGTAGCTCAAATGTAGGTAGAAACAATGCTTGTAAACGAGTGAGTCAATGAGCATAAGTTGTGTTAAGTGTTAACATTTAAATAACTGTTGTAAATACTATATGTACTATGTTGCAACAGTAAGTACATCGCATGGATTGTAATGTTTTTATTTTATATTGGTTTGTGGCAACTAAAGCCTGATTCACGTTTTTAAGGTTATGTATGGGAAATTGGGAAAGATATTTGTCTTGGTTAAATATCAAAAGTCACAGTGAAATGATGTGTTGATTTAATATTTAACCAAAATCTTAATATTCCCATTCCATATTCCAAAGCGCTAATTTGTGGACAAGAAAAAAACGTCTTCAATGAACGTAATCTGCACTGCAAATATGTTTCCTGCAAAACATATTAGGTAAAATCATTTAGTGGTGCATACAGTAGGAGACAGGCTTGCAATGGGAAATCTGACAGGAACCATCTAATATTGAAAATACAAGGTTTGTTTAATCAGATTTTTCAGTGCAATTTAATATTCTCAAGTTTCATTCCATATTCTCAAACTTTAATTCCATATTTTCAGGTTTCCCATCCAGCTTTCTTACAAGTAATTTTCTGAATGACATTCCATAACAATGACTTGACGGAAATTCTTTTTGGGTCTTCCCTCTCCCTGTTGGCCCGAAAAGAGCTCAGACCTAGACCTCTTTCCAGCCTAGTTGTTCCTTTCGTTCTCTCTCTCTCTCTCTAAGGGAGAGGGATTTTAGGCAGAGAGACTCAGATGGCTATGTGAGGATAATACTGTCATTAAAGAGAGAGAGAGCAGCAAGAAAAAGCAGTAGATGCAGACAGAAATGTGGGATGGGAGGGAGGGAGGGATATAGCAGAGAGGGGGAGAGTGGAATCAAAAGAAGGCATTCATGAAAGACTTAGTGGGAGTGACAAATAGAGCAAAAAAAAAAAAAAGTAATTTTTATTATTCAGGTTAGAGCAAAATCCACTGATGTCTGCATTGCTTGCAAGTGTTGGATTTTTCTCTTTGCAAGAATATTTGGGTTTGTCAGTAAGCACCTTTGTGCCTTGCAACAATAAAAGACACTTGAAAATGAAAAGACAGTGGGAGAGAGGTCAGTGGAGGAAAAGTAAGAGGAGGATGAGAAGCAGAAAGGATTTAAGAGTTACATTGACTGGTGAGATTAGCCTGTCTGCAACCCAAGGATACACAACCCCTACATTTCTTTTATGGCATCTGAGCGTGTCCTTATTTTGAGAGAAACACTGAAGAGCAGTCCACTCTTCTCATACTGTAATCATTCAGGCACTTCACTTCATAATGCTTTGACACCCATGAACTTTCAGTTTTGTATGAATCATATATGTTGTATATCAAATTAACAAAAGACAGTAAATGTTACATGTGATGTCTTCTTTGGCCCATCTTTATGTAGATGCTGCTCTTTTCTCTGTGTTCAGTCATGGTGGCTCTCACTGTTCATGTTGACTACCTTGTTCTTCTTCTGTTTATTCAAAAACAACCAGTAACATCAATCACTAATCACTTTTTTTTTCTGCAGACTGGATCACTGTAGTGTTAACCCATCAACAAAACAAAAGAGAACAGTATATGGTGTATAAAGTAATGAACAATGCGTCCGTGTCTTTGCCTCAGTATGTTCCGTCTGAAGCTAATTTGTATCTGTTTGCTCCAACTCACATCTTGCTATCAAAGAATACCCCTCTCTTATTTTTCTGTTAAGTATAAAGCTCAATTAATGGTGCATATTTTCAGACAGTCTCCCCTAGAAGGCAATCATAGTGCTACACTCTGTTATTCACATAAAAAGTGACATAAATAGTGGTTTCAAGAATTAAAAAGAGCTAGAAAGAGAAATTCAAACACTGGCTCCTTTCTCACCCCCACATGGCTGGCCAATCACTGTGTGAAGTGGGCGTGAATGACGCCTCGCCTGTGAAATGGTCCTGCACAGTTTGTACAGATTAAACAAATGAGATCTAACATGTTGATTAGCGAGCCTTAGAGGTGTTCAGCACATTTCATGACAATCTGCCTGTTTGAGTATGAGATATATGCAAAGTTGAAACTTTGGTACAATGGTGGCGTTGAAGGAAAAATGTACTGTCCAAAATGGAATGGGTTCATCCTCTGGGGAGCTTGAATGTGCTGAGTAAATGTCATTAGATTTTAATCCAATTTCTTGAGTACAAGTTCATATTGAGGTCTGATGGTGGCTTTAGAGATAAAGCCTGAGGTATCACCAAAAGCACTAGCAATGTGTTTCAAGTGGAATAGATGATTAAAAATTAAACACTTGCCCTCATCTACAGACTCCACAAAACTATTCAACAATGAATCATGAAAGAGCCATTTGTGTAAGTGTGCATTGCAGTTAGTTTGTCTCAAGAATCCTTGTAAGATGTGATCATCAGTGTCTTCAATAGTGATAAAAATAAATTGTTTTGGAATTACATTTTCTGAGCAGGGTTAGAGAAAAAATCACAATGTAAAATAAAGTTTGTTAATATCAACTTATGCTGGTTCTTGCAACCATGCAGTGTATGTTAGGTATTATGTGGATGCTGTGTGTCTGTGCTCCCTTGATCCTCAGAAGGTCGGTCTCACACAAGTCCACTTGAGTATTTGAAGGTTGCTTAAAGTGGCGACAGGGATGCGGTTGATGGGAAGTGAAAAAGACTCAACCATTAACCTTTACTGAAACATACCGCAGGATTTATCTTCTGGGAACCATGAATATCGAGGATATTTAACATAAAACTGGCCAACTGACATCAACATCATTAGGCCCTGCTGCTACCAGGACAAAAATGTCCTTTTTGGCAAGTTATTATTTTTTTTCCATCTGAGTGAGATTCCATCCATTCATTTCCAAAGAAGTTCTGATTAAAGCACTGTATAATCATAACCATTATGAAAATTGTGTGCTGTAACAAACAAGCAAATAAAGGGAAAACAATATCGCCTTAAAAATAATAAAGTCAAATGTTATAAGGATGATGCCAATATTCTTAATCCCGTCTGGGCCAGAACCATGTCTTTTCTCTGCTTTATTGGCATAATATTTAATTTTCTCTATGTGTCTGTGGTTTCCTTTCTGGTGTATAAGGACTGTAATTCCCTATTGACAGTCTGCTAAGGTAGAAGCCATTAGCAGTCTTGCAGTGTGCTGTGTGTGTATGTTTGTGTGTGCATTGCTGAGAGTTGAAGGTCAGGGAAAGGAGAGGCAAACACCATCACACTTGTCAATCAGATCACAACAGACAGAGAGAGAGAGAGAGAGAGAGAGAGAGAGGGATGTGGCTTAGCGACGGAGAGGACGTGATGTACTGATAACATTAGAGAAATGGAGGGAGGAAAGGACAGATACAGAAATGCAGAAGAAAGAAGAGACGGGAATCAGTAGAGACAATGAATAATTGAACTAGCGCTGAGCTTACGTTGCCGTTGCGAAGAACTGCTTTAAAAAAGGGACACCTCCACAGACACACCAAAACACTCTGCACACTGTAACCCAGATTCTTTCCTCTGATCTGTGTGTCTGCGTGTGTGTTTTTCTGCTTTTACCGCCTCCCTTACTGCCAGTTCATCAAAAAAGACTTTTAAAAGGCGACCAAGTAGCTTGTGAGTGCTAGCAAACACTCTGTAGGAACTAACTGAAAGCCCCAGTACTAGTCTCCCATGCTGCCTTTCAGATTGGAAATCCCAGATTAACTTGGGGTAAATATGGACAGAAGCTGAGTCAGGCAGGTTACACCTCATTAATACCTGTTTTGGATCAGTGAAGATGCCGCCTCACAGCGTGCAGTGTTATTTTTTTGCAGTTTGAAAGAGGTTTGAAATACTAGGAGACATCTACCTTTAAATAAAATGCATTAGCCTGTAACTTTAAATCTTCACATCTTTGCTTTGATATAATCCTCTTATCTTATGCAAATGAGAATTCACAGAACTTAATGTTACTCCACAGAACAGACAAAGGCATAAAGCAGTGATCACATTAAAAAAAAAAAAAAAAAAAAATCTTTTAAGACCATCTGTAATCGCCACAAATGCACCATGGGACTGGTGTGAATCTGAATTTGTTTGTTTTTGTGTTCTCTTCTGAAAACAGGTGTCTCTTCCTGCTAGCCTGTGAGCTCCATGTCTTGCAAGACTGGTGCATAATCAAAATTTTGCAGCTCACCGACGCAGAGAGGCTTTGCGGCCTGAGGGCAGCTATAACTCCTCATGTGTGGACATACACAGGCTTGTTTAGGCATGATAAGTGGAGTGATAAATCCACTGTAATGACTCTGCTTTTATGTCCCTCTGTCATGATATGTGATATGTGGGACATTATGTAGTCACCGTGCCATCTGTCTGTGTGTGGGCATGTTCCTATATGCACAAGAGCGTCAGAACAACATGACATAAAGAATTGAATAGTTACACCACAGGTTTCCCCAACAGATGGTCTGATAGTTTGCAACAAGTGAAAAAAAAAGTTTGGTAAAACTTCTGTAACATGTGAAATATAACTATTCAACAATAGAATGGTTGCCCATGATCGGTGTTCAGACTGCTGAAACATTTTCGATGTACTACAGAAAGTAAAAATTGATCAGGACAGTTATATCACACTGGCATTCTTCATTTATCCATCATTCCAATTCCCAGTACGTAACAGCATCTGCTGTCTTTAAACAGTCAAATTTATGTGCAGAAAATGTACTAATGTATGGGGGATTCACAGGTAAGAGACATGGTCTTGAAATGCCAACGGGTGGATTGCACCCCCATCTCTGTTCAAAGATGGTGTTTGGTGTTGGACGTGAAAGGATACAGTCTCCACCCCAGACCACGAGATGCAGTTGAAAGCTCCGGAGAGCTAGTAAGTGGACATTTGACTTGACATTATTTCATCACACATGGGGTCCCAAGATTAAGAATGGACTTCCATGTTTGAGCAAAACGTCATTCGTTTATTATTTACATCATGTGTTTGACCAGCAGGCCCCATATGTGTCACGAGCAGGTGACCATAGAAAGCTGCACTGCTTTAATAATAGAGGAGAAAAGGAAGATTGCAACCCAAATAAAAACAATTCAGCTTTCAGATCATTAAAAAAGGCATTGAAAATTATTTATGTGGTCAGAAATGCATTTAAAATATTTTGCCACACAATGTTTTACTATAGAAATGTGTAAAATCTCAGCACTGTGCTACAGTATTTGGTGCTATCGTTCTCTCTATAGAAACAGCAATGGCTCATCACAAAATGATTCTGCAGGTGATATTGTGCAGACTAAGCCTAAGAGGGCTAAGAGTTTTTGTGTCTAATGGCAAGATTGATAGTGAGAAAGTTGAAATAGTTTCTATGTGAGTTGTGAACTAGGGGTGTGCCTGAATACAAATACATTATTTAGCAAAGCACAAATAGTAGGTTTTTTAAAAATATTTGTTTATTTGAAAAATATCTGTTGTATTTTTAAAATTGTTTTCAGGAAGAAAAAAAAACCATGTCAAATACCAGCATGCAGGTCGATTACATCGCTATCTCAGTCTCTGTCCTCTGCTCCACTGTTACGTCTATCAGCAGGTTTCAACAAGGGGAGTCACATCCACCTGCTACATGACACACATTTCCCAATTTGGACATCACTCCTGGAGTTGGGGGTATTCCCCAGAGATAGCTGAGCTACTGACACGTGAAGTGCTCTCAAGGGAATCTCCATTATCTGTTATTCCCTGTCTCCTTTCCACAAAGTTAGTTTGTAAAAAATAGGCAATAAATGAAAACTGCAAAGCAATAATTGCCTTTGAAGTTCTTCCCTACATGTGACACGGTGTGCTGTCTCTGTGTTATGGTATATAAATAGGTAGAGGTCTGTCTGCACTGAGGTGATGGTAGAGTTTTAGCTCAGTAGTCAGCACAGTCGTCTATGATCTGGGAGACGCCAGTTCAAGACCCGGTGTGGAGACCTCCTTCATAAGATTTTTATTCATGAACACTTATTGTAACACAATAATTTTCTAAAATTAAAAGCGTAATAAAAAACAAAAACAGGATTTTTAAGCCTCTTTTCACTTTTATTCAAATACAGATAATTTTGCTGCCTCAACAAATACAGATACAAATACAAATACTGGGCCCTCTGCACATCCCTATTGTGAACCAAGTCAGAAGAAGCTACACAAAAACTACAGTGTGCTGCTACTGTATGAGGTAAGTGACACTGTTCAAGCAAGAGCACCAATGACCTACAGGGTAAAGTGAGGTTACTGATCCAACAAGAACTGAAACGAAAAAACCCTGACTTGTCACTCTGCAGATGAAAGCCTAAAGTAAAGGGACAAGCTACTCCATCATGTAGTAAACAGTTCTCAGGATGCCAGCCTGGAATTTATTCAGTGGCTCTTTGCGAAGTGTGAAGCTAGTGTCCTGAAACCCTCTATCTCTTTGATACAGATGTCATTATCGTTTCCAGAGCACAGCACAACCAGGGGCTGTCTTTGCATGATGTGATTGGACACTGCTAGAGACTTCTTTAGTGTCTCTTGAGGCATTCAACTTGTGGCAGAAAGTAGTAGCCTGGTGACCCTGAGGGGGAATTTATAAAGGTGCAGCACTATGCTGATTACCTGTGTCTAATACACAAGCGTAAACAGGTGTCTTTATAGTATTTTTATGATGTTGGATATTTAAAACTGGCACATAAAGGAATTTCTCCAAACACACCAATAAACCTTAAGAGTATATCGATGCTAGGTATATATCTTAGCTCTTCAAGAGCTTATATTGGTCAACAGTGAGCAATTTAGGACTACATTCATGTTTTTATATATCCTATGTGTTATGTGTAGATAAAAACTGTCTATTTCAAATGGAGAAAAAATGCCAAGAAATCAGAATATATACCTAGACCTCCATCTATTTCAGTACTCACATTTACTCTGTTGAGTTTGAAAAAAACTGTGAATATAGGTCACATTATTTATAATAACAGGCCTTTTATAGGAGTTACAATACCTCTTCACCCTCAGAAGAAAAGCCATTTCAGCTGGAATGCCTAAAGATCAGCATAGTATAATTATATATATATACATTGTATTTATAAATATTTGTGCAGCTTTGTGTAGATTCTATTCTTGTACTGATAGAGCAGAGTAACTTTTGAGTCAGACTGGACACTTTACATGAAGGTCATGTGTAAAGAGTTTTCCATTACATGATTTCCAATATGTCTTTTCAAGAAAGAAACCATGCCCTCATTCACCCTTTCAAATCCGGGAGAATGCTCTTCTTAAAAGATTACTTTAATCACATTTCTGCTATATTAGCCTCCCCGTGGTGAAAACACTCAGAAAAGATGTCAGGATGTCATGCAGCAAAAGTTTTAGGCTAAATTCACTGCCCGAGGTTGACAGTAGCTAAGCCCCAAGGTCACCTTGGAAGAGATTTGTACCCTTTCATTTTCAGCCTGTCACATGCCACTGGGTTTGAATGAAAAACCTGCATACTCCTGGGCTTTGATGGCACATAGTTTGACACCATTGCAGCATACAGATGCAGTGTTTTCAACAGGAGAACAATGGTGTAAAAAATAATGCTGACAGAAGGCCCATTCTACATCCAAGCACAACTGCAACAAAAGCTGCATTTTCAAGACTAGACAGATAGATACAGACACAAATTATCCATTTTCTACTTTTCCAGTGAACAGAAAGAGTGACGTTTTCTTGACCCCTTTAGCTTTGTATTCTGTTTCAGCCCAAACCATATACAGTACAATTACTGTATCTTACACACTGTGTCCAAGGTCTGTCATCTGGCCTTCAGACCATTCTTGGTGGTGAAAAGGAGAAATACAATGTCCTACCCTATATGCAAATGTTTGCAGTTTAAAAACTCTGCAAAACATACAGTACATAAACTAAGATTAAGAGTCTGCAGCCACACTAGCAGCTCTGTGAGGCTGTACAGCAGTGCTTTGAACTAAATGCTAAAGTCCGCATGCTAACATGCCTCTGTTTAGCAAGTGTAATGTTTACCATGTTCACCATCTTAGTTTAGCATGTTAGCATTCTGACTTTTGCTAATTAGTACTAAACACAAAGTACAGCTGAGTCTGTCGGGAATTACATTAATTTTACAGGTAAGTGTTCAGTATTGGATGAATTATGGGGGGACATGGATGTCTGTGCCAATCTTCATGGCAATCTGTTCAGTAGCTGTTGAGACATTTCACTCTAAACCACAAATGTCAACCATATGGTGGCACTTCAGAGGAAAAGGTGATGCCCTGACAGTCATCAGCCGTGTTTCCATTAACCTATTTTTATGCGCATCTTGAAGTATCGCATTAAAAAAACTTAATGGAAACACCAAAATTCAAAAAAACTTCCTCAGTTTCGCAAAAAAAGGTTTTACGCTTCCTTGAGATGGATTTTGGAAATGTCAAATAAGAGTTTATGTGCAAAATGCATAATGGAAATGCATTTGTCAAATAAATAATGACGTAGCGAACATTTAACTCACATGACTGATCAGCTGTCATCTCCAGATAGCATGAAGCATGGCCAATACTAGCTGACATGAAAGAACAATGTCTTGTCCAGTTGAAACAAATTCTCGAAGACCTCTCTCCATTTTCTCACGTCAAGGCTATATAACTATTTGTTATATTTCTGGTTGACAACCTCTGCCTCTTCTACTCTGTTTACTGGCAGATTATTTAAGCCTATACCGTGAAATGGAAAATGGAAATGCACCTAATTCGCATTTTCCTTTTTGCGACACAATAGGTGAAGAGAGTAGTTAACTGTATTATATTGGTACATTAAAAGATATGGTGTGCTGTGCTATTGCTTTTTTCTTTTTGAAGGAGGAGAGAGGAGCATTGGTGCCACATTTTTAGTGGTATTGTCATCACTCTCTTTATTGATATGCACCTTTGGTTTTATTTGAGGTTCATAACAGTACATTGTACTATGCAGTTGTTGGTTCATTAGTTTGTTATTCACATGCACTAAAATTCACCAGAATGCAGTAAATCAAGTCTTTGTGACTAAAATTTTCCTAGTGGAGGAGCCCCGGACCCCCTGCTTAAAAAGTGGCCTGACTAAGGCTATATTTTGCGCTATATTTCCTGGCCTGAATGATTTTCCCAGTCCGCCCTGAATGTGAATCAAGTTTTATTTGTTTAATGTTAAAAACAATTCTGATGTCTTGAATTCGACAGCAAAATTAACATCAGCTAGCTGAAACGTGAGTTGCTAACTACAATAAATTTCTTGAAGGCACTACAAACAATCATCTGTTAGCTTATGATAGCTTGCTGCAAAAAGAACTGTTAGCCAAGTTGTTTGACAATGATAATTTATTCTAGTCAGCACATTAATTAAACTTCAAAAAATGATAAACGCATGTTGATATGATCTGTGTCTGTCAGCTACATTAAATCAGCAGTAGCCTACTGTCTTAAGTGTAAATGCTAGTTTAATACTTGTTTTACCAATTTAATTAAGTTTAAATAATCTTAATTAAACTGTACTGACTTCCTGTTTACCTCACAATATCTGTTATCAGCCAGTCTCTTCATTTTGATATTGTTTTGTAATGTTGGATGAAATATTTAGCATTTTTAATAGTCAGTTATTATGTAGGCCTATTCTTCAGACCTATGCCACATGTTACTATTTGTTAGATCCTGTCATGTGCTGTATGTAGCTTATATGAAGTGATTTCATGGACACAGATTAAGCTCAAACCAGGACAGAAGATTCAAAATGTCCTTTGGTCCAGTACTAGGCTTAGTCCTAATTTATGTCTGTGAAGTTTCACAGTTTCATATTACAGTCAATTGGAAAGAGTCATGGTGTCGTACTATACAAGAAAGAATTCATGGCACTGTCCTTGTGCAAGGACAAAGAGATCGTGCCTACACAAATATATAGTGGTGCATATATATATATATATATATATATATATACACACACACACACACACACATATATATATATATATATACACACACACACACACACACACACACACAAACACACACATATATATATATATATGTGCATATAGATTTGAAATGGCACTTATTTCAGACACACTGTGAACTGCTCAGGAAAGTCTGGAGCACTAAGGTGGAATACTTGAGTACAGCTACATCAACAGTGGACAAAGACAGTAATGATGAGGCTGATCTGGGTGACATACTGTATCCACCAAAAGATGAAAGGCATGGTCCATCAGTGGAAAAAGAATACCCAAGGCATCTCATTCCAGAGGATGATGTGCCTGCACTGCCCAGGCAACGTACCCAAGTGACCCAGTCCTTATTACAAATAAGGTCAAAATCCTCACCAACTCACGTATTGTTCTGTTCAAGGTAGGTCAGTGATGTTGATCTATTGATATCTTATTGCAGTCTGCTGTGGTAGATTTACTGTAATGTGATTCTTCTTGAATCTTTGGATCTCAAGATGTCTCTACCTAATGTAAATCTTGCCATCAATGAGGAACACACTACCAGTACCAAGAGTGGAAAGACGACCTACATAATTTTAATGACCGGATACTCCTTGATCTCCCTTTATGCATAACCACAAGGAACATGCTACTGTTGAAGTATAATCTGTTAGAGAATCATTTTTACTGTGTAAATGTCCAAATGCACAACTGAATTATTACAGTACATTTGGTTTTTCATTATTATGTTTCTTTCTTAGGCTCACACTGCAGTGAGCAGAATGGTATTTTGAATTGACTTCAAGGGTACAGTTCCCCTCAGCTGATAGAGTTCTCCATGGGTATCTTCACTTCGAAGCACTTACAAAACATGACTACCATTATTCTTGAGTAACCTGTGGTGATCATCTACCAGTGGTCATGGTGCTCTTGTCCTGTCATGTTCTTAATTTTTTTTAACTGTATGGCAGGAGGGTCATAATGTATCAAGATCAAGAACTTCTTTTACTTGATGGTTTAGCTTTTTTAAACATTAACCAACATGTATCATTGATAGTCTTCATTGTGTTTTTCTACTTTAGTTTCAGCAGAGGCAATGCCCCCGACAGTGGCCCTGAGCTATTCAGCGACAATTAAGCCCTGGGAAAGAGACTGGAATCCTATCTGGGACCAACTGGTAGGCTAATTAATACAAATATTAATTCTTTGTCATAGAACACACTATTATCTGACTAATAGCTGTTATTTGCAGCTCATTTACGTGCTGGACACGGGGCGGCCTAGGGCGGAAATTATTGTGAAAGAAGGGCCCACATGTCTCATGTGGGAAGAATTTTGGAGCGTGGAGTTGCTGAGAATCATGGATTGTCATGTGAGTGGTGGGAAGTTAGTAAACATGAGAAAGGGAAAAGCCATGTTTGTATTTGCTTTTATGCTCGTTCACTGATGAGCTTTGAATGTTTCTTGCAGATTAGGAATGCCTGTATGAAATTGATTTAAGAAGCAGCTCAGCAACATGCATGTAACATGTATATAAAAGACTTAAGCCTAAATTAAACAGAGTACAGATGCTATTGTATTCTGTTACATTTTTGTCTACTTTCAAAGTTGTTTTTTTCCATATGGCAAAGACACTTATATAGAGTACATGTACGTCATTCCTACATGGAAGTATACACAAAGCAATGGTTGCCAACTTTCCAGTGAGTGTATACTAAATAACAAAATATTCAAAAGGTACCAGCCAAAACACGTTGGTCTAACAATAAAGTTGTTGTATATACTACAAGTGTTGCTGGAGTTTTGACCTCTTTAGACTTCTTTCCCTTCTCCGTGCACCTTGGAAGTGGGTGAAGTTGTGCCATAAACCCCTACTCTGCATCAGAAGTCCTCTTCCCAGGTGCCTGTCTACCACGACAGTGAGGAACAACAGGACATGATTTTTGCCTATCTGAAGGTAGTACTGCATTGAACATCAACACAATTGAGCTTCACAGATGAACTGCACTTCATCTGCGGTGGTAGAGGAAAGCCTAACTATGTAATGTATTTGTGCATTTTCTTGCTCCTGCATTTTCAGTGCCTAAGTGCCTAACCAGCATGCCTAACATGGTCCTACTTGTGTACGGAACAGTGTATAATGGCTTGCTGTTCTGTATTGGTATAATGGTATATTTAAATTATGTTGTTTAAAGATTAATCATTTTCTTTTGGAAGGCCATCATATATGGCCTGGCTGTGCTGCAGAATTTGTACTTGCAGGAGGCTGAGCAGGTCTTCCTCTCTGGTCCAGTCATCACAAGTAAGAGTAGAGAATGTAATATTTTTTACAAAATGCCATAAAATCTTTATCAACTATTTACTAATGTTAGTTAATGCCTTATCCAAGAAGTAGTAATGTTAATTAATGTACCCTTTTTTAAAAGTGTTACCAATATTTCTATTAACCCAGCAGTGATTATGTTGTGATTGTGTTGTGTGTTATGCTGAAGTAGAGGAATTTAATAGAGGGATAGACAAGCAATTGAGGATCCAGGGCACCTTTGTTCAGGTGTTGCCGCTGGTTAAAAAAGATCATTTTGTCCATAGTCCTTCCGTTCATTAGCAATGAAATGTTGCAGAGAGAACTGGTGAGACACGGACAATTAATGTCTCCAATAAAACTGATTCCTCTGGGCTGTAAATCTCTGCACCTAAAACATGTTGTTTCCTTCAGAAGGGAGGTCTTTTTGATCCTGAAGAACAACACAGAGTTCACTACGGGAAAATACATAGTTCACAACAGACTGAAGCTGAGCTTTAGGCTGCCGGTTCAGGTGGTGCTGGTCTAGGTTCTGTTAGTAAAAGTTTTGGAGGTTATTGAATAGTCACACACTTATTAACCGTGACACAGTGGACACAGACTGAAACAAAGGAGGCAGAATGTTTTCTAGAGGAGGAAAGTGAGATGTTGGTAGACAAAGATTCTTCTAAAGACAGGGATAAGAAGAGGAAACCTGATGACGTGTGTCAGTCTTCTAATAAAGTGAAAAAAGTTTCTCTTCAGAAGAAGTGTCTGCATTCAGAAAAGAGTGAAGGTTGCTTGCTCACAGATGTGGGCTACTCTGAGTGTTAGGACGTTTCTGCAGGACACTAATGGACCTAGAAATGTTAAAGTTGACAAAGTGTTCCATGATTTACAACTATTCTTTGATTCAGTGAAGACTTTTCTGAGAAATCCAAATGGTTTTGGGGAGAAAGCTTTCACTGACCAGGAGACTTATTGTCTAAAAAATCTTGTTCAAAATGTCAAAAAGCAGTTAGGAGACGATGAATAAGTCTAGTAAACATTCCAATTTATTCCTACTTTGTTTTTGTTTTACAGCTTTTTTTCTTTACTGTGGGGGACATTAGAATGGGTAGCTTAAATGGAGCAAGGGATAATGGCAAAAGGGCCTCTCTTTTCAAGCTGTGTTCTCTTAAAAAGTTAGATGTGTTTTTTGTGCAAGAGACACACAGTGCTGCTGATAATGAGGCTGACTGGAGAAAAATCGCAAAACTGATAACAGTTATGGGGTTGGAAATCTTTTTTTCCAGGAATTTTATTCCACAGTCTGTAGAACCTGAAGTCATTAAAGGCTGTCTTTTAAAAGTACGAGCAGTGTATGAAAATGTAAAAATGGTGTTTATTAATATTTATGCTCCAGCTGTGGGAGTGGAGGAATTAGTCTTTCTAGATGTTTTGAATGAGGTGATTGAGAAATGTAACAATAAAGAATATATATGCCCTCTCTGGCATGTTGTATTCTCTAGCAATTGAGCCTTTGTTGCACAAACTTAGATCTGACATTCAGGGTCTGTCTATTCCAGGTTGTAATGCACCTTTAAAACTGTCAGCCTATGCAGATGATTTGGTCATGATTTGGTGGTGAACAGTCAGCAGAATACTGATATGTTGGTGAGGGATATTGTCCAGTTTGGCTTAATATCTTCAGCCAAAGTTAACTGGGACAAAAGTTAAGCTCTCAGTGTTGGAGGTGTACTGGAGAAGAAACTTAGTTTGCCTGGGGGGGTTGATTTGGAAGACGAGGGGAAAAGTCTTCCAAATTGTCTTTCTCCAGAGTCGTCCTTGTGTCTTGCCTCTCTCCAACCTTTAAAATATCTAGTGACTGCAAAGGCCATAGCATATTATTCCATATTTATTTTACCTGATAATGAGCTAATTATGCTAATTACACAAATTTCCCAACATGCGACTATTAGCAACCAAGTTAAATTGCAAGACAGGGTGGAATAAAAAAAAAGTTGTTAGACAGAAAGTAGTATGTGGGTGGAATAAACCTTTAAAATTATAAGTACTTGGACAGAAAGTAGTATTTGGGTGAAATAAGCCTTTTAAAATTATAAGTCATTAAGGCCGTTTCAGACACAATGTGATTTGCACTGTGCTCATTGCTGGGTTCAGCGCAAATCTGACTAGGTGTTCAGGGAAGTTGTGGAGGACGGAGCAGAAAAGGTGGATTTTACAAAACTTCTAGCGGGAGTTACAACACTACATCACTACATCATTACGTCTACCTTTGTAATTTTGTTGTTGCTAGTAACGAAAACGCATCTGTCCCATGCTAAGAAACATGTGTTAGCACTAGCCCTGCTAGTAAGAAGAGGAAGGGGAGTACCATGGAAGAAGAAGCTGTGGGTGCATGAGACCCTCAGGTCCAGAGAGCAGTTTTGGGAATTGTTGAGGCTTGTGAAGGAGCTCTGTTTCCATAGCGACTGGTTCCAGGTCTACTTTCAGCTCAGCAGGAAGCAGTTTGACAGTCTGCTGGGGAAAGTTGGACCTAGGATCTCAAGGATCCAGACAAATTACCATGAGCCAGTTTCTCCAACAGAGCATCTGATAATTTGTCAGAGGTGAGTGATTTATAAATGATTATAAAATGGTGGCTATATGATAAACAGTATTTTAAATAAGTTGGATTGGAGGTTTTGCAGTTTTACTTTTACTGACAGCATTATCATTCATTTCAGATACCTGGCAACTGGTGACTCCCACACCAGCATTACCTCCAGTTACTGGATGGGCATCTCCACTGTGCCAGATGTGGTCTAGGCCATTTTGGACAGCCTGGTGGATGAATTTCTGCCTGTACCAAAAGGTGCTGATTAGCAGGAGATCACCGTCAGCCCTCACAACAGCCCTCACAACACACCTAATCACAAACGGATAAAAAAACAAGTTAAAATTGAACAGTAAACAAGCATTAACTCGATTTCACAGTACCCTGTAGGTTACTTACAGACTGTCTGGGTCCAGCTGATGAGGAGCCCTGAATGCTCAGCAAAGAGTCATGTAGATGCACTGCCTCTGAGTCCCCTGTTCCTGTTCCTCAGTCCATGTGGTTCTGGTTCTGTGATGTGTGCAGAGGATAAAAAACTGTCACACCAATGATGCAGATGACTAACACAATCGGTTGTTGTCTGAAAATAAACTGTTTGAAGGGTCATGGTGTACCACTTAAGTGCTGTGAGTGACAGAGAAAAAACAAAGCAACATACCAGGTACATGTCCAGAGATTTTTACGGTGTAGTCTTAGTGTCAGGGAAGTATTGCTGAAGTCCTCCTTCATTTCTGGCTGTTGTGGAACGCTCTAGTTCACAAACAATAAGAAAGGTAAGGACAGCTGTCATACAGTAACACGTTGTATCTTTGCATATTTAAATTTAAATGTCACAGAAATCAGAGTCCAACATTTAACTCTTGAGTGTAATAGGAAAAAAAGGAAGGGCAGCATTTGAACATTTGCATTTTTTCACATTATCAGTATCACTGATAAGTATATCTATTTTTAGTATGCATAATTCATGAGCTGTAAAGTTGACCTACAACATGCTTGGGTCCAGCTCAAGATGACTGCACTGCTTCTGCGACAAGTGTGCAACTTCACCTCTTGTCATAGCCTTGTGAAAGGGAGAGAAAATGGTTACACTAGTGTTGCAGAAGACCAACATTTACAATATTCAAAGGTAATTGCAACCTTCATAAAGATAGAACTCACACAACTCACATCTTACAGATGAATGAATTTGCTTAACTGTGAAAACACAGTAAACGTGTTGCTGGAAGCATTCCTAAATGTTTGTTACAGCTTATGATTCAAATTTAACAGTAAACAAGCATTAAGTTTATTTTAAAGTACCATGTAGGCTACTTACAGACTGTCTGGGTCCAGCTGAAGAGGAGCATTGAACGCTCAGCAATGAGTCACGTAGCTGCACTGCCTCTGAGTCCTCTGTTCCTGGTTCTGTGATGTGTGGAGAAGAGAGAAAACAGTCATATACCAGGTACATGTTCGTAGATTTGCTAATTAATAAAAATGGTCTTGGAACAACATTAGCTTCAAAGTTTGATAATGCAGATTGGGCCACTAAACGAGCCATATGGCATTAATATGCCAAATTGGCTATATAAATCGTGTCATATGCCTAACCAGCAACAGCGCACTCTTTGGCTATGTGATGAGTCTGTAGTGGTTGTTAGTACGATCAAATGTAGCTGTTAGCTGCAGTGGGAGAGTTGTGCCTTGCTGCTTCCCTCTCAAAATGCACAACACCATGTGTCACCAGGTAGCAGACACAGCAACAACCGCTCCCTTTCTGAAAGTACCTTAACTGTTGTCATTCAGTACTTCCACTGTCCAGCTCCAAAGCACAAATTAGAGATGATTTATTTGAGTTAATTGCTGACAACCTATTGAAAGCATAAATGAAAGCATTCACAGATGCATTAGTTGTTAGTAATGACTCAGTAACTTGGCCTTGGGAGAAAACTACTGTGACTTATTGTCTAGGTTTAGAGAAATGTCTACATAATGTATATAACAGCTGGCGGTGAAATTTACTTTTTGCTTATTACAGAAATATGCATTAGGAGGCAATTACACAGGTGGAAGAATGCAGAAACATAAACACTCAGTTGCCAGTTAGGCAAACCTAACAATAGAATAAAAATAATACATTCAAATACAACACATAAATCCTACTTTCATGAAGATTAAACTGTTCAGATTTTTTGCTGTCTTAGAGAAGTGTTGATTCAACTTTATGGTCATTTTGCAGGCTTAAGTTACTGTTAACTGGGAATCTGCGTTGTTAAATCTTCGACATCTTGGGTACCTGCACATAGCTGCCCTATTGAGCGAACTGCTGCCACTGTAGTTACACGGACCCGGAACTGCACTATTTCTTTTGTGTAATGGCAGACTACAATCCAGAGCAACAGGTGCATGTAATGGAGTGTGCAACATCATGACTTCATGTAGAGTTTATTAGCTGGTTAATCGGTACATTTGAATTCATAGGCTACTGGGAAAAATAAAACATGTTCTGGTGGGTTTATTATTTTCATTAAATCAATGTTACCTTGCCTCTGAAAACAGTATTTTTTGTGTCTCATGTCTTTTTTGTGTCTATATTTTCAGAATGGCACTTTCTAAAAGTTTCGGAAGACCTGCAGGCCCAAACAGTAATGATAGACTGCCCACAATGGCCATAAAAGTAATTTGTGTGAAAGAGACGAGTCAAAAAGACATTGCAAGGCCACTTACCATACATACAAACATAACTGCTGCAATTACAGATGGCAAAACGGTATAAAAATTAATTTTATTTCAAGATTTAGCAAAAGGGGTTGAGGAGGAAAAGAGTTATCTGATCAGAAATTACGGGAGAAGTAAATTTGGAACCCAAAACACCATGCTCAGCAAGAGAAACACTGCATTATACACCTGTGCCTCGATGTGCCCAGCCACCTGGAGGAGGAGGCCAGGAGGCTCCTGGAACCACCATCACCACTGATAAAAATAAAGGACCTGCAGCAAGCGCCAGTAGTGGACCATTTCATTGCAACTGAAGGATGTGTGTTGTCTGTAAGTTTCTGGTGATTTTCTTACTTCCGCACTCGGTTTCAACCTCAGAATTTAAACCCTTGCATTCTGACTAAAACAGTTTGCACCGAATTTCCCGTCCCGTCTTATGATTGCAAAAAATCTGTCAAACTAGAACACAAAAACTAGCCCTTTCTACACTGACATTATGTCTATAAATTGATCATTTCCCATCTTACCTTCGCTTTAAATAATAATAGCCTATTTTGGAATGAAATGAAGTGAGTATAACTTTTTATTATAATAACTATTATAACTTTTTACTATTTTCAATTTACATTATACCACAGAGAGATTGCTAACTCAATTTTGATGTATTTTGCCATTAAAAAAAAAAAAGTCCTTCCCCTGTCACACTTAGCTTGTACCGTTCGAAATGCATGAGGGTCAGGATGACCCATCAGTGCCTGTGAGAAGAGTCCACATAAAGGAGGAGGCAATTATTAAAATGATGGGGGTTTTTTTTCCAAATATGAAGCTCAGTTTCCAGCATTCACAACAATAACTACTAACATTACAAAAAGCTTCTGATATGGTTGGCTGCGTATGTGTTTGCTGACTTTGCTCCTGCCTCTCCTGGTCGACATCCTCCTCTCTGATACTGTGAAAGGAAAATTATGAGATTTCAGTCATCAGGTATAGTTATCGATGACTGTAAGAAAACAGCAGAGGCTGCACACGCAGTAGTTTTAATTTACTGACATGGTGATAGACCATTAGTCCGGAAATATTTATTTTAAATGTTAATATGATATATTTTGATGACAGATGACACAGACTGAACTTTAAGAATGGTAGCCTACTACTACGAGCCATGATTACATTACGTTAGCCTAAACACGTAGCATTTAGCCTTTAGTCATTGCGAATGTTCTATGTAAATATAGTTGGCTACACAGCAGTGCTAGCTGTCTCAAACAAACATAACGGTAATGTGTAATGTTATTTCAGGATAAGGATAACACTTTGGATAAATTGTTAATGTAACGTTAACATGAACTGAAACTCACTCACCTTGAATTTGGAATAAATTTGGATGTCTGTCTCTGAGGTCGCTAACCCCTGGGACACACTGGATGAGTGAGCAGCGCGTGTGCGTCACAGAACCTCTTGCTTTTCATTTCGGTGCCCATGTTAACAGGTTAGAGCGGTACTGACCGCGTGAGACGCAAGGCTGCTGCATCGCTTCATCTAGAGATTCGAGGTCTCGCCTATTTTCACCGCGTGACGTGCGTGGTTCTCAGCAGAAATAGACAGGGAACACGATAGAAAGATAGGGCTGCCAGTGGCAGAAGTGCCGCAGTAGACACGCTTCCAGTGTGGACGCTACAAGCCTGAGAGCCTGCTGAGGTTCACGCATCCGGTGTGTCCCAGGCATAAGTTGGAAGTGTTTCCTCCTTTTGTCTGAAAAGTTGCATAGCACCGTTTGCATACTGGTTTTTGCAATTTAATTATTAATCCCTGATCATCTGCATCGAATGCAAAGTACTTCCTTACACAATTCTTACTGTTTTTCTTTACAAGTAGAGATGGAGCTGTCACTGCAGCTTCACTTGTCGCCCTCTTCCACCTGTTGTTGCTCTTCTGTTCAGGTAGGTGTTCTTCTTCTTCCTTTGGCATTTAATGGCAGACTAGAACACTTGTAGGCGTATGTGCTACCCTCGTCAGTTCGGGAAGAGTTGCATCCCCGGTACCTACAGTGCTGTAGAAAAACAAGTAGCATCACGTTTTCAGAATTTGGCATCAACTTGGAACCAAAGCATTGGGTTTCGTGACATCTCTACTCTGAACAGCCTTCTACTAAAGAATAGTCTCTCTTTTTAAATCACTTGCAGCATCACATTTTTATAGAATTGCTTTTTTACTGATTACTTGTTTTCACATTTTGGTGCAGCACTATGTTAAACTTTCTAATCTTTTATTATTGGTTTATATTTTGGAATTTTTGGCCTGCTATTCTATTCTGATGTTTCTATATATTTTAATGTCCTTCTTTGTCTTCTCATTTTACTACAAGAAGGAATGTGCTGAGGCCTAATCCTGGATCCCAACCAAAGAAGATGTTAAACTACCACCTCTCATGGGCCAGGAGAGTCATTGAGAATGCCTTTAGAATTATTGCTGCACAGCGGAGGATCCACCACCGGGTGATTGGAGTGAAGCCTGTGAATCTTTATGCCATTGTGAAAGCAACAGTGGCCCTTCACAACTCCCACGTGTGGAACTCCATGCCAGAAACTGCTGTCCCACTGGAAGAAGAGAACATCACTGCACTTCAACATGTGAGGAGAGCGGGCACGAACAACTCCACCCTAGAGGCCATAGCTGTACGAGAGGCCTTCAACAGCTTCTTCTCTGCCACTGGTAAAGTTCCTTGGCAGTACAACATAGCCTGATGTGCCCACCTGTCATCTCTGTGACCCACACCTGCTGCCTGAGTCTTAAAATCTTATCTAAAATGGTAATAATTTGAAGATGTTTTGTACATTTATAGTTGAAGATGGTAGAGGTTTAATACTTGCATCTGATGTATCACATTCATACTCCACTCCTAAGTGATTTGGATTGGCTTTATGACTGCCACTGCATAGGGTGTCCAAAACATTTCTCAACAGACTTTGTAGTTCTTTGTAGATGAAACAAAACACAAAACATGAACTTATAGTTCTGTTAATAAAGAACTAGTTTGCTTGGATGATGTTTGTCCTATCCTTTATGTGTAAAGGAACATCTAAGGTGAGTTTTCAGAGTTAGGGAAATAGAAGTGTGTGTTTGTGTGTGTGCATATGTTTTTTAAGATGCATTAAAGCTGAGTCAAGGAAGTGATAGATATGTGTATATTTATCAGGATTTTTTTCTCAGGAAAACTCAGTCCTGTATAAAGCTGTCATGAACTCTATTTTTACTTCACTCCTCTTTTCATGTGACAGGTTTCTGAGGTGTGGGGCTAGACTCATAAGAAAGAGCTCCTCCTCATCGCAGACTGGTTGAGCACTTTCATCACCTGACTCAAACACATCATTCTGTCCTTGTCTTTTCTTTTTTGTCTTGCGTGAACTCTGGGTAACCCATGGAGTGCAGGATACTTCAGGGACATGGGACACTGGGGTAGATGGTGGCCCCCAGGATATATCAAGGGCCAGAGATACAGGGTCAGGCAGGGTCTCAGAAGATTCGTCAGTGGCCAGAAGTGCAGGGGTAGACAGGGAGCTGGGAGATCAGACAGTTCTTCAGACAGGTACCAGGTGAAGATGACTGAGCAGCCAGGGGTGCTGAGGAAACCTGGGAACTCTTCTAGGGACATGTTGGAGGAAGTGGCCCTGTCTCTGACATGAGGCTCCAGAAAGCTCACGATGGAGAAATACTTCCATGTCGTCTTCTGTTCTGCCCCTGCACCACTCTTCTTCTCTCTCATGGTCTTTCTCTCCTTAATATATCTGTCCCTGAGATTTTTCCATCACCTTTTACACTCAAACTATAAATAAATGGAAAAATGTGAAAACTTTTCTGTAATAAAATATATTGTATGAAAATTATACCCCTTTACCTCATTACTTTGGCTATAGGTAACAGCTAGGCCTACTAAACCAATTCTCAATAAGAAACTAATAGATTTGTCAAGTTTTTGAGGGGGAACACTCGGTAAACCATATAACAAACCTAAGCTATGTTTAACATATAGACTACACTACACATTTTGCCTACCTACAAGTTACTGACTGTTAAATCACACCTGATATGTCTACTTGGTTGGAAACATATTTCCAAGATAGGGCTTTCCTCCTGAGGTCCGAAACAAATGCAAACTTGTGTTGTATAATAATTCAGGGAATTCAGACAACACAGTATCAGCTTTTCCTCCATTTTGCCTTCGATGCCTAGCTGGTTGCCTCCTTTCTATTGGCCATGTGGATATTTGTCACAGTGTGCAGCTGTTGTTGAATTACGTTGAACTTCGGAAACAAGCTCGCTGAGTGGTGCACATGCTTTGCTCAACGCAGCATGGGTTTCAGAGTGCAGTGGTGCCATTGTAGTGTTGTGTCTGAAAAGGCCTTTAGACAGAAAGTAGTATTTGGATGGAATACTGCCTTAGTTGCACTTTTGCTGTAAACCAATGTGCTAAGTGGCACAGTCGCAGAAAACTAGGATCTGAGAAATGCAGTCCTGAAACTGCAGCATCCTCTATTGCAGGAACATAGTATAGGTTTCTTCTGCTACATCACTCTGAGTTGCTTTTTAATTCTGTGTGGATTCTTATTGACTGTGTTTATAGGTCACCTTCGTGACTATAATAACAAACAGCTGACAGTTTGTATCTTGGACATTGCTTTTCTGACAAAGAGTGAAAAATGAGGTCCGATGCTCTAAAAGGTGCCTCAGCCTCAAACAGGCCTTGAATGATGAAAGTCTTGGCTTGCTGCATTGCGTCACAGATTTGTCACTTCCTCCCTGCTCTATCCTGAACTCCTACCAAATCTCCTTCACACCAAAGACTGCACCTCACTCAGCTGTGATGGATATAGCTGTCTGCAAGACTGCTTGGCTAACTAACTGACTGGGTGACTGATTGACTGGGTGATTGATTTTTGTGTATAAACCTGTACTAAGTGTGCAAGTCAGCAAGAAAACCCATGCCTGCATATGCTAGGTATCTATGTATGTATGTATGTATACTGTTGACAGCTGATGGATATTTGTAAGAGATGAAAAACCTCCAAGTAATCAGGTGTTGATCAGCTAAACCCTGAACTATAAATTTGCTGCATTTGGTATTACTACTGAAATTGTATTTCTGAAAAAAAGGTATAGCGTTGAAACAAACTTCTGTGGGATTTTTGTGTTTCATTAGGATGTTACAAAGTGATGGGTGCTGTGATGAGACTTGTATAAGAGTTGAAGAAATAGTTTGTTTTGAGATAGATGAGAAAGATCAATACCACTACACTACCATACACTAAATACAAAGCTACAGCCAGCACTAAATATTAAGCTACAGCTAGCAGGTGATTAGCTTAGCCTAGTTTAAAGACTGGAAACAGTCGGAAACAGCTAGCCTGTCTTTGTAAAGGGAAATGGGAGCTACTTGCTGGAGCTACTTCTTGGCAGTGACTTGCTGGGGTCTTGTCTTCACCATGTAGACAGGAAACCAGCATAGACTGTGCCCGGCTAAGAAATAATCCGGCGCATAACCTCTCATGAAAAAAGAAACTTTTTTCCACTTTGTTTTTTGCATGGATCAAGCAAACAAGATACGATGTGTTAATTAGTGATAACTAGAGGTGCTGGTTGGTGCATTTTGGTTACCTTCAGGAAGAAGCAGGCAAGCAAATTTGCTTTGAGTCTTTATGCTAAGCTAAGCTAATCATATGTTGGCAAATAAGTGTATTTCTCAACATGTCTAACTATTAACTTTTAACTAAATGCAAAAACAGATATTTTTGGTTTATGGCTGCTTATAACTGGTAGTTTATGCCAATACTGGAGTTTGTAGCGTCTTGAGACAGAGTGAGGCAGGTTTTAATTGCAGGTTTTATAGAATGACACCCCTAAAGCAACTGAGTCAACAAAGGATGTTATTTCCATCTCATCTTTGTTCAGCTGTTACATAGATTTAGTTCAGGCAAGGAACCGAAATTGCGATTGCATTCGATGATTGGCATCAGCTGCGTCATTCATGCTTCACCAATACGTGGCTCATTCAGCAGCTGCCTGGCTGCCAGCTAACTAGTAATGTCCAATCATATTTATTCAGGTGTACAGCATGGCCATTATAATGTGACATTTTCATGCCAACACAGTTCCGGCTCCACCACCTCAACTTCGTCTATGTTAGGTTGTGTATTGCATCTCTTACTGAAATAATATTTAGGTCATATCAGCCCCAATCCAACTGATGATTCACTCTCCTGGTTACTTTTCAAGGAAATATTCTTTAACATCTTAACTGCAGCAAGAGATATGAAGAATTAGAGCCAAAGTGGTCAGATTAAGCTTTTACTTAATTTCAGATCTGCACAAAAACAATACTATATGTCCTTAGATCTCAAATCCCAGCTATCATCTTTAGTTACAAGCACTTCATATGTACTGGACCATTAAGGCCAAGTGTGTGTGTGCGTGTGACAGAAACAGTCACCAGAAGTCAAATAAAGAATTAATGGAGACAGCTGTCCAGATATAGTTGTCCTACCTGCCCACAGAAAAGCCCGAGAATAGGATTTCACAGTCTATGCTAATGCAAAATTCAGCCAACAGAATGTGACTGGTACTGTGACTGTACTCAGCTGAATGATGGATACAGCTGTCTGACTGAATGACTCCGGTGTGTGTGTACTTCATGTGTAGTGTGTATTTTTTATGTGAGTGTGTGTGTGTGTGACTGTACCAGGCTGAAGATGAAGGATATATTTCCATCTGAGTGACTTGTGTGTATGTGTATGTATGTGTGCATACCTGTGTTTGTTTGTTTGTTTGGATGTGTTTGGTTTGTGTGACTGCAGTGGTGAGAGATGATGGATGTGTATGACAGGTGTCTTGTTGGTGATGGATGGCTGGTATTTCACTGGTACAGACACAGCAGGCAGGAGTATTAGTGACTTGCTGTGCTAAAATATCACTGGAGTATATCAATATTCAACTAAGGTGAGAATTTGAATAGACAGACAGTAAAAGTTTTAATGATGCTTGTGGGAAAACTGGGTCACAGCAACCACAAATAGTAATAGGATATACAGAAAAGACAACTGAGAGTTTTAATGAGAATCATCTTTATTGGCCAAGTCTGTTTACACATTCAAGGAATTTGACTCTGGTGTAGTGGCTCTCAAAGTACTTACACAGAATAACACAACACAACAATCTTCAGAAATGTACACAATCAATGGCTATATACGGGTGAAACTGTTTCTGTTGCCTGTATACATGATACAAATAGTGCAAAGAAGTGAAGGGATAAATATTAAATGGTAAAAAAAAAAAGATATTACTTTATATACATATAGTAGATGGTTAGAAGGTTATGTACAGTATATACAGCCTGTTCAGTTATACAGTAGTGAGTGGACTGTGTTGCACATAATGCATGTTTTGTGTTTAGACTAAAATAATTATATATAATTTGTAGGTACAGTGGGTACTACAGTGTTCCAGATTATGACTAAAATAAATATATATAATTTGTATGTACAGGGGGTATTATAGTACTCCAGGGTTATTGCTAAGTGCCACAGTGAGTTAACTGTTCATAAGTGTGACGGTGAAGGGGAAGAAACTGTTCCTGTGTCTGGTGTTTTTTGCGTACAGTGTAGCGAACAAATTATGTCCAGTGTTCGAGGCAGGTTGTACTTCCTCAGCTGGCGCAGGAAGTACATGAGGTGCAGTCGTTTGTGTAGAGGGAGATGAGCAGTGGGGAGAGCACACATCCCTGAGGGGTGCCAGTGCTGATTGTCCAGGTGCTGGATGCGATTTTCCTTGCGATTTTGTCTGTCAGGAAGTTTGTGATCCTCTGATCGGACACAGTGAGGTGGAGGCGGACACAGTGAGCTGGGCGAGTTTGGTGAGGAGGACTTCTGGGATGATGGTGTTTAACACTGAGCTGAGGTCCACAAACAAGATCCTTGCATACATCCCTGCGGATTGAGCTGTTGCAGGGTGTAGCACAGTCCCATGTTGACATCATCCACTGACCTGTGTGCCTGGTAGGCAAACTGCAGGGGGTCCCACAGGGGGCCTGTGATGTCGTCCAGGTGGGTCGACACCAGTCTCTCAAAGGACTTCATGACCACAACATCAAGGCGACACGCCTGTCGTTGTTCAGTCCAATGATGGAGGGTTTCTGGCTGACCCGGGATGATTGTGGAGTGTTTGAAGCAGAAGGGGACTTAACACAGCTCCAGAGATTTGAGGATGCCTTTGAAGATGGGGGCCACCTGGTCAGTGCAGACTTTCAGACAGGAGGCTGACACGCCGTCTGGGCCAGGAGCCTTCTTGATCTTCTGTCTCTGAAAGAGCAGACACACATCTTCTTCACAGACCATCAGTGCCGGGGGGGGAGTCAGAAGGGAGGGGTCACTGATAGCAGGGTGTGCAGTTGGTTGTGTGATGTCTGAGTAGGAGCTGTTGGGGGTGTGAAAGTGGGCTGATCAAATCTGCAGTAAAACACATTCAGGTTGTTGGCTAGTTGAAGGTTCTCTACAGAGTTTCCTGTAGCTGGTGATGTCCTGCAGGCCTTTTCCACACTGACACAGGATTGTTAGCTCAAAACCTGTTTTTCAGCTTTTCAGTGTAGCACCTGTTTGCTACTCTGATCTCTTTTGTCAGTATGTTTCTGGCCTGGTTGCACACGATCCTGGACCGTATCCCGGTAGGCCTCCTCCTTGGCCTGACGAAGCTGCCTGAGCTTTGCTGTGAACCAGGGCTTATTGTTATTGAAGGTGCTGAAAGTTTTGGTGGGCACACACAAGTCCTCACAATAGCTGATGTAAGATGTCACAGTGTCAGTAAGTTCATCTAGGTCTGTAGGCACAGGCTCAAAAGCATTCCAATTAGTGCAGTCAAAGCAGGCCTGTAGCTCCATCTTTGAGTCTTTGGTCCATCTTGTCACAGTTTTAACCACAGGCTTTGCAGATTTTAGTTCCTGCCTGTACGCTGGGAGAAGATGAACCAGCAGTGATCAGAGAGTCCCAAAGCTGCACAAGGAACAGAGCGATATACATCCTTTAATATTGTGTAGCAGTGGTCCAGTGTGTTTTTATCCCTGGTGGGACACTTAATATGTTGTCTGTATTTTGGCAGTTTGTGGCTGAGGTAACAGAGGATATTTAACAGAGAAGAGCAAGTGCCATTTGCACACTAAAAGATATATAGTATAAACTGGAAATATATTAATGAAATTCTGACTTACAGCATGAATGCAGGGACATATGCAAAATGACTCAAGGTAACTAGCATTACACCTGGTAAGGTAATCAAATACATGACAAGCAGTGAGCACCCAGTATTTGAAGAAGAAAGAAGGAAGAAGAAAACACATTATGTGTTATGTCAAGTAACAATGAATATAAGAATAACTTTTGTTTATTTACAAGAAAACTTCACAGGGTACCTTTAAGTTACTAAATTTAGTAATGTAGTAGTTTTGCTGTTGCTTACCTTTATCACATTGTGATAAACACAACCTTTTGTTAATGTCTCTACTGCTAATTCAGCATAGTTGTTACTAAGATGTTTTCAGACATTTGTGTGTGTGTGTGTGTTTGGTTAGTCAATCATAAGGCATTATAATCACTACATATGTTGTTTGACTGACTTGAATCAGGCTTCTGATTAATATTTGTGATGAGGAAAAGATGCACTAGCTGCATTAGCCAACAAGCACATTATAACTTTATTTTCCTCTTAAACAGTGTAGTCTAGCCATCCAAAAATATCTGTATTTTATATTTAAGGGTTCCTTTAAACAATGTTTGGAAAATGATATTTGAGATTTTTTTAATCTTTTCATTCTTTGCAGTTTTCCTAATTGTTTTGTTGATAGGTTTCCCCATCTTTGATCAAATATGTAAAGGCCAAAATGTGAATAAAAACTTCCAAGATCACTAACAACCAGACAGTAGCTCAGTTCCACAGAACATTTGGAACAAGCTTTTGATTTTATTGTACAGAGAGCGGCTATTTTTATTCTGGTAAACATATGAACAAAACAAATAAAATAAGAGAGAGTATGACGTGGAACGTAGCAGTGAAACCCGAGGGAATGGAATGTGATGAAAAGTAAGAAGCAAGTGCTCACAGTGGGAGGAGGAAGTGACAGGCAGAGGTTATGGGAGAGAAAGGAAAGAGCGCTGGGAGAGAAACAAAGTTTAATGGAAAGACGGAGACAAAGAGCAAGTCAGCCAGTCAGAGAAAAAAAAGGGTAAACAGAGACTCTGAAAAAGAAGTACAAGGAAAGAGAGAGAATCAATCTGCCATCTCAAGCTCCCATAGCCACAGACTGATTACAGCTGCCTGCAAAACAGCCTGTGGTGTGTGTGTGTGTTTATTGATTAGTCACAACCTTTTGACTGTTACAGCGTGAGGAGTCTATGACTTAGCCAATCACTGATGAGAAGGGCCATGTTCATTTCCTAGTCTCTCTCTCCCAAACACACACTTGCACACCTGATCTGCACTCTTTTATCAGCAGTCATCTTCCTGGCTTACTGAAGCATCAAATTATATCAGTCCGCAGGTATGCATGCAAACACACAATCACACACATACTGTACAGTATTAACACACACACAAAAACAGACTTCTGTAATGGCAAGACAGTGAGTTTTCACTCTAACAAAACCCAAGAGAGAGAGATAGAGAGAGCCCTGCAGAGGAAAGCAATAGTGAAACCCTGGAGGATGAGCCAAAGAAGCAAAATATCACGTTGTATGTGTTTCTCTTACATTCACAGAGACCATAAGCTGGGCTTTTTGGGCTTTCTCGTAAGTGTAAAAAGCTATGGTATAACTTGCTAAGTGCTGCAATTTCAAAGCACTTTCTTGGACAAAATAAGCGTCCATCAGTGACATCAGCTGTGTGTCTCCATGAGGCCAGGTTCAGACATGTAGTTTAACCAGAAGATATCCATCAAGAAAAAAAAAATATTTCAGTGTTCAAACTTTATTAATTTGGGGGAATTATTATTGTTTCTTTTCTTTTGCATCTCATAGTTTCAATGACATTTCAATGGTTATATTTTAACAAGAGGCAGGAGGGATCTTGAAGACATATATCTTTGCCAAAGCTGTGCAAAAGTGGTAAAAAAAACTAAAAAAAACCCAAAACAGTCGTGAACGTATTATTTAGGCCCATAATTATCATACAGAAAAGATAAAACTTGAGAAAAACTTAAGAAAAAAAGCTATTTATCAGTGGTTAAGATCGTAGATGGCTGCAGCACTGAAACAGGTGAACACACACCTTCTGAGACATGTTTTGGAGTGATTGTACAAAATAGCATTGGTCATGATGAAGAATTAAATTTTTCACTTAAGTCAAAAATTTTTTGATAAATAAGGGCCCAGAGCTTTTACTCAAGTAAAAGGGCAAGTATTGGCAGCAAAATCCTTATCTGTTCAAAGTAAATGCATTATAAAGAGTGGTTTTATGTTATGTTATAGCATTGTATTATTAATATTATTCAACCTTTAATATGTAAATCAAATAATGTTGTAATTTTAACAACTTTATATACTATTGTGTAGTTACAATAGTGTATCATATTGTATAAGTCGATCATAGCTTTTGTGTGTTAAATATTAAATGTATAAATGAGACTAATGACGATGGCTGTCAACTAAATGTAGGAGTAAAAAGCACAATATTCCCTTTAGTGTAGTAGAAATATAAAGTTGCATAAAATTGAAACACTTAAGTAAAGAATCTCCAAACTGTAATTAAAGGCCTTGCACATCCACACGGGTGTTTTCACTTCTAGTAGCTAATAGGACACTTGCTCAGGCTGATGTTGGGTATAGATACTGCATGTTGAACGTTACTTGATGTCATTACCAAACCAGATAAAGTAAAGTCCGTACACAAGTTCTAATCAGGCAACATGATGGAAAACACCTGTGTGGGGTGACCATAGGTATGTAGGGGTTTCACAGTACTTATTTATCTGCTACCGTTGTTAAAAAATGTAATGTTTTAACATCTTTGTGTATATTTACAACATCTCTAATGGGAGACTTAAGTGTAACTAAGTCATCATTAATCTTATTAGATATTCAGATAGCTGTTTCACGTAGAAACAGAAACACTTATGCAACCAAAGAACATTTTGTTCAGTGCACTGGAGTAAGAGCGTGAAAGTAGTGCCCCCTATTCTATTTATTGAATCCAGAATCTTTTTCTGTGGTAAAATATCTTTCTAGGTCACAAGGCATGCTCATAACCCTAAATAGGAATAAGGGGATAATGGGATAATGAAAATGAATGCAGAATACAAAAAAACAATGGAAGAAAATTGAGGAATGAATATACTCCTTGTGACAAAAGCAGGATGAAAATGAGTAGAGCAAAATAGTGTATGTAATTACACACAGAGGACAGCAAAATGAGACTGGAAGAATGAACAAATTAACAAAATATAGCTAAGTTATTTTCATTGCAGTACAGGAAATCAATTAACAGGCTAAACAGAGCAGAATATGATAGAATAGGGCAATTTGTAACTCTGCCAGCAGTATTTTTTAATAATCAGCTGTATTTTATAGCCTTTAATTTCATCCATTTAACCTCATTCCTCAAGACAAACAGACAGTTACAGGGGCGGAAACACGGCCGTGAAAATTGACAGACAACAGCACAAATGCACGTACACACAAAGCAGGTGTTTTATGTGGGGTGGATGGTGTAACTAACAGGGTGTAATAAAGATTGAAATACAACAACAGCAGATTCTAAGTATGTGTGTGCATGTGTGGGGGTCTGTATCACACTCATTTGTTATGTCTGAGGTGTATTTTACATCACAGCTTTTTTTTCCAATGTTTTTGTCCATTGTATTTGTAATACTCCCTACCGTCTTCGTGTTTGAGGCGAAACGTTTGCTGTCCTCTGTCATGTGCTCACACACTGCAAAGGAGGATGATGACAGGCCGGAGCAGATTATTAAAGACTATGATGCAACTCCTCTGCATAATTTTTACAGCATTTAAGCTATTGTATTACACCAGGGAAATACTTGGTTAACCTAACTGGTCTTGATGAAGGTCACTTTCTGATGAACAGAAAAAAGAAGTGTACTTTTTTTAAAAAAAATTGAAAAAACTGCAGTAATTTGGAAACATGTTACTGTCTTGCCTGTATGAGAATAAAGACATGAAAGTGAAATTGACTGACCACTACAAGTAGCTAAATGGCTTTGGTAAAACAGAAGTTTGTCTATGTGTTTTGGAGTTTGTGTAGTTATGAATATTATTCTCCAGCAGTGAAGAACAGCACTTACCAGCATCAGGGAAACCCATCATTATCCACAGCACTGTGCAGACACAGGTCTATGAGTTGGGCTATTTTCTCTGCTTGCTTGAACTGGCTTAAGTTTTTGTGATGAAGTGTGTGTTGGTTGGCCAGCTTGCTTGCTAGTGCTGAAGATAAGTGCTCTGCTAATGTTAGCATCTGTGTGGTTCCATATGATATATTCACAAACAGAGGCGTTGTGCCCATTCGACTTGAGGGGGCACGTGCCCACAAAAGCTGAATTGTTGCAAATTGCAGTTGTGTTAACTGCAGAGGCATGAGCAACCAATCACAGCTCAAGCCATAAAACACTACAACTTGAAGGAATTTGTTAATTTGAAGTGACTTTAGCGTCAGCTAAATTATTGTTTTTGTCAAAACAAATTTGTAGCACTGAAATGTGTCCTACAAAACAAGAGAGGACAAGGACATATTTTTTTACAGTCAAGAGATAAATAGTGAGTAAAAACTGTGTTTGTGAGCTTTCTTTACTTAATATGAAATAATCAACTAGCTACTTATCTATCATTTTTTGTTCAATATTACTATTAAATGTAATATTGTGTTAATAAGTGTAATTCAGTTATAGTTCTAGATCAACAAGTCCTCCAAATTAAACAACCAAATATGTCATTTGACTGTGCACTCCAGAATACCACACTGGAGCATTTTCTAATCAGGTTTCCTGTATCGGCAGTGATCAGCAGGACATCACTTGTCTGTGCTTTCCAAAATAGTTACAAATCACTGTTAAAAAATAATGATGTGTTATGATGTGACAGCACTGTGGTTAAGGTCTGGTTAGGTTTTGGCACAAAAACGAGGTTTAGGGAAAGATCATAGTTTGGGTTAAAATAATGACTTATTAAGGTTAGAGAGACGTGGTATGGGTAAAAGTTACAACGTCATTAAAGTTGGATGACCTTTGTCATCACGGCTACAATAATAACCATAAAGTTAAGGTTAGGGGATGATTGTAGTTACGATTTTTAAAAACTGTCATGACTCGCGGTTGGAAACAGGGAACAAACAGTGCTTCTCTCCTGTGGCAAAGTCCACTGTTTGCAAGTTTGGGGAAGACATCCATCCAACCCGCCACCTTGAGGAGATGTCAATTTATATAGACTTCATCTAAACTGCACCACTTCTCTGGGTCATTATTACTACGGCTACAGCTACTAGATAGCATCTGTGACTCAAATGTAACATGTACCCACACTTACGTAACACAACTTACACTATGGCCTATTGTGTCGTTTTTCTTGGGAGCACAGTCTCTTCTAGATAATTACTGATAGGGGGGCGGTTTGATCATAAATATAGGCCAAAGCAGATAATTACTGGTAACATCTTGATTCGGTGTGAACATTAACATACCTTATGCAGTTAGCAGCCTTCTGTGGCATAATATGGACCAGCATGTTTGAATCTGCCCTCCATTATTAACTACATAATGTATATCCCTGAGCATGACAGAGTCTATTGCAGCATGCACCGTGGGGAGAGAAGGGAAACACCCTGAACAAGGCCAACACCTCTTCAGTGCACCTGTAACAGATTGTGTCCACTTCATATTGTAATAGCCTGCTGGGCTGAGGTCAGTGTGGTCTTGACACCACAGAAAAGAGGCGACTGCGAGCTTCGGAGTGTTTACTGCCGAAATAACCAGCTGCTTTGAGATGGATGTATCTCTCTGAGGGAATATGTCTTAGAGCATTCACTTCCTCAGTGCACTTTGAATGAGATTCTCAGTGTGTTGTCTCTTTTTCCCTTTGTCAGTCAGGAAGAAATTCTAGCAGTCTGATGGTCTAGCCCTTCAATATCACAACAGCATATCATTGCCCTTCGGTCTTAACTAATGGCAGATGAGAAAAATGACCGAGGAACACAAAACTGTTTCCTTTGAGTCATAAATCAATGTCTGACATAGATCGAGTTTGGTGCGGTTTACTCTGCTTTCACACAATATGAAAACAGTCCAGCTCAGAAACAAATGATGCACGGATAGCTAATCAAATAAACCAGCATCAGAGGCGTTCAAATGATTTTTCCTCAATATCTGAGAGACTTGTTAGAGCAAACAAACACCGCAGCAGAGAGCATGAAAATGAAACCACTACACTACAGATGACAGTAGTGAAGTAAATATTAGCTCAGGAAAATAGCAGGTCTAGAAAAAATTAACTGAGTCATTTTAAGGTACAGAACAAGCAAAAATCTCATATTTATTATAATACACTGTGGTCTGTGGCCCTATTAAGGAAATATCCTGTTTGGACTGTAGTGTAGTATAAACAATACCTGACAGTTTTTCCTCGCATGGCTACCATACAATTACCCCGGGAGGATGTTCTGAAGTTTGGAGGCAGTTATCTAAAATTTTTATCACAGTGCAGAAAAAAAATGTAATCTTTCCTCTATGACTGCAAGGAGTTTTTCTACAGTTGATGTTTGTTCTTTGGAAAAGTACGTTTTCATGAACTTGAAGGGAGTAAACATGATTTAATGCCTTTATTAAAAATAAAACTACATATATAGGGATTTTTGGTTTTATCACAAACTGGAATTAGAGAGGATTGGTTCATTTTCTGAAGTTTCATTAATCCATAATAGTTGACAGTGCTGAGTGACAAGATTGACTCTGATGATGATTTGAATCTTCCTGAACACAGCTGCCCAACGAAAATATGAGACATACAACAATAGATTATGCAAGATCACAACAGACATCCTGCACACATGTATATACATCCAAGACGTTATACCTTCTCACATACTGTATATCTTACTGTTGCTTAGCAAAGCCTTTAAGTGCTTTTCTTTGTGCTATTATATTCAAAATGTCTGTGTGCTCTAATGATTGCACAGCTCTTACAAAGAACAAATCCATCTGTATGTGAGTTTAAACCACCACTTGAGACACAGCAAATTATAACAAGAAACATGAACCCTCTGAGCTCAAAATGAGTAGCCTACTGAATTCGGAATGGCACACTGAAACACACATCGGGATAAGAGAAAAATGATAAATGAAGCCGCACAGTAACCGAGAAAATAAAAATGAATCACAGTAATGTCTTTACATTTCCTGTCTCTGTTGCATCTGGCTAGTGATTTATAGCCATATCACATCTTCATTTGCAAAGAACAGCTGATAAAATCTTTTTGAGTGTCTTATCCACCAGTGGCACTGCTGAGCTGTAATGTCATCACAGACCTCCTTCGTGGCCCGAGAGAGACTAGCTGCTCGTGTTCTTTATCTTATAAGTCCAAGCTGACAAAAAAAGTCTGCACTCAGTTAAGAGAGGATAAGTAAGGTGGCGGGAAAAAATTAGGCTAACTCTCATCTTGCTGAAAACTGCACTCCCCGTAGATAAGCACTGAACGAACATTTGCGTGCACTAATTACAGAATCCAGAAAATTAGGAGGTGCATAAAACCTGTATAGTTTTTTCTTCTTTGCACTGTTAGCTGCAGGTTGGTCCATTCGAGTTCTGTTAATAGTGTCAATTAACTTTTTATATTGAATTCAAAGTAAACCACAGCACAGTGGCTGTGTTCATGGTCATAAAGAAACATGTCAGCCAGTGAAAGTGTGGCTCATTTTTGTGTTTTTAATAGCTTTTGGATAACAACAGAGGTTTATGGCACAAAAGAATAATACTAATAATAATAATTAGATACTGTATATCAGGCTGTGGCTACAAAGATCAATTCTTGTTGTTTGTCTTTTTATGGGATTTCTTGACAATAAGAAATACATGGAATATCTCCACCCTTATCCTTTAATGTAAGCAATTTGCAGATCGGATGGATTCCCAGACACCATACTATTAATGTCCTTGTGAGAAGATTACTGCACATCAATCCATCAATCAGAGTTTGTATAGCACCTTTCATACAGATTACCGAAATTCAAAGCACTTTACAGACAAATCCTCAGAGAGGCACAGTGAGACATGTACAGGTACACAAATACACAGACACGCACGCACGCACACACACGTTTGGAGGGCTGGGTACTGAACTTCAGTATTACTGAGTACCTATGCACATTAGATCAATAGGTGCCACATTAAAAATGAAACGTGTTGAGTTAGTGGAGCTTCGTTAGCGGTGCAATTCTTCAATAAAAACAAGTTGACACAACAAGATCTGGAGATATTTGGAGCTATTTGTTCTGTGGATCAGTTAGAAATACTACAGAGAGGATTAGTACAAGCAGAAACAGCCACAGTGAAATGAAGAGCTGCGGACGACAGGCTCTTAGCGCATTTTCGGCAAATGGCGCATCTCCAACAGGTAGCCTAAACAACTTATTTTACCTTGTTTATTATTAATTTATTATTTGGTATTGTTTATTTTACTTTACACAACAAAACGTTCTTTTACAAATTACATTTTTGTTATTAGAGAGAGAGTAAAGTTCCAAAAAAAGGTACTGTTGTGTACGGTACTGAATTCCAAGCACCGCTACCAGTATCAGTTCAAATGTGAACAGTACCCAACCCTACATGTTTGCATGTAATGTTTTAGTTTACGGCTAAAGATAAATAAATTATACTCACTATAACTAGTGTAAAGAGTTTCACAGTATTGCTCCCAGCTATTTAACTTTTTGTCTTCAGGAGGCACTGGGCTTCTAACTGTTTCCATTTAGTCCAACGTCAGAGGTTGTCAGTTGTCCTCTGTGCCTTCTATTATGATTCTCATAATCTCTTCTGGAAATCAGTCAATCTAAAAAAAAAATTCTCCACCAGTCACAAATCCAATCAAATAAAATTCACATACTGTATGCTGCGGGCAAATCAGGGTCAGGTTGCCTTGTAAGTCAATAATTTGCTTGCAATGCTTGCTTGTTGCTTGTTTAAAATGTCAAACAACTGGCGAGAAAGCTTGCTTTGATTTTCCAATTCATTACTCAGTGATGTATTGCTAATGCCTTGATCGATGGACATCAGGGAGCATGTCCACTTTTAGTTCTCACCTACTGTACCTGTGATATTGATGTTATTAAATATTCTATCATCTTAATCGATCATAGGCTACAGTCCCAGTACTTGAATCCTAATATCAGATACTGTATTTTCATGCCTGGTCTTGAAGAGATAACTTTGTGACTGAATTATTCTTTTTATTTTGTGCCTTTAAGCAAAACACTCTGTACCCTACCATTATTTTATCCTGTTGAACTACTCTAAACATGGCAAGCATCCTTTCAAAGGCTCAAAATACAGCAGAGTCATATTTATTCTCCGGGCACTGTCACTGTATGTTTTTAAGCTCGAGCATTAAATATGTTTCCGGTCTCAGTGTGTACAACTGTAATAAAACACCTCCAAACACAATATATTAGCTTTTATCTGCTTTCTGGGGTTTTAGCTAGAGGCTAATGTTTTGCAGACTTTGTTGTGTGTCACGAAAGTGCTGTAAATAAAATATGGTGCTTATGGTAATGTCAGCAAAACAGTGCTCCCTCTCTCTCTGTCACACACACACACACACTACAAAAACACCCAGCAACACAATGGGTGTATCCTCCATAGAGGACCATATACTGTTTTCCCTTATCTGTAAACACACACATACCCATATGCATATTATTCCTTCAAATAAAGGGCTAACTAATGGACAAGCTGTAAACACACACACAGAAATACCTTTTTGGTAACAGGCCAAACACTGTATTCACCATATTCAAACTGACAAATGACAAAATAATTATGTCCTTGGTAAAAGGCCAAACAATGTTCTCTCTCATTTTTAAACACACACATGCTCACACACGTACACACAAAAGACTAAAAGCTAATAACCTTTTGGTCCAACTCCCAGTAGTTAACTTAGAGACAAGAGAATTCATTATGTGTACACACACACACACCAAAACATAATGTGCATTAGCAAAGTATGCCTTTTGTAAGTGATAACACAAAATGACACAGCATTTATAAACACACATCCACATAGTTCAATAAATGTGTGCAATTTTTTAGGAGTAAACACATATGAATCAGCACCTTATGTGTGCATGTGTGTGTATCTGTGTCATGTACTGAGTGTGTTGAAAAAATATACCCTCTTTTTATACCCTCTTAACAGAAATGCTGGACATTGTACAGTTTTCCTTGCAGAAATGTTGACATTGTGAAGAAGCAGAATTGTCTTTCAGCAAGATAAATTATTAACATTCACTAGACCTAATGTCCTGAGAGACAGAGGGCACGGAGTGAGAGAGCAGCAGAAAGAGAGATGATATAGAGAGAAGATAGAGAGATGGGAAAGACACTGATAGGAGCAAGAAAGAGAGACACAGAGATATCCCACCCACAAAGCCCAGGAATCTGCTTGGTTCTCAACAGAGCATACAGACGCGGTCAAACCAGCAGTGGAAGCAAGCAAAATAGAACAAATAAAATCTGTATACAACCAAAAAAAAACAAAACAAACAAAAAAAACCAAACCAAAACAAAACAAAAAAGCCAAGAAAAAAGTAAACAAACTTAAGCAATAAGCAAACTTATTACTTATTACTAATACTCACTCTAAACAGCTAATTCACAATAGAGAATCAGCAATTTTAGAAGAGATTAACAGATAATGCTGACCTTACAATTTTGACCAAATTCAAAAGGTTTTATACATTATGAATTTGGTCAAAATTGTAATTAAGAAAAAAATGAAATCTATGTGCTAGTTAGCCTAGCTTGTTAGCCTAGCTTGCTTACTTGCACTTTCAGAGTAGTAGAATACAAACTTAACAGCAGAGATGTGTCTTCACAAATGTTGAATGTTGCAAGACGGCTTAAGTTACTAATGGTTGATCAGCAATGCTTGTGGACTTCTTGAAAAAGAGGGAAAAACTTCTTTTATTTATGGCCTCATTTACACCTGGTATTAACATGTGATCTGTATACATTATCTAGATAATGACATCCAATCTATGGGTCTTTGCACACACCTGATATTAAGCTGGTACAAATTTCTCAACTGTTCCTACATTGTGATCGGATCTCAATATGCAAATTAGCTAGGCGGAGCTGGCAGACTTGTCAACGAAAAGGGCGCGTCCAAGGTCAAGGAAACTGCTGCCAGGAACACACGTTCTGACCGCTTGCCACCACTACTACTGTGATTCTGATGAATGTGCTCTAGCTGTACACATTGCATTTACACCTGGCTTAGATCCGATCACAATGTGAGCCTGACCACCTCCAAATGTGATCTGGCCAATCCGATCTCATTCTGATCACAATGCGTTCTGAGTGCATTTACACCTTGCATTAACATTTGTTTTCCCATATCCAGATAACAAATCCAGATACAGATGGCATTTAAATGTCAGGTGTAAATGGGATATGTTTATAAGCTAAGCTGTATGTCATTAACCAGACAGTGGAACACAAAATGGAAATCGACCACCTAGCAACACTGACTTTCAGATATCAGTCAAACACTGCTATGGAAAACACCCAGTCAAAGGCTTGAATATTAGACATTCTTTCCACAAATATGTTCAAAAATAGTTTTATCCTATTTTGAAAAAAGTACAGTAGTTGCAGTATCATTATAGTTTATATTTCCTTTTACAAAAACTGAGGAGAATTCAAATTTTGAGTTTGACCTTAACATTGCAGATAAATCACTATTGTTAGCCTGATATAGTAATGGATACCATTGTAATTCTCACTGTACTATGTATTCTGAGATGTACACAGTAATCCAAGCACTGCTAATAATAAAAAACCTTTTTCTTATTAAGATGTGATAAGTCTGTGTTATGTAATTTTGATTTAAATGTTACAAGTAAGAATTACTAAAGGCCCAGTTGACAGATCACTAGCACCACTACATCTTTCAGAAAAATCATATCATATCATATTATCAAGTTATTTTTATTTTCCATGAAATTGCCATATCATAATGTATATATTGATTTCAGAAAATATATCACCAATATCTTACTGATGCATAATTGGCAACTTAATCACACCTAGATGTGATTAAATGTTCCTGTGAGGACGGGTGTTATTCTTATGTTGTATTATATGTATGTCACTGAAAATATTCAGTAACACATAAGTGTTAATGCATGGTCCTCCATTTCAACATTTTTATGTTAAATCAGGCCAACTCACCCCACAGCAGCCCACCAAGACCTTGGCAGCATCCATGGACATTGACCTCAGGAACCAATTTATCTTGAATGATTCGGACACTCATTTTAAGTTTGCAGCAGGATACCTTTGGGTCCCATGCTAGTCTCTGAAAAGCTCTATATGTCAAGAAGAAGCAGTGGCTATCCTCCGTAAGCCAGCGCCATGCAGCAATTTGCTGGAGCAATGTGACACAAAATCCCATTTCCCACTCCACAGTGGTTAACAGGATGGAAGGCTCTCTCTCTCTCTCTCTCTGTATGTCCTTCTTTCACTCTCTCTCTCTCTCTCTCTTCTTCTGGTCTATTTTGCTCTATCTACCTCTCCTCTGGCTGTCCAAACATTTTGCTTGGAATTGCTTTTAGGCCCGTTTTTTTCTCAATCTCATCCTCCTGTTCTCTCCTTAGTCTATACTCTCCTTCTCTCCCTCACATTCTTTCTTCTATCTCTTGTTTTCCTGTCTTTCTCTCTCGGCCTTGCTTTCGAATATGTTCTTATTCTCAAGCTAATCCTCTTCCTCTCTGCTCAACCTTCAATGTTCTCACTCTGTCTCCGTGCTTTCTCTCTCTCCTCTCCTTACACCTCGTTCTTTCTCTTACTATGACCACACTAAGGCGGCTAAATCTGAAAAAAACCTGTTAAATACCTTTCTAACAACTTAGTCCACTGGGTTCTATCTGTTATGTTAACATTGTACTCAGGAAATTAATTTTCCTTGTAGATTTTTATAAAATATGGGATATTTTTTGAAGTATCTTGGACTAGAGAAATCAGTCAGTTATTAATGGCCTGTCTGGGCTTGCTTGGAGAGTCAGGAGTGACTGACTTAGTATAGCTAAATAAACATGAGTTTATTATTATGCACAAGTACAATTATAATGATTATAATTTCTGTTTTTTTATTCAGTCATTGATGTTTATTATTTGGAGCATGTTGTTTCTCGTTTAAGTTTTTTGTTAATGCTCTGTCCCTACCATGAAAGGTATCAATATATTACTTAAACCTGAGGAAAGCTCAATAAATAGAAAATAAATTTTAAAAAATTAATAATTAATGACATCTCGGAACATGGTGACAGTTAAAAATAGGTCCAACGAGGCAACAAAAACAAGCAGTCAGACAATTAGACAATGAGAAACAGCACAAGTAAAAATGCTGAATGATGCTTGAGCAATCACAGCTTTTTGCTTAGCGTGTGTGTGAGTGTGAGAGAGAGTTGATGCATTGGAGACAAGGATGTGAGACAGGCCTGAATGGAATCAGAACGTTTTTAGACAGCTTGTACGGATAGCTGCGAGGGTCATTACAATCGGTGTGTGTGCATGCGTGTGTGAGAACACCAAGGGTCTGTCAGGAGAATTGCAGGCATCTGAAAATGGTTTGCTCATGCCTCCACACACGCACACATCAACCTACACAATCAAATAGACACACATGGACAGTCTGTGGTTCTGTGTATGGGGTGTTTTTGTAACTGCACTAACACACATAGATGATAGATAGATAGATAGATAGATAGATAGATATCCGTCTTTCCTCTCCTTCTCATAAGTATTATATTTTCTCAGTACAGTGAGTATCTGCATTAACATGGTGATATCTTTAATGGAAACTGTCTTCGAATTTCAATGACTGATGTACTTGCTTTGCTTTTCAGGCAATTTGCAATGAATTTTATTTGAAAATGGAAGCACAGTGAAATATTAGACCTTGAGGCTATCCTGACCTAGACTATATTTTTTAATAAAGACAAATTGAATGAGTCATAAAAATCCACTCCGGTACCCGTTACATTTCTCATCCTATTTCAGTGAGTCTTTTAAATTCTTGGAAATTGAAATAGAGGCTCATTAAAACAGATTAAAAATCAAATGGAATAATACATTTACTCATACATACACGTTTCTGCTACAAAAGAGACCACCCTGTTTCAAATCTCTACCCATACATATAAATAGTATTTCAGGATCAAGTGTATTCTGCATGTGATCATTTATTTTCTCATATGTAGCTCGATATTGTTCCTGTGTACGACCAGTTCTGTAACATACTGATTTGCTATGGAAACAGAATGAGTCCAGCCACTTTTACAAAACTCTGATTTGTGCCACAAAATAGACAGATGGGGTTGGACAATATGTGGAAGTGTATGTATTCATTTATTGAGAAACTGCGATGGAAACTGTTTTTTTTTTATCCATATCGAAGATAAGCATGGCTAACGGTAGTCAAATGATCAAGAGATGGTAATTCTATCTCTGACAAAGTACTTCCCCAGTACCACCCAACTTCCCTGAAATGGCATCAAAAATTGCACAGACCTATACAATAATACTGCAAGAAAACATTCTGATCTCACAATTCAGCTTGCCAATGAAGGTGTAGGATCACAGGTGACCTGTCATGATAGTCAAGATAATCATCTCTGATGGTACTTTTGTACCTGTCAGTAGTACATCTTTCATCAGCTGGTCAAAACTCCAAGATGGAGAATGAATCCCAGCCCAATTCAGTGAATTTCAGAGGACAACACTTACCACTGAACAAGGCATAGGGTCCACAGGTCAGACATATGTTACGTGGCTAGGCAGAAAACCGTTGTACAAGAAGAAAGTATTTCTTCATAGATATTTGGCTTTTTGGCTATTGCTAGAGTTACTGAATGCTAACCCCAAAGCTTCTAATGGCTTAAGATAACTTCATTTTCAACTTGGCTTGGGCATAAGTCAGGTACATCTTTTGACAAGTTCTTTGTGTGATGGCCATGAAGCCACTCACTACCAGTGACAAAGTGGAACAGAGCTTCCCTAAGGTCAGAATAAGTTCTTAGTGATCATTATATGCAGATGACAACCTGGTGTTTGCCACTGAACTGAAAAAAAAATCTTTCCACTGTTTTTTACCTGCATCCACTGATTCCCTGAGGTCTTGTTTAACAAGTTGGACTGAGCTCAATCAATACTCCCTCACTGTGCTACCCAATGTCCCTATTTCCAGTTACAAGAAACTGAATGGTCAAAGACAATTAAATATTTGGGTAAAGTATGTTTTTCCCCACTATCAAACATTATCATGGTGCACTTTGAACCTTTTCAAACTGGCACAGTAAGATGGTTCCTAGTATTAAAGCTGCTTTACAGAATGTGTAGCAACTTTCTGTGGATTAAGAAATATCAAGAATAAATCAGAAAACTCAGAGGCCTATGGACCAAGCTTGCAGCATTCCTTACAGTACAACTGGTTCTCGATCCCTATTGAACAGTCCTTATCTTTACCTGCGTCCAAACCATTACTTGACAGCTTAAGTGGACTCTGAAGGAACACGCACACTTAGCAGTTTTTTGTTCTTGTTGTTTTTTACTTTAACCATTCCTTCAATCTGCCTATGGCTGAGTTGCAAGTTTATGTGGGTTTGTTGAAGGTTCATAGTAACATTAATGCATCTGTAACAGGGACACAAGTTCAAGTTCTCCCTATAACCATCCGGAATATTTGGGGAAGGTCATGAAACCACCACAATATTACACTTTAGTGCAGAATTTATTTCATCATTTGTTTTTCAGATGAAGAATGGGACAAGAGCATCAGAATTGTGTCAAAACCTAACAACAGATCTGTTCTAATCTAAGACAATTGTTCAACTCTGAAGAAGGATATGTTAGAAATATCAGGATGAAGAGGGCAAGCTGCCCAGAATTCAATATCTTTGGTGGAAATAAATCCAATACATTCACTAAAGTTTTATCATATTATCCAGTTCTCTCCTGACCTGTATGTGCTTGAAAGTCCCTATTCCCTTTGTGATGCAAGCAAAATGTAGATGTATAATACCATTTTTTTCTGATATTGTAAGGTTACACATCTATCTTAGGAGACTGTACCACTAAAGCAGTGGGTAATGCATTTTTTTCTTGTTATTTGTCACCACAAATGTGTGCTTTAGCATGTGCTCTATACCTCTTGGTAATTCCCTGTCAGTTCGGTCAGGTTTGTGTGCATGCATCTGTGACTTTACAGTCAACTGGATTTTGTTTTGCTGTCCCTAACAAACACCACTTGCAGCTATGTTTTTCAGCTGTGTGTGTTCTGTGTCAGATGCATTATGACTAACCCTCTCACACCAATGATAACACACACTTTTTTCATAGCAGCTTCAGAAGATGCTCCACCAATACCTAGAGCCATTACAGTCCCTTGCCTTGATCACAGTTGGATAAAAATACTGTGGCAGAAAACTAGACTGAAGGTATATGGTAAAGTATTTTTCTTAATACACTGGAAATATTTACATTGTAGCATGAGTAGCATGAGTGCAAAAAAAGCAAGCATTCATGCTGATGCTGAACAGAGGGGAAAACAGCTGTGTGATAACATTTCTCTCTTAATTAAAAGTTCCAATGAGAATATAAGACAAATAAAAATCTGATTTTTTTTTGTCTGGTATCTGTTTGTCTAACAAAGCCTGCACTGTGTGAAGCCTTGTGTAAAATAACTTTGAAAACTCTTTATTATCACTAACTTACAGTTGCATTAAAAACACTTTTTAGTAAACATATTCAGTGAAGACTCCTGTTTGTAAATTAATATATTAAACATATATTTATATAATAAAGTGTGTGATTTTTTTTTTCTACATGCACTTAAATATTCTAATGCCTTATAGAGGCTGTGACAAACTTCTCTGGACAGACTCTGGCTTTTTTGCTTAGGAAGGTTCCTAAGAGGGTGAAATGATCCAGAAGTATCTAAGTGGCAGCCATGGTAAGTGCTGGTCGAATTCTCTAAATGCTAAGGAAATGTGCTTCAATGCATCCTTTCTAATCTCCTTTAGCATATGGTACACTTGACCATCCTTTACGAAAGGAAAGGAGATAATTCCGTCCCACAGTTCCTTGTGTAACTACTTTCTAAAGTGAGATAGGTTAAAATAGTTAAACACCAGTATCTTAAATCTAGGCCCTGTAAGGAGGATAATAAGTAAGACACAAATACTACTTTGTGAAAATAAGCAAAGTAAATTTATTCCAAAAAAATAAAACTAAAACAAAATAAAATAAAATAAAAATAATTACTCTTCACACTTTTCACTTAGATGGCTAAATGAAACCAAAAAATAAAGACTCTCTAAAATAAAACGAACCAACTTAAATTTGTTCAGGGCTCCTATTCAGATAACCAAACCAAAAAAAAATTAAACTGTCCACCTCTCAGTTTCTATTCTTACCCAGGTAGTGTTACAATTTGACATTTTCTTTGGTCCATATTTAGTTCCTCTTGGGATGCAAGTATATATTCTTTTCCCTTGAAGAAGTTTAGTCCAGTTCAGTCAAGTCAGTAAGTTTTTTTCCAGTCAACTACGTAGTTATCTCATAGTCTTGTATTATCCTCATTACTAATTTAAATGTTCACAAAACCAGAACACAAAATAAAAACGCAGCAAGACCAATGTTTCTGAAGCAATAAAACTTCATATTCAAATCTCGTACACACAGTAAGTTCCACAGTGTTGGGTTTAAAACAACTTTTACTTCTCACTATAGCTGGCTTGCACACCGGACTCTGCTCCTTCATTTCTTCTCCGTTTTTCCTTTCTGACCTTATATACCACCTTTGTGGAAGGTGTTTATATTTACAGATTACACATTTACACACAGATTGTCGATCTGTTCACACAAATCATTATGTAACAAATCTCACTCCATAGTCTTAGGATCCATCCATTTTAAACATTTTGAGAGCTTCAATAGTTGCAACATTGCTGAGTCACCAACTTACGGGTTTAGTTTTTGGTTGCAATATTATTTCAGTGTTTTATATATACATTGGTCATATTATATTTCTGTTTCGTCATCACTAAAAGCTGTAGGTATTGCTATTGTTGTTTCTTGTATATTGTTATCATGTTATAATTAAGATGTACAGTTTATATACTGTATATATATTCTTTTCATACTCATCATCATCCACCTGTAGGCTCTTGGTTATACCTTATGCTTAGAGTTAAACATTGCAACATTTTCCTATTCTTATCGTAAACCTACAAGTCTGATTGAGAAAACACTTGTTATTGTAAATTGTTTGTTTTACTTTGATAAATAAATGCCACCTGTTCATGAGTGGGTGCACTGGGATTCTTATCTCAAACTGGCCATCCAAAACCCACAGATATACTACTAGCACACTTTACAAGAATTAAGGAGTGAACGGACATTTGATAAATTAACCATGATAGTTTGTTGAACTACATAACATAGAAATCCCTGTACAGTGTTATATCATGGCAAAAATTGTAATAATACATCTTTACAATTGTGTGATGGTCAAATTGTTATTTATACTGTGTCAGATCACATTCTGTGGTGAGCTGTAGTTTGTGAAATTTGGAGGTGGATGAAATATCAGAAACACCTTTTCATATGAAACAGTCCACTACATCACTACCACAACCAAGTACATATAACTGCAGCACACAAAAAACTAAAGTAATATTAACAAGAACTGACCAATAATAAGTAAGGTAACTGGTATTTATTGCAGTTCCATTTGCACTGTATTACACTGTACCAATATTGATGGTATGAAAAAAACTAGAAAATATTATAACTGTCAAGACTATGCCTTCACTGAGTTGTACCATGACAGAAATAAAGCAGAAATAGTTTGACATAAAGTTTTCATATTTACACATTTTACATTTCATTACAGGTGATGTTACACTTGTCAGGTATTCACCTGGACAGCAACCTGCATAAAGACCCTTGAGGCAACTGTCGGAGTGAGAGAATTTTCAAAGCTGAACTGTATAACTTGTCATGCCGGATTACTCTTACCAATAAATAATAAAACTAGAAATACCACCTTGCGGTTGTATGCCTCCAACAAACAGTCATGTTGTAGTTTACATCCATATCTGTACAGATGCATATAATATTTGTTGTGAAGACTGTGAAGGAAGTTGTAGACATGACAGTAGACAATGCTTCAGATTGCTGTAATGTGCTGCAAAGGAGCTACAAATTCTAAAACAAGGATGCTTCACACACAGAAGATCTATATAATCACCACAGCTGGGCACCCAAGATTAGTGTCATCAATTCAGTATCCGACCAAATGTGAAATATGGTCACAATCTCCCCTTCTGTTCCTGAATTATGGCATTGCGTAATGGCCAGAAAAGTGTTTTTGCAGAATATTATGATGTCACAGTGAAGTTGACCTTTGACCTTTTGGATATAAAATGTCATCACTTCATTTTATCCTATTACACATTTGTGTGAAACTTCGTCATAATTAGCGTATGAATTCTTGAGTTACGGCTAAGAACTTGCTTTGTGAAGTCACAGTGACCTTGACATTTGACAATCAAATTTGAATCAGTTCATCCTTGAGTTCAAGTGGATTTTGTGCCATATTTGAAGAAATTCTTTCAAGGCGTTCCTGAGATATTGCATTCACGAGAATGGGAAGGATGAATTGACAACCCGGAAAGATAACGCCTCTGGCAAAGAAAGATTTGTCCCATGAAACTGTGAAAAATATTTTAAATTTTAGCTTTTATTTTAGTTGATTTTAGTATCACATATTCATTCAAATTAAGGCATTACAGTTGTTAAATCAAATTAAGTGTATTCTCTCTGTGAAGGGGAGATTATCTGTAGAGAACTCAACAGGTCTGGACCATTTTGTTTATGCTTAAGAACAAATTCTAACCATGAGAAAACTTTTCTGAAGTTACTTGTACATCCCTCTTTAAGTCCAACTGTTTTTTGTCTACTACAGCATACATATCTGCTCTGTAAATCATTTCTCCTGTGTTCTGCTTTGAGAAAAAAAATCAGACACCAGAAGGGAGAAATTTATATTTTAAATTTTTTGGTTTCATTATGGCACCTCCTAGTTTTGTATTAATTCAACTCAAGCTGGTCTACATAGCTGGAGATCTAATTTCGATACAGGAAATCAAATCTTGTATTAGGCCACAATGTGGTGTTCTATCATGGACAGAACAGCCGGTCACACTGAGCCTGATTGCATCCTGTTATACAACACAAGAGCCACAGACTCTGAACAACCCACATTATCTTCCCTGCTGAAGTCTGCTTCTTATCTAACTTACAAACATGAACACACATCTTGTCCTGCACCTTAGCTTGTTGAACAAGCCACCAAACAAACATTCACCGGGGAGAAGTCCACCACTTTTGTCAGTTTGCAGGCTGGGTAGCTAATTAACTGCTTAGTTGCAGCAAATAAAACGGCATTTAAACATACCTGAAAATGTCACTTTAGACCTGTTAAATGCTGGTGTGATTTCTTTTCAATACCACTGCCAACAACACACTGTCTGTCCCATGATTTTTTGCTACAGCGCGAGTTTATTTACTTTGTGTCTTGTTCTGTACAGTGTAACACTGGAAGCCTACCAAGTAATCTCAAACACAGGCACTGACACACTCCAGCAGGATGAGACAAAAAAGGGAGCATTTCTGATATTTCCTTTTTTCTTGATTTCAGTAATACAAAAATATTAACAACACAAAAAAACAACAAAACAAATCTGTTTGTACAAGTGATTCTTGCACTGCCCAACACTGTTACATTGGAAATATACAGAAAGCATCACTTTCTGTGCAGTATTGGGTTTACTCTTAGATTTGACGTCTATGTATTCTGGCATCGAGTTATAAGGGCTTTCTTTCTATCACCATAACAGTGCAGTTCCTAGTATCTGGTGAAGGCTGAGAGTCAACTGATGAATGTACGTAACGTGCATTTATAATATAATGAGGGGTCCATCTTACATGCCTGTCTATAATTCATTGTCTGTCTCTTACCTTACACCTTAAAAAACCTTGCGCATGTTTATCTGTATGTCTCACTGCTTGTGACGCACACAGTCTGTGTGTTTGTATTGTGTACGTGTATTGACCTGGTGTATTTAGGTGTGCATGCACACTCACTTTCCTGTCTGTCTTCATCTAGCTGCTTGTGTGTCTCAGACTGTGTGGGTGTGTGTTGTTATGTCTGCCTCTGTCTGACTTGTTATGACACACTGGTCACATGTCTGTGTGTGTGTGTGTGTGTGTGTCTGTGTATGTGCATGTCTGTCTGTGTCTAATTTTTCTACATTGTGTTAATTTATGAAGTCTGCGATAATTTGGCTGTATGTGCCAACTCCCTCATCTAGAGGATTGATAATTAAATCTCCCGGAAATAACAATGGCACACACACACACTAAACAAGGTTAGAGAGAGATCTGAGAGGGCTGAGAAAAGAGCAATAAGTAGTATTTGAAAAGAGACAAGATGTAGGAGTGAAGAAAAGAGTATTAGAAGGAAGAATATGATGAGAATAAAAGATGAAGAGGCTGAATATTACAAAATGGAAAAAATATGTGGAGAAAGGAGCAAAAAAAAAGGGAAAGAAAAAGAGATTGAGAGGTGGCAGCAATGAACAAGAGTTCAAGTGAGCAAGAGGAAACAGGAAAGAGACAGCTGAAGAGAGAAAGAGGGAGAGAGAGTGAGTGGGAGGATCATGAGAGAGTTAGAGACAGAGAGAGCGGCTTTAAAATGCCAGGAGACAGTGTGCGGTAAATAAAAAGCTCTTTATGGCCGGCTGAGCGATTTAGTGGATTATCCCTTTACAAAGGTCAATGCTGGTTTGGAGCACGACCAAAACAACAACAACAGAGCAAAAACAAGAAAAAAAAAGATACTGACTCAAGCTGTAAATGGCATGACCAATAAACAAATATGACAACAATGACAGCAGCTTAACAGACGGCGCCGTGATGAACTGAAAAAAATATCTGAAAGCAAATGAAAATTGACTGTTTGCAATTCAAAATAAAAAGCTTAAAAAGTAAAAATCCCAAAACACAAGCTTCAGCGTCTGGTGAAAATGGAGAATAATGCAGCTGGACACAAAAGTAGATACAGGGGGCTTACGACAGCTTGTGCATGTTTTACTAGAAGATTTGCGTAATATGCAGTGTTCTGTGGCATAACCAGATGTCGAAATGAGCCAGAACACCATTCCAAGAGTAGATGTTAAATCATTTTCGGCTGAGATTTTAGAAATTCGGGATAGATCTTATTGAAAAAAATTGCCTGACTGCATAACTGTTTTACAGCTGCTTACAAGCTCAACAGCTGTTTCACAGATTAAAAAATTGACTTCATGCATTCAAACACTGCATAAATTTCATATCAATGAACTACCAAATGTACAATAGTAGTAGTTCTTTACTGGGTAGGTTCCGTTCAGTGTCAAGGTTTTCTATACTTCACTTTTCTCTTCCATATGCAGTATATATTAGGGATGTGCAGAGGGCCCAGTATTTGTATTTGTATCTGTATTTGTTGAGGCAGCAAAATTATTTGTATTTGTATTTGAGTAAAAGTGGAAAGAGGCTTAAAAATCCTGTTTTTGTTTCTATTACGCTTTTAATTTTAGAATTAAAGTGTTACAATAAGTGTTTATGAATAAACTATCTTGTGAAAGAGGTCTCCACACTGGTTCTTGAACTGGAGTCTCCCAGATCATTGACGACTGTGCTGACTAACGAGACAGCACGGCGTGTAATGTGTAGGGAAGAACTTCAAAGGCGATTCTTGCTTTGCATTTTTCATTTATTGCCTATTTTATACAGCCTAACTTTGTGGAAAGGAGAGGGGGAACAACAGGTTATGGAGAGTCTCTTGGGAGCACTTGGTGTGTGTCAGTTGCTCAGCTTTATCTCTGGGGAACAACCTGAACTCTGGGACTGATGCCCATATTAGGAAATGTGCGTCATGTAGCAGGTGGATGTGACTCCCATCACTGAGACGCGCTGATAGACGTAACAGTGAAGAAGAGGACAGAGACTGTGATAGTGATGTAACTGACCTGCACACTGAAATGTGACATGTTTCTTTTTCCTTCCCGAAAACAGATAATTTTTAAAATATTTGTATGACACAAATATTTGTAAAAAAAAAAAAAACCCACTATTTGTGCTCTGCCAAATAATGTATTTGTATTCTGGCACACCCCTAGTATATATAATACAAACTATTGGTGAAAACGTAATGGCACATTGGGAAATATTCATTAAGAATTTGGGTCATACAATATGTATTTTAAGGCTTTACTATGTAGAGACACAAAATATGGGAGGAGGCAATGGAAATATATACAAAAAGCTATTGCACCCGATTTATCATTACAGACTGACCACTGCAGAGGAAATTGCATCTGAAATTGCCTTTGCACTCTGCTCATAAAAATGAGCATATCCCAAAAACTAAAAAATGTACATAGTTCAAATAACTTATGGAGTGTTAAGAAATATTTTGTGTATGTTTCTACATTCAGAAATGTTTTGGAACAATGTGTTGTGTGTGTTTATTCAGTAAAATTTGAAGAAAAAACATCCAATTTTTGTATTGTTTGTCAAGTTTATGACACAATTTCAGTACCTTATCAATTATTATAGTTTGTTTACTTACATAACCTTTTAGCTTAGATTGTACAGATTCTAGGTATATGAAGCATTTGAAGATACTCCAGGAAATGACATCACAATAAGCAGAAATACCAATGTAGGCACTTTTGGAGCATATCTATTGCAGAGTTTAAAGGGTTAAAAAGATGTCTTTTCTTCAACCAATATTCCAAGCTGAGCAGAGAAAGCTCCATTGCTTTGCAGACATGCACAAAGCATCTCTTAAGTTGTGCAGAATCTTTTTTCACTTCCTTGCAAATCAAATGACCTGTGACTGGGCTCAGTTATATCTCCTGGTGCAAACCACACAGAATTGAAAAACACACACAATTTTGTACCCTTGACGTAATTTGTGCTGAGTGTAAATATCCTCATTAGTCCTGCCTTTTAACCTTTAACAAAAGCTAATGCTAATACTACCTTAATTAAGGTATTTAGTTGTGACATGAAGGAAAAGTGTGCCACCAACCAAAGAAGAAAACACCAGCTGGCCTCCGTTAAAAATCTTACAACATGAAACACAACAATTAAGTACGAGTATGCGGTTTCATCCCTCATTGTTGAGCATTGTGAATGGCTGAACAGCTTCTTAAAGACCTGGAGAGAAAAGGCAGGTAGGAATGAGAGTAGAGGAGGATCAGTGAACACATTTTAATCAGAACTAAATGAGGGAGAATGAGTGGGCAATAAAGGAGGAGACGGAAAGGGATTAAAATAGAGAGAGACAGCAAGAAAGGGAGACAGAGGAGGGTCATTAAGAAGTCTCTAGTGGAATAAAATGAGGCATTATCATTTTAATGCATAACTTAATATTCCTGCTTGTGAAATATGTTGGAGGCACACATATACAGCCTACATATCTCCTTATTCTCCCTCTCTTAGTCACTCCTTCCCTTTTTCTTCATTTTTCACCACCACCTACCTTTTCATGCCAATCAGTTTTTTTTGTAAATATATTTCATTACTATGAAGGCTTTGCTTAACCACGATACTCCAGCTGAGATCATAAATGTCTATCTTACCAGTTGCAGGGGCATGCCTCTGCTGCTTACCCCGTGCTCACCACTGTTTGTTTGAGATTTTAGGTTTGTTTTATCACTTATATGTGGAATACACTTGTTTGAAACATAATTGCACTGTGCACTTTGTCATCATAATGAATTTCGCACCATTATGGATACTATTTTTCATTATGGCGTTTGTGCCTTGAAATAACTGCTGGACAGGCCAACAAGATGCCATCACCTATATGCGAGAGCACCTGCTGTCACTAAGCCTACAGATGTGGCCGAAAATATTGGTACCCATCCACCTTTTTTAAAAAAAAACTAAACCTGAATTGAAACTGACAGAAGTATATGGTATCCATCATTCTTTATTTTACATTGAATATAACTGAAACTTTCCTTTTGATTTACAACTTAACATATTATTTAATACAATAAAACAAATGAAAATGGGAGCCTGAAAGACGGCTGAAGAGGTGAAAGAAAGAGAGGAAAAAACACGGCTCAAGAGGAGATGTAAGGCACAGACACTGGAAATGCCAGAACAGATTTCCATTGCCTGTCATCACCCTGTCAAATGTACGCTCACATGACTGGGGATTCAGACAGAGAAACCTTGTTTGCTTTACAGAAACATGGCTCAAAGATCATGCAACCCTGAGCATAAAGGGGGAACACTACAATAAGAGCATTTAAATCCATTGGAGGAGGGCTGTGTATGTTTGTTGACAATAGCTGAGCCACACAGTACTGTATACGGGAGCATTTGTGCACACAATGTAATTCATCTCTTGCCCAAACACAAAGCTGTGGTGAAGAGAGTGAAACTTGTCACCAAGCAAATAGAGGTGTAATCTGACAGATGTAAAGAGCAACTCAAGGACTGCTTCGAGGAAACTAATTGGGACATTTTCTTTCAGTCCTGCCAGGATGCTGATTAACACACAGATACTATCACACCATATATTAATTCTGTGAGGACACTGTATCTGAAATTAAAAGTGTGAAAATGTTCCCAAATAATAACTCTTGGGTATCAAAACAGCTCAAAAGCTGTCTCAATGAAAGGAAAGTTGTTTTCTGCACTGGTAATATGGAGTTACTGTGTGAAAAAAGGAGACGGGGAAAATATTTAAGGCAAAAACTGACTTTTAAAAATAAAATAGAGGGTAAATGTTTAACTGGTAATATAAGACAGGAGTGAAAGTGTCTAAATACATTAATGGGCAGATCCAGTAAAAAGGGTGATAATAACAGTCAAACCTTTGTTAATGACTTGAACAGTTTTTACTGTGAATTTGACACTGTGGATGGAAGAACAGAATGTGGTAAGATATTCAAAAATCTCCCTGTAGAGACATAAATAGTTACTGAAGAGGGTGATGTTGCTTCAAGTTTTTCTAAATTGAAACCGAACAAGACCACTGGCCCAGACAGTCTGTACTTCTTAAAGACTGTGCTCCTCAACTAAAAGGAGTTTTTGCAAGGTTGTTTCACTCCCCCCTAGACACATGCACAGTGCCAAAATAATAGTAATTTTCAATAATCAGGCCAGGCGCAAGTATGCCAAATGATTTTCGGCCTATCGCAATAACCTCCAAACTGTGTAAAACTATGGAGAAAGTTCTGGCCAGTCACTTGACCACCACTGTGGCCAGCATGCTAGACCCAATCCAGTCCGTCTAATGAGAGCGACAGAGGCAAAGACAACGCTGTGCTGACTCTGCTTAATGCAGTTAAGAAACAGCTTATTCATCCTAAAGGATATGCCAGGGTTCTATTCGTGGGTTTTAGCTTAGCTTTTAATTCAATGAAGACACATATTCTCCTGAAAAGGCTCATTGATCTCAACATCAATAAGGGGTTAGTTCTGTGGATCAGAGATTTTCTTCCCTGCCGCCCACAGAGGGTCTGTGTCAGTGGGAGCATGTCAGACGTACTCGCTGTGAGCACAGGCTGCCCACAAGGTTGTGTTCTTTCCCCTGTGTTATTCTCTCTTTTCACTAATGAATTTATGATCAATGAGAAACATTTTAGATGGGTTAATAAGCTGATGGCCTTAGTTGGTCTCCTACAGAAAATAGACCCTTTAGGTGAAGCTGCCTATCTGGCCCGCGCTAAGGCTCTCAAAACATGGTGTCACATGAGTCAGCTAGAGATCAGTGTGGCTAAGACAAAACGATTAATTATCTGTACAAAAGTATATTGTCAAGAGATGCTCACAGCGACTCTATCTTCTCAGAGGACTCAGCGGCCTTGGTGTTAGTCAGTGGATTTTAGAACTAGTGTACAAAACTCTTGTCGAGAGTGTTTTAGCTTTTCATCTTCCTGCCTGGCACAGTCACCTAATCCAAGAATAAACTTTCCAGGTTTGTGTTAATGGACAGCAGAATAGTTGGTAAACCCCAAAAGCCCTTGACTCATCTTTTTACAGAAAGGACGGGGGAAAAGGCGAGGAGTATCCTGGCAGATAGCTCCCATCCTCTCTTCAGCCAGTTTGGGCCTTTGAGCTCCGGGAGGTGCTATAGAGTCCCTCTGGCAACTAAAAATGTATTTAAGAGCTTCATCTCAAGCGTCATCAGTATTCTTAACTCTACAAGGGAACTGACAGGATTTAAGCCACAGACATTGATATGAACTGTTTTAATGTATAATGTGACCTTGTCTAGGTGTTTGTTTTACTGCTTGTTTGTCTTTATGTTGTTGTTTCTTGTGGTGAGCCGAAGACAGTTTTCACCTTGGTGGACAGTAAAGCTCTATTCTATTCTATTCTACTTCCAAAGAAGACCTCGCCAACAGCCACATTCAGCAGGAAAACATGGGAATAAACAGATTTCATAAGCAGTAAGAGACAGATGAAGAAAAAAAATCAAAGAAAATGATGAAAGAAGACAAACACTGGCCTTCTACAGCTCTCAACATTCAACGGCTTGCAATTCATTACAGGTGACTTGATTGTTTAGTCTTCCTGCAGGCTACAGAGAAAGCTTTGATGAAAGACAAACCTAACCATTAGAGTGTCAAACTATATTGTTCTCCACATTTATGAATATAAATACATAAACTACACTTTTTCTGTTTTTCCTGACAGTCATGGTTTGCATCTAATTGCTCCCCTTGTGACACGCTAAACTTGATGTGAACTTCAATAAATAATGAAACTTCAGCAGTATGGCTAAAGGAGAATAAAATATGTCCTTATACACAGAAAAAAAATCAAATTCAACATCGCCAACAGAGGAGTACGCCCGTTTCAGAGACATCCAGCAACCCTGAAGGTCAAGCATAACAGGACGATAGCGGATGCTGAGAAGTTTATGTCTGCACTCGATTGGTCTCCACGCTCAGCAGCACCCTACAGACCCAGCCCACCCACCCCACTCCATCCCCCATTCACATCAGATGACAAAGAAATCTCATTGGACACTTTACCCGACTCAACCTGATTCGGACAGCGGACTGTTTCAGGCTGGTAAGCGTAGGAACCCCGTGCCAGAGGCTAACATCACATTTCAAATTCAACCACTGCAGATTATTATTGTTATTGCGGCATTTATCTCATAATTTGTCGATTACACTGCTACACTTAATTTTGATTTAATGTAGAAAAGTGATGTGAGCCTTTTTGTCTTTTTTTTTTTGTATTACTAATATAAGCATACTGTTTTCGTGTCACTTCAGTTACACTAAGCATCTAACCTAGGTTTATTCAAAGATGTTAAGATGACTAGACACCTACTTTATTTTACAAGCTTTTATCTAGTAACGTTTCTGTTACCCATACAGACTCAGACTGGAGACGTGTGTCGCAGTTGACAGCCACAGGTAGCTAATAGAGATTTCATTTTTTCTCTTCAACCGAAGACAAAAACCCTTATCTCTTGCAGATGTAATATTTTACATACACACAGTTGGCACTTCAATACAACATTACTCCAGTTCTTGGAACAACTGAGAAATAACCTAGTATTCTTAGAAATCAATTCAGAGACAGCCTCTTCACAACAAATATTTTGAGAAACGACTGAATGCTTTATAAGGGGAGATTCCTCTTCATTTGCTTCCCATTTAAAGGCATCCAGAAAAACAAAGAATCATACAATTAAAGAGAGAAATACAAGCACTAGAATCTGATCAAAAGTGTCAGTTCTCTGATCAGACTCACTCAACTCTCCTGGCTCTTAAATTTGAATTAAAAAATGTGCTCAAGGCTAAAGCTGAATTTATAATCCACTGTACTAGAGTTACATATTACAATCAGAGTGAAGGTTCAAATAGACTGCTAGCTGCCAGGTTAAAACAAAATCAATCATTCTCCATCATTAGTACAACACAAACTCCATCAGGACCCGTTACCCATGACCCAGGTGAAATGATTGATACCTTTGAATTGTTTTACTCTCATCTCTACACAGCTGAACCGACTCCTGATCTGACAGCCCTCAAATTATATCTGTGAGAGCTCAACCTACCTTTGTTGACTAGTGAGGACGCAGAAGGCCTCGAGGTACCACTTACTCTCTTAGAACTTAAAGAGGCTTTAAAAATCGCCAGGCCTCAGTGGTCTGCCTCCAGAGCTGTTCCTAGAATTGTGGGATGTTATTGAGCTTTTGATATGAAACTTCATATCAGTGGTTACAACGCTCTACACTAATCCTTGTGCAGTTGTACAAACAGGCGATATTCTGTCTAAAACATTTCTCCTGCAGCGTGGTACGCATCAAGGCTGCTCATTGTATCTGCTGCTCTTTGCACTGGAACCGTTGGTCCGGACAATCAGACTAAATCCCCACGTCTCACCTATCAGTATACAAGGTACACAATATTTAGAAGACGGAGTACTCTATTTTTGAATATCTCCAAGTCTTTACCTTGAATACTACAAGCCTTTTCCATTCAGTCAATTTTCTGCTTATAAAATCATAATCATAAATCTCTTCTCATTCTTCTGGATGACTCAGCAAAACACTTCACATTAGAGAACTGCATTGGGATTGGGATCAAACCATGGATGTATACAGTGAACTGGATACAGTGTCGGAGGCGGGGCCCCGTTCATTCCTATGAAAGTTACTCAGTGGCACATGAAGCAAAAAAAAATTGACTTCCCGGTATGAAAGTTCTCGGATCTTCCGCATTGTGTGGCCCATAGAGTATGTGCACTGGTGACTTTCGCTGGCCGAGTCGGCTACTTCTGGTTTAGCCCTCCAGCCAACTTGAATGGGGATAAAACAATTCAATCATGTGGCTCTACAAGGCTTTTGAAATGTGATCAGACCGAACGGATTTAATTCTGATAGTGAGACAAGTCATTTCGCCGAGGTTGTGACACTCAGAAAAATGTATCCGCTGATTTACAGACGTCTCTTTCACAATGTAAGTCTATGGGAAAAAAGTCTTTTTGGGCCAGTGTGCATCACATGACGTAGTAATTACACGGTTTGGCCGCTATGTCAAATTTGCTTCAAAGCCTGGCGCTCTTCCTGTATCCAGTTCTCTTTATACATCCGTGGATCAAACAAACAAACAAGTTTCAAGGTCAGGAAAAGAAGTCGGAGCGCTGCTTTAGCTGGTGGTTGCGCCTGTGTGAAAACAGGGCCCGAAGACTGCTAGCAAGTAAATATGGATGTTAACAATGCAGGTAATGTAATGTAATGTCACCAATTATTCTTTGCAAATGTTTTATGAGGAAGATTAATGCAGTCAATGCTTTTTTTTTCGACCTCAAGGACACTGACTGTGGACAGAAACTTTGTTTGCAAGAAAACTCAGCAGGGTACCTTTAAGAATTTTGACCTGATAATGGTGCTAGATTACCTCGTGAGACAGGTGGATTTTACAAGAATCCGTCAGGCACCAGTCAGCATCCTATGGGGATTCTCGCGTAATCTTGGAAAACATTGCGGCATGTTCACACACTGAGTTGAAAAATCTTCTCTGAGTCACGTACATTGCAGTCTTTGTGTTTTCTCATAGGGGATATTGTTAATCAGCTACTGACGGTTAAAGCTGTCTGTGCAATATTGTGCTCTAATCTGTAGTTTTCCTGACGATGGAAGTTTGTAAACTTTTATGATCAACTGTCATTTAATCATCTCTGATACAGAAACAGTACATGTCCAATCATTCAACAATAGTTATTCTTTATTCATGATTTGTTCATATACTTTATATAACTGATATTCAGACAGAAGGTCCTTTGAGTTGTGTGAAAATACTGTGACCTCGGAGCCGCCGGTGACATTTAAAAGACACATATGTTTTTTTGTGTGGATGTGATTTTCAGAAAAGCACTCCACTGGCCACTTATTGCTCTTAAGGGCAGAGAAGCCTTAATTTCATAAATAAATTAAATAAAATGTGACAATGCATTAACCTCAGCGAACCCTGTGACATTTAAAATGAGTGAGTCACTGTTTCTCTGTCCCATCTCTTACACACACACACACACACACAAACACATACACTTTATGCAAGAGACACATAAGCTCAAGGGTCTTTGCAGCGCGTGCATATTCACTAACCTACCCACTAAAATTAGTTGCATTTAAACAGAACATTAGCTATAACTCTGTGTAAATGTTTTAACACAAATCAATTATGTTCTTGTAAGAGTAAGTGCACAGTGAATCCTGTGTCTCCAGTTGAAGAAATAGAGGAAGTGAAAACATCTTGAAGCAAACAAAAGTGACTATAACCCTGCTTCCCCCCCAGCATTCTGTCAACAGCAGAATTAGAGTCAAATCTGTGACCTGTAATTTATTTGCCTGTAGAAGGCTTTCAGATGATGTAGGTTGCGTTTCACTCCTTCCTCAGTGTCCTCACCCTCTGCACTCACGGAGAGAGGTGAACTCTACATCGATGCTGATTTGTGATACACCCCAAACTCTCCAATGATCAAAGAGGAAAAGAGAAGAAAGACAAAGGAAATATCTTATTAATTCTCTGTTGAATGTGATATATGATGCAATACGCATGCATCACCAGGCTGAGCATCCTTTTCACCACACTTCAAGCAACACTCAATATGAAAACCTGTCTTTTATGTATGGAATACTCACCCCCTGCAGACTTGAAAGATGGCTGACTAAAGTTTAGATTCATTGCAGTTCCAATAGATTTCAGTAGTGACAAGTTTTCACAACAGAAAAAAAAAAAACATCAAAATATTTGAAACTTCTCAAACTACTTTTGCAGTCTAATCCACTCCTGTGCTGTCAAGAAGTCAGCTCTTGAATGCAGTTCCCTGGATTATTTTGGGAAATTACTTGCAGAGAACCACTGTGTGATATTGGGGAGGTTTGGGAGTAGAATAGGATCAGTGTGAGGATGCAAAAAGAACAATGTGTGGGTTTGATTTCAGAAGTGGGAAATCAGTTGTTCTTCAACCCAACAAAAACTTCTGTAAAAAAAAAAAAAAACTTGATAAACTTGATAGTTTATGATAAATAATGTTGCATTCCCATTATTAATACAGAGAGAAGTTTAATTTACCATATTATCTGAGTGATGTTCGATTCTAACATGTTTTTAGGAGAGTAATAACATAAATAAATAAAATAAAAATAATTTTAGTGTATAGCATATCAAATCATTTTAAGCAGAAAAACATATGTTGCAGTAATTTCTACCAAACAAAAAGAAACATAAAAGCACTTAAGTGATTATGTCAAAACTGTAAACATGTGGGGAAGACAAAAAAAAATCATTTTTTCAAAATTGAGCGAGGGCCCCTCCCCATTCCCATCTCAAATGGAAATTACAGTTCACCCTTGGTAAGATGTCATTGACTGATCAAGATTCTGCTTGTACAGCATTCCCACTTCAGATGGAAACAGTTCGGAGAGTTGTCTGTAAAAGTGAGTTACGTGGATCAGAGGAATAGAAGAATCAAACTTTCTTGATCGACTTGATCGACAATGAAATCTATGAAGGTGCTCGATGAGACTTTTCGAAGCACTGGAGGGTTAAAATGAAAAGTGGTGGATTTTTCCAAACCCTGTCACTCGACAGATACGTTGACTGAACAATGTTTGTGCAGGGCAACTATATAGTTAAGGTTGGGGAAATATTATAAATAAATATATAACAAATAGCAAATACGGGTATAGTCTGAGGTTAAGCAACTAAAACACTTACTTACAAAGAATGATTGTGTAGTGAGGATGGTTTGGGAGAATAGATAGGTCAGAGCTAGGATGCAAAATATGTGCAGGAAGAGCTGAAGGAGGAGAGATTGCGGCAAATCGATGGCCAAAGCGCAAAACTTCCTCTCTGCAGAATTTTCTGATTGGCGGATTTCACTTTGGATGATGACAACAAGGATATTCAGTCTGTCTGCAAGATAATCCCGCCCTTCGTTGTGACAGAAAAGTCACCAGATGAAAACCTCCTATCAGGTTCACTGGTAACATGTTGAGGCACAACACCTCCTGTCTGCATCAGCACCAGACTGAGCTGAATTCTGACCCTAGTATATTACAATGTAGTAACTATTACATTTACTATACTGGCCCATCTTTTTACCTAAAAACAAACTTTTTTTTTTTTTTAATTCAATTTTAATTATTAACTTAATTTAGAGCATTGTTTTTTAGAACCTCTTCCAACTTGGCTCCTATCTGCAAAATGATCCAGGAAAAGTGGGGAAAAACCTCCTATCTGCACTTTGCGAGGCACTAATACCTAGTCGGTATTGTTAACACATAATATATTATGTATTGGGTATCCTTATCAAATAGCATTCTGCAAGAAAAAAGTTTTTTTAGTTTTCTCAAAAAAGTGCATTTGTCAGATAGGAGGTTTTGCTCTTCGGCCATCGAAATGTTACTTGCAGGTCTGTGACACAACAGATGTGAACTGGGGTTTCCTGCATGACAGTGATGCGCTACACACCTCCACACCCCATCCATCACTCTAACCTCCTCATCCTGACTACTTGACTACTTTCTGCACTGGTAATGAATGTTGACATTGGAGTAAATATACTGTAATTCCTAGGCTGCTTTCTCAAGAAATGACAGCTGTACATTCTTTCTCCATTTCTCTATGTACAATGTAAAAACAGTTAATGTGTTTAATTCAAGATGAACGGAGGGGGTCCTACCTTGCCTCATAACTCCCTAAACTGGATGTTCATTTCTTTCACTGCTGAAAAAGTTAGATCTACAGAAGAAAAAGCTGGAGCTGCTGTGGAAACTTAAGGAGAAACAAGTCAAGTGTAGAGTAATCAGTATCTATGAATCAGATTTAGCATCTATCCATATTTGCATCTACCCACATCCATCTTCCCTTTGCTTATTCTTCACCCATGAAGTGGCTGTGCTGCTCAGAAAGGCAGATGGTCCATAATTGTAATGCATTCAAGTGTGGGTGGGTGAGTAATTGCATCGCTAAGTGAGTGTACAGTATGTGTTTTTAGTGAATGTATGTGTGTGTGTGTGTGTGTGTGTGTGTGTGTGTGTGTGTGTGTGTGTGTGTGTGTGTGTGTGGGGGGGGGGGGGGGGTTTATCAATGATAAACTAGATGTAACTCTAAGCAAGGAGACACACACACACACACACAGTGTAAAATAAGTCTATTATGCTGGCATATGATAGCTTTGCTCTTAGCTCTTGGCTTCTGTTCGGGGCCAAAGAGCTGTTATTACTGTGTGGGAGATAACAGGAACACACAAACAAACACAGGGTGAAGAATAAAGAGAAGAGAATTGTTGAGGTCAGCAGGATTCAGGCTGTTGTAATGGCATGATGGGAGATATACAAGCCTTTAGAAATAAGAGGAAGAGAGACCTATTGAGATTCAGACGTGACCTGTACATTTTAATTTAAGACATGAAAGCAATTTAAATTCCATGTTAAGATGAAGCATTCAACCTGGTCTCAAGGAAGAATTTTCACACAAACACATAAAAGGTTGTTGAAGATTAAAGTATAATTCTTCTAATTACTTTCTCTAGTATACTCCTCAATAACAACATTCCTTTTGCCTGGATTCATCTGACTTATAGGCTTTTAAAAGTAAGTAATTTAAGAACCTGTAAGTCATTGAGATCTTTTTTAAATGTTAAAACAATCTCAATTTGGGAAGGCACAACAGGAATAAAACGAGTTTAAAATGTACAGATTTTCTCTAAATGAATAAATGAATTCCCTTTGTGCAAAACTGTTACAGAATACAAGGATTAACACACACAGCAAGAAGCAAGCAGTGGATGGCTCTGTTACCACTGCTACCAACCAATGATTAATTCCATAACATTACAAAGGACGGAAAGGAGAGAAAGCATGGAGGGAAACATTCAATTGTGAACATGAACAGACAACATGGATGAAAAGGAGATGCACATCTCTGCAAACTTGCATGCAGAGAGCAATGAGAGAGCAACTGTATTATTTTCTCTAAAAAACTGTAGACATGAGTTTGAGGAATTCTTTGTGCGATTGCTGGATAAGTGTTACTTAAATAAAGATGAATCCAGCCTCAGTTAAATCAATCAGTGGTAGTTCTAACAGCAAAGGATGTGTTTAATTTGTGATAGCTTTTGCTTTCTCCTTCACAGATAGGATGGTATACAGGATGAGTTGTAGAACAGCACCCCTGGGATCTGGCAGGGAATCGATGTCTGGTTCAAGGACACATCAACAGAGTGGGTGTTCAACAAAACAGAAGCTTAAAGCTGATCTCCACCACAACTCATCCGAAGATGACATTTCTGTTTCTGATGTGATATAAACAACCCAGAATCATAGGTGAACATACAATAACTACAGGAGAGAAATGATAGGCGATAGTGATATAACTTAGCAAGGCTGAAAAAGAGATGTGCATGATAGAGATGCATCATTGCAAGAAAAGCAGATCAGCGGTTAACATTTTCATCATAAATTCAAAGAAGGTGGATGTGAATGACTTAATGCTTTCTAATAAATAATTCCCTTTACAGGTCTCCTATGCCTACTGAATTACTGACTGGTGCTGCACAGTGTGGTTTTGACTTTGTTAGTGCTACACTTTTACACAGAAGAATTGTGCTCTATACTATACAGAGAGAGAGAACAGGGAAAGGAAACAAATAAAAGCAAAAGAAAATGCAAGTACAAAAACAGTCCAACGTATAAAACTACAAAGCCAAGACGACAGAAAACCAACGAAGCCTAAAATGATGAATGTAGCAAATTTGCTAGTAATTCCAAATCTCCATGCAGCTAACTTTCCAGGAGTTACAGTAAGAAAATGATCACATTTCCTTCTGACAAACACATACGTATTAAAATTAAATGTTCTGAAGGTCAGATGCCATTAGTCCGATGACCCATTATTTCGGACACCCCGATAGTACTCCGATAATACACACTCTCCCTTGACATACAAGTGATCATTTTAACCAAAATCATGATCTTTCCCTAATCCTAACCAAGTGGTTTATGTGCCTAAACCTAAGCAGACCTTAACCACAGCGTTGTCACACCATAAAACAATTACTTTTTAACAAACACGTCAAAATACACTGAGATATTAAAGGGTAAAAGACGACGATAACGGGTCGTCGGACTATGGGCTTTCGGTCCGGTGGGAAGTTTTTCGATCTATTGATCTTTCGGGATAATGGGTTTTCGGACCATTGGGCATCCCTGTTATGAATGACTTTTCTGAGCACAAGAGCCGCAACATGGGGCTACATGTGTAACCATTGTTCTCTGGGTTAAGAGTATCATCCAATTACATACTGTATTCCGTGACTACCACCCCTTCACTGCCTCCAATGGATGATACATTTCCCCTGCAAATGTTATCTCTGTTCTCGCTCGGCAGAGGGTTAACTGTGACCTGCCTGAAGATAAGCACCATGGCCTGTAGGGACTCCTTAGGCTCAGTTCCCAACCCAGGAGGCACATTTGCACCGTGTGTGTGTGTGTGTGTGTGTGTGTGCAGTGGAGCCAGTAGAATGGCCTGAACTGTTAATGCCTTGAGCCCTGCAGATTCCCACTGCCAGAGTGCCTTCCTAAGTTGCTGTAGCTGCATCTTTTGTGTGAGCATCAATAATACAGTCTGGAAATACACTGCTAGGCCCAGGAAATGTGTCCTCTATATGTACGTTCAGAAAGAACACTAAGCACATTTTCGACATGGTGTAATGGCGTATAAGACACACGTGGGTGCGTTTTTTTGTTTTTTTTTAAATTATTTTTTATCTTTCTCATATTTCTCAGATACTGTTTTGTTGTGTTGGATGTGGTTGTTGTAAATGAATGTGTTTTTATGTAACTTTGTGACACATTAGTTTATTTGGTTGACCAGTTGCTTTCCTATTGTATTTCTGACAAAGTAGCTGCTCCACAAGTGTTTGCTGTAGTATAAAGTTACAAAGTGAGAGGGGATGCTGGTTCTCGAAGTGTTTTTCCCCATTCTGTCTTCTCATTTCAAAACTTTCTTTAAATATCCTCAATATTACTGAATATAGAAACAAAGGACTCTCCACCATAATGTAACAATCCTAAAGGTTTATATTATGACCACCAGTTTCAATTATTTCAACTTTGTTTCTGAGAAATCATGTTTTGTCTGTGATTGTGACATGGTGGACTGGTAAGAATACAATACCCATGAGCCTTAGCCGCTGTTGCTATGGAGAGGAGGCCAATCAAAGGTGCGAATCAGAGAGTAATGACGTTTTGTTATTGAAGTTGCAAACAAATGCGGCTCCATAGTTGCTGAATTCACTCAAAAATGACCCAGAAATTAAAACAGACTCACACTGCAGATTTGAAAACCAGTTTTCTCAACATTGTAATCTTCAGCTTCCACCTACTGTTAGAGGCACACATGACCCAATTTTAAGCTCAGGGATTTACTGTTCTCAGGAACAGTAAGTCATAGAGACATGGGACCCATGCTGAACCCTAGTCACTAACCTTTGACCTTATACCTAACCCTAACCCCTGGTCTTCATGTCTAACCCTAACCCTTTGGGAGGGACCGCAGCAGGTATTTGAAATGATCAAAGACACTTTGTAAAATGTCTGTGGCCAGGAGCCTGTAGAGGCCAGCTACTTTCAGACTGGCGTCAGGCTCTGTCAAGCTCGTTGGGAGGGCAACCAATGTCAGTGCATACCCCTGTCAACATCTGCCACCTTGTGACCCACTGCATTTTTTAAAGGAAAAAAGGGCAGCTGATGTGCAGGCTGCAAGGGACAGATGTTTTTTTAGTTATTGGTACTTGGTGAGCATACCAGGTCATAGCTGGGGCCTCAGAAGATGGTGGATACCACCCTGGATCCCCTGCATCCGCTCCAGCTCCATCATAACACCATCCACATCATAGTCGAAGCTGAGACGATGATGGGTCTCCACCACTGCTGTTGCATGTAGTCCCCAGGGACCCCAGTCAGTAGTCCTTATATGTTACATATGTGGGTAGGATGAGGGTTAAACTACACACACTGTTACCATGGTAACCACGGGTGTCACCAAAATGAACCAGGACTGAAATTTTAAGCATAACCCCATTACAGATATAATTAAGCAGCTGGCAGCGTACAGACCCCCAAGAGAGAATCCACTACCTCTGCTGGCAACTCTACCAACTCTTTTAAATTCGATAATTTAGGGGTGTTGCTCTCATGTGAACATGCATCTCTTATATATACACACACACACACGTATATCAGACTACTGCTGTGGAATCCAAATGATCAGTGAGGATTACTGTTGGCACACAGGTGCTTTTTTTGTGGCACACAGCCTCCCACAGATGGTTTGTCTCATGGTCAGTACCTGTACATGTGGAAAATGTAGCACACATGTTGAGGTAAAGGATTTAATATACAAGAATATGTGAAGAATGTGAAGCTTTTATATTTCAGCTTTCACTGAACTCATTGTGTTTTCACAAAGCTTTGTAATGCTGATTGAATTAGTAATGCTTTCTTTGAATAATTTCACAGAAGTCTTTTGAATTAGTAATGTGCTCTCTCTATGAGTTGTTATGCTTAGTAAATTAAAGCATTTTTCAGTCTGTCCTTCAGAAATTCTCTTTGGTTTCAGTGATTTGCTGACTGTCTTTGTTCTTTTCTTGTTTGGTTGTTTGTTGCTGTGTCTCTCCTCTCTGTCCCTTGTAAGCCTCCAGTAATTTTGCATGGGGAGGCCACTCTCCTCCTCAGCAGCAATCACAAGCCAACTGACATGTGTCAAAGCTGCACAGAAAATGTCACAAGTTCAAATAGTTCGCTTTAGATATGTAGAGTACATTTTAAAAACATTGGAAACAGAATCAAAGTTACAGGATCAACTGATATTTTTCTTTCCATCTGAAATTGTAAATAATTAAATGTTTGGATTTTTTTTCAAGCATGTCTTAAAATGATACTCATGTGCGATATGTATGTTGAAAGAGTTATGGGTTGTTCTGATCATATCTCCACTTCATAATGTTTTTCTTTCTGTTAAAAAAAAAAAAAAAAATCTGTTTTAAAGTTCAGCCAAAGTTAATATGAGGCTTCAGGCCAAATCATTTGTGTACTGTATCTTCATTCTGTCCAAGAAAACACAAAGATGGATTTTGTACAAAAAAGACTTTGTAAGATACCAGCTTGATTTAATTTGAAAAATCCAAACCTAATCTTTCACACTTAAATGCACAAAAATAAAAATAAAAAAGTCCTCATAAAAGAAGACAATTGTATGGTACTTACATTACATTAAGTCCTTGACTTTTTTCTTTTTTTTTTCTAGGTTTCAAAAAATGTTAGTGATTTAAAGACCATTAAATACAGCATTTAGGGTAAGAATGAGAAGCAAGTCTGAGTGAATTAGTCCGACAGGAAGGGTTTCTGCGGTGTCTGTAAGCTTGCAGCTGAAGCAGCTGCTGTGTCAGTTGAGAGCAAACAGTGTCCTAATTGGATCATGTGAAGACTCAACCTGTCAACTACTGAATACTACAGAGGGCAAAAGAGAGGGAACCAAAAGCACACGTAGTGTTCATAACTAGAACAGTGTGTGTAGAACAGAAGAGCAAAGGTTAAAATAATTGGTGTGGACAAAACTGGTGTTCAAATATCAATAAAACAGTGAATCAGAATCTAGAATCTGGTTTAGTAGAGATAAGCTTCCCACTAGGGATGAGAGAGTACACTGTTATCTGTATCTGTTCAGCCAACTAAAGTATCTGTATCTGTATCTGTACTCGGGGTGGGCGGGGCTTAAACTGGAAGTGGGCATGGTAAAACTGAAGACTGAAATGGATATGGGTTGATCAGAAGTTGCTATATTTATTGTTTATTTGAAAACTATTTAGAGAACCACCTCAGTATTGATCAATGTTTTTGATCACAAGCATAAGAGAACTATAGAACAAGTTGTTTTTTTTATAAACATGAATAAATAAACTTCAGTGAATCAATGCACACAACACATGCAGTATTACTGTACTGACCCGAATATAAGACGAACCCTCCTTTTTCAAGACTCATTTTTAGAAAAAGACTTACAACTTGAATTAAATTACTCTTATTTGCTTTTTACTTGCAAAAGCTTTTTTTGTTTTAATGAGTGTAATTATGACATCAACTTGAGTACCTCACCTGGTTCATTGTCTCTGCTCTCCGTGGAGCACGCGTGCACACACACACACACACAAAGAGCGCTCGGCCCCACCCGCAGTGAAGGAGAGGAAAGACACTCAGCACAACCATAAATGATAGCAAAACACTGTTGTTTATTTATGTTATTTACCTCATTTATGTGGACTTATTTCATTTCAGCTCAGTGTGAGACTCTACTGAGTTCTGCTGTCATTTATGGTCATGAGTTTCTCTTCTTTCCTCTGTGTCACTGTGGGTGGGGCAGCTCCTCCACACACACACACACACACGGAGCTCAGTGGAGCAGAGGAGAGACAGTGAAGTAGTCAAGTTGATGACAACACTCATTACGTACTGTTACTCAGTTGTTGGTTGACTTGGCCTACTTTTCAGCTACTTTGTTTGAGATGATCACTGTGTCCCCATCTTTCAGGCCCCTGTAGGCTAGTTGTGAGGGACAGTGGCTCGCTTCAGTCAGGACGGGAACATTCATTTTACAGATTTTTGGCGCAGTCTGTTATTTTGAATGTATATTGACATTTAAAATGAAGAAGGGTGCCAGTCAGAGTCACGTCTGTCAAATAATAATTATAAAATCGAGAGAAAATAGCTCCGTCAAACCATTTTATTGAAAAACTTGTCTCACAGTCTCAGAGTTCAATCCACTCGGTAAACCTCCAACCTCAAATCAATTCAGTTCATTCCAGTTCACAACCACAAAAAGAAAGAATACTCAAAAGTCCGCTCCAGGTTTTACCTTTTAACTTTGACTGGGAAATGCACATCCTCTGGATTACTCCTCCTCCTGACAGACTCCAGAGACGAGGCTTATATTTTACCACGAATTGGCTACAATGACGCACATTTTACAACGTGGTCTGATGCTGAGGATAAAGCTGGCGTATCTCTGCTCCACTGACCAAAAACACTGGTGGCTTTGAGGAAGATTGTGGGTGTTAGCTCTAGGAAACATAAAAGAATTTTTAACAGGTGGGCGGTGATGTAATTCTGACGGCTGGTCGCTACAGAAGTATGATAAAATGCATGAGCAACCATCTAGAAGCAGTGAGAGTCGCGAGCTGTTAATCCCTGTGGACAGAGCGGCTGTGACGACGGCAAGATTGTGTTGTGTGGCGCAGCAGCAGTGAACTCTGTATAGGCTCTGTGTAGGAGAGGAGGTCTGTGTGGCTGCCTGGTCTATCATAAGTATGGATATTGACATGTTGATATATATTGATATATTTACTCTGATGATACTCATGCTCATTAAAAAAGTACCTTATCGTTACCGGATACTTGTTTTATCCAAGTATTTGGCTCAAAACTACCTCCCACCAAAGCTTATGATATTATACTGTACTTTTTAATTTCTTTTTAAATCCAAAAACATTTCACTTTTGTAGTAAACCCACATTTCGTCATTTATTGCAACCACAAGGCACAGAAAGAAGAACGAGAAACAATATCACACCTGCAACTTGAGTAACCTGATTGCTGAGAATGCTAATGATTTCCTATATCTTGTTGTTTCAATTTAGCAGTGCAGGATCCTGTTTCACACTCGAGTGCTCCGTTTGAATTTTCTTATAGAGATTCTGATTAGCTTTATTCAGTGGAGTACAGCAATCCTGGAGGGGAGGTGTAGATGAACAACATGACGCAGCGCTGATGAAGTTCAGTTAAATGTTGTTTATCAAGAATCTGATTTCTTCATACCTTTAATTAAAGGAAAGTACACAGGTTAAACGCTAAATTAACACTGAATCACATACTGTAGGAAAGAAAATTAACGCTGTATTGCTATTTGGTACCTCATGTTAGGTATCAACAAGGGCGGGGAAACCTAGGGCCTGTTTCAGAAAGCAGGCTTCACAAATTCTGAGTCTAAACCTGAACTCTGAATTGATTAATCCTGAGATAGAGTTCCTGAGTTTGCAGTTCCAGAACAGCTAATCAGAGTCAGTTCAATCAACTCTGAGTATGTTCACCTTGAGTTAAATGCGTGGAATGGAAAAAAGCCATCATCAATGGAGCTCCAATACTACGATTTACCATGGCAACAGGTAAATAAAAGGCAGAGCCTCCATTTTAATACAGTGGACGTAGAGATATTAATGCATGTGTATGCGGACGGTGCACATTTATCTTTAAAAATAGAGCCTGAGTCAGAGCAGGAAATGTGTCAATAAGTTTACACAAAGTTTTATTCAGTGTTGTCCATTAATTCATCATTTACCAGACTTGCATTTCCTTAATGATGATAAAGTGGAATCTGACTGTGTATCAGGCTGTAGGCCTACATTGCATTTTACATATATTTGTTCAGCTTTAATCTGACGGGGGACAAAACACAGGAGGCAGCAAGTGAAGATGAAAAACATAGTTGAGGATTTAAAAAAATGTAGATCAAAGACACAGAGACATGACTGTAAGCTCACAGTCTGATCCAGTAATAATGTGTTTGGTGATTTGCACTTGAAAAGGCGTCAAGGTTAAAATACAGTTTTGAATTTGTATCTCAGCTCAATAACATTCAGTGATGCTGCTCACTCAGAAATATTAACATATAATCTCCAATATTATAGGAATGATGTTCCATCAGTGCAACCAATCACATCCTGAGTGATAGAGATAATTATTCATTGATCCCACCTGTCTAAAGCTCTATAGGCCGACTGATTTTTTTTAGATTTAAACTGAGATTGCACATATCTACAATAAACATTTCAGTGCAGGAACTTCTCTAACAAACGGAGTTGTCTTGTGAGTTACAGTGTTATAAAGAAAAGAACTTCCATTCGCAAAAAGGGCATGCAGAGTTTTTTTATTTTTCTGAGCTGAGGGTGAATTCACGCTGTGTAATATTTGAATGTGAGAGCAAAAACCGCTGTTCAAAGAAATGACTGATGTGCATAAAAGTGGTAATTTTAGAAAGTCCTTGAGTAACAAACTAATATCCAACAAGGATTTTGATTCTGACAGACAATAAACCTCCATTAATGAATGTGCTTCGGTACATGCTTTGATACAAACTGAATGAATGAGGAAATGAAACAGCATGTCTGGCTCTGAGAGGGAGAAGACAGAGAGGAACTCAGGGCTGCCAGTGAGCAGGTTAGCGTCACAGAGTCAGTTACCACGGTAACTGGCCCCGAATTTAAGTTAGCTTTCTTTCTAGATCTGAAAACCCAGGGTTTCCCTCATCTCAGGGTTACCAAACTCAGAGTTTTCACTAATCCTGCTTTCTGAAACAGGGCCCCGCTTTAATTAATCAGCATCAGCAAGAATCAGCATAGGAGCAAACAGCAGCAAATAGTGTGGCAGATGGCACGGAAACAGTTCTTGTTAAGGATGAGTCATAATAATGTGATATGGCAATATGTAAATATCAGGTAAAGCAATATTTCAAAGTGTTTAACTTTTGTTTACACAATCTGTCAGTCCAAACTTAATATTTAATATATGACCAGCGTCCACAGCGATGTTAACAGTACAAAACCTTTTCCATTTGTGTTTACTGCGACATCTCCCTCGTTTGCCATGTGTTTGATACGCATGTTATTCTGTTTTTACTGCTCCAGCTGTGTTATAGACACACAGGAAATGCAGAACATGGAGACGGATGTATGGTAAGAAAATAGTTTTTATTGTTGGGGAGGATTTGGATGAGAGGCTGATGGCAGGGAACGGGGATCAGGCAACAGCAGGGTTGAATGAGAGTAAAGAAGGAGTGTGGCTGGCGTGAGCCGGAGGGAATGAGGGGCAACGATGCAGGCAGGGATATCTCAGAGACTTGGAAGTTGTTGACAGGCAGGCGAATAATGATCCTGGGACACAAGAGGAACAAGTTAGCTCACGAGACACTAGGAATATAAAACGAGTTGGCCTTGGATCAGAGCTACAGCTGCAGTTGAAACAACAATCTAGTGAGGAGTTGGTGAAGAGACGGGATAGATATACTACAAGCTGATGAACTGACGAGAGGCAGATGAGCAGACTGGCAGACGAGATGAGCTGACTGCAGACAGGTGTGCAGGATGAGCAGAGTCAGGAGAACAAGGAAGGGGAACCACGCTCACACAAATCACAAACACACAGACAGGGGAGCACTGGGAACACAGGGGAAACAGAAGGAAACAGTTGAAGATAAAGTTTTCACTGAATTGAAACTTGAACAAGAATTTGATTAAAGTTATTCAGATCAGTATGAGACAGTCATGACGGTGCTTTATTGAGAATTACGGGAAATCTAATCCTAATGTTTTGATACTCGTTGGTGTTCCTCCGCAGATGTATACTTTACCACGCTTATTTTGTTGAAATCGATTCCTGTTTCTCTTACAGCAAAATGTGTTTTCAGTAAGATAAAGTGACAACTCTGCCTATGTCTTCTCCCCCGCACCGACCTATGCTGTATGATTAGCCACCGTGGGACTTCATCAGAGCCCGGCTATTGATTGCGGATCAGCTTAATGAAGGTGACATTTCAACCAACCATTCCTGCCCATGTCATACACTCCCAGGGGGCAGGACTGAAGTGCGGAAACAGGAAGTAATTGATGGATCTGATTAGCTGACCAATTTGTTCTGTATCCTAATATATCAGAGGTGTGTGTGTGTGCAATAGAAACAGGTTATGGTAAAGAGTCCCCAAGAGAGTTAACCGATTGCCTCCAGTTAGTTTGAAACATTATATATGAAAACATGTCATCCTCTATTAATGATGCAGGCCTCCTTTGGGCTAAGATGCATCATCAGTGGCACATAAAGTTTGAATATGTCACTTTTTTTTGTCCTTATTAACATGATGTGGGTAAATAGTAGGAATAGCTTGACTTATATGACTTGAAGTGATTGAGCACAGATATTCATTTCCTTTTTAAATTCCAGTAATGACTCAAAACTGGGGAAAAGCTTGCCACACTCTCAATTTTAATATACAAGATTGGGCCTTGCAGCACCCTTTCACATCAGTTAGACCCAATTCAAAGATGTATCATCTTTGACTTTGTGCAAATAAGGCCAGTAGGCCTTTAGATATCATGGTTTGGTTAAATAACTTTTTATTACTTTTGTTACCTTCTACAAATATGCATTTCAGCATTATTTGTTATGCTCTGGAATTTAATACAGACACATCCATCACAGTTTGTCACCAATGACCAATCATTGGGTTGTCATGTTTGATGGATGGATAGACAGACAAATGGATATAACGTGATCAATAGTTTTACAAATATGATGTAGCACCAAAGTTTAATTTGAGGTATCTGAATTTGTACATGGCTGCTGCTGGTGAAACTAGTAGCTCTCTGCTGGCATTTGAAATCAAGTTTGAAATTCTCATTCAGCTTTTTACAGTGAGATGGGCTCCTGCAGGCTACTAATGCATTGTAGAGAGTCCCGCTGGGTTTGAAACCATTTGCAACACAGGAGAGACACTGCTTTAAAATACACATTTCTGCATCTTGGAATAAGATCTGATTTTGATGGGCTTCAATGGTTAATGTCTGTGATCACCAAAAAGCATCTCCTGCCTGTGCTGCTTTATTTATGCTCATCTGACTGGTTTGAAGTTTCACTACGTTCCATGCACAAATCAGGATTTAGCAACATTTGAATCAGAGTCTGGGAACAGCTGATGGGTTGTTTGACCGTTGAAACCAAGATTTCAGTTTCACTGAAACATATAAACACTGACACCAAAGACGATGATATCATTCTTTGAACAGGACCAGCAGTGGCTTCAGCAACAATGACATTACTAGTAACAACTGCTATATTTATATTTGGTCCACAGAGGCAATTTAACCAGAGTTCAATTTTCTTTGTAGAGCACAATCTCATATAAAAGCCATTTATAGTGATATACACAGTGGTAAAACAGCAGAAAATAGTTAAAACACACACAGACAAACAGACAATATAAACAAACATATATAACAATACAAAATATACACCAAAAAAAGATTACTTAAAAGCAAATAAAAAGGGAGGTAAATGCTAAACAAACTAAAGTAACTGCACCCACACTAATAATCATGTTGGAATGCCAACTAGTGGTGACAGCATGCCTTTTCGACATCCTGTGAGATGTAAAGTAAAACACTACATCACTGATCACACCCAGCTGAGAGGATGGCAATGGTGGATGAAGTATTCAGATCACTTAAGTAAAAGTAGTAACATACAATACTTTAAAAAAAATACTCCATCACAAGTAAACGTCCTGCCTTCAAAATCCCACTTAAATAAAACTACCCAAAGTGAAAGTCACCCCATGATTGTGATATTACTAAATATGATATTATTGGATTGTTGATACTGATCCATCAGTGTATAAGCAGCATTTTACTTTTGTAGCTGGAGGAGCTCAAGGTGGAATTGGTTTTTACTATTTTTAAACAGTTCGATAGTTTAGTCCAATGGTTCCCAACCTAAGGGTCTGGCTCTCTCCAACGGGTCACAAGATAAATCTGGGGGATTGTGAGATTATAAATGAGGGTTGTAAAGGACAAAAAACAACACATTCTGCTACAGACGTTTGTATGAACTTTTTTGACTTTTTAAAATCTGCTGTTTTTTTGTGAAATATTAGATCATTCTACATTTTTTGGCCTCAAACAATAATTCAAATAAAATCATATGTGAATGTACTGGCACATTCTTTGCAGTAATTTTACACAAAGCACCAGCAGATGGAAAAATGTGCTGCTCCATCACACCAGTATGTACATCAGTGGTAAATGGACTGCATTTATATAGCACCTTTCTAGACTTCTGACCACCCAAAGTGCTTTAACCTACAAGCCGCATTCACCCATTCACACATACATTCATACACTGATGGCAGTGGCTGCGATGCAAGGTACCAAGCTGCTCATCAGGAGGAGTTTCTAATCATTCACACACACACACACACACACACTGATGGCCTTTGGGAGCAATTTGGTGTTCAGTATGTTGCTCAAGGACACTTCGACATGAGGACTGGAGGAGCCGGAGATTGAACCACTGATCTTTCAATTAGTGGATGACCCGCTCTACCTCTTGAGCCACAGCTGTATGTGCGATACATGTTTCTGCCTCACTGAAAAACACATCATGAATATTGCTCCGTATTAGTCAATATACAGAAAAATCACAACATCCATAGATATCTGACATCTGTTTTCAGGCAGGCTGGTGTTTTGAGGTGAAATGTGGTGGAAAAAAAAAACTTGAGTCAAACAAACTGCATAGTGTTTTTATTTGATTTGTCTAATCATCTATCATACAAAAGCTCCACTTTTAAATCCATTACTCTAACAGACTGTGTCCTTAATTGATTTTATTTTAGGTGTTTTAGTATTATCAGCTACTTTTATGCAGAAATGAGCATCAAAGAGACAGCAACTGATGTCAGTGAGGTTAGTAAGAACCTGAATTTACAAACTCACAAATCCATCACACCTTTTCCTCTCTCACCTTTATTTCACTTTTATTAAACTGAGCATTGACTCAGTCCTGTCTGTGCTGAGGAGGCTTTGTCGAAAAGCTGACTTTTTTCTAAAATCAGGTTTTTTTGTGAGTTTAGGCAGCTCTGTTTTTGTGTGTATGTGTGTCCTATAATCTGCTGAGCCATCAAGAACACTGGACTGTTTTTTCTTTCAGTATTGTGTTTATGGTAATTCAGTTTTAATTTGCCCCCGCAGCATAAATTGCTATAAACAATAATGGGACCAAGATTGCTGGAGGTGCAACAGATTTAACAACCTGATTCTTTTCATAATCTTTTTATTCTTCAACTCTCTCTGTTTTGCCAAACTGATTATTTGGCACAACTGCCAAATGTGTTGGGTGTATTGTTTGTGCCATAATCTGTTAATTAAACAGCCGTGCTTTTAATTAACATTTTAATTTAACCTTGGAGCCCAGTTAAAAAGTGCCTGTATTAAAAAGCAAGTTGGCTGAGGCAACCTGATGGGCACTTGATATGACAAACTGAATGTCTCTTTATGAGCTGAGTATGGCACCAAAATGCCATGCTCATAAACACACTCACCTCACACTGGTAGATGGTGTGTATGACATTTAGTATACCCACATATAATATGTTAAGCAAACAGTTGTGTATATTAATGTATTATCAGTATATGGTGTAATAAAACATGCAAGTCTTCAGTGTTTGGAACATAATATTTTAATTACCTCCAATTAGTTACAGGAACACAGTGCAGGCTTAAGTGTTACTGTGTGCACCATATGGGGCCACTTTTGTCATCAATTGATGGATAATGTAAACAGAGTTTCAAAAAGTCAATACAGTCATTTAAATCTTTTATGTCAATGCTGCTACTTCAGATCCCATAAGTGTTTCATATGACACCCAGTGCGACTGATTTTTGCATAGTGAAATAAAACATCTGTTTTTTGTTTCTTGTTGTTGATAGTGATGAAAAGAGCAATAATACTGTATTGCTTTTTGATTGTGCTATTTTTTAAGTTAAGGTGTTTTTAATGAAAGCAGTGCATTACCTGGAAAAAGCATTTTTTAAGTAATTTTTCCCCAGCACAGTATGAGCCAGAAAAGTAGCGACCTGGTTTTGTCTTGCAACTTAATGGGCTGAAATGTGCCTGTTCCCTCCAGTAAGTGTTGGAGTGGTGTTTGGTTGGGCTGAGTGTGCAAAAACCGTCATAACACGGAGATGAAATAGAATGGATGAGTTAGTTAATGCTGTGCCATAGCTTGTTTTTTATTTGGCTGTCGCAGTAATGTCCATAGACCAGAAGTGTCAGGGATGTCTGAAAGTGCTGTAAAGGCACAGCTCTGTGTCTGCAGTTAGTGGCAGTTGTCATACTTTGAGAAGACGCTGACACCTGCACCCTGCCAAAATTGGCCATAAAGTTGACCCCCACATCTCCTGGAAGGCTATTACCTATTTTAAGGGTCAATATTGACGAAAAATAGCAGGTATCCTTAAGTAGTTTCATTCAAGAATCCATGGTGGGCCCAGGATCATCACCTTGGACATACTTTGTCCAGAATGTTATAAAAGATCCATCACCTGTACCGGAAAGCAGCATGATGCTTTGAACCTTTATCCTTTTATTATTTACTTCATTATCATTTGTTGTGATGCATAAACCACCAGTTCAAGTCACATGGAAAATAACACTGCAAGGGTAAAGGGAGGATCCATATCATCTCACAAAATATGCAATCAGCAGCTATCAAAATCACCTTATTAAAACCATTTCATTCCCACAATTTTATTTCACTGAAAAAAAGAATGAACTGTATTTTACCATATTGTTACAGTTGGGACCAACAGTTCATGTCATATCCCAGCCCTGGGAGAGCTAGTGTTTGCATGTCATTGAGAAACTTCTCACCTAACGTGTCAAGTGTGTGTCAATATGTGATGGTGCAGACACATATTTTCTTGCCTCTGGCCAAATATGGAATTCAACTTATCACCCTTCACGGCACAATAACCTTCAAAACGCACATAATCATGTAGGGTATTCATACAAAAGGTAGGAGATGAGCAATTAAGATCATAAACCTTTTCAAGAGTTGGGAAAGAAAATTCTCCAACAGTCAATGTTTATTCAACTGTAACATTATGTACTATCTATTTGAGGACGTGGGTGTTTGTGTGGTGAATATGTGTTAATGAATATGTGCTCGAAACTATTAAATGTACTATATATATTTACAGTTTTTATACAGCTGACATTTGGTAACTTTGTTTTTAAGCTCTAGGTTACTGTATTTACCATTTAAAGAAAATGCACAATATTCAAAGGTTAGAAAAACAGGCTTCTAATGTGAAAGTGTCAAGTTAGGGAGAGGAAAGTCCACTGACTGAACAACTACTGTCAGGGCTGTGAAACAAGACTGAACTCTCAACCTCCAGTAAAGTTTCCAGAAGGCTGAGCTTGTACTGGCCATCTTAACAGAGTGTGGAACTGAATGGATGTAAAGCAGGGCACTTCTGGAGAAAAGGAGATAATTATATTACTGATGATGCTACTAAGTGCATTTGAAGATGAACTACATTTATACACCCTCGACTCATTAAAACCACATTGCATGAAGTATCTTCTACATGCTGCCAACATCTTCAAACATGCTGAATTGATTTTCTTAATGGCACAAAATGGATGGATTCCGCATTCGCTCACACAGTAAAAGTGATGATTACTTTACTAGAGAACATTCAAATTCTGACATTTTGGCCAAGGAGCAACACACACTAATATACACAAAAGACAGTGGAAGAGGGATTTGCTGATGGTGGGAATAAAGCAGACAATTAAACATATACTCAATCAATCAATCAGTCAATCTTTATTTATATAGCGCCATATCACAACAGAAGTCATCTCAAGGCACTTTTCACATAGAGCAGGTCAAGACCGTACTCTTGACCTGCTTGACCTAACTATACTGTAGTTGTTTTACTGTACCTAAACTTTCTTTTGTCAACATTTTTACATGACACACACAAATGGATTGTACAATCTGCGCTGCTGTGACATGATCAACATTTTCACATTCATGTCAACAACATGGTTTCTCCATCAGTTTCTGCTTGCTATGTCTTCATGAATCATTTTACACACATTTCCATCACTGTTGTAAACTTTCAGATCTCCACTATATTTCTAAGGTCTATATGTTTAAACTATGAATGAAAACTGAGCCATTACTTTCAACAATTTAAGGCGTTTTTAATGGCTCTCTGTTTGCAGTGAGTGTTATTGATGGTTGAGTTTGTTTTACTGATAGGAGGAGAGGTTAGTTAGTAGTAGATGCATGAGTATAGTAATGGCATTAACAGTAGGATTAGATTTAACATTACTGCAGCACAAAAATCTTAGCATCTATTCTACATGCTAATCAAAATATACATTTTATATATGTTTTTACATTTTATTATATATTTTTATCATATATGGTTTATGTTGCATTTATTCATATTTATTATATATTTTGATATTTTCAAATATACACTGTTTACATTTGAACCACCACTGCTGCTGCAAACACCTGAAACACACACACATATACTCTGTAAGAAACAGAAAAATAAAACGGTAAAGCTTAGTATTATAACACCATCACTTGTTCTTTTAATACTTGCGGCGGCAACACTGAAATCATCTGGCAGAGAGCCTGTCTCTAACTCCAGATTGCAAACCTTCTAAAATTTTTAGAGTGTTGAGTTTTTCAGAGGTAAGGTGAGTCGCATGCAGTTTAAGATAAGAGAGCAGACGAGAAAGAGAGAGCAGAAGAATGAAATGAAGTCACAAATAAAATGAAAGCAAGAGGACACAATATGTAGACCTACGATTTATACACCACAACAACCACAATGCGGAGTAATTACAAATGAATTAGTAGGATTATGAAAATGCCACTTTTCTTGAGAGTGTGCATTTACATATCTTCATGCTTCAGCAGGGTCTGCAGATAAACTCTAATAGTGCTTTAATTCTCCTGTCTTTGAAACCTTACAGGGGCACTTCAGTGAGAGTGAAAGCTTGATTTATTATGCACATCGTAGATTCTCCAATTTGCTCAGCGCAGAACCCCAAGTGAGGAAGCAAAGGCTCTAATGCAGGGAACCAAAGCCATTGTAATGCTGCTGTTATTGTCATCATGAGAGGACCCAGTGGGAATATTTAGGAGCCCTGAATCAAAGCTCAAGGAGCACATATTCATTTCCTTTTTAAATTCCAGTAATGACTCAAAATTGGGGAAAAGCTTGCCAGACTCTCACTTTTACATGCACGATAGGTAAGTAACACATATTGGGATTACTATAAGTATTTAATCAAACAAAAGGAAAGGAGCAAAGGAGCCACCATTCTGTGAACAGTTGTGGACAACCTAAACAAGTCAATGAAAGCAACAAAATATAGCATCGCAATTTATATTTCTGTAAAAAACAGATGACATTTAGTAATATGTGAACAAACTGCTAACTCACCTTTTGCAGGGGTGGCAGGATCTCCAAAACCCATCAAGGATACGTCCATAAATCTGTTTAGAAATCATAGAAAAAAGGAACTCCTCATAACTTCATATTTTGACTCATAATCATCACATTTAGACCTTTTCTTCAGTTTCACGGTAATTTCGCCGAGAAACTGCTTGTAGCCAAAGCAGCATGAGTTTCCATGATGCACATTTGTCAAAATGTAAACAAATAGGCCATAAGCTAAGAGCTTTATGTTCAATATTCAGACATTCGTTGACGTTCAACCTCAATCATTTTTCTTCAGTTTTCACCAGATTTTGGTAAAGTTAAAATTAGAAAGCAGGAAAATTGCCTTGCAATGAAATCTACATTGGAAAAGTATTTCCTAGCTGTGTTTTATGGGTTGATAAGCAGCCCAATGAGCCTGTACAGCATAACCAGACCCTGTTCATGTTGGTGAAATTAACAAAATGAGACCCCTGTACACATCACCATCATGGTGTTTTATGGTGTGAGAGAAAAGCTTGACACTGTCTTGTTAGGAGCACTATGACTATAGGCATTAATGGCGCTCATTACAGAGGAAAAGTGAGAGAGAGGAGAATGGAAAGCCTAATGGCTGGTTCAGACTGGCCACATAACAGCCAGTTTCCTTTTGGTGCCCATGTTAACTGATTACACCATTCAGATAGTTATGGCGTCTGCTCTATTTTGTCTGCATGCTGCAAGTGAATCTGACAAGAAAACACAGTGATAATCTATTATAAATGATATAGCTCCTTTAATAATATGCGTCAGGTCTGGACAGAAGCTGCGAACTTTCCACATCCGGTCTTAACATGCTGTTAAGCTGCACAGAGCAGATCAAGCCAGGCACGAAGTAAGAGACAAACAGACACACACACACACACACAAGCAGACAGACAGACAGAGTGACCCGTGGATCCCACCTGGTGCATCTGTGTCACGTTCTGGCTCCAACATGGTTTTGTTCAATCCTCCACATGGCTTTCATGCCCCACCAGGAGTGTTTTGACTGCAGTCAAGCCAGCTGCCTTTTGAATTCAGTTATGCTGTTACTACAGTAATTAGGCTACCATAATTACTGCAGTAGCAGCGCAATTAAACTGCCTGATTTTGTTGACTTGCTGAGATTTTGTTGATTTGGTAATTTTCCTTGATTTTTGTGTTTCTGCTATGGGTAAGTAGGCTACATAGTTAGTACATGGTTTCTTTATTTGTCTGTTTTAATTGTGTTTATTGTTGATATATACGATTGGGAGTCTGCACAGGGCGTTTTATTTTGAAAACTGACCTGATGCTCTATGCTGTTTCTGTGTCTCAGTTCCTGCCCGGCTCGATCTGCTCTGTGCAGCTTGACGTGACTTGACGCGGCTTCCATCAAAAATATACGGGGCGCAAATGTTTAGTGGAGTGGAGAGCCGCTTCTGGGACGCTTCTGAAACACGCTGCGGTGCGTCTGGTGGGATCACAAGCACTGACTAGCATTGATCAGCTCTGGCAGCCACGTCAGAACCGGAATGCAACGCAGCCGCACCCAGTGGGATCAAGCCCTCAGAGAGAGAGAGAGAGAGAGCTATAGGCTATCGCTTGTTGACCGCCACGGAGAAATGCACTTCCTGTGTGAACAGCTAGGCTCTTGCTTGTGCGAGAATTGACGCTTCGCAAAACTTCTGCATCCGGTCTGAATATGCCATAACACTTTCTCGTTTGTTTTACTATCACTATGGCCATAATGACACTCATTCACATTGTTCTACTGATTACACCTCTTTTTAGAGAAGAAAGAGTGAGGCAAGGAGGGAGAGTGAGAGGTAGAAGTCACAGAGAAAGCGGGGAATTGCTGGAAGTGCCAGACTGAATACATCATTTATCAGAATTACAGGGAAGAATTACATTGCACACACTCTCTTTCAGTCAGTCACACACACACACACACATTCACTCATTGTGATCCAAGCAGGGAGCCAGTTAGCTGCTTGACCAGCCTAGCTATAAAATGCTAAAGAGGCACTAATATGTTTGTGTGTGTGTGTGTGTGTGTGTGTGTGTGTGTGTGCATGTGAACTCTCTCAGAGAAGTCAAAAGTTTTTAGCTAGTTTGAAGTTGTCAGCAAAAACTTAAAGGTGGGAGTTTACATGCACTGAGTGTATATGAGTATTTCGACTTGCACGCATGTAAGTGTGTGTACTTGTGTAGTGTTTTTTTAAGCATGCACATGGCTTGTTTGTGTATCACATCGATCTCTGTGCAGCACTGTGCCACTGAGACTCAGCAATTCAGACTGTAAATGCTGTTCATTTACTTCCCAGCAGGCATTTGGCTATCAGCTTGTTAGAACTGTCTCTAAAGTTGTTATCAACACGGCGAGAGAGGCAGAGAAAGAAGGGGAGGAGAAAGAGAGCAATGAAGAAGGATAGAGTGACAAAGATGTGATTAAATATGTGAACAGCCTTGAATCTAAATCTTCCGTGAACGCTTGGTAAATTGACCTCTATGTAGCTCTTAAATCTTTCCTGGGAAAAAAAAATCCTCTGTGTGGAGGAAGCCTATATAACCATGGCTATATGTTTCATCAATAAGTGGCTTTCTCTTATTTGGAGTGAGAGATTTAGTGTGAGAGCATCAGACAGAGCCTGTTGGCGACAGCGATAATCCATGTGGTAGATCTTGAGATATTTCACTGGATAAGTGAATGTATTAACCTGCTGGTGGTACTAGATGGGTCAAGTCAAGGGATCCCCAATCTCATTAGGATTCACCCTCTGGGCATCATGATATCTGTACAACATTTCATGGAAATTCAACAATCCATCCAATATTTTGTGAGATTTGACTAAAAACTTAGAGTCAGGGGGTCACTAAACTAAGTAGCCTTCATCCTCTGGGAACCATGACTGTCTACACAAAACTTTCATGGCAATCCATCTAATACTTAGATATACACTTAGTGTATATATTTCAGTCTGGACCACAGTGGCAGACTGACAGACTGACTTTACCAACTCTAGAGTCTTGCAGCTACTGTTGCAAAAAATTGTAATCCATGATCCAGTTGGAGTTTTCGGGACTAACTTGTGTTTGCTCGGCTAAGCTTCTCCTAATAAAACTTGGCGATGAAATATGCCTTTTCATTACAGCTCTATTTGATTTATTCACCTTGAAAATCCATAGTTTTGAATAGAAGCTACCCATATTTCAGCCATGTTGGCAAACAACATCATCCCAGAAGTCCTTCTCACCAAACCAAGCTCACTGTGCCCGCCTCCACCTGTCAGTGGATCACAAACTTCCTGACAGACAGGAAGCAGCAGGTGAGGCTTGGGAAAATCACATCCAGCACCCAGACAGTCAGTACTGGTGTCCCTCAGGGATGTGTGCTCTCCCCACTGCTCTTCTCCCTCTACGCCAACAAGTGCATCTCAGGAGACACGTCTGTTCAACACCTGAATTTGCAGATGACACAACAGTTATCGGCCTCATCCATGATGGTGATGAGTCTGCGTATAGACAGGAGAACAGCTGGCCCTGTGGTGCGGTCACACTCAAAACTGTGGAGATGACAGTGGACTTCAGGAGAGGCCCCCCCATCCCTGTCCCCCTTTACCATACTCAACAGCACTGTGTCGGCTGGGGAAACCCTCAGGCTCCTGGGATCTACAATCTCCCAGGACCTGAAATGGGAGTTCAATATTGAAACAGTCATCAAAAAGGCCCAGTAGAGGATATACTTCCTGTGCCAGCTGAGGAAGTACAACATGCCTCAGGAGCTCCTGATCCAGTCTGTCTGGTTTGGGTCGGCCACCAAACAGGACAGGAACAGACTACAATGGAGGTCTGCAGAAAAGATTATGGGTGCCTACCTGCCCACCATCCAGGACCTGTACACCTCCAGAGTCAGAGTCCTCAGGAAACGGGCAGGGAAAATCACTGCAGACCCCTCACACCCTGGTTATGACTTGTTCCAACTTCTCCCCACTGGTACACTACGCTACACTGTATACCAAAACTACCAGACACAGGAACAGTTTCTTGCCCTTCACCATCACACTTACAAACAGTTAAATCAGTCATCCATCACTGTCAAGTATAAATTTAAGCAGGCTGTAAGTACTCTTACACACCTTTGCACTGCTTGTACCCTTGTTTAAAATCTATAGAATCTGTTTCACCTGTATATAGACATTGTATGTTGTTCATTTGTTGTTTCTATATATATATATATATATATATATTTATCCTACTTGTTTGTACATAATAGTCATATGTTTACATTTATGTATCTCTGTTCAGATTTGTTATCTTTGTTTTGGCTGTATGTCAATGTGTATCTCCTGAACATTATTGTGTGTAAGTATATTGAGAGCCACTAGAAATTCATTGTATGCATAAACATACTTGGCCAATAAAGCTGATTCTGATTCTTATAAATACTGTTAAAATAATCCCACCATGGTACCCAGACTCATTAATACACATTATCACTTGAACCATTTGGGGAGTCAGCTCTGTTAGGTCCATGGCCCATTTTATGTCCTAAACTCAAGTGTAATGAGCTCAGTGCAGTAGAATACATGGAGAGCAGTTATTTAAAGTGTTCATTACTTAAACATATTATGCAGCACAGCTGCGATGACTATGAGAGACTGAGCCACTTCACATTTACATTTTAGGCACTTTTATCCTGTATGACTGATTGCAACAGAGAATAAGCTTCAAATCCACAATCCCACTTGGGATACTTAGCATGTTTGTGACCCAAAATACATGAAACAGTATGTTATTGGACTGTGCTGTAAATTAGTTTAATTAAATTAGATTACTGCAGACATCTTCTGCAAGTTAATCAAAAGTCACTATTCCAAGAATAGTTACAAAACCAAGAGCTAGGCATTAGCAAGATATATCTTTATACAGTATCAGCTGTAATTTTATCTAAAATATTCTCTAATGGTTGTATTATATTTCATATCCTTTAGCTGCCCTACTTTTATCAATATGTTCTTTCAGTTGTATTCTTATCTGTTGTAACAGTCGCCCCAAGGCGATCGCTTTTCAGTACGTCTTATCTTAAAGAGAACCATGTGAAATACTTTATTCAGTTTTTATATAGTGGAAACTAACTTTCAATTGTTATCAGGAAGGTTTTCCTCAAAGATGTGCACACAGATATTTAGCATCAAAACTAGTCTAACATGTGCACCCAGTGTTAGACAAAAAGTGCAAAACACAATGTCATGCCTTGCAAACTTGTAAAAGGCAGTGTAAAAATTATCTGTCTGTGAATTTGAGCTTCTGTTTGAAACCAATAAATGATAGGTGTGTTATTGTAAACTGCACATGTGTCGTGTGGGAATAGAAAGCTTGACAGACAGTAACTAATGAATGGTAAATTGTGACAAAATGACAAGATGTTGTAAATTTGTATTATACTCTTAACACAAAGGTGATCTAACCAATTCGGCTTGAATTGCATTCTGTCTGCCTTTCTGTGTTTCTTTGAAACATACAAGGTTTTACCAGCATCCTGTAAATATTGCAACTTCAGATACCCATGTGAGCCATTTTAATATCATCCATACCATCCACCTTTGGCCCCCGACAAAGTGTTTGACAACCACAGCAGATTCAGTTCGTTGCTTAGCAGTCAGAAGAATAACTGTGTGCCTAGTAGGGTGTGTGATGTTGTCAGCTTCTAAAGCTCGAGCTTGTGTTCACACAGCGAGGCTCAGTGAGACACAGGAATCGTGCGTGAATGTGTACGCGTGTGTCAGTCAGTGTGCTTTGTGTTAGTTTTGCTCTGCTGAGCGCCACTCCGGTTTCACACAACTCTGTCGTCCTCTCGGTCTCAGTTGTCTCTCCTCTCTTTTCTTTTGTTTTCCTGCCACTTCTCTCTGTTTTGTTCACTGACGCTGTTGTTTTTCCCTGACATTGTTCTCTTCTCGTGCTCTGTTTCCCTTTTCTTGTAAATAAAAAGCTGTAGGTCAGGTCACAGTGCACAAACCAGGTCAGCAGTCTTTGCTGTTGAGGAAAACACTCACAATCTGTTTTAGTGTCAGCTGAAATTAAGGTTTGTGGGGTCTTTCACTGACCATGTACTTTTCATGACCTTGAACTCTAAAAACTATTGAGAAAATAAATAATATACTATTAAATTCACAATTGAACTCATTTTTTCATCAGATTTGTCTGATTTTCTGGATGACCGGTCCAATTTGTGTTTAAATAGTACTAAGAATGATAATTATAAGATTCTCTAATGTAAAACTGCTTTGTCTGTAAATCTGCTGGATAAAGAGTACAATGTATGATAAGAATGAATGGCATGTGCAGATGAATAAGCAGGGAAACATTCAGTGGAGTGGAGCTGACTCTCCACCAGTCGAAAACTGTCTCAATGGATAAGAAAGCAATGTGCGTTTTTAAAAGAAGCTAGTCTGGATCTAGTCCTTTTTGGGTTGATCCATCTCTGACAAGTGGGACTGCATGGTTTAGAAATGCCACACAGTTATCCACAACAGCCAGATCCATCGAACTGCAGCAGTGTTTCAACCAGAAGTGAAACAGACAGATTCTGCTGAATGTTATGTCTCTGCACAGTAACATGGTGAAAGCAAAGGGCCAAAAATGACGCAGTGCTTACTAGAGTCCAAGAGAATGTTGATAATCTTCTGAGTTTTCTGATTGACGCATAGTGAGCTTTTGACACAGCATATCAGGAAAACACAGAAGAGTGGATGGTCCATGTAACACTTACAGTATCTTTTAAATGATAAATACATATATATAAAAAATCAATAGTTGAAAATTGGAAAATATAATCAAAATTTCTAAAATGTTATTTTCAGATCGATGTCTAATTAAGATTTTTGATTTGTGCCAGACTCAAGTTTGCCTCTGATTGGCTGGTGGGGTCACCAATCTCACCCATCATCACACCTGTTTTCAAGCATTATATCCGTTCTCCTGACTATCATGGCTGCTTACATAGGCAACTGCATTTTTTTTCTTCTGCTGAATGCACTGTGGGCATATGAACTCACTCATGAGAAACACTGTGGGCTCATGTAAATATAAAATGTATATAAATGTAAATTTTCCCATATTGGCTATGATGAAAAAGCTAAATACACTAGCCTATTTATTGCCATGGGGGGGATGCACATGCAGTGTTTCCATACCTAATAAACATTTGCAGGTGCAGTTGCTGACACCAGAGTAAAATAGAAAACCACCCAGGTGGAAAATTTAACTGACAAGCGTTACACACACCGTGGATACCCAGAAGGTCCAAAATCCAAGCACAAGCAGTATCCAGCAGTGAGACCTAAATGTAAAGCCTTTGGAGGCGTCAAACACAAGAAGCAAGAGGGAGTTGTACAGGTAAAGTGTTTTTTTCATAACAGAATTTTGATGTCAGACCCATTATATAATCTAGTTAATTTTAAAGGAATAGTTTTCATATCTTCAAGCTAGAGCCAGGAGATGGCTAGCTTAGCTTAGCATAAAGAAGCCTGCACCTCTCAAGCTCCCTATTAATATGTTATATCTTGTTTGTTCAATCCTCACAAAAGCTGACCATGGACTATCTTGTCCACAGTGATCAGTGTCACTGGTTGCCTGGCAGTCACAGTGATGACAAGACTATAATATGACAAAACAAGCAGATATGACAGTGGTGTTAAACTTCTTATCTAATTCTATACAAGAAAGCTAATAAGCCAAAATGTCCCAAAATACTACAAACTATTACTTTAACATCTACTAATTAAAAATCAGGATAACACGGCAAAGAAAAAATAAATCAAGCAATTTATGCTAAAGTTGACATTATGAGTCATAATTTTTAAACCAAACTGACACAGTTCCTGCCTAGTCCAAACATCCTTCTTTTTCATCAAACATGAATTAAATTAAGAATTTGGCTGTGGAGTTTTTAGTATAAAAAATGTTAGAAATGCACCAACAAAGCAAGGAAGCAGAAGACTGCTTTGCAAGTAAACATGGATGTAAACAATGTACATTTCAAATTCTTCCAAAAATTGGCATTTCAAATGTTTTAGGAAGGAAATGCATGTTAAGAAACATTGAATATAAACATGATAGATACCACAGGGTATCTTTAAATTGCTTATTTCGAGTGTCCATCTCCTCTTCATCATCATAGTCGTCACTGTCTCTCAGGGTTCTAGCTGCCATGACCTTTCCTCTGACCTGTAGATGTAAGGTGACAGAGGGGAGGTAGAAGGTACTTGTGACAGCAGTGTTAACATCCCTGGAGTGAGACAGGACCTCTTGTGGATTTTAATGTTGTCAGTTTGACCTTTTCAGAAGCTTCACCCACATGCTTTGATGTAATTGTTGACATTTGGATCCCAGGGTGTACAAACTGCTGCTCCTCGCCGGACTGATGGCTCTTTGATTGGAGCGCTTGGCCCTGCTGAGAGGTTAAAGAGTCGTCCTCAGACACCCGGGTGCTGTATTGCTGGGGGCTACAGCACTCCCTGCAGATGCTACACGCCAACATTCATTATGTTAGTGATGGAAGTTGGTTGACTATAATAGGTTTCATCTGTGCTGCAATCCCCACAGGTTTGGGTAGTCCAATAATGACTGCTGAGCCTCCACAGCAATAAAATGTTTTATGTACAAAGGGGTCCGATTACCAACAAAATGTATATTTTAAGGCTGCAACTAATCAATACTAACAGTAATGGAAATACTATTTATTTCAATTATCCATCAAGTTGTTGATTATTGTTTCAAATCAATCAAATTAGTTTTGAGACTATCAAATATTAGAAAATACTGAAAAATAGCCTGCAATCATACTGAAAGCTTAAAGTGGATGGACCAATAGTCAAAAACAAAGGTATTAATTGTCAAAATAAAATGTTAACATTGTCAAAATTAACAGTTAATGATCAAAATGGTTGGAGTTTAATTTTCTGTCCATCAACTAATCAATTAATTGTTGTTTCAGCCTTCATGGCTTTTTTTCTTTTCCTTTTTACACTGAAGAAGGTGAAGGTTAGCAGGCACATGATTAGTCAATTAATCTATAAATTGATCAATTTTCTAAATTGTTGACAATGCTTTTTTTTCCTCAATTAATCATGAACATGTTTTTCCTTTTATATCGTTGAAATCTGCATGTCTTTGGGGTTTAGACTCTTGGTTAGACAATGAATTTAATACTTTCCCATGGGCTCTGGAAAAACTAAACTGTGGATTTATTAATTGTAAATAAAAGTGACAGATTAGTTAGTGATGAAAATAATCCTTAGTTGCAGCCCTTTGGGAAAGTATATATTTGTGTTATATTTCAATTTATTGGCAACATATATGTTTTCATTTCACATAACATGCTGTATTGACAGATTATGTAAAGGAGGCATAGATATTTTGAACATAATGAACAAAGCCTTCTTAGATTTCAATGCATATTACTGCATAATTAACTTGGACAAACTATGAGACTGTTGAGCAAGTGAACAGGTGTAAATGCTGCTAGATATATAATGGAAAAATGTAATTCTTCCCACCTACACATGATCACATGAATGGATGAAAAAGGTTTTTAAATATGCACATTTCAACTATCCAAGTTGCTCTTTCCTCTGATTTTAACTGAAAGAAATGCTTGGTTTTTCATTTAAACACCATTAAATCACTAATAGTGTGATCTGGCTTGATGAGATGAAATACAATGTCAGACCTTTGTTGACAGTATTCAACAGCATGGCACTGAGTTAACAATAGTGGTTGTCAGTAGGATTGTGTCATATGCACAGCTTGTGACTGAGGTGAGTATGTAAGCAGTATTCATCTTACATAAAGCTGCTCTGATGCCCTGTTTCCATGTTAAGGTATGGCCTCATTTGAATTCAGTCTGGTGAAATGTGTTCACGCTCTGTGCAGAAACAGATGGTGATGTATCATTTTTGATGCACGTAGCTGCTGAGCAGTAGTAGATAAGCTCCTAGCATGCTACTCAATGAGCTAAGCGTGTATCGTAATGCGAATAAACAAGATAAAAAACATTTGTCATTGTCTATTCCTGTCTAACATTCGAGCGTGACTTTTTTTCTAGTCTATCACACGTATCACAGGGAGTTTAATCATACTAAACACAGTGATGGGACAAAGCTGGCATCATAGAATGTGAGACACTACAAAAGGCTGAAGGTCAGATCAGAATGCAACAAACATGAGCTCTGACCTTTGCAGGCGCTTGAGATGACATTGAGTCATCACTGGAAATATATCCACAGTGTATCATTCTCATTGACCTCTGTAGAAGTGATTAAGATGCAAACCAAATCTTTCCATGAGTTTTTGCAAATGTAAGCATGATTTTCGGGTGCTTTTACATCTAACCTGCTATTAAAACAAACTGGACGTTTGGCTTTTTCAGGTGTGAAAGTTGATATTCAAACTGGTGCAGACCAAACAAAAGCACTGAGAGAGCTTGAAAAGTAGGTTATCAGCCTCCTTAACGCAACCTCAGTTTGTTTGCAGAGCAACCGAGGAAATGAACTACGGGTGTGAAAGCAATAACAGCCCAACCCATCAGACGTGTGGAGTTGGGAACAAAAATTAGCATCTGGTGTGGAAAATTGCTCATCCTATTCTGTGAAGTGTGTCATAGTGGGAGTACAGCCAACCTTCCTTCACACGATTTTACAATTTTTTCAACATGTTTCACAGGAGCACAGAGCGCTCTTCTGTGCTAAACTGTGAAGATGGTGACGCAAATAAAGGAATAATGTTGGAGAACAGTTACGTCAGGTTCCTCCTTCCTCAACACCTACTGTATGTACGTCACATAAGTCGTGAAAGATGGCAAGCTAGGACCGGTATGTCTCTGGGTCAAGTCACAACAAGAATGATGTCTTTGTAATTGCATAATATGACACAGTGACCATCCGGTGAGGCAAAAACATTGTGAAGATTGATCCCCTCAGTGAAGACTTAGACTCCAGCTTGATAGATTTTCAGTCAGTCTGTGTGTCGGTTGATTGGGCCACCACTTTGGTTCAGACTGAAATATCTCCACAACTATCAGATGGATCAACATGAAATTTGGTACAGATATCCACGGTGCCAAGAAGATGTGCCCGAACGACTTTAGTGGTCTCCTGACTTTTCATCTAGCACCACCAGCAGGTCAAAGTTTCACTTATCCAGTGAAATATCTCTACTCTATAGATTGGTACAATATTTTATACTGTTATTCATGGTTCCAAGAGGATGATTCCTAATGAATTTGGTGATGACCAGACCTTTCCTTAAGCACCACCAGAAGGTTGACATTTTGGGTTTTGAGTGAAATGTCTGACAACTATTGGATTACACATTCATGTCCCCATCTGGATGAATTTCTGTAACTTTGGTGGCCCCTTAACTCTTCATCATCAGGTATTTTTTTCATTTGTCCAATACCTGCAAAACTAATGACATTTCCATCAACCTCAGCTATACTTTGTGTTCAACATGCATGCTAACCTGCTAAGCTAAGATGGTGAACGTGGTAAACATCAACATGTTAGCATGGAGATCTAAATGCGGTTGCAGAGGAATCCCCACTCTAAAAAACATTACATCTTGTAAAAACATTGAATTCTTATGTATGCAAAGGTCAGATTTAAAGTTCCTGACAATTAGCTCAAACTATATAAGCTCTTGGTAGATTCAGCTCCATGAATATCTCCTTCATTTCACTCTTTAAAAACCCTTATCGCTTAAACCCTGCTCTTGCTCGGGCATTATGAATGAACCAGAGTTCATGCTAGGTATCCAAGAACTTATTCATGTGCTTCCGCTCAGCTCTGTATTCATTTGGATGCTTTGAGATGGATTTTGAAATCTTCACTGCTGGCAGAGCTCTCCTTCTCGTTGCTTTAAATTCACATTCATCACAAGCTAAATTAACTGCAGTGGATTCACCCTCTCCATTTAGATTGTTTAGCTGTAATGACAGTATATTAACAGATGCTGTGGCAGAGAAGAGGAAGTGTCCAAAGAGCCCTGTTTTATTAATGTTAACACGGTGACTGGGCAGAATGATCAGTCTCCTTCAAGCATACATAATTACTATAGTACCCAGAGAAAGAGGGAGATAAAGAGCAGAGAAAGAGAGGGAGAAAGGTCCAGACAGGTGCAGTGAGGTGAACAGCGCTGGGGAAATGAGGCTCCATTAAGTTTGTCATCAGCAATACGCCACCAGAGGTGACAAGATGACACTCCCTCTTTCTTCCCCCTCCCTCGCTCTCTCTCTCTCTCTCTGTCCTTTTCTGGTGTAATTGTTTGTGTCTTTCCATCTCATATTCTAATCCTGTCTCTCACCCTCCCATCATTCCTGTATTTAAAAGCCTCTCTATCCATAAAGGCGATTAAAGTGGAATGGAGCGTGTACTCAGCCATCTCTCTTCCCCAATTCTTCCACTCCCCATCTCTGTATTTAATATGCATGGCTCTAGTCATTAAGGTGAATGGAGCACTGTACTCCTCAATCCATCTCTCTGCCATTACGCCTACACAATAAGGAATAATTAAAACAAAGTATGGCTTTGGGAGAGTGGGGCGCAAAATTCACCTTATCTGATAAAGTAAAGGAAGTGAATTTTTATGCATAAAGCGGGTGTAGATAACGGCAAGAGTACAACGTTAGACTATAAATTTGAATAGAATGGTATAACTCTGATGTGGCGACAAGGTTTAGATTCATTTAAAATGGTCCACAAATTTCACATTATCTAATAATGTAAAAGAACATTTTATTCCTGTGTTAGGATGTACTTCATGTGGTAGATAGAGAGTAGAAATGCAATCACATAGATAAATGCAGTAAAATAAATTCATATAAAACCAGCATAATGGAATGAATAGTCTGTAATGAATTCATTTATAGACGTGGCCAATTATAGCCAATGGCCACACATATAACTAATGTTTTATTCAGCAATATATTTACTGTGTAAGGGGCCCTGTTTGATTAGAGTAATGTCTTAATGTCTCGATGGCTTCTTTCCATCAAAGAAATGAAATCAAAAAGTTTAAATAAACTAGTCCACGAATATACAGATTTGCATGGCCAATAAGACATTTTGGCTGTGTCCAAAATCTCCCACTCGTTTGTTAATTCACTACTCCCTACAGTATATATTATACACACAATAGTTTACTAGTGAGCAGTTAATTGAGACAATTATGAATCATCATCATCACTCACAGCTGAAATAGTCACACTGTGGTATTTTTTGCAACTATAAAATGCAAAGCAATACATTATGGGATTGTTTGCAGAAAGTAGTATACATGCCACTGACATTGTTGAGCACAATGTAGCGTGTGCATTTCACGCTCGGACACTCAACTAAAATGGTGGAAGGTAAATATGGTGCACTATATAGTAAACAAGGAGACACAGCCTTTGACTTGTTGTAGCAGGAAAACCACAGATGGAACTAATGAGATTAACAATGGCTTCATTTGTCAAGTCAGAATGTCTACTGTAAAAAAAAAAAAGGTCTATTCCTAGCAGTTTTTGACTGTATGTCTACAATATGTGCTAGGGTTTAATACCAGGGATTGAGATTCTCATAATTACTTGTAAATTTTGCCAACATCTAATCCTTTTTCCATATGTTTGCATACAAAACATAAGGAACATAATTGATGCTATTGCTATCTCACCACTTTCATAGTTAAATACTGCTGTTATCATTGGTAATATATCTGGGACAACTTTTCTTGAAGCCTGTCATTGCACATCAGAGTGCAGAGCAGCAGTGAGGTTGCATACAGGTGGCACAATGACTGTACAACATCCAACGTTCAAGCATTGCAACAATGACTTTTACTTTTTTTTTTACCATGATCGTTCTCTAACATTAACCATACCATAGTTGTCACAGGCAGATATTGTATGAATAATTTTTAAATCATTGAATGTAATCAGTGGTTTTACCAATATTAATGCTCAGGGTTATCTGATGTCCAAGAACAATGTTCCCATACAACCAAAACTGTCCATCCGGGCCACTAAAAAAAACTGAGGATTATGTACAGTCTACTCAGATACTAGTTACCACATAATATAACAAATGAAAGAATATTTCACATACCATTACCATGATTCATTATCTTAAAGGACTGATACATTCCAGGGAATTTTAAAATCATGGAGTGACATTAAACCTAAGTAAGCATCTGTTTAGTCACAGTGAACTACGACAAGATTTTATTAATGTGTGTGTAGCTCACTGCTCCCCAGTACACCAGACAATCACATCAAATCATTGTGTCTTTATTTCTCTCTTTGGTTTTGTTTTGTTTCCATTGATGCTGCAGTAAATTGTTGCCTTGATTAGATTAAGATCTTAATATTTATATGCATCCAAATATATGCAGTGACAGATTTTGTCCTTGTTGAAGCATCATTCCAATAAACCCGTGGCTGCAGGCAAGCACTCAAGAAATACATGTTTCCATTAAGATAATTAAATTCAGGCCTAAAAAGAGACAAAATGTAAGAGAAAGGAGGTGAAATGGAGAACAGAGAATGTTATTAGAAAGGTTACTAAAAAATAGAGAAGAGGAGGAGGAAAAAAGCAACAACAAAGCAAAAATAAGTGAAGACTGGCTGGAAATGACAGATTAAAGAGTTGGAAAGGGAAGAAAGATGTAGAGGCAGAGAAGTAAGAGGTGGGAGAAGATGTAAATGGTAGTGGAGAGAATAAACAACAGAGAGAAAGGGAGAGAAACGGCAAGAGAGGCGGAAAGATGAATAGACAGACACGCTGATGAGCCATGGAAGGAGGTGTGTATGTGTTCCCTGTGAGTGTGTGTGTGTGTGATTCTCAGAGAGAAAGGCAGGACTCACATTTATTCTTCCGCCCCTTAGACTCCTGTCCTGCTTGCAACAATCACTTTGCCTTTTTGTTTCACATATGGGTGTGTGTGTGTGAGAGAGAAAGCGCTTCTGCCTTATGGGCAAAATGTATTCAAATGTTTGGTATTTTCCAAGCAATATTGTGTGTCATAAGTGAAGTTACTATTTGCTGAAAGCCAAAATGTCTCAATTTTTTGTTTTTACACTCTGTCTGACCTTTTAATTCAGCACTTTTTTAGAGCACACCAGAGAGTCATGTGGTGACACTACATTAAGTCTGGGCTCTTTTTTTTCCATTTCTATGCTTCATAAAATGTTCAACAAGGGTGATGCTGGTGACACTGGAGGAGGATGCCATGCAGGTAGTACTCCCCGCTCACTTCAAATGGAGGCCTGGCAGAGCTCCACCACCTATTTAATGTCATTAAAGAAAACACTTGCTTCCAGTCAACTTAACCCGTTTAAATCCCAAATTTACATGCATTACATGCGTTTTACTCCTTAGACCTCCCTGACACACAAACTGTATTAGTGAAATATAAGGTTATACTCAGTCACAATAATGAAATAAAATAAAAAGTGCCTAGTCATTTACAGAAACATCAACTTGGAGAAGTAACTGAGTTAGATTGACCTAACAGTGACTAACATCATTGCCAGAAGCTGAGACATCCAGCAAGTTCCAGCAAAAACAAACAAAAAATAAATTACTTTACTTATTTCACAGCCTCATAAAATAGTTTCAACAACTATGAGTAAACAGTAGACCACAGCTAGACTTCACTCTCCATGAAAACGTGTGAAGCACTCAATGTGGGGAGGTGCATCACACTTCTCACATGTATATACTGTGTGCTTGTCACACCATCTGCATCTGTGGAAACAGTTCACTGTGTTCACAGGCCAGCAAGATTTTCTATCACCTCTTGCAGACAGTTGCCGCAATTAAAGATCTTCTGCCATGGCCATGAGGTAGTTGACCTAGGGACACAGATCACTGAAAGGCCAGGAGGTCCCTGTGTCTGAACACCTGAAGATCATGCAAATCCATACCTCCCATGTTTTGCTTGTATGTTAGGATACACATGGGCGGTGGAACTTTGTCACAGGCTTTTTTTCCTCTTTGTTCCACCTGTTTACAGGCACATCAGAATACTTCTCAGCAGCATTGGTTGCCATGGCCATAACACTGTCATCCTCCCACCGTACGAGCACCTTTTCCCCTTGTGTGAGGACCTCAGAGCTTCCGCGAAGCATTTTTTGAAAATTCTTCACATCTGGGAGAGGGACATCATAGAATGGAGGAGAATGTGGGGGTGGGATGGAGATGGTGGTGGTGGGCCCAAAAAAGGCGCTCTGAAAACTGGCTAAATATGTGTGATGTTGCATAAAATATAAAAATACAAGTCATGCTTGACTTAACATCCAAAAGTACATTTTTGGCCTCTTGATTATCTATCCAGGTCAGTGATGGGAATAAAGCAATTACACATCTGACACATCTCATCTTCTTTTGCCCCTGCCTTACTTCAGACAAATTGGTAATAATACACTTACACTCAAAAGTTGAGACTATTGTTAAGTGTGCAAACTCATTTTCATACTCAAATCAAAAGAAGCTGTTAATTACACGTTTAGCTGCAAATACAAATCAGTTTATCCTGCTCAAATATTTTCTTTTCGCTAAAAAAGAAAATAATCACTCACATTTCAAAACAGTTCTTGTCAAACAGAAATTTATTTTCCGTGTTGGACTTTTCTTTTCAGGTAAGTATCCTCTCAGGAAATCTACAGTTGCAGGATGAGTATAGCCCCTGCAGGCATGTTTTCTTCTAGCTTAGCTCCACTTCACAACATGGATCTGCATCACTTTGTGATTCTGCTGCGGCTGTGTCGCTGGCTGATCTCATATCAGCTTAGCACTGTAAGCTACTGCAGGCTCTCTCTTTAAGTCTAGCAAGGAGGAATCTGATCTATCACTTTTGGAGCTGCCTTCATTCTAATTCCTGAGGCCACACACACATAAACATAGAAAGGCAGTGTATAAGTGGGCAGACATCAGCTTCACATGTCCTCTAGCTAACAAGCATAACAGATAGCTGCGAACAGAAAGGATATGTGCGTGTGTGTGTGTGTGTGTGTGTGTGTGTGTCACGGCTATCCCAGTGTCAGCTTAGCCCCCCATAGTGTCACTGATAGAGAGCGGTTGACAGTGAATGGAGACTGGCTTTGTGGACACCGTGACAGGACCCAGGATGATTTTACAGGGATTATCGTACTTCCATGACAGTTGGACACTTTGCAAAGTTTTGACTAGGTTTGTGAACATGAGTAAGCCTCTCTGGGAGCTAGAAAAGACAGACAAGAGCAGTACAGTCTGAGATTTACTTCCTTCACAAAGAAATGAAGGACATAAACAGAGCTGAATGAATTACTGAGGAGGTGATGAAAAGATAGAAAAGTCAACTGAGACAGAAACCAGGATTTGAATGGATGAATAGTGTGACTGTACTGAGCAGCTGTTGTACAAATATTAGGCAGTGCTGAATGTCCCTTAATAAGGACTAAATGGCTTAAGTAGTTTTTGTAAAAGTAAAATGGAACATCACAAGGACAACAGAACATTAAAAAAAAGAGTATTTGACAGTGATCATTTGGCAAATTATGTTTTATATCAGATGTATGATTTTAATTTTACGATTGATTTTCCCCAAAAGTTTTGTTTTGCTGAGGTCAAACACCAGGATTAAGGTGTAAGCTGAAACACTGGGGTCTAATTCAGCATAATGTTGTTTCAATAAAGAAGTTGATGAAACAAGAAAGTCTAAGTTCTAAGCCACCAGCACTAGCATAAATCTGATGGGGTTGAGATGCTTCTTCATTTTAGGTCCAAACTGTCTTAATTTCCACTTTACAGATTCAGAAAGTCAAAAATTCTGGAGGAAATGACCAGTTGACTTCTTAATGGTCATAAATTTTGGGCTGCACACGGACATCCACAAAGCCATCTACACTGACTCTTATTGACAAAGGCAGTTGATGGAATTTATGCCATGAGGATCCTTGCAGACACCTATGGGTATAGAGGTGGAGAAAGTGTATTTTGAGTTTAAACCGGCATTAACTGGCTTGACAGGCTATAAACACAACATTGAAATATCATAACCTTATAAAGGTGATATGGACAACAGTTTACACTTCCAGCAGATATGAACCAACATGCAGCTGGAGTTGTGTTTCTGGACAAATGATGAATGTAAGTCAAATAATCACTCTCCATTTAGTTCTGTTTTTGTATCTGTCTGTTTGCCGTTTGGTGCTGAACAGGTAGCATACAGTGGGGTTTTTTATTTCTGCTTTTGTGATGAAAACAGCCTCCTGCAGCTGCGACTGGAAACAACACCGATGAGAGCAGTGAGAGTGAACCAAAACAGAAAAGTTGCAGGCCATATAACCAAAATAATGAGGTGAAACATGTTGCTGAGAGGAACTGCAGAGTCTGGGTGATAATTATTTCATCAATACGAGTGACCCCTTTACCCTTCCTTTGAAGCAGCATACAAAAACAACACATGCATGACACATGAGTCCAATAGCACCACCACATTAAGAAGGGAACATCATAGCTTTTTGTTTTCTTTTTTCATGTATAACAGCATTTGGTCAGTAGATAGATGGCTACATCTGTATGTGTGAAATACATGTGGGTAAAAATAATTGTGTGATTGGCCACATAGATCATGACATTTTACATGTTCTTACTATGTGACTCTAATCCTCTGACAGACTCAATCCCTTGAACTGACCTGAACTGTATCTTCCTCAAAACCATATCTGAGTCCAGTTTGACATTTTCCAGTGATCATTTTGGGGAAGCTTCCCTCAGCCCCTTAATAGCACCGCCTACGCTTCCACCCATTGGTGCTACAACTCTGCTCCCACATCAACCCATGGAGTTGTTTACCACTTCCAAATGCCACTCAACCTGAGAACAGTCAGTGTAACCTCAATACCCTGCTCCTGCCGGGAGACTACCAAGTTCATCTGCCAACAGACACACACACACACACACACACACACAGTGGAGTGTCTTAAAATTCAGAGACAGGGCGGGTTGGACAGAGTTGACCCTTTAAGGAGCTGTAGAATGAAAGGAACAGTTGCCAGACACAAGGCACCATGTGTTCTCACGGTGTCCTGGAGGAATTAACAGCATTAACAGCCAAACCTGTCTGGGTTGATTCAACCTCACTCACAGGTCGAGGCTAAATAGCAACAGGTTGCACCCAGATGATGGCTGTCTGTATGTGTGTGTGCATTTACTCATTGTTCTTACTCAGTGTATCAAAGACATTATTTACATCATAATGCATTAACTGACATTTGTTCCATATTATAAAGTCTTCTTCTATTTTATACGGAAGCTATTGTGTTTTTAAAATCACATTAGTAGTTGAAATATATTATATATTAACATAATGTATAGTGTCAGCTATATAAGTAATGCTCGTGTCAGCAGAGATGGCGGCAGAAAGCTAGAAAAGCATCTCTCAAGGTTCAAACAGCCATGTTCACACATACACACACACACACACACACACACAGAGACAATGCAACAGACCTTGAAATTAATACGCTTATTATATTTCTTGCTGGGAGTTAGATGAGAACTACGCCACTCTGATGTCTCATGTATGAAGCTACTGTAGCACACGGATAGCCTAGCTCACCTTCACATAAAGCAAAGGGGAAAACCACAAAGTAAAACCAGAACATGTCATTTTTACAAATAAACAAACATATAACATGTTAATTAGTGAGATTTAGAGGTGTTAGTAGACAGATAATGTTATGTTTGGAGACAGCCAAGCTAGCTGTTTCCCCCTGCTTCCAGTTTAATGCTAAACTTAGCTAACCGGCGGCTGACTCTAGCTTCATATTTAGCATAGAGACATGAGAATAGTATTAATACTGTCATCTAACTCTCAGCAAGAAAGCAAATAAGCGTATTTTACAATAGGGAGAAGTATTACTTTAAGAGCATCATATCAGTATCTGCTCTGGGAATAATATGCCATCTACAGTACACATAACTGTCATTTAAAGTCCCCCTCCACCCAAAAATGTGTTTTGCTCATTATTAATTCACTTAGATGTGCAGAATGATGTATGTGCAGAGTTTGACAGTCAAAGGCTGTTTTCACATTCATCTACTGAAAGTGGAAAGTTTCTCTGTGCTCACTTTAAATCTGAGTTTAAGATGTGTCCCTAAGAGCAGGATTTGTGACATCACAACTAGTTTGGAACCAATCGTGGTTCAGTGTGCAACTTAGTGTGATGTTAAAACTTGAAACCTCCAGTGCACATATACTAAGAATGGACTTTTTAGTGAAGTAGCCTAGGAGACTACTTCTTGCATCCAGCAGTTAAAACTTTGAGATGAAAAATGTTAGCATATTCATAAATTCATGATTTTTCAGTGAGGATGAATGAGTAGATCTTAAGGATTTTAACAAGGTAATTTAACTTTTTTGTGGGAAAAAAACATATTAGACACATTATTATTCAAAGCAGGTATTATAATAAATCTTAAAACCTTTAAGAATCAGTGAATAAATACAAAAAAACCTCAGGTAAAAATTTATATTACTGCACTTGCCAGTGTGCTTTGTGGTAAAAGTGCAGTCGGAATGAAAAAGGCAACTTCTCATTTCCTTTTGCTTGTGTATGTATGTGTGTGCGTGCGCGTGTGTGTATGTGTGTGCGCGCGCGTGTGTGTGTGTGTGTGTGTGAGAGAGAGAGAGAGAGAGAAAGAAAGAAAGAGACAGAGTGAGTAAGGCCTTAAGTTAATTAAAGTTAATAGAGTTAATTTGTTTTCTGACCTCAGTAACCCTACAATCCGGCTGTGCAGAATTAACCTCATGTATCCTCACTTTATCACATCATCACATGCACACACACTTTCTTGTGTACACACACACACACACTGTTTGTGCATACAGAATATAATCTTGAACTTGAACCAGCAGTCCTTTAAATATCTTCATGTTAATCTGTAGTCATATGGCTCTGTTGATATTAAATCTGACCTTTGACCTGAACTCTGTAGCTGATCAGCAGTGTAACACTCCACTTTGTGGCACTATGTGGAACTACACACCAGACTGTAGGTCATGTACACCCACTGTAGCGCACATATACATACACACACACACACACACACACACACACACACACACACACACACACACATGTTGTCCTAGGTGACTTTTGAGGACATTACATAGACATACATTCATTTCCTGGAAACTTATCCTAACCATAACCACTACTAACCCTAACCTTAACCTAACCCTAACCATAGCCACTGACCCAAAAATCAAGTCAAAAATCAGTTTTGCTAACTGGGAACACAGCTTTTGTCCCCAGTTGGACAATCTGTCCCCAATCAACTGGTTGTTAGTCTGAAATTTGTCCCCAAAAGTATCCTTTGACAGACTCACAGACACAGACACAAACACACACACGGTGCAGTTTGCTATCATTCAGCACAGAGCAGCTCTGATGAGATCTTTGCATGGAGGAGTGCAGCCAACAATCTAGTCTATGTTCTAATTACTGAACAGCTAAGTTGACAATCAAGTCATCCTGTCCTGTTATAAGTTGTGGCATCAGTGTGATATAATAAACTTTACCAACCATCGTTCACCTGCTCAGTGTGTTTTCAAAGTCAAAGAGGTTACTGTTTGTAGCAGCACAAAAAAAGATCCATTCTTTTCTTTAAAACTTGAGACAAGAGTGTCAATCACTTTGCATCCTGAATCGCTATTATTTCTCTTTCTCAACCTTTCTCTGTCTCCTTCACTGTCTCTGTGGAGGTGAATCATGTTTGTGGAGGAGCTCAGTGAGGTGATTCCTGATGATAACTGGGTTCTGACCTCAGATAAGAGCCTTGATTGACATTAAAGCAAAGCGCCTTTACTGCAATGAAGGTCTCACTTTATTCTTGCATCTTTTCAACTGAATTGTCGTTCTGCTCTCTCTCTCCCTCCCTGCCTCAGTCAACAACAACTGGATTGCATTTATAACTGCTGCCTCCAACCATGTGGAGAAATCCGAAGCTTGATAGGTGTGTGCCATACCCACGCTACTCACTGTTGCCATCTGTCCCCGTCAGATTGGACTTAAAAAATATGTTTACAATGACATCTCACTGCTTATAGGTGAACATGCTGAATAATGTTTTCACACTTAAGCTCACACATTCTCTTTCGCTGCTCAATTAGTTTTGTTTTAGTAAAATATTTATAATCGGCAGATGCACATATCAGTATTTCTCTTTCCATTGTAGCAAACTGGACTTTTATTTACCTATTGTCTATGGGAGTGCCATTTATGATGACTTTTTACATTCACCATGCACTCACTTAAAGGTACCCCGTTGTGTCTTTGTCTACTAGTAGCACTATGGAACAATGTTTTGATCAGTGGCTCCCCGTTTTGTATCTTGCGCCCTCGCATGAGGATGCGGGTAAAGCAATACAGAGTCCTGCCAGTGGTATCTAATTATTCCACTGACTACCATTACTAACTGCTCTGGGGACAGAAAATCTGAGTTAAACATATCAGGGTTACTGAATGTTGGTTAAGTTCAGATTCAGGTTCCAGGTTAGTTAAACCAACTTTCTCACACAGACCCTGGGTGAGTTTAGTGCATCAAAAATGTATTCATCATCTGGACAGAAACCTTTTACTTTTCCTGCTGACAACTGGATATACTGACGTTCATTAAGCTGCAGACAGGCTTTAAGGTTGTCACAGTACTTCTGCCTTCCCCACATGCCACCAATGCTCATTTTATATGTCGACATGACCACCAGCCAGGATTACAAGTATGTTGATTTAATTAGCTGCTTTTTCTCTTTGATTCGTTCTCTTTTCGTTTCACTTTTGTATGAGACATTTATTGCACTCTCATGTTTGTGTGACTCTTATTTTATATGTTTATTCACTGATGAGTTTCAGAAAGTGAGCCAAGCCCACACATCTATTAAAGCAGGGTGAGATTTACCTCATTAGTTAAACAGCTTGAAAAGTGCACACAGGGGCAGAGTGTGGGTGTGTGTATATATGTATGTGTATCTTTGTGTGTATAAGTGATTTGATTAGAATACTTTTATTCCTAAGGTGATTATGTCAACTTGTACAAGAGTTTAAACTAGATGTATTTCATACATTTAAATGAAAATGGTTGAATTCAAAAGTCACCTGTGGGCTCAAAGCACCAAAACAAAAATGTTCACACTGATCCTGAGTTTTACACATTCGTGTCAAGTGATTCATGATGAACAGGTCTTTGATAGAGGAAATACAAGTCTGTGATGCCGGTTTTGGATTAAATTCCCTTAAATGGCCATTTAATGCCTGAACTGGGTATTCAAGTCAAATCTCTCTCTTTGTCGATGAAAGAATCAATGTCTGCTGTGGCATTCTGGGAAATCAGTGACTGCCTGATGAGGATTCACTGTCGCAAAGTTGAAATTAAGTCATTGCAACTTGAATCTGGTGAAAGGGGGATCTTGATACTTGTATAGCTGTGATGCTTTACTTCCTTGATCATGTTACAGCAGCAGGACGACAGGTATTCATCTCAGTTCACTGTCTATGCTTCGAGCTAAAAGGAGTTACAGTAGCAGTGCAATAGACAGATGGACTGAGTTACGTGAGGTCCTGACGTAATGATGTACAGTATATACCTTGTTTGGTAATGTGGTCCCTAAGGATGTTCCACACTGGTTGTACAACAAGCTCCAAGGGACAAATTACTAATGACAGTAATGGGCACCTCACAGTGTTAACTCCAAGTTACACTGTCATCATCCTCAGTGAAGACCAAACTCAAATGCTGGGTATACAGCAGATACCTGCCAGCCATGTAGGATACTGATATCATGAATCTCATCAAATAAGAAAATGTGTCCTTTAAGTCATCTAAGTATCTAATTTCATTAAGTCATTCATTCACCAAATTCCAATTCCATGTGCATAAAAACAACAAGCCTTAATATGAAACAGTTTCAAGGCCAAGATTTCAGTACCACATAGAACATAACGTTTAGAGGTTATAAAACATAAATGGTAAATGGCTGCATTTCTGTAGCACTTTTATCCAAAGCACTTTACAATTTTGCCTCTCATTCACCCACTCACACATACACTGATAACAGCAAGCTGTGGTGGCGGCCTTTCCATCAGACAGGTGCTGGCCACCTGAAATTGGTGTCATTTTGCCCAAGGACACGTTGACATGCAGACAGGAGGTGCTGGCAGTTGAACTGCCAACCCTGTGATTAGTAGACAACCTGTAATCTCCTGAGCCCAAGCCGCCCCAGAGACACATGTATCACAATAAACATACCACAGCAAGTAATAGAAAAACATATGCAATAGATTAAATTTTAAAAAAAATTCTAATAATTACTTTAGAAACACTGACAGCTACAGTACATTGCCTCACCTCTAATTCAAAGAGAATGGACTTAAAAGCTCGCAAGGGAATAGATTCTTTAAGTTTTATGTTTGACTGACTAAAAATCAAAACAACAATGTAGAAGAGAAGGAAATGAATCATTCAGAGTTTGGTGTTAAAGTGAAAAAAAAAGCTTTTATGTATGTATTAGCAGTGAGGGCTGCAGCTCATTTAAACCGCATATCTTAATTAATAAAGATTATATTAATTAAACCAACCTTAATATACCTAAATCAGTTTTCACCACGACCTTGTTACTTGTTGGCCAGCTGCAGATTTGTTTTTTCCTTTCAAAACACATTTTCTGGCCTTACTGATTCACTGATTTAGCCATTGGGGAAAAACATAATATTTGGATGAAAATCCATTCTGTAGACTATTAAAAGCATTTACAGATTGACCACTATGTACCTTATGAGCCTATTTATCAAGTTTTTAAAAAGGAATTCAAGAGTAAAACTCTTCAGTTTAAGTTACAATATGAAAAAAATATGAAAAATGAAACAGGGAGTAATAAGATTTTTCATTTTACAGCAGGGCTATTGACAGTGTATGTCTGCCTACAAGGGAGACATGTATGGGCAGCATGTTTTATGTGGGCAGCATGGCCTATAACAACACACACAGCTCTGTCACAGACAGAGAGGATTTTATGTAGCTCAGATACAGAACATGTTTCACCCCAAAGCAAGAGACGACTGAGCCAATATTCCACTATTATAATCTTGTAAAACAGACACTGTCTGCAGCAGTTGCTTTTGATTCATATGGGACAGACTTTGTAGATGCAGACTGTTTACAGGTGCCTTTAATAACAGCTCGGAAGCAGAAAATGTTCGTCTAACTGGCAGTTCGGCCTTAGTACTGTCATTTGTTCACAAAGTCAGCCAATTCATGTCATGGGCGTCCTAGACCTGTCAGAGGCAAAGAATGTCCTTTGATAACATCACAGGTTTAAATCTTGGGTTTTTTAGCAATTTGGACTTGGTTGAAGGAATGTTGTTGTGTTCTCATATCTCAACAGTTACTTTGGTGAGACAGTTCAGTTCAGTTATTATCAATAGAAATGACTACCAAAACTAAAAAACTGTGACCATCTTTGACATCAGCTTAAAAAAATATATGACTTTAACACCTAGTTCATCCGTATTCTTCAGTACATTCAAAGTTTATGTTCACAAGTTATGGATATTGTCTGGTGTCAGTGAAGCTGGAAATTGCAGAACAAAACCTTTCCTTGCAGAAACGTTTTGGTTTATGATTGGATTTTATGCTTATAAAATTTCAACAGCACGTCCAATACATCTGGGTTTTTTTCATTTCTATGACACCATAATTATGAACGGGTACATACTGAAACTTTGCAGATGTAATCTCAAGACTCCATTTTCCATTAGCCTACCTGAAACCTGATTAATTAACTTAAAGTAGCACTGAAGAGCAGACCTTACCTCACTCATTTTTCTCTCCTGTCTCCAACAGACTGTGCCCCCCGAAAATATAATTGACTCTCAAGTGCTTGATAAATTGAAACTTTTTTAATGTAGTAGATACATTTCCCAGTGAAATATGAGATTTTTTTTATCCAGCTATTATTCTTAGGCCACATTATACATGATAAACTAAAAAAGACTCTCTGCTTTAAGTACTTGAGCAAAAGAGGAAAGATCAGGGTGACATTTTTTGTGTCTATGGCTTCATCACCTGCACAGGTACACTGGGAGCCAGCAGGAAATCTTAAGTGTGGTTGGTCTTTGCAAAGAGTGTGTGAAAAGAATAAGATGTCATGACAAGCAAGTACATGCTTTCTGCAGGAAAAGTGGGACAATCACAATTTTCTACAGCTGAAGAATTGTATGATGGATACAAGACCAGAAACAGGTTGTCTGTCAAAGCCTCCAATATGATTCATATAGCTGTTCCGAAAACAACTCATATCAGTGTTTCCTGCTCTGCACCCCCGATGCTTGAGGGCTAGTTAAGTTGAGCAACTAACAGTATTTGGTTAGGGTCAGTGGTAGAATGTACTGTCATTAAGTACTTCCATCTAACAGTGTGGCTACATGAGAGACGATTCAGCTTCTGTCTCCTGTGGATGTAACATGACCGCTTCTATTTTGATCAATACAGCTTTCTGCACAGGACGCATCGTGTTTTACACAGAGTGTAATTTCAGGCTTCAAGTCAACATTCTTCCATTTCATGTGTGTAACTACAGTGATTCTGCCTCTGAGCGCCACCAAAAATCAGATGACCTGCACACAGCACTGTGCCTGAACGCATCTTTTGTAGATGCTGATGGAAGACTGAAGCTGCTGTGCTACTGACATGCTGCTTTCACCACACAGCCTGTGTAGACATTGCGTCAAGCTACAGTACATATATTTCTTGTTCACATTTCATAGTCAAATATCGTACATTTTACCACACTACATTTATTTGTTATTATGCTTTTACTATTCAGATTGATATTTTACATCAGAAAAAATATGATCAATTTATAATAGGGAAAGATAATGTTGAAAGAAACCAATATTGATTTTGTGGAATACGTTTTATGTGTCAAAGTGGCACAGTTTATACGACCACTGACCCACCCATCCTCTAACCTAAAACCAGTTGTGCTGGTATGACATGATGTCACGTCCCCCTATGCTGCTCATCAAGGATCTTAAATTGCTTCTTCCTGCTGTTGATACATCATTATTTGCACGGCTGCGAGATGTTGCTTGTAAATAAAATAAATAAATACATTTTTCTCGTGAGGACAGTCTCAAAATACAGTGTTATGATGACCTTTGGTCAACTGAAGAAGACCATGTGTTGTTAATTATGCCAAAGTGAAATAAAAGAATTGCTGACGAGGCAACATTGTGTGGTTTTATTTTTATTTTGTCATGTAGTGCAGATAAGCTCATGGTGCGGTGTACCTGGAGCAACATCTACATGCCTGTAGGTCTCTATATATGTGTTTGTCATCTTAATATTTTTCTGTCCTTTTCAGTCCTCGATTTGAGTTTCCTCTCCTTAAATTGCCTCTTCCTGTGGTTGAAGGCGGACCTCTTTTAGCTCGACAGTGAATCGATTTGGAGTTGCTGTACGGCGTCCATAGCTGTCATGTTTTACAGTACAGCGATCCGGAAGGCCGGTCAGATAATGACCCTTCCCTCTGTGCTTTCTGACAGGGACGATGTGAAACATCGATAGCCTCCATTCAGCCATTTTTAATGAGAAATACCTCTGGGTGTCCTGTCTCTTGAGGTGTTGAACGGAGGAAGAAAAGAAAGAAATGATTTATTGGTGCATCAAAGACAGTAGTCATGGTTACGACTTTTATATGTGTAAGTACAGTATGTATCTATCTGTCCATATATCCATTATTCTGTGCTACTCGGTAATATTTCTCTTATTCGTATCCCCTCATATAACTTCCTCCTTCTGTTTTTTGCCTCTCTGGCTGGGAGATATAAAAAGATATTATCTGTGAAAATGACTCATCACATTTAAAAGTCTGAACAAAACTGCAAACTTCCATAAAACTAAGTCATTTCAGTTTTTAACCGAGACTTCTGTGTTTTGTCAAGCAGATCAAACAGAGCCGTGTTTATTTATCTGACAAATTTATGTCCAGTGTTAGTCTGCAGCAACCAGTGTGCATTAGCATTCATTAAAGTTTGTCAGCCTTAGAAAGACATTTGACAACCTTCAAGATTATTTCTTTACACTTACATTGATTCAAAAACAAATTATTCCCACACTTTTCCATTTGCATATTCATTACAGCTTTATGTTGTGAGAGTTGTTAATATTGTTCAATAATCATGTATGATTGATCAAGTTCATCAGCTGGCTTTATTTCCCTACTCCAGTAATCTGTTGCTTCTTTCACAACCTTCTCTGAACAATAGCTTAAAGTTAGTCGACATAAGTTAAAGTCAAGTTTCAACTGGTACCAAACAATTCCCAAATAAAGACTCAAATAGATCAAGACAAGTCCAAGTCTTGTCAGGTCAGAGGTGTTGTTAGGGTCATGAAACACTGGGCCCAGAAACCTTTAGATTTTCACTTGATAATTGCACCATTTTCAAGTTATTTCAGAGTAAAGTGAATAGAACAACATGACATCAAAATAAACAAAATGAGTGCAATCTGAGTTCTCATTCAACTTCCTTATTATTTTTATTTTCAGCAGCAGGAGGAAAATGATGAAGCCATGACACTGATGGAGCAGTCATACAGTATGTTGCCAGTGCTTTGTTCAATTTTGACCAATTGACCAACCCTGGTCTCATAGGTTCTGCTTCTACTGTGTGAAAAGGACTTGTTTTGAACTGTGACAAATATGAAGTGTGACAAACTGTGTTAACTCAGTGTCTTATCTGTCTATCTGATGCTGTCCTCTTCTTCACCCCTCCAGTAACTCTTTTGATGTCTCATCTGTCTGTCTCATCTCCTCTGCTCTCTCCTCCTGTTCTCTTCTCCTCTCTCCTGTCCTGCTCATAAAAAGGATGCAATCAGCATATGCCGACCAAAAATCTAACCAAATCTCTCATTTTTTTGATGTAATGATCAGATCAATTTTATACATAGACTACCAACATCAGATTACACAAAAGTAAACCATTAATGCACTATTCCATCACAGTGAGTGCAGGCTAGCAAGACCGGTGGTTCTCAAACTGTGTGCCTTGGAATTAGTCTTATTCATGATGATTTACATAGCTATAGCCATATGTAAAGGTGTGCCTTGTGACAAAAATGTTTGAGAATCACTGAGCTAGACTGGCTGGCTATCTAAAGAGCCCTCTTCTTCACCAAACAGAGCTTGTAGATGAAGCAGAGGCACTCTCATGTCCTGACTCATCTGCTGCAACAGGCGATAACTCTTCCTACACCTCGTTGCCCTCATCCTTTTTCTTTTTGAAAAAGCTTCTTATATCCATAGTCTTCAAGTCTTGCCTTAGTGAATCAGCTAGCCAGCTACCACCAGATGACAACAATGACAAATCTTGTAATCAATGCGCTCTCTCTCTCTCCCTCTTTCTCGTGTTCACACAAAATGCCTGTGTGCTGAGTAGTAGATCTGCTGCTTGAATGACACACAGAGGACCCAAAAATGTGCTTGCATTTTTGATCAACAATAATATATTATTTTCCAGGTTTTTAATGCACGATTGGAATGACAGATGAATAGATCTGGGGCTATAATTCTTATTTTTGTAAAGATCCGGGGCTATTCATAAAACATTCAGGGCTGTAGCCTCGGTCACCCAGGCTGTGCAAGTCTCAAATTGTGTCAAAGCAAGTCTCAAGTCAAGTTTTAAGTAAATCATGACAAGGCAAAATCAAGTCTCAGGTCGTGACTCAAAAAGTCAAGTGTCAAATAAACTGAGACATGTTCAAGTCACATCTAAAGCAAGTCTCAGGTTAGGTTTAAGTCAGAGGAGACAAATCTATGTCTAATCACAAGTCTTCATAAGCAACTTGGAAGTCATGCTACAAGTATTTCACTTTATCTTCAAATCTGTCTTAATAGTGTTTTCTGTCTTTTCAGTGTATAGCTGTAATAACTAAATATATAACACAGCAGTTAAGTCCAAATAGCTCTGGTTAAAATAAAAAAATTTAAAAAAAGCTGGTATTTTTTCTGCTCATAAAAGAAGAGGACATTAACTTGGATTCAAAAAGAATCGTTTGTTGTACACTTCTCCCAAGGACAAGTGCATAAGTGCATTTTAAAACTCAATACAAAGCAATCATAACAAACACCACATTTTTATTAACAAGCCCAACACCCATCAGGTGACTTCTATGAAATGCTCCACTGTGGAGCCATTATATCGCCACTAAAGCATGTTACCTTGAATACAGTACTGTAGCTGAAGGCCTGTATTTCACCACATTACACTGTATTGCAACAGAATTCAGGCTAACCGTGAAAAGAATAAATATTGTGCAGTGACTTGACTTTCCTGGACTCGCTAGCTCGACTATGTGTGTGTGTGTGTGTGTGTGTGTGGAGTGGGGTGTCCCTCTTTGAACTGGGACCACATTGAGAGCTTGGCTCTCTCACATATATACACGCTATCATTGCTAAACTCATCCCATTAGAAGACAGTATAATCTGCCACAAAATTACATAAACCCCTCCCATATTTTTTTAATCTGTTATGTAATGTATATGAGGACATGAATATTTCCTGTGTATGCGCGGTCTGCCTGTGTGAATCTGTGCAGAAGCCTCCAGGTTGATATATAACCACTCAGGCGTTATACTCATGGGTAATGTGGCGCCATTAACATTTGCATGCTAACCCGTCATCTCTTGGTGAGTATGCTTGAGTTACTGAACCCACTCTTTGTGTTTCATTCTTGAAGTACCACGGACTGCACTGAGTTGGAAACATGTGAGCGAATGATACTCAGTGTGCGGTTATGTGTGTGTCATCGCTGGTTCTCTCGGACGCTACAGTATGTTCTTGAGATATCGACCTGCACAAGTTTGAGTGTGCTTCGTTATAATGAGTTAGAGTTCTATATGCTTGACTGGGTGGCCTTTGTATGTGTCTGTCAGTTTGTATATACAGTGCCGTATGTGTGTGTGGGTGTGTGCATGTCGAAGCTTTAGGCACTGTTCAAAGCAGCGGGGGAATTTATAATGAAACAGTGTATAGTGGTGGGACATGGTTCGTTTTTAAACTCAAAGTTACTTTTTATGCGGGTTATATGAGAAGTTTTTACATCAAATCAGACTTGTAAATCCTATCCAATCTGGAAATATTCACGTTGACAGTTGTTTTTTTAGCTTAATTTGCTTAAAAGATTAAGTGTTCCTTTTCGTTTTGGTCGGTTAGCGTCTATCCATTTTTGTCTGGGCTTTGCTGCTGCTGTTGTTGTTTCCCAACAGAGTAATTCAGCTGTTAGTCGTCCTCTGTGAGAGCAGTAAACCATTCATATGAAAGAAACCTCATTTCTTAACTGCGGGAGATGATGGCATAGTGGCAGTGGGTTGACCAGTGGGTATTCCAAAAATGACTTCTGGCATTTTGCTTAATTGGATCTGTGCCACAAGTAGCAGGGCTGTGAGGCAGTTTGCTGAGATGGGGTGGCTGTCATGGTTCTGTCCCAGTCTGGCTTTATGTCCTTCCACCAGCCCACCAATTTTTTTCCCTGTTTGTGGAACTGGACTGAGTGGCAGTAGGCCCTTAAAGTTGAAATTGAAATTCACACTAGGTCTTTTCTCAAGGAAATGTGACTGAGGACTGTTGCTTACTACACACTGACCCTTGTAGAAACTTTGTGCAAAAGTGGATTGAAGCTCAGACCAACAGTTGTCTTTCAGTCCTATTCTTGTTACATGCAGGTCACTCCACTTGACAAACGTATTGTTTCATATTTATGTCAATAGTAATGTATGTTTAAGTTCTTTAAAGGTTCCTAGGTTGGTATGTAATGCTGACGTTTATTTGTTGTGTTTGCTAAGTGTGATTTGTCTATTTAAGTTATATTCATGTGTATACTGGGTTTTTGCTTTTCAGTTTGCCCTGTGTTTTTCCTCCTGTGTTCTCAGCCTGCTTTTTCCTCCACTCTTCCCTCCACACCTGCCCTGCAGCAGTCTCATTAACCCTGCCCTACTCTGTGTGTCCTCCCCAGTCAGCTCCCAGCCTTGCCACCTGTTCCTTATTGTTTCATTAGTTCAGTTTGTATTTAAGTCCTGGTTTTCAGCTCAGTTTTTGGATCTTTGGTCTGGTCTGGTCTGGTCTGGTCTGGTCTGGTCTGGTCTGGTCTGGTCTGGTCTGGTCTGGACTGGACTGGACTGGACTGGACTTATGAGTTCTGTTCCTGATTTAAGTTAATAAATGTTGATTCTTGCATCCTGCATTTGGGTCCATCTCCTGCTACTCTTCTTGACAGCAGCAAGGTTACAAACAGGAGCAGACATGTAGGCAGAAACAGCAAGATGACAAAGGTAAGATTCATGATCAAGAGCTGGCTGCACCAGCTGTTCAAACTTATCCTAGTTACAGTTTAAGTGTTTATTAAGTGTAGATTTATGCATCACTAAATTAAAACAAACTAGCTCTTACATAGAGCTTAGTTGTTACTAAATATTTACACCCAGTAACTACCAGGTGTAGCAAACTGAACTGATGAACTAACTGACAAAACTAATATGGGCATGCTTCTCTGTGTCTTTCTCCCCCCCCTCCTCCTTTCTCTCTCAACTCAACCGCTCAAAGCAGATGGCCGCCCACCTAGAGTCCGGTTCTACTTGAGGTTTCTTCCCGTTAAAGGGGAGTTTTTCCTTACCGCTGTCACCAAGTGCTTGCTCATGGGGGACTTGCTGGGTCTCTGTAAATTAAAGAGTACAGTCTTGATCTGCTCTATGTGGAAAGTGCCCTGAGATAACTTTTGTTATGATTTGGCGCTATATAAATAAAATAGAATTGAATATATGACCCCTTAGTAAGAGATCATGTGGAATATAGCTGACATATCTAACCTGATCCTTGATCAAAATGCTGGTTAATAATGATGAAAACTGTGATGTTTTTAAATTATATTTCACAAAACTAGCAAAATATACCTCAAATTACAAAAAGTCAACCTCAATAACATGTCAATGCTAATAATACTTCTAAATGACTAGCATAGCATTGGTCATATTTCCCTTTAGTGTTAACTCTATACATGATGAAAGATATTTCTTCATGTGTGCAGATATAAATAAAGCAAAGTCATCCATATTTTACAAAGGTTAGCTGTTGGCTGCTGAGTTTAAAGCCCTCGTCTACTTAATATTGCTTGTTGTTCCTTCAGCTGGATGTTTGAGCTTCACTGTGCAGGATGATGTATGTGCAGAGTTTGACACTAGAAGGCTGTTTTCACATTCATCTGTTGAAAGTGCAAAGTTTCTCTGTGCTCACCTTAATCTGAGTTTAAGATGTGTACGTACAAGCAGGATTTTTTTGACATCACAACTAGTTTTTTGGCCAATCATGGTCCAGTATTCACCTTACACAAATGAAAACTTACACACAATTATAGTAACACATTTACAAAAAGATGGTGCAAGCCAGTCCTGGCAAACAAGGAAGGTGAAAAATCTCCTATTTACAGGCTGAGTTGTTAGATCTGACAAAGAGACAGAGATATTTTACCGTAAAATCAGAAACATACTTATGAGAAATAGAAATATAACATACTTTGAAAAGACAAAACGTCAAGAAATTTGACTGAAGAGATTGTCCTTAACATCCTCAGAGGAAAGCAAAAGGAGCAGAGAACATTCTTCTCCTTTCAGTCTCAGTAGAAAGAAAGAAGATAGAAAGGGGGTACCAAGTTCATCCTGAAAGAAAAATATCAACTATTTAATATAATTCAGACTTGACATTTCATCTTAGATGGCCTTCAGCAGATTAAAAAGAGACACAAAGCACAGATTCTTTCCATAGAATGAGTAATATAGCTGATTCACACACAGATAATCACACATAGCAACTGAATAGCAGGCTGTTGCTTGAGTGAAAGAGTTGTTATGAGCTCAGCATCATAGCCAGATATCTGACCTCACAGTCTATCAGCACACAGTTTTTCTCTTTATCTTCTACAAAACCTGACTCAGCCTATTGAAATGGAGGATGATACAAAGCTAATGTGTCTTCATTTCAGCTATCACTGAGTGAGCGGCATTAAATACCCGGTGGTACAGTATGTTTCTGGTTGGTTAAATCATGAAGTGTTTTTGGTTTGCTAGGTGCATCCTACAGAGCACAACATTATACTATTGAAGCTAGATTAAGTATGTTACACTTGTTTATATATAGCTGACTACCTGTATGACAGATACACACACCAAATCTGACCAAAATAACACAGATTCATCTCTTTATGGCTTAAAGGAAGCAGTAAAGCAAAAGCTCCTCAATCAGACCTTCTGGATTGACAGTAAAGAAGTAATAGACCCATTTAGCATCCTGCTGCATTAACCTTTTCACTATATCTTCACATGGTTTAATTATTTTCTTTATTAGCAGGAACTGGGGGTCAGTTACATTATACTCGCTGAACTACCTCGTCATTGCGAGGTAATGTGACCCTGCTCCTTTCACTGTAATTATCTCCGCCAGGCGTAAACCTGGAAGAGATCGTGTTTGGTCATGTGTGTCCGTGTGTGTGTGTGTGTATCTGTCTGCAGCTAATCTCTCATATTACTAGACCCATCAGCCTAATATTTCTTGTGCACATTTATGACTGTATGCTCAAGGACCTCTCATGGCTGCAGTGATTCACAATTGTTGAAAAACCTATTTTTTAATGCGTTTTATACTGCCACTGACTGCTGACTTCTTACTCCTCTTAACCGGCTAGTAGGAGCCGCAATTGATCAACAACTGCAGCAAAAGGCATTTCCATCAATCAGCTAGGCTATTTCAGAAAAATATAAATATTCCAACAAAATATTCATGGGGTCTGTCTTGCATAAATGCTCTCTGTAACACTATGGTCAGTGTTAAAATTCCCTTACATATTTACTACTATGAAAATATATTCTCAAGACTTAAGGACATGTAGGAAAAGTAGAAAATACACTTAAGTGTTAACCTACAACCCTCAAAATAAGTCTCTACCTAATCTATGTAGGATTTTAAAGTAATTTATAATGTCCTCTTCATAATTTATGGCAACAACAAACACACCACAACACCAAAATGATGGCCTCCCTAAAGTCTTTGTTTTTATATATATATATATATATATAGTTGTAAAAATGATCAGCTATTGCACTGCTGAACTGGTCATGCATGAAAGAAAATCACTGGTGAAGTGTGGCAGGGTTAAGTGTAAGAGTGTTTGTTAATGGTTGCCTAATAGCTGGAATAAGTGCTGCAGTAACAACTTAAGGTTTTGTTTATGTTCACTGTGAACTGTGACTTTTGTCACAAATGCATCTGGCCTGAAAATAGCACTGTTCAAGGCTGAGTATAGAGGCAAAGAGACCGAACTGTGGTGCTTTTTTGACAACCGCCGCTAGATGGCGCTGCAATAGCACTGCCGCCATTTTGGACTGAAAACCCCATTACTTTCATTCAAATTCATCACATCATAACGCACTCAAAATCAGCAAATCTCACAGATAAAACAGAAGTGCATTATAAAATTTAACAATATAAGACATCAGTAAATTGTATGACACTTACAGTATATACTAGTGACGTCACCATACTAGAATCACCGCATAAGCTCCACTACTCTCAATACCTGATGTGATACCATGGCAAAACCAGAAATCCCATTCAGGACACTCATTTATTTAAAACTTTTTATAAACATTAACAATTGAACAGAAGCTTTGTGTGTTTCATTATGTAAGCATACAGGCTGCATTAGAGTTACAAATTAAATATTGGCCTGTAGCCTTCAAGTAGAAAGCAAAGCAGCCCAAAAAATAGTCATTTCAAGTTAGAGAAACTTCATAAAATATCATGTTGTGACAACAAATACAACTGTGTGATTATGTGCTCTCATTTTGGTTTGGAATCTTGTAGGTATGACTTAATCTTTAAGTGTTACAGCATTTTAACAAACACACTCTGGCTGTATTAGAATAATAACACTGAATTATAGAGTGAAGTGTTGATACCACTGATAACTAAAAACGCTGGTATTAGTATCATTTTCAAAGTGCTGGTATTGATTTGGTATCCATGTATTGATTCTTTTGACATCCCTAATTGTATCCACTTTGTAATGTGGTTATCAAGTTGTTTAGAAGAATGGCTCCCAAACTGGGATATTAAGACCACCAGGGGAAGCTTGAGAGAGCTGCAGGGGGTTCCCAGCAAAAGCACAAATAGATTAATTTCACTTTTATTAGACAAACTTCCAGGAAATGTATCTTGTTAGAGAGGATTCTTTCGGACAAAATCCTCTCAAACTTGAGTCTGTGGTCTATTCTGCATCTATTTTAGAGGTCCTTGATATGAAAATGTTTGAGATTTCCTGGTTTCTCAAAATCTCAGGAACGCTGGATTCATGTCCATTGCTCACTTTTGGCTCCTCTGGGAAGTGAGGCAAAATGTTGTGTCTTGTTATGTTATATTTGTCATGTCATGTCTTTCTATTTGGAACACTCAAAATTTATAAGTCTGAACCCATGATTTGAAAGTTTTTGTTGTTTAATAAAGTGGAATTCTGAATAAATGTTTTACAAATTTCTGCAATGATTCTTTCATAAATTTGATAAATAAGTAAGTATAATGGCAGGACGTTTTACTGGCATCATTAAGTTCTTTGATAATATGGTAGTCGCCTTCAGTGCAAAACGGCGCAGGCGTAGCTCTGCTGCTGCACACTGATGTTGCAATGGAAAGACCAGTTAGCTTTCACTTTTTATCAATGTCAATTCTTTGGCTTTGGTTCAAGCTCCTCTGCTCATTAAACAATGCTATTTCAGTGAATCCCCCTCTTACCCCACACCCACTTCATGGAAATACAGTAACTCCAATAAAGGTAATAAGAAATGTTTTATCCTCCCACCATGCATTCCCCACTAAAGCCTTTCATAGAACCCCATGGGAAAATATGTAGAGAATCTACGGGCCCAACAGAAATCTCTGAATAGGTCCAGCAGCTGCATTAAGAATGAACTAACAGCCATAACAGCCCCAAGAAAGCACGCAGGAGTTCATTTATTTTCTACTCATAAAAATGCAAAATTATACCCAAGAGATTAATGTGCAGGCAGATTGCATGAAGGAAGCCAGCTTGCTAAGGTTCTGTCTTTTGTCTGAGAGGATTTTAAAAACACTTTTGCACAGGTCACAGATGAGGAATAATGCCATTTTTAAGTCTTACTGCATGGTTACGGGTTAAATTCCTTGTTGCACATCTGTTTGAGAATGTCCTAATTCCACCTGCAGGAAGTTCCCAGCATTCTCTGCTATCATATCTTACAATCATCAAACACATTCCTAGTTTTGTATATAGAGGTTCACACACATTCATCCTGTACATATACAGCACAGTATACATGCAGTACAGCCACCTTTATTTCCAGGTTACTTCATTCAGATAGTAACACTGTACAAAGTGTTAGTTATAAAGTAGGCCAATCTGTTCTTCCTTTCTGGTGTCTTCCTATTTTAAAACACAGTGGGTGGTAAAAGAGTTGACAGAAATAATAAACCTTTTAGCTGTCTGTTACTCAGATATGCCTGGTTGTGCATTTAATCAGCAAGTTGACAGAACACCTAAATGTGTGGGCAAAAATATAGTGGATAAATATGCTGGTTTTAACAGGATGCAGATCAGAATATGCAATTCCTACTTCAAAATGATTCACAATTGGGCACAAATTAGTACTATTAGTTATTTAATTAATTCTTCAAATTAAAAAGTTTAGGTATATCAATGTATTTTGATCACAAAACAAAAAAGTGCGTTAAACCCATGTAGTTAACTGTCCATGAACTGTTTTAAGTGTTTTAACAGTTTTAACTGTCTCTTTGTCAGTGCTTTACAAGTAGCTGAAACATCCTCCAGTGTGAGAAAGAGAATATAGAAAAATATGATAATATCAATTTGAGGGAGTAGATTCAGTGATTTTTCGGTATCTCTGAACTAAAACAACACTTTCTATTTGACAGTACTGATCAGAATTTATGCTAATTCAATTCTTGCTCCACCACCACACACACAAACAGCTACCACACGCATACTTTCTTAAAAGGTGTTGAAATGCTCACTCAAACTGCTTTAAATATTGCATACTGATGTTGGACATTGCTTGAAAGAGAGTTGACTTCAAATAGAGACAGGTGGGAAAAAGCCATATCCATCTGTTAGCATGAAGGGTAGATGTGGTAAGAATAAGGCAGATAAAGAAAAACCACAACTTGCTCTTTCACACATATTTTGACAAACTTTTAATGTGTTAAAAATTCCCCAACTGTCTGCTGGTCTGGTGCAGTTTGGGTCACTTGGCCTGCTTGGACTGTTTGGAGTGCTTGCGCAGTCTGGGCTGACTGAAACTCAGCAGTATGTCAGGGCTGTATGGATTACAGAAGGCACCTTGCCAACTTCGCCATCAGGCTCACTTTCTGGGCTCATTTCCTCCAACTGTGCCTGCACTGTCACATCCAGCAATAAAAACTGGCAGAGTATTCCAAAGGTATGCCACCTATGTGTCCTCTTAATTCTCCTCCCTTTTTGTGTAAGCACATATAAACTATGATGATATCACAGTTAGTGTGCACATTTTCCCATTTTTCAAAAAGTGCAAAACCAATTTTAGATTTGTGGAAAGAGCTTTTATAAGTTCAAAGACTTGAGGTGGGTGTTTCATATGTTAGCGGTTGACTGACATTTGAGAAGTGGCGTTGCTAGGAGACGCACTGTCTTCCACTAACTTCCTTACTGTGTTAATTAATGGGGATTGTCATACTGTGTGGCCTACAAACACTGATACAAGGCATTTTCCCCTTTTCAACAAGTCCACACAGTGTTAGCTATAAACCATTTGTGATTTAAGCTGTCTGTCTCTTCACAACATTCAACATATGGGACAACCAATCATGTTTTTCAGTTTGTATAAAAAGTGCTAGCTTTAACGATGATGTTATGCTGCCCTGTTTTACAGCTAAAAACTGTAGCTCAGTTTTTCTATTTTGAAACTGACAACTTTTGACATATTTCTTTCTTCTTCTATTGTTGTTGCTAGCAGTTGCTGGATACATGTTATTATTGTAGCTAGCAGCTTTGCTAACACATTAAATGAAAGCCTGAAAAGTTGCACCTTTTTGTGTTTGTGTGTAATTTGTTACCTCTGGCACCCATTTCTTTGGTCCAATAAATATTTCAGTCCAACATATGTTACATTTTAGGATTTTCTTCCTTTTCTTCTTGTTCAAAGTGAATACTCTTGATCTCCTCCCTAAGCTAAACTCTGGCTAAATTGTATTGCCTGACCTCGGCTTGATATGATTTCTGAGCAGGCTTATTGAAATCCTCAGAATTCAAACAGCTGCCCTTCACCACTGGGCATGCTGCTGTACTGCAGCTTTAGGTGTGTTTAGTCCAATCATTTCACAGCCTGTTTAGCCATGTAGTGTCCCCCCAGGTTTAATGTCTTTCTGTCTGCTTTATGGCTGATGGCTTCAAATTGTCGGAGGCAGTAATTACTGTGAGACCTAAAGAGAGAGATAGGGAGATGAACACAGTGGTGACAGGGGATATAAAAAGGTGTAATCACACCCTGGATGGACTGATAAAGGGGTGGAAGGAAGGGAAAATGAGCAATTCTCAGTACAGTGGAGAGAACAAAGGAAGTTATGAAGGATGAAAATGGAGGGAAAGGTCAAAAGAAGGGTGGTAGAACCAAAAGATAGGGAGATTAAATGAAAGTTACAGAGGTATAGAGGAAGAGCAGGAAAAAAATCCTGATATGCAAACTCATGGCAGTTGTCATAGGAATATATGTGTCAGGAGAAGACATTGTGCACATGAAGAATGCTAATACACACACACACACACACACACACACACACACACACACACACACACACACACACACAGGCAATGCTTTACCAGGTACCCTTCTGGCATCTGTCACAAGTGTTAAGTAACAGGTGAATAATAAGCACATACACTCCCTCTCATTCTGTCTTCCTCTCAGTCCCTTTCTCTCTGACACACACATTTGGCCCATCTGACAGGAAATGGGGGTGAAGTGAAGCTGAGTGGACAGGGGTCTGAGGTAAATCATGGTGAGCAGGTGATAATGGAGAGAGAAAGAATAACAGATGACTTACATCTTGAATTGACTCAAGAAAATAATAAACTCATTGTGTCATGTAGAGGGACAGAGAGCCGGGGAATAGGAGAGGTGAACTGAGAACAAGAGGCAAGGTGGATAAACAAATCCCTCCATCTGCCTCAGCAGCTCTTACTATCCTTCAGTTTCTTTATCATATGATTGAATAGTCATCAACTGTAGCTAATTGCTGAGGTAATATGAATATTCTTACATGATGGAATATAATTTGTAAGCTATATGATTCAAATCAGAACTGAATTTTAACTTTCTATCATTCAGTCATTGTATCAGAGTAAATTTATTTCTCTAAAAATATGCAAACTAAGCTTTGACATGGTAAAGGTACCCATCAGTGGAGCTCAAGCTGAAATGTATGAGAGGGAAGTAAGAAGAGAAAATAAGATAAACATATTTATTTTAAATGGTGAGATCTAACCATATTTGATACCTTACAAGAACGTTTCTAAAATGAAACACAGTAGAACACAGTAGAAATCACCTGCACTGCCAAAAAGGTTATTTGTATTGACTGTAAGTTGCAGTGAGTAAAATACAAAAATCTGTTAGTGGGGTGAGATTTGACTAAAGTAGACGGTATGTCACTATGGTAAATATATCTCCTTAAAATGTACAAGGTGCTCATTAATACATTGTTTAAAACTTTTATTTACAATGGCCCAAAACATATTAAGGAAATGCTCTTCAATTTAAAAAATGCTACATATTGTAAACAGCATACAAAAGTGATAAGAAAAACCTGTTTTAATATTTGTTTTGCATTTTGCATTTCTCTTACTGCTGTGTTTTTGTATTTGTGTGCTTTGCGATTTGCAGTAGTTTTGGATTGGGAATGCAAATCTTTAATGTTTATGCTTTTTCATTTGGGAGTACAGATGGAAATTAGCTATTAGCTACATCAGGTACAATAAATGTATTATGTATTATCCCCGTTAAATAAACAATAAAATAAAGACAATAAAAATGTGTTTTGTCCTTAGGGGCCACTATACGTATTAGCTATAAAACAAAAAAAGTATTGCCCACAGTAAGCTTTGGTAGAAAATTAGTTCTTTGATGGATAGGAAGTGTTTTACTTTATTCCATGAGCTGATGTTTTAGCAGCATTGTGTATTGTTCAGAGCTTAAAGGAAAAAGCTAAACATTATGTTTATTGCTTCCCAGGCAATTGTATATAATCATCTGTTTACAGGATGTAATAAAGAGAGGAAGAGGTATTTAACCCACAGTAGGTTGCATTTAGTTACTTTACTAGAGCTACCTTATCAATCCTTTATTTGTTTTAGCCTCGCCTGGATATTAAGGGACAGGTGAAATAGTTACAATAAGTTAAATATCTTTACTCCATAACTGGTATTTTTCAGATTTTCTAATTGGACTACTTTTCAGATTGTTCTATTGTCTCATTGTCTTATTTTCATATTGTCTAAATCTCTCTAATCTTGAGTGTGTTTTTTTATTATTGTTTTTATCATTGTGTGGCTTTTTCTGCATATGAAGATTTAAGTAGTGGAGTTTACCTTGTAGAACACATAATGTTGCAGACTTGAATAATTTCAGAGTAAGGCTTGCCAAATATTTTGTATGAGTATTGTTTTCAAATGATGTTTTTTTTTTTTTTAAACAGATGATTTTATACACCTGGTTTCCCCAGAAGCCATAAATATGATGTCATGCTGTACCCTTTCAATTCTGAAGACAGCTCACTGGTGTAGAAACATCAGTTTATTGAAAAAACTCAACACTGGATCATTCAAAGTGCAGATTTCTCTGCAAGTTATACTCTGCCTATATTCATCAGCAAGTGTTTGCCGTGATTTTATTAGTATAATCCAAGGTAGCAAGGCTTGCATTCATACCACAGCTGGATGGCAAATTCTAATTTAGCTGCATGTATCACCATTTAATATTACAGTAAGTTAACTTCAACATCTCTCCGTTTATACTGTATTTGATGTATATGCTGGCCACTTTCTGATGCAAGAACGCCAACAAAATGTAATCAGCGATGCAGTATACAGTGTAGTGATGAACAGTACTTTAGACCAAGTCAAGTAAATTATTGACCTGAGTTAATACAGTAAATGTAACTCATTATTCTGCAGTAGCCTGTAAGTTCATCTTGTTGCATAATGCAGCGCAATGAGGAAAAAGGAGACCAGCATACTAAACGGTGCTCCTCTGTCTCCATGTGATTCTGATTAACTAACATGGTGAGTGCTATAGTTTCTCTACAACTGCCAGGAATATACTGCAGATTTAGAATATGACTTCATCCAGATTATTCTAAATAGAATATGGCACTCATATTTGCCACCTAATGAATAGACTACTTGTATGGTTATCTTCAATATGAAAGGGTATATTGGTGTGCATTTAAACGTAGCCGAGTATATGAAAAGGACAACTCTTCCTTTCTCTGCTCTTTCTTCAATTCCCTCTTTCCCTCCTTCCTTCTCTTTTGGCTTAATGGGAAGCATCTATCACAATGAAGCCTGCACCTTCTTTTACACACACACACTTACACTCAAAATAGCTCTCTGGTGGTACAGCACAGTGTGAACAATATGCATGTGTAACCCCACTATTTCCTCTGTGTAATGTCTGCTACAGCATGGTTCCCATCTGTAAGTGGTACATTGTGTGTTATAAGCAATGAGCTACAGGGCAAGTTCATTTATAGTGGATCTTCACTCTGTCAATCTGCAAGTCACACACACACAAACACACACAGTATGCACAAAGGCCATCAATAACAATAGTGTGTGTTTTATTGGGTATATTGTGATAAATTAGATGACTTTGTCCATTGTTTGCCCTGTAGGCAACAATTACCTTTAACATGACTCACATGGAGCAACACAAGGATATAGTGGTCTATTAAATCCAGTATATGAGAGGATCTGCATTTAATGAGATACGTTTATTTTATGTGTCTGTGTGTGCCTTGTTAAGTCTAGTTTATATTGTACCTGCATAATTTTTAAAGGAATAGCTTATATTATTTTTTTTGCTGAGCAAACCTTAAGAAGCTACAGGCGAAACATGTTGTTTCATGGTGGCTTCATGGTGATTCTTGGAGATTAAATTTTATTTTTTATACAGATTAAACAAACGTGATATAAAGTCTTAATAACAGTACATTTTGTTAATTTTGGACATGGGCCAGGCTAGCCATTTCCCTCCTGCTTCCAGTTTTTATACTAAGCTAAGGTAAGCTAACTGGCTGCTGGCCATAGCCTTAAGGCTAATTTATGGTTGGTAGCTTGGCACTTTTCATAAGTGTCGCTCGACAGAAATTAAAGAGTGGCTCAATGTTTTCAATTAATACTTCAGCGAAAGATTTCAGTTGTATCCATGGTAACCAGACGCTATCCTCCATCCGGCTTGTTTAGTTACATTATATCATCCCGACCGGTATATAGCTACATAGTATCCTTCTGGCAGCTTGTTTGTTTTGTATCTATATTTGTGCTACTTTGTATCCTTCTGTGTCTTTACATTTTGATAATGGAGAGATTTGATGAAATCAGTGAGTTAAGTGAAGAGGGAGAGATTTTAAATTTACCTCTACTGATAAGTGTGTCCATTGAACCAAACAAGGGAGCTACAGGGCAAATATATTTTGGGTCAACAAATGCTAGACATGGATGAGGAGATGCACTTTCAGTATTTTTGGATGTCTGCCAACTGTTTTGATGATCTGGTCAACTGGATGCTTCCCTGTGTCGCTCACACCAGAACACACAAATCTCCAGTAGATGTGTCAGAGAGGCTAACTGTGATGCTGAGGATCCCGGCCAGTGGAGGCCTGCCACAGAGTATTGCTGCGAGTTACAGGCTCGGATCATCCACAATTTCACTGATTGTGTCCAAGGTTTGCAAAGCTATAGGGCAGGTGTTGCAGTCTGAGTTTGTATGTTTCCCATCAAGGGCTGGATGGACCAACACAGCCAAAGACTTCTGGAGAGTCTGCCCCAACTGTGTTGGTTGTATAGATGGCAAGCACATCCAAATCAAGGCACCACCATCTGCTGGTAGTGACTCCTTTAATTACAAAGGGACCCACTTGGTGGTACTCATGGGAATGTGTGGCACCCAGTATCTACTCACAATGGTGGACATAGGTGCGTATGGCAGACAGAGTGACGGAGGGGTGTTTCAAGACAGCCACTTTGGCCAGAGTCTTCTCCAGGGTCAACTCAATCTACCCCCGCCAGCTGATTTGCCAGGAACCCAATTTCCCATCCCACACGTATTTTTAGTAGATGCTGTGCTGCAGTCCACCTCATTTCAGCACCATGGATAGCACAGCATAGGCCTCCATTTGCACACCCTGCAAAAACAATGTAGCTTATTCTGCTCTGCTGTTTTAAATGTTCTCTTTTTGAAAGCCATTTCACCCATGAACAATATGGTGATGACGGTATATCAGTATTTTGGGCAAAATCCCTCTCACTTAGGGTCTACTAAGCTGTTAAACACAGCCAGCTTCTCTGCTTGTAAGGTAAAATCTTTCTGCATATAATGACAGAGGTGCGACACCGCACGAGTAGTCACAGTTTGGTGCCCTCCTATCTTCAACAACACAAAAGAGTAGAAAGATGGGTCTTAATTCAAATTTAGTCAATGGTTAAACCTGATTTATACTGCCATGTGGAAGGAGATTCATGTTCAATATCTCTTAAAAACAAAATAACACTTATTTTAATGTGGATCATTTCTGTTGCCCCTTGTGTGTAATTTGGGGGCTCGAATGGGTTTTGTGTTAAAGGGATAAAGATATTTCATATAAAGTTAAATTTCTCCTGTGTGTTCATCTTCAATATACAGGTTCCAATTTGGAAGAGCCAGAAAAAAAAATACAATTACAGGCATTCTAGGGCAAGGGGGATGACAGAAAACACCTTTGGGATCATGGCAGCACAGCAGAGGATCCTGGGCCACAAGAAATAACTCAAAGACTTTTTTTATAACACCACAAGGTCAGGTGGCAGGAGGCACACATTAGAAGAGGTCTCCTGCACTGTAAATGTAAATGCTAATGTTGAACTCTAAATTATTGTTATTTTATATTGTAATTGAAAAGTATGATCATATAACTTAATAGTAATGATGTATATAGTAATGTAAATAGTAGTAGTATTTCAGTTGGATAGTTTTTTGTCATTGTTATTTCTAAATGTTAATGCTAGTGTTTATTTTATTATTATTATATTATCATTATTATAGAAATCACAAAAGAATGATGAAATAAATAGTGTATTTAATCAATATATAATAATGTTGTCCTTAAAAACACAAGATTTTTTTTTTTGTGCAAATTGTGCACAGATGAATATGATGATGGCCATGCCATAACAAAATTCTCCAGGTGCACAATATGAAAGGGTTTGGTGACACTTTTTTCTGTGTAAAATTTGTCATTTCTGTCAAGTGACACTTATCAGAAGTGTCAAGCGACCTACCATTAATTAGCATTTAGGTTGCATTTAGCCTGACATTAGTCCTATATGAAAAAGCGCCCTCTCATTCATTCATTCGAATGGGATTCCCATGCAGAGGGCTCTGACAAAAAGGGTAGTCCTTAAAGAAAGTTGAACCCGGCTTAACTTTTGCAGCACTGCAATGTGATGTCATTCTGTAAGGTGCTGCGTTGGCCAATCACATACATGCAAGCACATATTCTTGGTGGATTATTTTGAAATGTGAATTGAGTATTTCAACCGTTAATCTTGTCAATCGTCGTGATAATGCTATGGTAATAAAGTTAAATTATGCCTTTAAATTAACAAATCTTTTACTCAAACTGGACTTCCTAGATTTTATGTCATGTCAAACTGGTACATGAAGCAATGTGGCCCCATCAATGCAGCCCTTGCACTGTTTTAATGCAGGGCAGTTTTCAGTCTGAATGGCCACTTAATACTTAATGTACAGATACAAAATACCCATATATGCATATTTCTCAAAATCAAACAATCCATACTATTTATTTAAGATAAACAGAATTATGTTCCTCCACGTATCTTCATTTTATAGCAAAAAAGAGCATATATATGCGTGTTTGTATTTTTTCCACTCAGGCGTGTGTGCATGTCTGCATATCTCTGTGTGCACTTGTGTTAATATGTGCACATGTGTGTCAGTAATTATATTCTAAAAACTATTAAGAAATGAGCCCCCAGGGAGTAATGTGCCCTGAAAAAGGATAGCAGATTGAAAAACATTCAGACACACACACACACATACATAAGACAAGGCAACAGTAGCAAGAGGTAGAGAGAATAATAAACAAGAGAGAAAGAGAGAGCACTTGACTTGTTTTCATATTAGTAGGGTTGGGTATATTTTTATCAATTCTGCTTCTGACTCCAATTCTGCTTATTAATTCTGGTTCTTACAAATTCTCAGTTTCACTTCCAATATGGTAAAAAAAAAAAAAAAGAGGTCAAATGTTTAGATAAAAATATCTCTTTTAAGTGTTTACTTTGACTTTTATTGTTTCATTAAAATAAGTAAATTCAAAGTCTTTTTAACTGAACATTCACTAATACATACAATAAAAATGTATGATCCACAGTCAGTGCATCATTTTCTTGTGGATGCTGTGGTATTTGACACTCTTTAGTTTTCTCTTTGGTCATCTTTCCCTTTATTGCCAAAAAGAATGGTATGTCACGGCTTGGTATCCCTGGCTCTACTGGAGGTGATAGTGAGGCGCTGGCGCTTGCTGATGACACTCTTGGTTGGAGACTGCAAGACATCAAGCAAGTCCTTCAGATCGACACCATACTGCCTTAAATGTCTGGTCAAATTTGATGTGCAACCTGCCTTGTCATTTTCCACACTTTTGAGTGTTTACTGTGGTCTTTCACTACTGTTGTAATGTTAGCCATGCATGCTCATATCTAAACATAAATCGACATGCTGTTGCGTTGATGCATGACATAGACAGATATATGTAGCCTTTGTTTGCAATAATAAAGGATTATGGTGTTTAGGAACTAATAAGTAGAACCAAAATTCAAGCAATTTTCCACTGTATGCCGACGACACCCTGCTCCTATATGACCCTGCCTGCTGCCACCTACTCCATGCTTACATCTGCCTCGCAGATGTTAAAAACTGGTTGCATAAAAACCTTCCAAAGCCAGTGCAATAAATCTGAAATCATGATTATTGGCCCTAACTCCCTCATGACCCCCCTCCTCGTCTGTAAATTGGAGTTATCCTCAATCCCACTTTGACATTCCTCCCTCATACTTGCCAGATCATCAAAACAGCCTTCTTTCATCTCTGCAAGATCGCCCACCTCTGCTAGACTCTCACACCATGTTCTAACAGCAAGCGAGCGTCCGAGTATCACGTTGCATCACATAACATTGGACGCTTTCTGTTTACAGTGAATCCGTTAAATATGCACTTCTGTTCCGTCATGTAAACAAACCACGTACCTATCAGCTGTGCACTCAAGATCAGAATGGAGATGTAACTACTCAAGTAAAAGATGGGTGAGCGCCTGCTATCTTCCCATGTTTGTACTTTTTAAACAGAAAACATGTTTTATATTGTGATATTTAGATGCTTCTTTACTGGAAATAACATGCAATACAGCGAACAGCAACTTAACCAGAAACTTCCAGCTCCCTGGTGATCTCCCTCCAGCCAGCTGCTACCTTATTTAGGTTTTTGTAGTAAAATGAGGAGGTATCATAGAGATAACTCCTCATTTCAACTAAATGAATCAGCTGTTCATCATTCATGACACCGCATCCTACAGCGCTTTCAACGCAAGCGTCAGGAAGTAAATAGAAACAGGACGTCTGACAAAAGTTCGGCTCAAAATGACACACCGCATCGTGCTGTGCAGTGTGCGCATTACATTCAGTTATGACACGGTGTTACAGAAGCTCCCTCTTTCTGTAAAACATCTAAAAGTGTTACATAAAATAGATTTATTATAATTTACCATCAACATGTACTAGAATTTTATGCTATTAATCATTTCGTAAATAAACATGACATTTTTGGGAGCCTCAAATCACCATTTGTGACTCTGGACTTGATATGCATTAAAACCAGGATGGGGATTGAGAAATGAAATTAAGTCTTGTTGTAATGGTTCTGTTCACAGTCTAACTCTGTGTCCCTACCTGCCATTCTCCACCGGTCTTCCAGAGGCCCTCAGACTTCTCTCCCTTTTGGTTTGGACTGGACTGAGAGGGAGAAAGCTGTTTTGGATTTGTATCCTTAAAGACTTCTGGCATGATATCATTTAAGTTGCCCTTATTAGTTAGACCATGTTCATTGTGTGTCTGGATTTTTGGTTTTCTATTTTTCCTCCTGTGTTCATGTACTCCTCCCACCAGCTTTTCCCTTCACACCTGCCCTGCTCCCTGTGTCTTCCCCAGCCAATCAGCTCACAGCCTGCCCTTGTGTCTTGCCACCTGTTCCTTGTTGTTTCATTAGTTCAGTTCGTATTGAAGTCCTGGTTTTCAGTTCAGTTTTGTTTGATCTTTTGCTCAGTCTGCTCTGTTTATCTGCCCTGTCCAGTTCAGTTTTACTTTGCTTGTACCTGAGCCTAGAATAAAGACATTATTCTTCAGCTTTGCTCTGCCTACAGTCTCCTGTGTAAAACACACACTTAGGCATATCTGTATTGAGCTTCATTGTGAATGTTTGTAGTTATAAATTGAAATATCATAATGAAGCTATTACTTATACTCCCATGTTGGAGAAGGAAAATAGTAATTATTGTAAATTGTATATCATTATCCTGGCAGGATAATGATCAGTGTGGTTGGGCTAGCAGTGTTACATTCATGTTTAACTTCTAGGCGGAGTCCTAGAGGTTGAGTCAAAGTGACCTAATGTTTTGAATCTGGCTTGTGCTGATATCTGCTCTCATTTTAACAAATTCAAACAAGGACATGAATGATCTTTTTCACCAATGGTCTCCCAACATTTCTATTGTACAGCTCAGTTAACACATATACAGATGTCTACAGGAAATGGAGTCCAGGGTTCTGATGTTCTCAAACAGGTGAAAAATACATGAACACCAAGTTGCTGCTTTGAGCTGTCAAAGTGTTCTGTAAGTTATTCCCATACGATGTGAATGCAGCTTTAGTTTCATCAAGTGTAGAAAAACTTTTCCGCTTTAAAAGCAACAGAAACTGAGGATTTTGTGGAAAAGAGAGGATGATATCCATGCTGAAGCACGTAGGTGGCTTTCTTTGGTGATTTTTCCTGGGAGTTTGACAGCTGAGTAAGCATTCAAAAACAAAAGAGAATTGTTTTCTCTGGATCTTGACTGTTGCATTTTAGAATCTTGACTCCTCCAAAAAAATACATTTATGTGTATTTATTTTTTTCTTGTTTCTTTGGAGGACCTGAATAGACTGGTCTGATCCATCAAAATACACACTTTTATCCCACCATTATGGCTAACAACACCACTCATGCATATGTAAAGACAAGTGTGTTGACATAAAAAAGATTTGCTAATCAATGCATTAATTACCTTAGCTAATGACCTTATTAACATAACCAATTACGTTTAATATATCATGGTGATTATGACAGGACATTAAACAGCTCGTTCATGATCATATATTTCAGCACATTAATGTTCATGTATTATTAACACTAGCTGCTACGGCAATGTGTTTTTGTCTAGATTAATGACACAGTAATTTAAATAATTAACCCCACTGTATGTACTGATTACTTTTTCCAAGGACCGGAAGTGGTTTTTCTATTACTACTCTAAATAATACTAAGTACTTTTGATATAAGTGAGAGCTCTAAAGAAGTTTTGCCTTAATTCTAGAACATAAGATCACTGAATGAGCAATGTAATTACGCATCAATAATGTGGCAACTAGTTACATTATAAGGAAATAAGAAAAGTGTTTGACGCTTAAAGGTTGTTACATTTTTCTTTTTACATTAGATGCAAGTCTTAGTCTTCTATAGCACCTTTCCAAATAAGAAACGCTATACTTGAGTCTACATGGACACCAGTTAGTATCTGTCCTTAGTTCTCTGACAAACATCATTTCATATTAATAAACAACTGAAATATGCTGCAGCCCCTGTCACCAATGGCATTCCTCAGGGTTCAGTGCTTGGTCTCCTACTCTTCATTCTGCACATACTACATCCCCTGTACGCTGAGGACATCCAGCTTTACCTTTCCTATATGACCCTCCCTGCTGCCACCTGCTCCATGCTTACCACCTGTCTCATAGATGTTAAAAATGGTTAAAATGAAAAACCCTCCAAAGCCAGTGTTGTAACATTAGTACATTTATTAATATAAAACATAACCTTGTCTAGGCACCAACTCCCTTTTTGGTAAGAATTTTTTAGTGCCAGGAGGAAGCACTAATCTTCATTCAATTTAATCAATGAATCAGTCTCATAACGTAAGTTCTTGTCCCGACAGTGACCTCTGTTTACTGTGCTCAAAGAAATCACATAACTTCTTAGGATAAATGATAACATTTAGCAATAGCTAAACGTCTTGAGAATACAAGATAAAGCATAAGATCAGGAGTGGGGCTGAATCCAAATACATTATTCAGCAATGCACAAATGGTGGGTTTTCTTATGAACATTTATTTCATACAAATATTTTAAAAACTATTTTTTATTTCTGGGAAGAAAAAAAAGCCCATGTCAAATACCAGCGAGTAGGTTGGTTACCTCACTATCTCAGTCTCTGTTCTCTGCTCTGCTGTTATGTGTATCAACAGGTCTAAATGAGGGGAGCTACATCCACCTGCTACATGATGCACAGTCCCTTATTTGGACATCACTCCCGAAGTTGGGGGTGTTCCCCAGACATGTAGATGAGCTACTGACAGGCGCAAAATGCTCTCAAGGGACTCTCCATAACCTGTTGTTCCCTTTCTCCTTTCCACAGAGTTAGGTTGTAAAAAATAGGCAATAAATGAAAAGTGCAAAGCAATAATCGCCTTCCCTAAATGTTACACGCTGTTGTCTCTGTGTTATGGGTGCATAAATAGGTAGAGGTCTGTCTGCACAATTGCAATGAGCAGCAAGGTTTTAGCTCAGTAGTCAGCGCAGTTGTCTGGGAGACTCAAGTTCAAGACCTAGTGTGGTGACCTCCTTCATAGGATAGTTTATTCATAAACATTTATTTTAAACGCACTAATATCCTAAAATTAAAAGTGTAATAAAAACAAATATAGGATTTTTACACCTATTTCCACTTTTATTTGAATGCAAATATAAATAATTTTGCTGCCTAAACAAATATAGATACAAATAAAAATACTGTGCTCTCTGCACATCCTTACATAAGATAATAAATAAAAAGAATAATAAGGCCTATAAATGAAAATAAAATAATAAAGAAAATGGCTAAGAAATAGTGACTCGAGGCTAATATATTGCAACGGAGAATGCTAAGGCAAAGCCATTTTTGTTCAAGTACCTCCTTATTGTGCATCTTGAAACAGCCACATGCAACTTTCAGCTGAAGTTGAATGTGGATTTTTCTTTGCAACCTGAACAATTTTCCTGGAAATTGTGGCTGAAATCTTCGTTGGTTTACTTGGCCGTGGCTTGGTATCAAAAGAACCCTTAATTTTCCACTTCTTTATCAGAGCTTGAACACTACTGATTGGCATTTTCAAATCTTTGGATATCTTTTTATATCTTTTTCCTGATTTATTAAGTTCAACTCCCTTTGCTCGCAGGTCCTTGACAGTTCTTTTGCTTTCCCCATGGCTCAGTATCAAGTAAAGTCAGAGCAGCCCTGGATGAAATGGGCAGGGTCTCTCAAGAGCTAAGAAACTCATTGACTATTTATACACAGACACTAATTACAATCAAACAAGTCTCAGGTGTGGAAACTTACCCTTCATAGCCATTTAAACCAGTGTGTGTCAACTTGTGTGTATATTATCAGGTCAAACATTCAAGGGTATGTAAACTTTTGATTAGGGCCATTTTGGTGATTTCAGTTATCATTATGATTTAAAAAGGGCACCCACAATTATATGAAAATAAATGGCTTCACCTGACCACTATCCCTAAATAAAACAAAAATTTTCAGCATGATCAGTCATATTTTCCAAAAAATGGCTAATATTTCACAAATTCCACCAGGGTATGTAAACTTATGAGCACAACTGTATATTGTAAAACCATTCAGGAAAGCAGTTAAGCAGTATATATTCATTTCAGTACATTCCTCTATCAACATATCAAAATTAATCTTCGTATTAACACATGATCACATGATATCTAGACATCCAACCTTAATTGATTCACCTTTGTCACTACGAGCCTTAGCAAAGGCTAAACAGGCTTAATCTGCTTCGGCTTCCTGCGTGGACGACAACCATGCATTCCACTTCTATGCAGGGTGCGTCTTACTGTGTGAGATCAAACAGTCACTCCAGTTTGGCTTTCCACAGCTTTTATTCCACAGCACTGATTTGCCGATTGTCCTGCACATTTCTCAGCAAAACTCGCTCATCATGAGGTGAAAGCTTATGGCCACAACCTGGACATTTCCATCCTTTTTGAATTTCTGTATCACTTTTGCTACTGTGCTCTGATTTAATAACAATGATTTGCTTATCCGCTTGTACTCTTGTCCTTTTTTGTGCAATGAAATGTAAAAGTAATGAAAGACCAAAGGACTGACTTATCATTTTAATGTGCAGAGATGTGCAAGAATGATTGTTAATGTGTACATGTTCCTGAGAGAAGGTATGTGCCTTAGGAGGCCCACTCCTCTCTATCGATCCTGGCTTAGGCCCAAATAAGATACTATTCTGAATATTAGTATAAGCAAGACATGTTAAGGGGTCCAAGGCCACATATGGCTTGGGCCTCTTCCCTGATTTGTGTCTTTGGGAGATGTGACTCTTATTTAACATACATGTGCATGTAAATGTATATCTCGTGGGTGTTTGCCATTGGCTGTAATCCATAAGTTTGTATGATTTGACCAATCACAGATCATTTCTTTGTTCCTTCTGCTACTATAATAGATTAGGGTTTGCTCTTTGTTTGGTGAGACAAACTGATGCAAATCTTTGTGTGTTCTGTCTCCTTATTGTACAATAATAATTTTTAATCTTCAACCCAGCATTGTTTTGTGTATTATTTCATATGTGTTTTAGAGTTTTCAAACAATTTCCACAATAGAAATAGTTCTCTTTCTCAAGTCTCCAGACAATTCTCTCCTATGTGGTGCCATTGTTGTCAACATTAAGTCTGAGAGTGATTTCATGGGTTAAGTACCACATTAATTGTAAACCAATTACACCTGTCTTAGTGGGATGGTTTGACAGACTCATCTGGTGATCAATTGCCCTTAATGAGCACAAAAAAGAGAAAACATTTCAAGTGTTATTTTGTAACTTTCAGCAGGGTGTACTTATTTTTGCAACATGGCCTTTTACCATTTTGACAAGAAAATAATCTTTTTCCTGTTTAGTATTGACATATCATTGGTAACTGATAAAGGAAATTACTCATTCTGCTGTATACTGTAATTCAGGTCATAATTTAGTTATTGGTCAGAAATGGTCTCTCCAGTCTCCATTTTGTCACAGTGTTTAGCTTTTGGGCAGGATCCTGTTAACAGACACCCTCTTGGCAAAGAGGTCAGTTTGGGGTCCAGGGTGAGGCATTAGAATATGTCTCTGTGGTATGCCATCACCTCCTCAATTTGAAATCAAAGAAAAGCCGTAATGTGTCCTACACTAGTGCAATAAATCTGAAATTATAATCACTCCCTTATGACCTCCCTTCTTGTCTGCAAATTGAAGTTATCCTCGACCACGCCTTGTCATTCCTCCTCCTAGTCACATCATCAAAACAGCCTTCTTTCATCTCTGCAACGTTTCCCACCTCTGCTAGACCCTTACAAAAGCTCCGTCTTTCTGTAAACCATCTAAAAGCATTACATAAAATTGATTTATTACAATAATTTATTATAATAACATTTATTAGAACATGACACTTTTGAGGAGCCTCAAAACACCATTTGTGATTCTGGATTTATATGCATTAAAGCCAAGATGGGGATTGACAAATGAGATGAAGTCTTGCTTTCCAGGTAGGTGGCCATCAACCAGTTGATCCCAGAGATGACTTTAATTGGCCCGTCTAGCTAAAGCTGTAGGTGTTAATTATGTGTGACACTGATTGAGAGGGAGAGTGTGTAAGGTATGAAGTGAAAAGTAAAGGCAACAGAGTAAAACAGGGATGGAAGAGAGGTGGATGTAGAGAGAAGATGGGGTTGAAGAAGAAAGAGAAAAGAGAAACACTGAGTAAGAGGAGGGGAGAAACTGATGGAGGAATTGGAAGGACAGCAAGAAAAGTGAAAAGTGAATGATGGGAGCAGAAAGAGAAAGAGCTAGACGAGAGTTGTGAACCAGCCGTGTTATTGTCATGACAATACAGAATCAGTTGACTGACTGACTGACAGAAACATACATGTGCACACTCACATTCATTTGAGTTGGAGACACTCCTCTTGGATGAAACACACACACACACACAGAGGCGTGCTATTGACAGCTGTGCAGCTACTCTAGCTAAAGTGACAGCATCTCTCTCACACACGCTCACACACACTGTCAGTTAATGCAGTTTAATTGGTTGTGAATGTCTGTTGTGAGTGACAGGTGATCTTTCCTAATGACAGAGCTAGTTAACTGAAGCACCCGGGGGTAGGGATGAGAGTCTATTCCCTGATTGGTTAAGCTGTGGATTGTGTGCCATCAATCAGTCAGTCAGTGAGGCTTCATTTACAGAGAATAAGTTAGTTAGTTAGCATTGATATTTGACAATTCTGCATAAGCTCAAAATCATGTGCAGTCAGAGTGTTTTTTTTAATTTTTTTTATGTCCAAAGTTTTTTTTCCCATCCTTGTTTTCTACAATATCTGTGCATGGCAAGTGCAGTATATTTAAAGTTGTGGGAAAATCCCAGTTATGGCTAATAAACTATGGTTAGATTTAGGCAACTAAAACACATGGTTAACGTTGGGGAAAGATTGTTATGATTAATAGAGAAGCTAATGTTAATTGCAGGATGGGAACTCTGGTCTCCTGCATGAGGGTCAAACTCACTAAAGACCCATAGATCACCATGACCTGCACACCCTTACGAGCTTGCTATATAAAGGGCACATGACTTCCTGCATTGGCACTGAACCTTGCCACTGGACATAAATTGTATGATGCAAAATCACCAAATATGAACATAACCCCTAGAATACTGATATAGTCTCTATATATACTGAAATAGAGACTACATGGAAGAAAATGCATACAAAAGCTGAAAGTCTGGTTCCCTGAAGATGCATATAAATGCCCCCTGTGTGCCTGTGCAGAGAAGGGTTTTATGGGTAACTGCAGTGGCTCGCAGAGGAGCTGATGAGTACATCCTCAACGTGTCATGCAGACCTGCATGTAAGCAAGTTGATTTAATTCCTCTTGGAAGTTGTGTCTGATGCTGAAACTAAAACAAAAGTAAACGTATTAGGAAGGCGCTGTTGGCATTGCTTTTCACTTGGCAGGATATATAAAATGGGATGATGGGACACACCCAATATTGGCAGCTTCCCTCCATTTTGGACTCTCCAGTTTTCTCCATTAACCCAAAGATCAGCATTGTCAATATGATTTTCTATTCGTCAGTGGAATTGATTTGCATGTCACTTGAGGAAAGTTGAACTCAAAAGCAATTTACTTTCACAAATCCACTTATCACTGTGATTTGAAACTGAAATTTCAGAAATTCTAGGGAGACAAGAGAGTGTGACCTCCAAGTGTCAACAGACGCAACTCAAGTCAACATCAGGTATGACTGATCAGCTATACAGATATATGCCATCATTTCAAGGAATAGTTTGACATTTTCTGACATTTGCTTATTTACTTTCTTTGCCAAGAGTTAGATGGACAGATTGATACCACTCTATCTATATGCTAAATATGAAGCTAGAGCCAGGAAATAGTTAGCTTAGCATAAAGATTGGAAGAAGGGTGAAACAGCTACGGTAATAAAATTCACCTATCAATATCTCCAGAACCCACTGAACAACAAATTATATCTCTTTGTGGTTTTACAGGGGGTTATGTGCAGGACTGTGTCTTGGGCGGGAGCAGTAACTTGTGAGGTTGCCAGGAAACCAGCCAAGATTCTAGGAATCAGCTGCTGGCTGTAGCTTCATATATAGTGTACAGGCATGAGATTGGTATCTATCTCATCTAACTCTCTGCTAGAAAGCGAATAAGCTCATTTCCCACAATGTCAAACTATTTCTTTTATCTATTTTACTGAAACACACCTGCTAAACTCTTTCCTCCCTTTAGTTCCATCCCAGAGAGACAGTCTCAGAAATAACTCTTTATTCAGTGGTTAAAGTTTAAAAAAGTGGTGACAATTGATTAGGCTCAGTCTTTGCAATGTTAATTTGGCTATATCATCTAACACTCTAGAAATTAATGCCTGTGGCAGTATTGCATGCTGGATGTAGGATACAAGTTATGCACAAGGACCTGCACAGTAATTACTACAGTATTCAGTACTCTGCAGCACTGACTCAGGTTAAATGCCCCACTGAGGGCCTTTACAAGCATCACAGATAACTTAAAATATACAGGGGTTTGCAAGCACTGCTATAACATCAAGTCATATTAAGCTACATGCTAATTAGCAGCAGCGTCATACAGTGTGGACTGTATGTCTTTTGGTTAATAAAACTAGTGATGTCTTTTTGTTGATGATGATTGTTTAGCAAATGTCCTTGTAAATTTGAGACAACTTCCCTTGACAAGTTGAATAATTTTGATATATTTTAGAAGTACCTACAGTGTTTTATTGTAATTATTATTATTGAAATTCTGCTTTGAAAACTAAACTATTTAAGTATTGATTGTCAGACAACAACTGCTAATTTAACCCACTTCTTCCCCACTGATGCCAGAAGTAGGCTGGCAAGGGGCCATTGACGGTCCAGTAAAGAGACACAGGACCTCCTGCATCTTGTTTGTGTTCATGTCAACCAACAACAGTGAACACATAAGCTATGTGGAGCAGTTTCCAGTGTTTCAGGTTTTCCTTCACATTTCAGCACAGATCGGTCCATAATGAAAAACTGCACAAAACACAAAAGCCTCAGTTTGTGTGTCTAGTCAGCCGAGGTGCAGACACACAGAGCTCTCCACAATCACAAACCAACTTCCATGTATTTTGCTTCTTTGAATTCTCTAGTCTTTTGCATATATAATATAATCTACTGAAATGTTCATCAGAATAGGCTACAGCTATTAATGTGACTCAGACAAGTGTGAAACGTGTTAGATTAATGTCTGAATCTCACAATAATTTTGTACAGGTGTCACTGAATGTATCCAGGATTTTGCAGAAACATCAGTACTGATGTTGTTTGTTGCACGCAGTTAGCTGTGCACCAGATTCTTTCCTTTGAATTTATTATATACCTGCAGCAGCTGAAATGATAAGTATCACCATTGACTGTTTATAAAGAGGTCAGCTGTTACACATAGATTCCAGGTTTATATGGTGGAATTGTTTGGAATAAAGCAGCCCTTATAGATGAATCCTGAGCTCCTTCAGAACTGTCAGGACATTTTTATTTTAAGCCGCTAAAAGTCCATAAACCTAAAACCTCAAAATGTTCAAATTGTGATTGTCCTCAACACATCCTCATAATGAAATGACCAGGTGGCAACCTCTGGGGCTGAAAAATGAAGCCAATGGAGAGGTGCCAAAAACTGCAGTTTCTCGAATGGCCAACTCAGGCTGGCTCCAAAAGTAAGTCAGTCCCTATAGACTCCCATGTTAAAATACCCAACTTCACAGCAGAAATAAACATGTTTACAGCCTGGTACAAAAAAACAGTTTTGGGCTCTATAGCTTTTTTCCCTGTTCATGACAACTGTATGCTATTTCAGTGTGTTTTCAGTTCATGAAAATTAATTGTAACATTTTGGTCACCTAAAAAAGTCTTGTTCAGGGTTTGTTTATACTAAAAGACCCTCTAAGGAGTCGGATGTTCAGTTTTTTCCAGTAAGTACATTTTGTTTTACTGGTTTCAATCCTGTTTTTTGCTAGCAAAAATTAGCATTGGTATGTACCATTCTAACCAAGCTAGCAGCTAGCATTAGGATCAGCTCCACCCTCTTGTCCAAATATGGTCACTTCTGGCTCCAAAAATCCAAGATGACGACAGTCAAAATGCAAACTCAAAGCTTCAAAAAGAGAGTCCACAACCCAATGAGTGACATCATGGTGGCTACGTCCACTATTTTTTACAGTCTGTGGCAATGATCACATAGGTCAATTGTACTTGCATCTCAGAACAACTTATAGGAGCGTTTCCAGAATGACCCATTTTCTAATATGCCGCCTCTATTGTTGGTAATTGTAAAAAAAAAAATATGTTTTACAAAAAAACCACTTGCTTAGATTCAGGGAAAGCTCATAGTTAAAGTTACTTCCATAAAGTAACGCAACCTTTGTCGTCGTGGCAACAGTAAACACCATGACAATCAAAAATTATAATTTTTAATAAAACTGCCTGATTCGTGGTTGGAAACTTGACACTCACGGTTGGAAACAGGAAACGAACAGCAGCCTCCTGCAACTAAGTCCACTTTATGTCATCTATCTATCTAGCCATCCACCCTAACTGCCTCCACCTAATATGAAAATTTGTGTTATATTGACATCTGTACTACATCACCTCCCTGGGTCATAATTACTATGGTTGCTAGATAGCATAAACCTGACTATATGTCGTTTTTGCTGGCCTGAATTTTAGACCTATACTGTTGTTTCTCTTGTGAAGACGGGCTGGACTATATACATGGAAGAAAAACCTCATGTGTCCTTGCCCACTGTGCCATCTGGATGGCCTGTACTTATCTGATAAAACAGGAGGTAACTGTAGCAAAATGACTGGTTCCTCTCATCTCCCACTGTCACCTTCAGGCAAGACACCATGGTACTGCACATGAGTGTATGTGTGTTTGTGTGTGTGTGGGTCCAGGACAGGACACTAATAAGCACTACTTTGTCAGTGTATGTCCTTGTCCTAGTTAAGCAGACACACTGGAAGAGAACAAGGGAGTGAGTTACATAGGAGGAGAGTATGGGAGAGAGAGAAAGAGCCTGGAAACATCATTATGACCTACCACTGAACTTTTAGAACAAGATGTCTCTGATGCAATGTGACAGACGCACACAGATGATTACTGAAGTGTCTGACTTCACTGTTAAAATGTGAAGAAATGTTCATATCAGGTAACATCTATAATGTTCACCTTTCTATTAAAATATGCCCAGCACTGTATAATAAAGTCATCAGTAACCTTACAGTAAGTCACCTACAGCATGATGCTTTCCATTATTTTAGTGCTAGTTATGAAAAGTGAACCATTAACAAAACAAAACGTAACCATTAGTAGTTCAACTGATTTCTTTTTCAAACTTTTTAGGGATTTAGGCTACACTGTGTTTTCTGTGCCTGTTTAAGTACAGTAAGCGGCTGTGGTATTAGCACACAAATGAAGTTTGAGGTATCCTAATAAAACAACGGCTGAGTACATTTACATACAGACATGGAATCAGGTTGCAGGGAGAAATAAGAAAACTCAGGATATTGTACAATGCGTTTCCATGTACTTAAGTTACCTGGTTAATGTAAAATATGTATAAAATTGCAGCAGGTCAGTAATCAGATTTCTATCCCACCCAGAACTTATTCTGAATCCATTTCTTACTTATAAGAAAATTATTATTATAGTGATACAAGACACTGCAGCCTGATTTTTTTTTCTTGTGGTGTGTGTGTTTGGAGAGCTTTGTGCAGTGAGAGGACAGGCTTTGTAGTTTTTCCTTACAGCACATACAGTATGTGTCTGAATTTCACTAATAGTTTCACTGAATCAGCTTCTTACTATGATTAATGGGATTCTACAATGACACAACATCTTCTAGCAAAATTGGAACTTTGCCAGAAAGTTTCTTCTCATTGGTTTGAGGTGGGCAGGGTTCAGTGAGTAAAAGGTGACAAGATTTAGCAATATATACATCTGAATATGATTGACTTTGGCTTTTTGGTCGCTGTAAATCAAATTTTATCAAACCACATCCACACAGTCCTGACATATGAATTTTTTTAAAACTTTGGTTTGGTTGCTTATTTAGTCATTATTTAACGCTAAAGCAGCTAAGACTTAAAGAGATTATTTGTTGTCAGTTTTGGTTCTAGTCTGACTTTCAAATAATGATTGTGTAGTGATCTAATTGTGTTACAGTGATTACTGCATAAAGTCAAGAGTAATTTATTCACTTTGTCACTACCATGTCAACTATTTTCTAGTGTCACGACTCCTTGCAATGCTTTTTGACATACTTAAACTTATGACAAGAATTTTCATCTTAATAAAACTATTCTAGTTCATGTTGCTGTATTTTCAATTAAAAAGTACTATTAGACAAACTTGAGTGGATATGGTGCATTTTCACAAATACTTTCCTGTGCAGTGTCTTAAGTGACTTCCAATATTGAGTGTACTGTAGATATGAGAAAATGAAAAAGGCTGCATCACTCATTGCCTCCTACGCAGCCTGATATAATCCCTCATAGACAGAAAGTGTCACACACACAAACATGACAAACGATGCTCCCACTTAATTAACACGTATAGGTAATTGGATTAATTGCTCTAATTAGGATACTTAATTATGATCTCATGAAAAGAGAGAACTTTAAAAGCTAGCATCTAACAGAGGGACAGAAAAACAAAAGAGAAGGAGTAATGATATGCAGCATTCACACTGTGGAATAAAAATGCCATATCGTTAAATAGCATTCAGTGAAAATCAGCCACAATGTCAAATCGCTGTCTAATTGCTAAGATGCTTTACTATTTTAAGCCATTTTAAATTTACACTGTTCAACAAAGCAGAATCTTACAATGGGACTAAGATCATCTCGGTCTTGAGATGTTTTTGAGACATGGGGCCCAGGCTGTTAGAAGTAATGAAATTTAGTTCAGTTCAGTGATTTAATTCATCGCCAGTGGAACAATTAAATAAACATGTACATCTACATAAAAGACACAGGACAATGTAGAACAATACAGAGTTAAAATGCATAGAAGTATAAAGTGAACAGTACCAGCTAAAGTCCTACATGCTGCAGCAGTGAGAGTTGACAGTTCTCCAAGGTCAGAGAGGGGCCAGGAGTTCAAAAAGATGTCACTTGAAGACTCCACTTGAAGGCCTGGAACAGAATGTGTGTGGGCTCATGGAGGATTTTACCAATCTTCTAAAGGATGCACTGGCTGCCAGAGACCTTAGAGTGATGATTCTCAACTGGGGTAAACTGTATCCCAGGGGGTACTTCTGCAGTTACCAGGAGGTATATGGAAAGATTGTGAAGCAGCTCATCAAGTGAAAAGAGGCTCTGATAGGTAATCAGGACTGTGCAAAAGGTTTAGGTTCTTATCCATAACGCAACACCGTCAGTGAGACCTCTGATTGGTCTCCAGCATGATAATGTCCCCAAACATCCAGCCAGAGTCATAAAGAACTATCTTCATCAACAAGAAGAACAAGGAGTCCTGCAACAGATGGTATGGCCCCTGCAGAGCCCTGAACTCAACATCAACTTGTCAGTCTGGGATTACATGAAGAAACAGAAGCAGCTGAGGCAGCATCTTCACGTTACTTTCAGCGCCTAAAACCTTTATATATCTACATACTTATGTTTGGGAAGAAAATCAGCACACAAATTGGTGCTTTACTGATCTGTAGTACAATCATTGTCACAATAATAAGTAACATTCCAGCTACTGTATGATAGATGGACTGCACAGTGCACGCCTCTGTTTCCCAACAACCTGAGTAAGTTGAAACTGACCAGCTACTGCCCCTCCAGTTGTAGTTGTATGAAAGTAAGGGTGGGAATCTTCAGGAATCTCAGTATTTGAAACCCATTGTTAGCCAAAACGCTATACAGGTGCAGGGCTTTAGAGTTGAGACTGACTGTGGACTGTGTTATTTCCTTCACCTGACGGACTTGGTTTAACTTTTGTAAACTGCTGCAGTGTGTGTTCATCAGTCAACTTGTTTGTTAGTGCTGGAAGTTTAGTGCTCCGCTAACTTAGACCCTGGGTGATGATGTATGAGGTATTCACAAAATACTTCACCTTTGTCTCACAAAGCTAATTATAAAGCTATTAAATTCTGAAATTGCACCAAAACATTTACCTTTTTTGTTACATCAACATAATGTTATTAACAAAATAGAAAATTGATTTTTGGAATCCAGGAATGATTCAGAATTGTAGAGGATATTTGCAGAGCCATCCTAGCTACAGATGTTTTTTGTGGTGAATAATTTTAAGAAAAGAAGAGGAATATGTGCTAACAACATTCTGTACGCTCTTCTTATTCTGGATAATGAATGACTGGTTGAAAATGTAATCACTATGAGACAATTTTAGAAAGCTTACATGATAATAAAAGAAAGGTAAAATACTTCCATACTTCCACTATGGCCTGTTATTCATTTATTTATAATGGTGTTGTATCTGGACTACTTGACTGCCACAAAGAAAAAGTCTACACTTTATCTTCAGTGGAAGAAAACAGGTGGACACCAAGCACAATTTCCCTCTGACGATGAAGCCATCCACCTTTTGACCAATCAGTGATAAATAAACCTCCAGACACAATATTCATGTACCTTTGAAGCTGTCAAAATGGAACAATAAAGTACAGAAACAGCAATAAAATTGAGGGTGACAGATTATACAGAGTATATTCTAATGACCATTAATGCATCTTAAGAAGAAAATGGTGATGATCAGCTGAGACAGAATGAGTTTTTAGAAAACAAAAGGAGTCTAATGAAAAACAAGGAGGACAGGATAGGAGAAAGAGAAGGAGAGACAACTGGGGAGCATGCATTTGCAGCGATATGTTATGTTGCTGCTTTCTGGCACGCAATGGGCTTTTACGGAAGGTGTCATGTTTGAAGAAGTGGACAGTTGAATGATATGACACACACACACATATATATGTCCACCCACACCCACACACACACACACACACACACACACACACACTCACAGCAAAATTAGAATCTCCCTCTTCAACACAGGATTCCTATTGCCTGTGCCCTGATGAATATATCATCGGTCTATTTTTGGTGAACAACATGACGGTTCCCACACGCTATGCGGATCTGCCCTATCACTTTCACTTAGATGAACATGGGGTTAGGGCAAGACTGGTGGAGAATTTAAATACCATGCGTGAGATAGGAACGGGAGAGAGAAAGATTGGACGCACAATAAATTACGGAGAGAGGGAGATTGGGTGGTTGGTAAAAAAAAAAAAAAATAGAAGAGAAGAGAGGAGAGAGATGGAGAGAAAACGAAGAGAAGTGCTATCTGTATCTGCCTGATCAGTTTCACTTAAGTTAAAGAGGAGCAATGGTGAATGGGGAATAGCTTGTGTTGCAGAACAATGAATGGAAGGAGAGGTGGGCGAAAGAAAGAAAGAAAGATTTTCATGAAAAATAATCATAAATAACTGATAAATACATTTAGCCAGAGTTAGCTGGGGCTCAGCTCTGGAACATATTAGTCCCTAAACCCTAAGTCGCTTTGTCATGGCTACATCATTTTCTGGCTTGACACGGCTGACAGTTACTGCTCACCGCCCACTCAGATGTGATTGATGATTATCGACAAGAAGAGGATGGCAAGACTGTTGCACAGTGTCAGTCATACGAAGGTGAGCTAAAGCAGAAATGCTCATAAGTTCTTCAATATGAATATACATTGCCCACACAGTATATACATATATGTCAATATAGATGCCAAACTGAGACCAGACTCTCCATTGAAACCTGTTTTAATATTATACAACAAATGATATGATAATGGTATTAGGTGTAAAATGTGATTTTATCAAAATACATGCAGGATATTGGAGTTTATATACATTCTAGCAGCAGAAATAGCTCTACAGCCTACAGGGATTTCTTCCAAAGAGGCCCACCACTGACACTGTATGAGTAAATAGAGTTGTTTTCTGTCTAGCTAATGTAGAAATGGAATAGGAAACAAATGACTCTACCAAACTGACAGTTTGCCAAACCCCTCCCTCAAACAGCATTGTTTCTGGTCGTTCCACAACCAAAAACACAAAAGCAAGTTTAAGGGATAAATTAAACAGTGTTTATCTGCTCTAGTGTAAGCTGCAATCGTTAGCATGTCCATATAGCTTACTACCCACAGTAGTAACCTTCTGTTGCTTCCAAAAAGTAACCAAACTAAACTACATTAGGGTAGTTTGTGATGTTACAGCATACAAAGAAAAGGTTAGAAAAAAAAAAAAACCTTCATAACTAGCACATCACTGTGTAGTATTCCCCCACTGCAGGAAAGCAGGTCGGGCTATTAAATTTAAGAGTAACAGCAGCTCTGTCCTGCTCTGTATTCTATTTGGGGAAATTACACTTGATGCAGAAACCCCAGCCAACATTACCTGAGATAGCATAACGTTTGCCAAAAACAAGTTAGTCCTCATCCTATAAGCCTTCTTGTATCATTAAAAGTGAAAACACATCTTGAAAATACGACAAAGTATTTAAGCTAAGCAGCTGAACAGGATTATGTTAGAACAAAACAGCAGTCTGATCTAACCATACTAATAATACAAGGACTAGCTAGATCTGCCCTGTAATATATAATATCCTTAATACATCCATGGTGTAGTAACAGTAACTATAAGGAGGGTGGAGCTTAGAGAACAGTCAATTATAAATATACATACTCTTAGTTCTTCCAATAATATACTTACTATGCAGCATGTTTTTATTTATTAAGAAATAATATACTAAAGTTGTGTGAAGCACTTAAGGTTCTGGCTTTTCTCTAATTTTTTGCTTTTCTCTTGACAAATATGTGAAAATGAATCTCTTCAGGCATCTAATAATCCTTCAACTGAAACAATCTACTAACACCTCAGGTTCACACTAAGACCATGAACTTTGATTAGGAGTCACAAGTATATATCATCAAGGTGTCACAAGCAAAAAGGGCTTATGCTGGCACAAGCTATGCCCATTTTACTGGTATGCTTCATACCCTTATAAATTAATATAATTTAAATCATATTTTCCATGTATGTATGTATATATTCATATACATTCTTGTTATAGTTTTTTCTAAAGGAGGTCCATTTCTTCAGCATTGATTTACCCACATTCACTCCTCTTGCCTCTTGAGCTGATTTTTCCTTTCAGTCCATGGAGCCATAACAACTTTCCAGTTATTAGCCTGCTGCTCTAGCCATAGAGCTCCCCCACTACAGTATTAAGTTTGAGAGTGTTCAAGTACACTATATGCATATTTCCATATGCTAGCTCTAAACGTCTCTTACTTTTCTCAGTGAGGGTCTGTAAGCAGAAGTGTGCCACGTTGGATAACGATACAAATTTGTTGTAAATTGCTCATCTAAACTTCATCTATGCCACCTGTAAATGAGCAGTTGCTTGTTGTGATAATTGATCATTAACATGATTAATGCCCTCAAACTGCTATGATATAATGTTACTTATTCCACTTCATTTGTGGGCAAGTGTTATTCACAAAAAATGGCACCCAAGGGTAAAAAGAAGAGCTTTCAGAAAGAGGATTGCTGCTACATCCAATGCCAGTTTTTTGTCAGTGGCTCAAGAGCAATGTGTGTGCCCAACCAAGCTGGCAGAACACACACACACTGTCAAAGCAAGCCGGCGGTGATGATACATGTTTTTGAACCCAGTCTCTGCAGTGATTGATGGGTGCTTTGCCCCTGCGACACCTGTGTACTGTACACAGTTTTTGTTGTTTAATAAAGTTAGCCGCTCGAGGTCTACCCAGTAGCATGAGAGAGACAGCTGTTAGACCGGAGCAGACACACACATCTGTACAGACACAAACACATCTTACTGTAAGTACTGATCATCCGCCATGTTATTCTGTATGGAGACACACATGCAGTGACTCCAACACACTCACACACACCATGCAACCTGGTTCTCATCAAGACAGTAACTAACACACACAAACACGCCACCTGGCACACTCACACACATTCTGTACCTCATGAATTTACTGCATCAGCATGCATTCACACACTCATCATGCCACAACACAGTTTTTAATGGCTCTTTAGTGAGCGAGAGAGAGACACCTGATGTGCTGACAGGCACATTAACACGAAGACGCGCCCCCACACTGACATGCTGTCTCACTGTCGCAGCAGCTCTATACACACACACATTCATGGAAAGGTAGAGAAACGTGGACATGCTTCTTGAAAAGAATTCATGAGAGGTGGCAGGACACCCTGCATGTATTCACACACCATGCTATTTCTTATACACACACATGACCTGTCATATACAGTAAACACACACAGTTTTAACACTTAGCAGCACATGCTCTCAGCATGCATTTATCAAGTTGACAAGAAACTCAGACATATCAGTCGTGGCAATTTTGCAATTCCACTCTGACAAAGAGGAACCAGACAAAGATCTCTTACAATATTGTCACACTTTTACTAAAGCTCAAAGCATCACATGTGCACACGGGCTCAGTGTCTGCGTTAGACAAAGAGCGAAGAGGCAGAGTGAAACAAACGATATATAGCCACCTGGTATGAAATCTACAAAGCATGTCGACACTCTCAGAAGTAATTAAAAATCAACAGCTGGTCCATTGTCTGTAATTTATCATGTTTCTCTTTCCTGGGGAGCTTCTTGCAGCTGCTGAGAGGCATTTGATACATTTTGCATCTGCTGGGAACAGCAGACTGGACACCTTCTCACACTTATCTGCACCTTTAGCCTTGGCTTTTCTGAATCAGTTATTCTTTGTTCACTCTCAGAGACTAAGACATCTTTCGCATCAGATGCTCTCTCACACACATACACATTGTAATGATTAATGCAATCAACACACTCTGGGGTGTGTGTGTGTGTGTGTGCGTATGTGCATGTAGAGGGATCACTTGAAATCCACCGTTCTTGCTGATAAGACTTTGCGTGCAGGTATGAAAAGCAAGGCAGCAAATGACAAGCTCCATTTTTCATTGCTGTTACTTCAGAGACAGTAAGAACAGATGCCCTATTGGGACTTTGATAAGCACACACACGTGAGCAGACGTCAACACACTCATTCACACAAACACATGCACACACAAAACAGTGCTGGAATCGTGGTACTGACCCTGTTAAATTTCTCAATTAAAATCACTTTCCCACATATTTGCATGAGCATCATGCTACTTACCCTATTCAATTTCACTTGAAATCATGAGAGTAGACATGCACATAGACACACACAAGCAAACTTACACAAATCAGACAGTTTTTCAGGGAGACTCCAGGTTTTAATGTCTCAGCTGTTTCTTCATGGTGTCTTTTCCACAATTTTTTATCTTGTACTGTCATCAAAAATTGCTCATGTTTATTAAATTGTAAATATGTAGTTGCTGTAACTTCTGAAAGGGAAACTCCACCAAGTGTCATCAAGGATATATACTCAAAAAAGCTCCTTCAGAGCCACAGGAGACATTATACTAGTGTTTTCACAGGCTGAGTAAACTGATCTTCATGTGTTAAGTAGGAGTTCCCCTTTAATGTTCTGTACACTAAACATTTAATGTCTATGGTTGCATTCTTAGTTCAGCAATTCTAGGAAGTATTTTACATTTGTTTAATTAAATAACTACTTATTAGGAATTAAACCTGCAGTGCGGAACTGTTACATATAAATGAACATCTGTTACATTCAAGCCCTTGCCAAACGAGTTCACACAATGCTGATTAAGCCTATCACTGCCAGATAAATCTCTCTGTATTTCACAATATGCAGAGTTTTTAATCTGGTGTCAGGTTTGACATTCCCACATTGGCCATATGAATGCATACTGTGCATGCTCTATGGGCAAAGCATGCACTCCAGCCTTAATGTGTGTTGTTACCTTTGGTATGGGAATTTTTTTTAATAGTTTGGGCTGGGCTTCTCAGCATTAACTGAAGGAAATCTTATTGCTACAGCATATAGTGACATTTTAGACAACAGTGTGCTTCCAGGTAGAAAATCATGCAGCTAGATTCTAAAATATTGTGGGAACCAGGGCAGTGGAGGCTTCTACAGCAGCACATTCATGCCTCATGTTTTTTGGAAGGAAATGTTATACAATTACAAAGGATTATTTATGTTCCGGTGTCCACATTCTGGCCATGTATAGGTCAAAGGTATGTATACAAAATGATATACAAAAGTGCGAAAACATTTAGGTTCATTCATTTTGACATTTGTGGTGCACTGGGCACAAAATATCAATAGAAGAAAGCGAGAGTATTTGCATTTTACTATACATTAAGAAAACAAAACAGTAGTGTAGTGGATGTGATTATACATTTGCTGTCTACACTACCAACCCAAATTTATTCTGAACTTGATTTTTTTCCCTTTTTAGTAAGTATTTCAGTTCTACATTACATTATTGCCAACAATTTCCAAAGGTTTTAATTGCCTGTGTGAAGTTAGATGTAACCTTCACGAAAATTGTTTTTGCAGCCAACCAGCGTGTAGGATTTAGTAGCATCTAGCGGTGAGGCTACAGATTGGAACTAACTGAATAGCCCTCCCCTCACCCTCCCCTTCCAGGCATGTAGGAGAAACCTATGGCGGCCGCAAAACTCGCAAAAAAACATGAAAGGCCCTCTCTAGAGCCAGTGTTTGGTTTGTCCATTCTGGGCTACTATGGAAACACGGCAGTGCAACATGGCGGGCTCCATGGAAGAGGACCAGGGATATATTATAAGAGCTGGATAGGGCTCTGCTGCTCAGCCTTGCAGACAATTTTTCCAAGTGGCCACTCATGGTTTTGCAGCGAAAAATCCTCCTACAGCCCAAAAAGCATTTTCCCCACAGACCACCACTGTAAAAGAGACATCTGTAAAACTGTTGACAGGACACCTCGAACTACAAACAATATCAATTATGACTATTTCTATTATGAAATTTTGATCCATGGAGATTTTATATTTGTAAAACTTTCCTTGAGCCTTCACAATGTAAAGTCTATGGGCAGGACCTCGAGTAGGACCTTGTGGGCGGGACTAGAGGGGGAAACGCTACTACGCCTATTCAGTGGGCCGCACAACTCAGAAGCAAACCCAGAAGCTGGAAACTTTTTTCGGCATATGCGCCAACCGAGCAGTTCTTATTGGACTGAATGGGCGCCATTTATAGTCTGGTATCCAGCTCTTATAATACATCCATGAAGAGGACCCACCCCCTATGTAGATATAAAGGGCTCATTCTAAGGTAATGAAAACACAACAATTCTTATTTTCCTAGGATTATACACTAATGAAAACAAATATTATATTCCATTTCTGCCAATAGATCCCCATAAGTCTTACACACTGGTTCTTTAAGCTAGCATTTTCACACTGTGAGCGGCCATGTTGTTGTCACATTATGAAATAATAACAATGTGGCTACAGAACAACAGAGCCTTCAGTCCTTCATCCAGCTCTACATCCAGTTTCATTTCAGTGATCAAGGCATGGTGTTAAACTGCTCAGATAAAAACAGAATGCCTGTCAAGATGTATTTCCACTTGTTACAGCAACACCCCCCTCTAACCCCAGTCCCCTGTCCAAATATCAAAATAGTGTTAATTGTGCTGATGCTATGACTATGATCCAGATTGCTAATTGGCCCTCAGTCTAACCTGCAGCTATTTTGACACAGTAAGTTATCCGATGCTGTCACCCAAAGCTGTGCTGTCAGACTGTGACTAAACGCAATGTGAAAACAGCCCCACCCTTCAGCCATATGTCTTTGTGAGAAATGAGAAAATGTTACTATTTTTATTTTCTAACTATTTTGCCATTTCATCCAAAATACTGCTTACTGTCTGCAATATGCTTTGTTGTCTGCTAGTGTTAGGGTTAGCAAGGGATGCAAGAGGTTGTGGTGGTGTGTGTATTTGTGTGACAGAGGTATTGGACTGGTGGTTAAATGCCAGACTCAACTCACAAGGTCAGGGTGCACAGTGCAACATCTGGCTAAGCTCATGGAGACATTCCAAGCACTACAGTGATGAACTCTCATCAAATCTGTTTTCTGGTAATATAAGGGATTTAAAGCACTTCGGACATACAGACTGAAGATAATTAACTCTACAATTATACACACACCCAAACTCAAGAGACCTACTCACCCCTCCTCCCAGCAAACACACATACAGTATACAAGGTGTGAAAATCATGACTTCAACACCTGCAGTTTGTGTGATAAACAACAAATTACCTTTCACGCTCATGTGAGCCAGCCAGCCACGCATTCAGTTTGTTCACCCATACAGTATATATCACAAGAGTCCAATTAAGACTTCATTTTAAGCGGGGGTGCAGTGCTATTTGTGTAAGTGTGAGGTGGTGGTGGTGGGGGGGGGGGGGGGGGGGGGGGGTGCATGTAAGCCCCAAGATGCCACTGCCGCCACCAAATCAATTTAAATAAAACTAGCAATACTAGGAAGCATACAGTGAGCAGAGTTGCCAGATTATGCAGTTTTCTGACCAGTTGAGCTACTTTTTATTTGATTGGGAGGGCAAAGGTGGTTTTTGCTGGTTTGTGATCATTTGGGCTACTTTTTGTACCATTTAGGCAGTTTCCTGTAATGAAAAGTTACAGGTTACATTACACTGAATCAGACCTTATTCTGTATTCAGTTTTCTGAACTTAAGTAAAAGGAGAAGAGACTGACAGAGCACTGCGTTGGGTAGGCTCAACTGTAGAAACTCGGTGACAGAGGAGATTTGTTGGACAGAAAATCCGAAGCAAGAAAAACAACAAAAAACGCTATAAAGCTATATGTATTGCAGTGTCGGTCTGTTGGTTGGTCGGCCCACCACTTTAGTCCAGACTGAAATATCTCAACAACCATTGGAGAATTGCCATGACATTAATGGTTCCAAGAGGACAACCCCATCTCCTAGAAATGACACTCATATGCTACGAAATTACAACAGCAAATACGTTTTGTTTGAAATATGAGAAAATGTTGTTAACATATTTGACAATGTAGATCTTTTTATTCTCTCCAAAATATCCGATCTTGCAGTACAATATCCGCTAGAAACTACAGCATTATCAAACTTTTTATGGTTATCTTTAAGCACTGCCAGCCTTTGGCTAAGGCTGGGAAAAGATTTAGTCTTGGTTTAATACAGAAAAAAAGTCTACAATGATGAAATGTCATTAACATTAGCAATTCATAGGCATAACTACAGCATTGTATTTGCCCACTGTGTCTGAATTCTGACTCCGCAGGTATGCTATGCCTTCATGACACCATGGAGGCCACCACTATGGAACACTGGGCCTTTTTATTTTCTAAATTTCTCACGGACATGTTTGCAACTTTATGTCAAAATGATTTTACGGTAAGCATCCAGCTGTGTTTTTATTCAGTCTAGTGTCACCCTGCAGCTTCATAATTCTGTCTTTGATGAAGTTGCTTTCCACTCCTTCTAGCAAAGATCTCCAGCTGGATATTTGCCCACAGCCCCCATCCTCTTACCTGGCAGGAATCACTTTCTGCATGATTTCTCTACCACCATTGACAAAACAACAGGGACTCCTGCCCAGACTGCCCAGAAACTTGGACTAATTCTAGACAGCCAGCTGTTGTGTGAGGCTCACACTGCAGCCAAATCCTGATCCTGCAGGTATGCTTTCTGCAAAAGCTGTCAGATCGGACACTTTCTCACCATGAGCACTGACCAGCTCAAGCTTTAAGGTTGCACTCACGCCATTTCATTTTGTTGAAATTTCCAGCTCCTTCTTTTTTTGTGTATCGCAGTCGATGGGGAGCAGCTTCATGATGGACAGGAACCAACTGCTTTCAAATCCACACTGCCCTTTGAGGGATCACATGGACGAGCCTTAAAGAGCAGTTTAGCAGTTCAGGATAAAAAAAATAACCTGAAAGGAAATAGCGGAAGAAATGGTGCAAAAGTGGCTTCTTGTATGAAGTTGTAATTGTTTAAGAGTTGTACATAAGTACTGTTTGTTGAGTGAGTTGGATTGAAACAAAGCAGCTTTTCATCAGCAGCACAAAATGCAGTTGAAGCAGAGCTTTTACTGCAATAAAAAGCAGAATAGTGTGAATTTGTGCCCTTAGACATCTCCCATCTGGTCTACTTAATTTCCCTCACTGTGTTACTCATAAGCCCCACACTGCACAGCTCATTCATGGTGCTTGTGTTGAATTCCAAACCCTGGTATTTGCATATGAGGTTGAAATATCCTTTTTAATGAAATGCACATCAGACGAAGTAATTAGAAAAGTGGATGGTTGTCTCGGTCACTTCATTGCAGTTGGGATTTTCTTAAAACTAGTAGCATCTACACTGTAAAAAATGACTGTGAAATTTACATAAAAACTATGTAAAATCCCTACAGAAAAGTATTGTAAACTCAAAAACATATATTTTTTGTTTAAAGTACAGTGAATTTTTGGAAACTATTAAACAGAATGTTTTTGTTATATTTACAACAACAATATGTGATTACAATCAAATTTATTTGTTAAAACTACAAATATTGGTAACAAAAACAGAGAAATACTGTAATACTCATAACAAAACAATTTAGTTAATTTCACATGCAAATATTGTAAAAACTATAGTTTTAGTCAGTTGTTTTAAAAAATACAAATATATGTAAGTCACTTTACAAGTTTATGCTGTAATTTTAACATGATTGATAAAATGATGCAAATTGACGTAGGCCTATTTAAAATGTTTTCACAAAAAAGTTTTATTGTGAACCTGAGAGGTTACCTATCTATTTAAATATAAAAAATATACAATTTTAATAACATTGCATTTATAATTTAGGCTATTTGTAGCATATTGTAGAGTGTGTGTATAAGACATTCAAATTATTGATATATGCAAAGTAACACTGTTCAGTCCTAATCCTTGTATGCTTTATGTTTCTTTTAGTCTTTATCATTATCATTTTCACAGGCTAAACAACCTAACAGTGCCACCTCTAACCACTTGTACTTTTACTCTCTCATTGTGCACTGAGTCCTCCTAATTTTGAAATTTAAAAGTGCGCAGCTGAAGTTCGTCTCTGATTGGATAATGACGTGAGGGCGGGAGAAGCGCGAACCATTAGCCGTTAGCGTCACTAAGGAGCCAGTGTGCAGTCTGCAGAGCAGAGAACGGAGCAGAAATCTTCGGACCACTTCATTTTAAAAGATTTTAGGACAAATCTACAAGTTTTTTGGAGGGTCTGTGGCTGTTCAATTGGAAGGTAAGCTTCATATTTAGGCTACTCTTTTTTCGAGACCAGACGAAAATGTGTGCTGAAAGCTAGCTAGCTAGCACCAGTCCATATTTAAGACCAGTAACGTTAGCTCAATGTGTGATAACTTAATTCAGCTGAAAAGCACAGGCAAACATTTGAAATCCTAAAAATGATCACCTGCGTCTTTTGTAAAAGCAAATTTGTTACATTAAGAGGCTATGTACTGCATTGCAGAGTACATAGGAATGAGCCTCATTGTCTTTTCAAATGTGCTGGCGCCAACTGTAGTCAAACATTTACCACTTACTCAGCTTTCAAGGGCCATTTTTATCGTGTGCACAATGCACCTGCACCGCAAGCTGCTCCTAAAGCTGTTGTTGCGGATTTAAAATGCGCAGTTTCATTATGTGCCCGCAATTTACACACGGTGAAAGAGCTAGTGTCTCACTTAAATGATCATTTTGGAGAGGGCAGGTCTGTGTCATGTCCAGTAAGTGGTTGTAAGCATGTGTTTACAAAAAAGTCATCATTTACTTCTCACATGTGTAGGAAGCATAAAGCATGCTCCCCTGATGGTATTGATGACATGTACAAGGAAACTCGCCTTCAGCCCCCAAATGTCATTGCCAGTACAGATGATTCAGAAAGCACACATGAAGCCATGCCAACAGCTAGTGCAGCCAGTGATATGCCAGAGAATGATAGTCAGTCTTATCTCAGAAACATGTGTCTCTTTTACCTTAAACTGCAAGGACAGCTGCTTATTCCTGCCTCTACTATACAGACTATTGTTGAGGAGATGCAAAATGTGCACGAGTTAGGTCAAGCCTACACAATAACTAAAGTAAGTTCTTTATTAAAAAATGATATGAGCCTATCAGATGAAGCAGTCACTAAAATATGTGACTGCATTAAAGAGTCAGATTTGTTCTCTGCCTGTCATCAGGGACAATTAAGAACAACATACACCAGAAATCAGACATTCACAAAAATGTTTAAGTACACGGAACCCCAAAAAGTGCTATTGGGAATGGATGAAAACATGACACAAAAATTTGCGTACTACATACCAGTGGCAGAAACTCTGAAGAGCTTTTTGCACTCCCAGTTATGGAGGAATGCACAGCCACAACAGTTTGGAGATCCTGATGTAGAGGTTTTTACGGATTTATATGATGGAAAAATTTTCAAATGTCACCAGTTCTTTAATGAAAACCCTGAAAGCCTCAAACTGATTTTGTATCAAGATTCATTTGAAATTGTGAATCCCCTGGGTTCTGCTAAAAAGACACACAAAGTTCTTGCAGTTTATCTTTCATTAGCAAATTTACCCATTCATTTGCGTTCAAATACTGATAATATGTTTTTAGTCTTGTTGTGTGTTGAGAATGACTTAAAGCGTTTTGGAATAGCCAAAGTTTTCTCAGAGTTGTTGGCAGATCTGAAATCCTTGGAGACAGATGGAATAAATGTAGATGGAAAAACAGTAAAAGGGGGTCTCTACTGCATTGCTGGGGATAACCTTGGTTCTCATTGCATAGGTGGGTTTACAGAGAACTTCAGCCGCTCTCAATATTTTTGCAGGTACTGTGACATCACGAGAAGTGAGTTTGAGGCTGATCCAAATGCCTGTGGTCCTCCACGCACCCCAGAGACGTATGACACAGCTGTTGCTGATCTCCAGGCTGAAAACATCCAAGACGTCAGAGGAATAAAGGTAAACTCTATCTTTAATACCCTTGAGTCTTTTCACGTATCCCAACCTGGTCTCCCGCCTTGTTTAGGTCATGACCTCTTTGAAGGAGTCTTGTCATATGATCTAGCACTGTACTTGAAGAACATTATAAAAATGAAAAAATGGTTCACATACTCACTCTTAAACAGGCGCATCAAACAGTTTAAGTACAAAGGATCTGAAGCACTCACAAAGCCATGTGCTGTCAAACCTGACGGAGCCAAGTTATCAGGGCAAGCCATTCAAAACTGGAACCTTCCGAGATTGCTACCAGTTTTGATTGGTGACAAAGTGCAAAATCATGAGGATGAAGTATGGCAGTTAGCTCTCCAGCTAAAAGACATTGTGGATCTTATTTGTGCTCAGAACATTTCCTTGTCCCAGATAGCATATCTTGACATTTTGATCCAAGAATATTTGGAGTTGAGAAAGATGATGTTTCCTGAAATTCAACTCAAACCCAAGCACCACTATTTGCGCCATTATTCAGCACTGTCGTTGAAATTTGGTCCATTGAGGAGATTATGGACGCTTAGGTTTGAAAGTAAACACAGTTATTTTAAAAGATGTGCCAGACACTTGAAAAACTTCAAAAATATTTGTCAAACATTGTCAGAGCGTCATCAGATGTATCAGGCATATCTTTTAGCTGGGCAAGAATGCAGTAAACTACTGCAAGTGAAGGACAGCTGTGCGTTTTATCCCAACCTCTACAGTGACGCTATTAAACATGCAGTCAGGGAGTTAGCCTTTTCAGAAAGCAATACCACAGTTGCCACAGATATTCAGTACAAGGGCACTGCATATAAAAAAGGACAGTTTCTTGTGTACAGAAATGATGAGTATATGGAGTTTGGTGAACTTCTACTCATCTTGATTCAAAATGACACATCTGTGTATGTTTTGATGGATATCCACAAAGGCATCTTCCTCTCAGAATACCATCTGTATTCTGTGACAAAGGACAGTCTTGGGTTACAATGTATCAACATTAATGACCTGCCTGATTTCTATCCTTTGGTATCATATATTCTTAATGGATTCCAAGTCATTCCACTAAAACACAGTATTGTGGCAAAATAAAGTCCAATTAAAGCTGTTAATTGGACTGTTAGTTTGACATTAATATAAGTGTTACCTGATGCATGTCCCTGTTCTGTTAAGTGTATGTACTGTATATTTTTTCTGTTCTGCATTTCTTCTTCAGTGTAAATATGAGTGACTCAGGGCGAACCTTCCTAGATGTCGCCATCATGGAAGCCCTACCAGAACTTCAAGTAGTAAACAAAAACATCCTGGAAGAGCACTTGCAGTCCATTGGAGTCGAGACGTATGATGATCTACGCTTCGTAACGGAGGCTGATTTGATGACAGTATTAAGACCTGTACAAGCCAGAAAGCTTCTTTCTGTTTGGAAACAGAAATGTAAGTAAAAACACCACAACACACAGCTATTCAACAGCAAAAGCAGACATGGACATTGTGTAATATTGTACAATGTGAATCATAATCTTATTTTTTTGTCATTTAAAGACCAAACTCCCGAGAACAGCTCACTATCATCTGTGGAAGCCTCACCTACCCAACTGCTGTCATCGCTCTCTGTTTCACCCCAAAGTTCATCGTCAACCTCCTCCAGCAGCCTAGGACTTGACACACAGTGGGAAGACAACTTTGAAATTCCATGGAGTAAATTTCCTGAGGAAGTGATGGATTCTTTGGAGAGGGGAAAAAGGCCAGGCCCAAAACTGAGGAGGCAAATGGTCCGGATTGTTGTGACTGAGATGATGGAAAAATGCCCCCATGTAGGTAAAAAGCATTCAACTGATGTTGCAAAGCAAATGGTGGCAAAATATCCCAATTCTCTGCAAGATGTAATAGAGGGCGATATTGTTGGAACAGGCTACCATTCCCTTGTAAAACAGCTGCAAAACAGAATCGAAAATGTGAGGCGCACTTCAACACCCAAAATAAGAAAAAGAAAACATCAGGCTGATGACTCAGACCACACAGATGAGATCCCATTAGAAGAGAGAGCAGCAATGCAGGACACTTACGGATGCATTAAATGGAATGTGAAATTTCTGCCCCGTGAAGAAACTCAAGAGAGCCAGCACCAAAAGAAGGAAAAACTCAAGGAGATGTTCCAACAATCTGATGCCAATCCAGAGGAGGTAAAATGTCTAATGAAGTCCACTTTTTACACACAGCGTCAACATGTCAACCAGGGAAAAAGTATCAAAAGCCTTCGAGAGGAGTGGCCATTTTGGTTTGACGAACTTGGCATGTCGGTCCACTTCAAGGAACTCACTGGGATTGACCTCAAAGAGACATTCACGCGAAATTTGGATTTGAAGGGAAAAAGGCTTCTCAACTACATGACCACAGTTTATGTCACCAAGAGTAATAAGTTCCTTCAGACTTATGCAAGGCTTCAGAGGATGCGGGGACAGCAGAGTGGCTGCTCAGATGATGTGAAAGAGATGGTCCTGCTTCTGCTCAGCTACTTTGATGAGAAGGAGGAGTCCATGTTCTTCCATGTAGAAGATACCTGTCTGGCAGAAGAGGTCCAACTGGAGCAAGTGCCTCTGACACCTGCTGTTATTGTCTGTGGTAAGTCTGTTTCATATCTCTTTTTTTTAATTGCACTGTTTATAGAATCTGTCATGTGAGTGCAGCGCTTATTAATATAACCTGTTAAATAATTTGTTCATAGGACAGTCCTGCTATTCCTCAACAAGGTACATGCTGAGTCTGGATCGGAACCTCATCAACACAAACATCTCCTCCTTCATTTCTGCATTGTGCCTCATGTTCGGGAGCTACTTCTGTTTCAACATCCATTATCCATCTGAGCTGGCTTCAACTCTGGAGTTTCTTCAAAGGTGAGTAAACATGGCATGGCATTTCTCAGACCTGTACTTTAATTAAGCCTAAAATGGCTAAGCTACACAAAAACTGCCTTAATAGTTCCTAGGGCCAAAAACTGCCCCATTGAAACCCATTAAAACCACTATTTTTGATCCCACGTTTATCTTGACAAAAACTAATGCATTCCTTTATGTTAAGATTTCGGTTTGGACCACAGGCTTTCAATTTGTAGTTTTTATATTTGTCCATCAGGTGGCACCACTTTTACCCATTCAAAGCATGCCGCAAAGTTTCACACTTTTTATTGTTTTCTGGAAGAAAAGTGTGTGTGCTATTGATGTCGGATAATGTTGTGTATGTGTACTCACTAAATGCATTTAATGGAAATTATTTAGTTTTTTTTGTATAAAAACAGCATTATGTAGAGTTATGTAAACATACTGGCATTGAAAGGGTTAAAAAGCTAAAAATATAATTAATATTTGATATGTATATTTCAGACTCTAAAAGAGTGACATGTTTAAAGTAGAAAAAAATATCAAAATATACTATTTTTATAGCAGTTCATGGGAACAAGCCACGTTTTGGCTTTAAAAACATCCACGAAGTAAATAAGTTAAGAACACATGAAGTTTTTTTTTTTAACTGATCAATTAAAATGCTTAATATGCTTTTATTCTACAGGTGTTTTTTCTCGATAAACCCAGAAAAAGGAACTAAGGTGGAGAATAAAAACTCGAAGCGTCGTCTCAATCTGAACCCTCGAGTCCTCACCCTGATCCAGGACCTCTCCGATCACGAGTGGCGTTAAGCCTAAATATGGACTCCTTCTGTGCACTCTGACTGTTTGTTTGAGAAGAGGTACTGTTACTTTTCGCTTTGTTCAATCCACAATGTGTATTATGGTAATTAAGGCACAACGTAATTTTTGTTATTTTGCAAAAATACCTTAACAAACGTGCATTCTTATTTTGAGGGGGTACGCCTCTCCACAGATCTGACCTGTAACTTGGCCTGTTGGCATCACGTGATTGTCTCCATGGAGATAGATAAGTTTTATGCCATACTGTGGAACATTCAGAATGTAAACAAAATTTTGATTGAATTGGGTTGTTGTTGTGTGCCTGACACTTAAACTTTGTTTGTTAAAGTTTGTTAAAAATGTCCAGATTTAAAGAGGCTAATCTTCTGGAGTATCTCAACTTGGATTCAGTCATAGTTCAAGAACCATTATATGTAGCTTCTTTGCATGTTGTATCTGTTGAAAAAAATGCATCCAGTTGTTTACAACTATTATTGCTGTTAAATAAATTTCCCAAAAGTGATATTTTTCTCTCGTCTTTTCTCAAGATGTATTTTTGCAGGTTTATACGTAAATTTTACATTATAACTTGATTATTAAAACATAAAAACACAGCATATTTTGAAGAGATTTTATATATAATATACAGAACCATTCCATTTAAAATGCAGAGTTTTACTGTTGTTCTACCGGTTTAAATTAGTTTTTGTTTGATATTTCCCTGTTAATTTTATCATTTATTGATGCACAATTAGCAGTTATTACATGTAAAAAATACAGGAAATGGTCTATTTATATACAACACCGTTATGTGAAATTAACAAAAAAAAAATTGTAGACTTAACAGTTTTTTAATGTGATTCAGCCGTGATTTCATTCACTGTAAATCAATTTACATATTTCGTCTGTAAAGTTGTCTACTGTGCTGCTGTATTTTTTACAGGAATTCTCTGGTAACCACAGCTGCCAGCGTTTTCCTGTAAAAACAACAGTTTTTTTTTTACAGTGTAGTAGCCATTACTGCAGCTTAAAAGGTACAGTTCAACATTTTGGAAAATATCCTTATTTGCTTTCTTTCCAAGAGTGAGATGAAAAGATCTATATCAATTTTGAATTTGTGCATTAAGTAAGTAAATATCTGATGTAAGGATATATTTAGCCTGGCTTAGCATAAAAACTGGAAGCAGGGGGAAAGAGATAGCCTACAGTTCTGAGCAAGGTTCAATTAAACACCTACAAACACCTCTAAATATTATTATTATTAAGCTTTATTTATTCAGGTAATCTCATTAAGATCATCATATTTCGCAAGAGAGACCTGTAAGCAGGTTACATACACACAAGATCACAATAAGACTGCTCGTTCACATCACAATCACAAAACAATCGTCGTACATGCAGTAGGACTAATTATAATGTTGTAATTTGTATGTTTAACCTGCACAGGAAGACAGAAACTGTAATTTGTGGTTTTAGAGAGATTCATTCTTCCCAGTGGATGAATGCTACTGACTTTTGAGCCCCTGATATTTCCCCTAGCACCACCGTGAGGCACAGAGAGGCAGCCGTCATTAATTAGGCCCCAAACTCTGGAACAGTCTCTAAATCTGCTGACACATTTAAATGAAATCTGAAATCTTTAATTCAATTTTATTTAGTTTAATTTCTGTGTTTTATCATAAAAGTTATGATTCTCTGCTTTTATGTTAAACACATTGTGTTGCACTTCATGCATGAATTATGCTATATACTGTAAATAAAGTTTATTATTATATTATTTTACTGAAATGTCTCGTCAACTATTGGGTGAATTGCCATGAAATTAGATATTATAATATACAGATATTCATTGCCCCCACAGGATTAATCCTAAAGACTTGGTGATGCATGGACTTTTCATCATACACCACCAGCAGGTTGATATTTAAAATATCTCTACAGCTATTAGATGGATCAGCACAAAGTTTTGTATAGAAATTCACTATCTGCATATTATTCTTGTCATTATGAGCCTGTTAGGATGTTCAGCATTAATACAGCAGAGTCGCTAGCATGGCTGCAGACTCTTTTTCTTGTATGAGTTAGTTACAGCTTTTTGATGTCGTCTTTTGGTGCTTTGGAATCCATGTAAAAAGCATTTGCAGCTGCTTTGTTGGATAGAAATCAACAGGAAAAAAAACTCAAACTAGTATAACAATTTTTCTACAACACATTTACGATGATGGGTACCCTATAAATTATTCATTATTTGCCACATATCCTTTTGAACCCACTCTGAACACTAATTTGCTAAAGCTCTTCACCTGTGCATTCAGAATCTGGCAACCCTTGCTTTGTCCACAGAAGTACTGAGCAGATGGGTTGTTCAACAAGAAATTGGTTAGAATAACACCTAACCTCTTATACAATCACAATATGTCCTTTTTACATTTGTTTTATATGAGTTAAACAGACAAGAAATGTGTTGATAGGCATGACAGAGCCAGGCTAGCTTCCCCCTGCCTATAGTCTTTATGCTAAGCTATAGTACACACGTCCTGACTCCAGCTCAAACTTATGATGTTGTAATCATTTTCCTCATTTCCCATTTGGAAAGAAAGCAAATAAGTATATTTCCCAAAATGTTGAACCATCCTTTAAGGACTCCTCTGCATTCAGCTTTACTGTTTGCCACTTTGCTAACCTCTGTTTATTGAGGCAAGGTGTTAAGTTTGACACAGTCTGAAACTTTTGACTCTGCATGGTATACTGTTAAAGATTGCTGGTGTGAGAAACTCTTAGTGTTTGCAGGATGACCCTATTGTAAACAACACTTTTTGTCTGTGTGTAGTTTTGGAGTGCTGCCTATTGATTCACTCACTTGGAAAAACTAGCTTAAATGAGAGTTACAATTTCCAGTCCTGTCTGCTGGGAATTATTTTCCACTCTGCAGTGTCATGGAAGGTCCTGATAACGAGGAGATGCCTTCTAAACACAAGCAGATAATTGGCTATGACTTGTGTTACAGTAGCAAGTGTGTAGCTTATGTTTGGACAAGACTATCCTCTTGTGAGTTTGTGTGTGTACATTTTTGCTGCACGTGCACAAGCTTGGCTATGCATTTAACTGCAGAGGGTATGTGTATGTGTGTGTGTGTGTGTGTGTGTGTAGAGATGGTGTCAGTCTCAAGGTCAGACAGCCACATCGTCTAGGTATCTGAGGAGGCAAACTCTCAGCAACAGTGAGAATTCAATGCTATATTAACCATACAAGTAAGTAAATCACAAAATAAATGTAAATGTAATCTGTTAGTTACTGAGAGAAAACATGTAATTAAATTACAGTAACTAATCAAAATGTTGGTGATTACAAAGGGTTTACATCCAAATACATTCCTTTCAGTAAAATGCTTTGCATCTTCTTGCTGTGCAGGAATACCTTCTTTTGTCATATTTCCAGACAACGCAGGTGAGCAAAGCTCTTGGGACAAATTTGAGTGCAACACCATCAAGGGCAGGATGGCTTACAAGGAGCTGTCTCTACGTCTACAGGCCCCATTCATTTGGCAGTATTTGCTAAAATTTTAAGCATTGTTTTTGATTGGTTCTCATGTTTGAAGTTGCACCACCTCTCTGCCAATCAAATCAATGCACATTGCTCTAAGCAACCTGATGTCTGCCATGCCTGCGACCAGCCCACCACATCAAGGCGGGTGGCCATGCTGTCGGACAAGAACGTTTAAGTGCTGGAAATGAGGTCAACAGTGAAGTTTACACCGCCTGGTTTAAATGTATGTTTTTAGGACTTTTCAGCTTTATTGCCCAGTTTAAAACATCTGTTAGAAAAGTAATGAAATGTAAGAAGTTACATAACTTTGATGAAGTAATTAAAATAGTTACATTACTTATTACATTTTTAACAAGGTAACTAGTTATCTGTAACCTAATACATTTCAAACGTAACCTTCTCAACACTGTTAACCAAGCATGTGTTTATGTGTGGGAGAGAGTGTGAGAGTAATTGTGTTTGAGAGAGGGAGGGAGAGAGATGGAGTGAGACAGTTTGACAGAGAGGGATTGTGTGTGTATGTGTGTGTAAAACTAATACTGTATTAATTAACTTTCAAGAGGGAGTCAGAGACCCCCACATGAAAAAAAACACCACTAAATAAAAACTGACATGATAAATGCCAGACATTCAGGGTCACTAAAGAGGGTCATGAATAAAACACACATTGACTGCAGCAGAGTAAACCACACTAAGTAAAAATAAATCAGGTGGATTTAGTCACTGAACATGTTTCACCATAAGATACATTCATGCTCTCCACACAGTAAGCATTAATCTGCACAGCTAGAATCATAAGACACTAATAACAGGTAGAAAATGCAATGTAGTGGTTCAATTTTTTACTCCCCCTCATTTGTGATGTCATCGTATATCTTCAAAGAGGTAGCTCAATGTGATTCTTTATTGGACCTTCAAGGGGAGCTTTACGGAGGCAGCATTAGCTATATTTTTGCCAAATGATGACATTTTTTATGATATGCAGTCTATACAGATGGGAATTAGTGAAGTGGATAATGCTGTAGCAGTCTGTTGAGAAGTTTCTGTGGTACCTTTCATTTCACAAACAGGAAAGGGATGTTTAATGCCAAAAATGTTTCATCCTGCAATAACTGAGTTTTGGGGTTTTTTTGGTCACTTGGGGGGTAGCAGAAATAAGTTGTGAACATTGACATATCAAATTTTAAGTTGACATGATGAACATAAAAACATTCTCTTTTTCTATACCTAATTGTCTAAGTTCATTACTACAAGCGACACCTCTCACATTACACATTGTTGCAATACATTGTTATTATAAAAGTACAGGTTATAGCCACTTTTAGTAGATGTCTATAATGGGCTATAAAGTGAGCCAGATAGCATTTTGTTGCACTTTACTGCTTTACTTTTAAGGTGAAAAACATTGTAAATACACTTATATTAGTGTCTTTTTGTTTTGAGAAATAAACTTTACCAAAACAATCATTCTTATACTCTTGCTGTTTAATCATTGTATCATGCTTGGACCACTGTAATGCTCACTTGCAAGTATCTTTAGTAGCATAACAGCAAAATTTTGTTTAACTGAAAGCTGCACTAATGAATATTTTTACATTAACAATCGATCAAATTGATATGTTTGTGTGAAAGGAGTCACTTGTAGTGATGAACCTACAGAGAGATATCAGCCGACTTTTCAGTCACACTATGACTCTACAGACCATTTTAGTGTCCTTCAGTTTGTTGTTTTGGCTTTTACGGTGCACAACTTTACCTTTTTGGATCACCCTCACCACTCTCATCAAGATGCAGTACTTTATGTTAAAAAGCTCCAAAAACTGATTGCATGCTACACACAGTGTTGGTGTCTAGCTTGTAGACACTGTGGAGCTTGTAGCAGCTAAAGAGTTGAATATTTCCCTCAGGAGTTGCTAGAGACCAAAACAAATCATAACAACTTTGATAATATGTCAATGTTGTGTTTACAGCTTGTTCTGCTGCCCTCAGGAGCCCCCCAAAAATTGGTTAATACCTCTTTATGATAAGGAATGTATGTATGTCCTACTGTATGTCTGTCAGGAGTGTGAGTGTGTAGGAGAGAAAGAAAGATAGTAAAACTTGGTAATAAGCATGCTGTGGTTACCTCTCTCCTCCTCTCCCTCCCACCACCTCCCCGTGACCTGGTTATACAACCAGAGGTTATTCTTCTCTCCCAGCTGTTATTGTGTCTCTGTTGAGAAGAGGGAGGAAGGAAGAAGAGGAGAGAAGCAAGTAAAGGAAATGAGACAAATGAGGAAAGAGGGAGTGTACGAAAGAAAGCAGGAGGAAGAGAAAAGCCAGGAGGGAGAGAAACAAAAGGAAATGGAATGGAAAGAACTGAAAAATGAAAGGAGGGAAGGGAAATAAGAAGAAAAAGGGTGGAGGGATGACAGATGAAAAAGAATGAAGCAAACAGAGAGAGAGGGAATACAGAAAGAAGGTAAGAAAGAAAAAAATAAGGGAATGAGGTATCAGTAGGACTGTAGCCATGTGTAACTGCCCTGTGCTGGTCAGTGAAGCTGCAGAGAAATGATGATATTTAGAGCACACACACACACACACACACACACATACCACTATTTAATCAGGTTGCCTTAATACAAGCATAAGAGTTATTGCCCAATAGTAAATACATGCAAACACACACACTTACTGGCTTAACCTTCATCCAAATAGGACACACACACACACACACACACACACGTAGTAAACAGGGAAAGGGCAGATTGGCTGATAGCAACTACAGCAGGCTGAAGCCAAGCCATTAAACACATGGACCAGACAACCAGCATTGTGCTCCGCTGACATGTGTGTCAATAAAAGGTTTAACAAATGGAAAGTCACCAGGCTCTTCAGACTGTTTCTAGTCCAGATTGATAAAAGTGTGTGTGTGAGTGTGAGACTTTCCACCTGAAAGGGCCTTCAGGACATTGCTTTGCATTGATTTTGTCTTTTATGTATTGTTTTCCAGGTATGCCATTGTAGAGGAACCTGTCTCACATACGGCATGTGGTGCCAAAACGAAACTGATCATCAACTGTATCTTCAGCTGAGTATTGGAACTCTTCCTGCTACAAAAAGGTAAAGCCCGGAATTGTCTGAGTGTGCTCATCTCAAAAGTATCATTTAATCCTCTATCTGTGACAGATAGAGTGGAGGCTACAGGTTGAAATAATATCTCATCCAACAATGTTAGCTCCCTTCTAGCTGAGGTATATTGTGGAAAGTTGTTTTGCAGCCTGTATAGACATTCAAGACGTATTTCACCCTAAAACTAATTTCTGTATCAATTACAGTATCCATCTGAGTAGAGAGCTTCCAAAAGTGGACCCATTTAAGCAAATGCAAAACATTGTCAAAATGTCTGTTTCTCAAACTATTTGTGTAGCACATTCTCAGGCTTCCAATCATATTCTTAGTACATGCCAAAAAAACATGCTTTTTCTGCTAAAATGTCGCTACATACACTCATCGGACATCATGTTTTAAAGTGATTCTTGAAACAGTGGACTTATATCTGCTAATTCAGTTTTATAAAGATATTTCCCAAGTAGGCCACTCCTGCAAGCCACAGCTTGTTATGAAAATGGTTTGTATGGTTTGATCATCTTTCAGTTCAATGGCTGCCTTTTTTTCTGATTTAATACGACATTGGTAACAAAGACTTTTGCTATTATAAATACTGGCTGGGAGGACTAAATCAGCTGAGTGAGCTTGGTCTGTTATGCCCAGTGGGCCCAAAAGATGCACCAGCGAGGAAATATCGAAAGCAGTGCGACAGGAAGTGGAAGCGGGGAAAGCATGGAGGAGTGCAAGCTAGGCTAACTGCTAACCCATACAAACCGACAGTTCCAGCAAGCATGCTGGATAATGTTTGTTCTCTGAACAGCAAAATGGATTATATATCTCCCCCATCAGTGCTGGTCACTTGTTGACATGCACCATGCTGTCAACACTGAGCTGAGACATGTACTTTCCCCCTAAATGCACTTTTCCTGTTCAGATTTATGTTTTTGTTGTTTTTAAGGGAATTTTTAGACATATGTCTTTATCCTTTCTGTTGTTGTTGCACTGCTGTGAGCTAGGAGGGACAGCATTTTGGGTTTTTTTGTGTATGCAAGTACACAAGAAAATGACAACAAACTAAATCTTGAACCTTGAATCTTGAAATCAACAATGCCCCTTCAGATCATAGAGATTTCTAGCTAAGTGTGTTAAGGTATATTCAGACAAAACGCGAAGCGATTTTTTTAGAAGCAGTGTTATTCCATGCAGAGGCAAGTGGATGCAAACAGTCATAAGTTTGCCCAGGATGGTGTGAATTGAAGCGAAGACTCGTCCATGTGAGTTTCAACATGAGCATTAACATACAGAGATGAGAGGACTTGTGTATTTATCTAGCTGGCTACAGTTTGGGCAAGTCTGAACACATCTTTAGACTTGTCTTTGTTCTTAATTAACACATGCAGAAATACATAATTATGAGCATCAATCCAGAACTTAACTCTCTATTGGCTAAATCAGCAATCCTTTTCATTGGTCTAACCCTAGTGCTTATACTGCCTTTACTACTGATTTACAGAAACTGTTTGAAAGTCTGTTTATACATTCAGTATAAATTGACTTTAAGCCAACTTGTTTGACTTTTACTGGCGCATAAATACAGACATTACAGCAGAGATCACTGGCTGAGATCATTTATTCATTCATTTAAGGACCTTATGTGTGGCTGTTGAATAAACAAGGGTGCCTCTTAATCTACAGACACGCACACAGTTCAATTACACCACTTCAGCTGTCAGAGACTCATCGAGGTGAAGAGAGGAGTTATTTATGGTTTATTTATGGTGTGTGTATCTGTGAGAAAGAGGAGAGAGTGTTTGTCTGAAGACATTTCTCACAATTATAATCTATTTTGAATTACCCAGGGGACCCATGTAGTCGCTGGTTTCGTGCTTGCCTCTTTTTAACACATCGTTCTCTCTCTGACACACACACAGAAACTTTCTCAACAGTACAAAAACATACCTTCAAATCACTTTCTGTTATCATCAAAGTCAGCACTTGAAAATATAGCGTGTTCAAACCTCTGTCCGTGTGAACTCATTTCCCTTCTCTGTTCTTTCTCTGCCATCTCTCTCCGACATCTGCTCTCTGCGCCACTTCAACTATACTTCCTGAGTTGGAAATCAATAGTTTTTATATGCTGCTTCATCAACAAAGAGAAGATGACGTCAACACATTTCTGAGAAATTCAAAAACCTGTTAGTGGCACAACAGAATTTGCCTGTGGGAAACTAATTTAAAGGCGACCTATTATGTTCATTTCTAACTCTATATTTTTATTCTGGGACTCCACTAGAGTTGCTTTGCATGATTCACTCTTCAAAAACTCCATGATGTTTGATGAAGAGCTGCAGACGACTACGGAGGTACTTTTGTGTCCTTATTATGCAATCAAACAGAATAGCTTTGCAATCAAAAATTAGATTTGAGAGCATAATAAAGACGCAAAGGTACCTCCATAACGACCAGCTCACCTCCAACAGTCAAACAACTTATTTTAGTCGCTGCATAATGGAAAAACACTCACAGTGTACCAGCTCGACTCAAGTCATGGCTTGGCATGGCTATCCCCAAAACAATGAGAAAATGCCATATTGTTAACAGAACAGAGCAGTGAACTCATGTGCTTTGTGTGGAGCAGACGACCATATAAAGAAATCTGTCACGAGTTGATGTCTGCTGAAAAAAACGTTGGAAAATGAGCGTTCAGAGCAGTCTGAAGCTAGTGCTTTTTGCTCACAGGGATTACTTCTACATATGTTTAACTCATTATTTGACACTTTGGCCACATTTAATATGAATATCCGACATCGTAATATTATATATATGACTGAAAATAAGGAAAAGCATAATAAGTCCCCATTAAGGTTTAAAAGGTGTTGTTAGACGTTTAGGGAGTTAGGTGAGAAGATTGATACAACTCATGTCTATATGATAAATATGTAGTATGTATGTGGAAAGTGGGGGGGGGGGGGGGGGGGGGACGGCTATCCTGGCTCTGTACAAAGGTAACAAAATCCTACCAGCACCTCTAAAGTTGACTAATTAACACATTATTAATAACATTCACAATCACCTTGTTAATCCGTACACAAACCAAAAAGTGAAAACAGTGATTGCTGGACCCTCTGCTGGTTTTCTAACAAGCACACAGTGACTGTGCCCCTGTTAAGAAATAACACATAACCCCCATAAAACCACAATGTGTCATCTTTACACTTCAGTTTTTTTAGTGGCATCTAATGCAATCTGATACAACAGCTCTGCATGTGTTCCAAATATTGTGTCCACCTCATTAACATACATGAGGGGGGACAAAATATTATTACACTTGATAATCATGATAAACATGATATATCAAACTGTAGCTAACATGCTCATAATCTAAATACATACTGTAACAAACACCCTATATTCAAAACATGATTAGAATCATAATGCGTTTACAGCCCAACCCTAATCATTTCAACACATCTTAGGGATCCTTAGATGACATTTGTATAAATCAGTCAATACTACTTCATGGTATGGTTCCATAGAAGTAGAATTTCTAAAAAAAATAACATGATCGTTTAAACCTTCATGTGAGTTAGAAAAAAAGCGGTTAACTTAATGTTAGAACCATTATTTCTCTTGTAAAAGCGTCATCTACTCTGAATTATCCCCAGGTTTTCCCATTTTCTTACATGCTGCTGCAGTGAAATGTCTTCCACCTTCATTAGTTGAAATAAATTCAAAGTAAAAACTAGTTGTTTCAGAATAGCACATTTGTTTTTTTGTTTGTTTTTTTGCATGTGGAGTTTTTAACATGTAAACACACAAATTATCTTCAACTTTCTTGTGTACCAGCTTATTTTGGCAAAAATCTATCTTTTTCTCAGAAGACAATTTGTCACAGCAGGAGAAGCAGGTGTAAACAAAATCATAAATGCCGACTAAATTCCATTTAGCTGCTTCAGTTTCAGGGTATTCTGGTAGTGAGCATGCTGGCTCACTGTCACGCTGTCATGTCTTACTGAGACACTTGAATATAATGGAGCCATCGTTAATGTTATTAGTAACACCTGTGCTTTTCCTACTATGACAAGTCAAAATGACTGCTGTGAAAAAGACTTATACAGGAGCAACATTTTTACCCCATTTACACCTGGTATTAACATGTGATTTTTATCTGGATATATATGTATATATATATATATATATATGATAGGGAATAATACATTTTGATGCAAGGTGTAAATGCAAGCAAAACATTGCATTCCTAATGTTGTCGGATTGGAAACCACATCTGGCGGTAACCTATTAATACCAAGTGTAAATGCAAAAGCTGTATGATCAGATATTGTTATCCAGATCACATCCTCATACAAGGTCTATTGGAGTCTTTTTTCCCCCCCTTTTGTGACCTTCAATAAGAAAACCTCAAATAGAATACTTGAGTTTGATTATGTTGTGTTTCTTTTTTTCTGTTGCTGTTATTTTACTTCATTTACACTTGACAAACTTAACTGAGAAATGGCCACTTGCTTTCCATTTCCCAATCCCTGTATTTTTCATTTTCTCTGCCTCTTTACTTTCGCTCTCTCTCGCTCCCTCTTCCTCTTTCTCATTCTACATTGCTCACACACTTTTGAATAATTAAGATGCAATAAATCCCACTGTCACATCAGTTTTTCAGACTCAATCCTCTTTCCTTTGTGTGTGTGTGTGTGTGTGCAGACTTTATATATCACTGTGGGCTGTGAGACTGCAAGAGAAGAAGCAGACTGAGACTATGTGTATGTGTGCGTGCGACAGAAATAGCAAGATGATCCAAGGGGGGCACTTTAACATTGAGAGAGGCCTACTTTATTGATTGTCACCCTTTCCAGAAATGCCACGCTCTTATGCCAAACTAAAATCCATGATACGCCACTTTGTCGACTGTTGTTGGAAATGTTAGCAGAATTCTTGTGAAGCCGCGGGAAAAAGCAGCAGAATGCAAACAGCTGCTGGATCAAAGCACCAAAATCCGCTCAAAACGCTTCAGTCCAGCTTTTCTTTGGCTGTTGCAGGTGATTTTGTTTGGCCTTCACATTCTTTACACTTGAACACAGTCCCAGGGCACACCTGAGCACACACACACTGAGCTGAGCTCACACACTCCAACATAAATGCCCAGGTTTTTTTGGGAAGGGGGGGGGGGGGCGTACAAACCCCATAACTGCTAATGCAACTAATCTTCATTTCACGCAAACACACACACATACACACGCAAAGTGTGTCTGTGCTAGAGAGATAACCCAGAAAGGATTAGCTATAACATGTTGAGCTGAAAAAAAAAAACACCTTGGCTGAGTGTGTGTGAGAGAAAGCGAGGGAAATAGTTTCAGGGGAAAGACACAGCGAGTGTAGGCCAGCAGCACTTCCACACACATCTGCTAGTTAACCAAGAGCTACTCATATTGTCTTTTTCAAATGAATGAAGCAGAATGAATAGGCTAAACACTTAAAATGCCATCCAAAGGTCTTTTCTATTACCATCAAGCCGCAGAGAAAAACTGAGGGTATAATTCTCAGACCTGTCCAGTGTGATGTGTGCTGTGTCTGTGTCTAATGCTGCATTCACAGAAGGCCTAAAAGAACAGTTAGCATTTTTAACAGTGGCTGCATAACATTTCAATCAAGCACCATCAAGCACATGTTAAATGTTTGTTGGGTTGGCAGAACTCGTAAACAGTGATTCCCAGTATAAATGAATAGTGGATGAAGCCAAGAAAAGAATGGGAAGAGTTCAGCCAAAACACAATCTGAAAGTTTTTTCTTTTTTCTGCCAGTAAAGTTTTTCAGTGACAGTCACAAGACAAAAGCTGTTAATTATTTAGTATTTTAGATCATTTTTACAGGGTGGAGTGGGTATGTTAATTTTTTTTTTCTTACTTTATCATCTCATTTTGTTAAGGGCAGTTTGCCATCATTCTACTGAAAATAATCACCATCAAGTTTGCTGCATAATCACCATATTGCAGAAGTTTGAAACTTTGAGGTCAGAGCTTCATGGGGTTTGCAGACAAGACTGGAAGTGATTTCCTTAAAACTGATGTATTCATCACATTTGTTTTACACATTTTTAGTGTCATACTTAGATTTAATTGCTGGGATCACTGGAATTGTGCAACCAAAAAAGCAAGTTCATTGGCCAGAGGAGCATTAGAAACCCTGTTGTAATGTGATTCATGCATTAGAAAAGATTACTGAGCTGCACGCAATTCTGGGACCTGTTTCACCATATTTTGCAACATGAGGTAATTTCTTTTTGCATTCAATTTCAAACATACCAAACTTGCAACACATGCATGAAAGATTTGTGTAGGACTCGTAGGAATTTATCTGCAATTTGTGAACGACGATCATACTGTATGTGAGACGTGACATTGCTACGATTTATCCAGAGAGGTCAAACCATTTGCAACTGGATTTCTGACTGACTGGGGAGTCTCAGGCATTTAATCTCTGCAGGGTTGGTAAGATCTTGAGGGTGGTTGAGGTCACATGTGGGTTGTTAGTCCACCTGGCTTTCATGTGAGATAGTTAGGGTCACATGAGTCAAGGTGTGAATGGGTGTTAAAGATCTGCTAACATTTGCGTGTAAGCAGTGCTCCCACTGCTTACACTGCTGAAACTGGCCCCTGATCACAAGGACTCAGCTGCCTCAGTGGTTCCCAAACCTTTAATCCACAGCACTCCTTCATATAGTTTGTAATTTTTTTCCCCTCCTCCATGATAATGCTCTCACCAACACACAAGCATACATGTGCACCCTTTTCAGCTAAAACTGACATAATAGATTTCTGTTTTAAGAATTTATTTTAACAGCTAAACAAATAACTGGTAAATATAGCCTCATGGAATATATGATCTAATATCAATATCAATGTTACTTTGCAGATAAATATTGAACTTAAACTACACAATGCCTAAAACTACTTTGCTAACTGGTTACATGTATTTCTTTCATTTTGTTCCAACTAATTTTCAAAACAACTGCACTCAAGGTATGTGTCAGGTGAGGAGCACACAGGGGAAACAATCAGAATTCAAAAAAACATTTGCACTCTGAAAGATGTCTCTTCCGGGACAGATTGCGAAAGCTTTTTTGCCCTCTTTAATTTTGTTCCTTAATAAAATTTGCTTACAATTAGGTTTCACACACAAAAAAACATTTACCTCTCTTAGTTACATGTACTCAATATCGTCGCAGGCTGAAGAGAAGTGTTTGACATTACTTGACATAATTGCTGCATCTGATGTGCTTTTTTTCCCCCATTTGATATGTTTGAAAAGTAAATATTAAAATGTAGTTAAAATAAATGCCGCCTCTTTTTTAATGTGGTGAAACTTACTATTTCTATGCTCACTATTTAATATGTGCTGTAAAAAAAAGTTGGATTAAATCTTGCGGCACCCCTGGCATGTCCTTAAGCTACCCACTTAGGGAACCACTTATCTATCTGTCCAACACAACCCATTAAAAATGTGGAATGTTAAAAAGGAAAATTTGTGAAACTGAAAGGAACTAAAGCAAATCCATGTAAATTAAACAACTCAATGACCCCATTATAGAGTGCATAGAATACTGTTGCAATTATGGAAATGTAGTGTTTCATTAACCTGTCAATGGCTAAGAGCAACTAATGTAAGATAATGTTGAGGGAATATTAAAAATGAATAACAGCACATATTGTGAGTTATGTATGGGAGGGGTGAACGCCATCAGTGTTGTCAGACTTTATCTGGCCGCTTCTGCTTTCCCTGCTGTCTCTGGGTGTCTACACTGTGTGCAAACACAGGCGTGAAGAAGATAATTCATCTCCTAAGCCGTGAAATATCCTCAAGGCATCTTCACAGACCTGCAGAAATACTGTCACACTTAAACTTTCTCTCTGTCACACACACACACACACACACACACAGCAACCACACAAAGGCCCTTGAAATAACAGTGAAAAGTCTTCAAATCCTCCCAAATGCAATGTTTGTAGGTATATGTGTGTGTGTGTGTGTGTAGATATACATATATTTATACAGTATGGGTACCAGAATGTGGGCTTGCAAGTGGTATGTGTATATAAAAATGTATATCTGCTTTAATAGATTCAGTGCATGAGCTGACCAAAGCAATTTGCTACCTTCACCTAAACCACTAACACCTTTTGCCAACGGCTGTATCAGTGCGTGTCAATGCCTTTGTGCGTATTTGTGTATGTGCATTGCAGTTTCAGTGCCTGTACTAACTGCAAAACAAGTTATTCAGCTTCACTAAAGCATAAACTAAAACTATTTAGGGTCCCTGCATCTAGATATTATTCGATGCAGTAAGTCAAAAGTGGTAGTAAAAAATAAGATAAGGACAGTTAAAAGAATGCAAAGAATACCCAGATAATACCGAATAATAAAAATCATGAAATGCCCATTGCTAAAAAATAACAACTTAAAAACACATGAATAATAAACTGTGATAATATATATATATATATATATATATATATATATATATACCCTACAGTCATATATGGTAAATTTGTGTAACATGGCAGTGCTTTATGTAAAGGGTTTAATCCATTCTGATTTTTTCCGAGAGTATAGGGTTTGTGAATAGGGATGCGGACTGGGATGTTAAAGTGGAAAAGTCCATTAAGGCGTTAGTGTACATTGTCAGTACACTTCAAATGGACAGCATCTGAGAGGGGACCAGGATGGTAACATCAGTCTGGCCATTCTGGCTGGAACGCCACAAAACCTCTTCCAGATGCATGTGATGGCAGATGGAAATCTTGCTGTCTAATGGCCTATTTTTGTGAGTCAGTTGGCCAAGTCCACCTCTACACAGAGAAACTGGAACATTACACAGGGGAAGAGACCAAGAAGGTGAGGTTGATAATATGTACTCATGAACATTTCATGGACCACAGCCTTATAGTTTTTTACCTGCTAGTTGTCCAAAAGAATAGGAAATGGCAAGGCTGAGAATACATAAAAGGGCACTGTCAAAAATTATAACTAAACTAGCATTAAACAACATTTCCCACTTAACCATATGATTAACCAATGTTCAGTCGCAATGATGTACTATACAGATTTCATGTTTCCTTTGAAGTGAATCTGTGCAAGCTCAGGGACAAAAACTCCGATTGGTGCCAGTAGAAAGGCAGGCTGCTGCTGATGACTTGTGAATTAATGGGTCTTTTCTTCCACATCCCATCTTGAAATCCACTATAATGCCAGAAACTTAATCCTTGTGCTGACAATGAGTGGCACACATGATTGCGTTTTTCAACACACATGCAGCAGCAAAATCTCGTCCCCTCACAACACAAAACACCCTCAGCTTCCTCTGCTCCCTCCTTCTACTGTTGTGGAAAGAGATGTCTTGACAGGCTAGTAGAATTTATTCAGCTTGCACAAATACAATAGTTCACCAAGATGAAAACACTGAAACTGGCAAAAAAAAAATGACTGACTCACGACTGCCTGGTACTGTGGAGTGCTCTGTGGCAGGGTCAGCAAAGTCCAGTCATCTGGCTCCCAAGCAAGGTGTGTCACTGGTAAAATGTGAAAATAAAAAACATGGTGTGGGGAATGTCTCAAAATGCCCACTTTCAACCTGCACCTTGCTCTTAAATTTTACCAGTACCTTTCATTGCTTATAGCCTACTACCATAACCCAAGTGTCAGATTTTCTTTACTAGTTTCCATGTAAGAGTGTACGATTGAATCTTGAATTTAATGACTCACAGAGAAATATTATTGCAGTCTATCTCACTAAGTGAATCCTATGACTTCAGTTCCCCAGGCTTCCCATTCATCAGTCCCATCCCTTCGCACTTCAGGCTCCTTTCTTATTAACTTAAGGCTCTCATGTCCCAATGTGATACCTATTCCTGTATTCCCACTGGCATCAAAAACAATTTTCAGGGACACTATTAGTTTAAATGGTATAATCTTTCTTTGCAAAAGATCTTAAAGTGTTTAATGAACATTTTCATAGTGTTACAGTTAGGGATGTAGGCTTATTTTGGTTAATATTTTCACGGTGAATAAAAATGTCAGTCAGTTCTGCCCATTTCTATGGTCCAGACTGAAATATCTCATTAACTATTGGATGGATTGCCATGAAATTTGGTACAGGCAATCATGGAGTCCTTAGGACAAAGCCGAATGACTTTGGAGACCCCCAGGCTTTTCCTCTGCCATCACCATGTGGTTGACATTTGTTTTTCATAAAATGTCTCAATTATAGAATGGATTACCGAAAGTTGGTGCATTCCTGTCCCCTTCAGGATGAATTGTAATCACTGTGGCGCGGCGTAGCATGTTAGCATCGTCATTGTGAGCTGTAGGCATGTTGATGTTAGCATTTAGCTCAGCGCATAGCTGTGCCTAGATACAGCTTCATAGAGCCACTAGCAAGGCTGTAGACACTGGGTCCATCCCAACACCCACACTTGCAGTATTCGCAAGTAGTCAAGTAGCTATTTGTGTGACGTATTTCCTAGGGGGTATGCCCAAATACAAATACATTATTTGGCGAGTGGGTTTTTTTTTTTTACAAATATTTGTTTCATACAAATATTTTAAAAATGAATTGTTTTTGGGGAGAACCATGTCAAATACCAGTGTGCAGGTCAGTTACATCGCTGTCTCAGTCTCTGTCCTCTGCTCGACAGGTCTCAATGAGGTCACATCCACCTGCTACATGACGTACATTTCCTTATTTGGACATCACTCCCGGAGTTGGGGTTGTTCCTCAGAGATGAAGCTGAGCTACTGACACATGCAAAGTGCTCCCAAGGGACACTCCATAACTGGTTGTTCCCCTTCGCCTTTCACTCCAGTGTTAGTGGAGCAGAGCAGTGAACTTGCATGCTGTGCTTGGGGCAGATGACCATATAAAGAAATCCATCACAAGTTGACATCAGCTCAGGCTGAAAGTGGTAAAAAATGTTGGAAACTGAGCATTCAGAGCAGTCTGAAGCCAATGTTTTTCGCTCACAGGGATTACTTCTACATATGTTTGGCATCTGCATAGCAACTAGGCTTTCCACTAAATCCAATGTTAACCCATCCGTGGCAGTACTAGATACTCAGAGCAACTGCTCTGGCCTTCTGTTGATTTTGATGTTAACGCAACCGTGGTGCTATATGATACTGTGAGCATCAGTCCCATTGGAGAACCAAGGACCCACTGTCCAGAAGTATTTTCCTCACTGTCAAATCCCATGCTAAGGTTTTTTTTTTAAAATAATATCAACATTTCTCAACATAAAAACACAAAAGTCTCCTTGATAATTCCACAATATGACAGGCTAATGTTATGGCCATCAGTTTTAATTATTTCTCCTTCGATACTGAGAAATCAAGTTTTTTGGTAATTTTTGGATAGCAAAAGGCTACATTACTCATGATCCTCAGCCACCATTACTATGGATACAAAGACAATCCGCTTTGGGTTACCCATAACAAAACCATAATTACAGAATTTCTTCCAAACTAATTACGATTTTGTGTGTGTTCATGGAGTCCCCCCGCTTCACGCACACACACACACACACACACACAACCTTGGAGTGCTTTATTGGATGACATAGCTGAATATTAATCGAGGAAGATTCTATATTTTAAGAATGATGATTTCATATTATCATCTGGATTTGGGTTGCAGCCGACTGGCGGCAATTTGAAATGGAATAAAGCCCACCCACGGCAGACAACCCAAAATAGTAGTCAAGTCCACTCACAACACAATGCTATTCCTTAACCCTGGCCCTAGCAGCATTTGAGAACAGGTTGGTACGTGTGTGCACTCTCAACTATAACTCTATGAACTAGAGTCAATTCAAGCAAACCATAGTGACAGTGGCAGTGAGAGGCGCAGTGTAAGTGAGGCAGCTAATAATATTGGGGTTGATGCTGCCTGTATAATTGCCTGTAACTAACATCACTATTATCTCAGTTCTCTCAGGTCCACTTAACTCAAAACAGCAGCAGACTGTCCTTACAGCTTTCACATTGTCCAGTCTCAGTAGGCATGTTTTTATTACACTGTCCCCCTGCTGCTTTTAATGTAGTTTCTGCAATATAAAGTTTTTTTCAGCTTTAGTTTGCTAGTCACCAACATCAATATGGACTGATGGTCTAAGTGGTCTCAGACTTGCAACAAAACATCTTTTTGAATGGGATATTTTGGGTATATTGTATTTGGCCCTCTTCTGCAGGGTTTTTAAAATAAGGTCTCTTAAAGTTGACTTTAAAAGAAGTCTTTGTTGACACAGCTTTATCTGGAGCAGTAACATTTAGTTATTGGTTTTGTTCTAGCTGGAAATAAACATACAATTTCACTTTACAGCAAGAAAAAAATTCTCTTCATCCTATCCCCTCTTGACTAAAGTAGTTATCCAGATGAGGGCTTTGTTGGTGACAGTGCAAGCAGAGCAGCACAGATATCTTCCTCCCCAATAACTTCCTACTGTTGCTCCTGGGGGATCATTTGGTGAACTCAGCTGTTCAATTTACTCCTTCCAATGTGTGCCCTCCCAGGTGGCCACAAGTTTCTTGGCTCTGAATGACCTTGTCACACAGAGTGAGGCCAGCCATCCCTTGGAGAGGAGTGTTTTAGCTGTTTGTTTCAGGGATTTCAATCTCATGGTCAAAGAAATGGCCAAACAAAAACCAAGAGCTTTGCTTTGTGGCTCAGTGCCCATGGTACTGCAGCCCATAGCACCTAACAGGTGCTGTATGTAATGAGCTGTATTTTACAAAGAGCTACAATGTACATCAGAGTAAGGGAATGTCATCATCTGCAAATAGTTGAAGCTCTGCCATGACATCACATATGAACTAATCAGAGCAACATCTCATTGAAGAGAGTCACAAATATATACAGACATTATGGATTTTGGTGAAGACAGTTACAATAAAATCAAGTATATACTCTGATTTTACATTTTTAGGGCCTAAATTAATAAATGTGAGATATAACATTGAGATATCTTGACAGCCATGGCAATTACATGTTGGATTACCTCTATGCATCCATTTGGCATTTCCTTCAGCCCAGTGTGAGTATTAGTCCTTTATAAGCTAGCACCTGACTTATGATCTTTTGAGCTGTTTTTTGGTTAATCCTTTCTTTCTCTAAGGTTTATCCATTAAGATTTGTATTGAGCTTCCTCATAGAGATGGCCCTTGTTTTAGGCTTTGGGAAAGGGCTGAAATCTATGGGATGGGAGTATTCAAATGATGATATTCCTGCTGGTGCAACTCTCTCAAGGAAGTGAACCTTCCTATGTTAGGCCATTAGTGCATGCATTCCACATTGTAATGCACTATTACATTTTTCTGCTTAAGTTTAAATGTATGATCCTTAGGATGGATGAGATTAAACAATAACAAAATCCAGCGGGAACATCAGAACAAAGTGCCAGTATGCACAGTGACATGATTTTAAAGCTTTCCTTAGGCTTATTCTTTCGGCTCAGTCGTATTGAGCACATTCTCAGCCCGGTGGTGAAGGACTGTAATAAACCCCTAGTTTTGGTGGGTGAAGAGAGTGAAAAAGCAAATGCTGATTGGACCATTGGAGCTGATTTTCTTGTGAAATGCTGACCATGAGCTTCGGTAAGGCTCCGTCCTTATCTACCTATATCCTGCAGTTTATTACCTTTTTTCTTGTACCTGCTGTTGGGATCCTGCTCAGTTTTTTCAATATTGCTGATGAGTGCAGTCACAGAAGATGGTTGTCTGATCTGTTTAATGTCCCTTTTATCCTCTGGCAAGAGGAGGATGACTTCTTCTTCCACAACCTTGTTGCTTAATATACTAATGCTTGCTTTAATATATTCATGATTTTGCCAAATATTGAAGTAGACACGTACATGTTGTCTGGATTATGTTCACTTGCAACATTTTTTCATTCCAGGAAGTGGTAGTCTTGTACCTCAGAGAAGTTGTAGGGAGATGATGTGGGGGAGTGATGGGTGTATAAAGCACTGAACTGTGACATCACAGACCTTGGTTAGCTTTAGGCTACAGAAACACTAGGTTAGGGAAAGATTGTAGCTTAGGTTATATACTAAAAATGTAAATATGTTATGTTCGGTGCTTCTAGTCAGTTGACTTCCTTAATATTTTACCAAGATCACAAACTTCCCCTGCCCTTAATAATTAGCTTTGAGTTGCCTTTACATAACAATAGAAATGTTAATCATCCTTTAGTTGCCACAAGCAGATATTGTAGGGAATGTAAATGAAATTTGGTGTAAGTGAATGTCTTGCAGATACTTTCAATATTAACATTTTGAGACTTGGAAGATTTGTTCATTTAAAATGCCCCTTCTTTCAAAATATATTACTGTTGCAAGTTAACTGTATGTAAATGTAAGTTTTAGAAGACAGTGTTACCTCCCAAGCAGTTTCCAAACAGTTCACATTTTAATGTTCACATGTATCTCTGATGCATCCAACAACTCACATAACTTCAATAACCTTCATGTCCCATGAGGATATTTGAATGCTTAATAGCAGCCCACCGGTCAGTAGAACTGACGAAGCCTCTTAGATAAGTGGTAAAATGTCTTCAAGACCAAAACAACAAATTTACTTGCCTTTAGAATTTACATATCCTATGCGCTTTCAACTTTTCAAGCAGCTCTTGCTGTTTAAAATGACATGACTTCTATTAAAAAAAAACAGACTTTTACATTCAGTTTTATGTACTGTATGTCAGAAGACCTTTACTTATTTCTCATAAAAACACTTTTCAGAATTGTTTCCTAAAAAATTTTCTTTGTTTATCTGGCAGACTGTAGAGGTGTGTTTGTCTCTTCTCTCTCTCTCTCTCTCTCTCTCTCTCTCTCTCTCTCTCTCCGTGGTCCATGTATCTCCCTGCGGGCAATGAAGGAAGCTTGATGAAACTTCACCAGGCAAAGAGACCCGTAATTGTTTATCGATCTATATCAATAAGCACAAAGCTCATCTGTGAACAACAACTTATTCCAATAAAGCCAAACAAAGAAAGTGGCAACCAGGGTGTTGATGACTCCATTAGTAATGCACATACACACACACACACAAACACACAAGCTAATCTTATTGGCATTGGCATGTTTATGTAGCCTTCACTCTTTCTTTGTGCACACTTAAATATTCATGGACAAAACATGCACAAAGAGACTGAGGAATGTAGTAAAAGGGAATAAAATAGTGACTCCAGACTAAAAAAATTAGCATTAGAGTTTAATTTTAATGGCCAATGAGGCCTAAAAAATGAATATATATCAATTTTTCTGGATTTAATTTTTCCAGCAAATACATAACTACAATAGCTGTGAGATAAAACTCTGATTCAAAATGGCAGGAATTCACCTTGCTGAAGACCTCTTGATGCTGAACCCTAACAGTTCAAGTGTTACTGCAGTGCAGTCTGACCTTTGACCTCCCTGTGATGGTAGAAAAAAAAGACAATATTTCATAACTGTTTGAGCTGAGGAACATTTTTCTCACTGACTAATATAAGATCTGGATCTCTGTGTTCTTATTCAGTTTGTTGTGTTCGTATTTTGTCACTGGAGGTGTTAACATGTAAAACAGTCAGACATACAGACACACCCACAAGGAGATACAATTCATACAAGATAAGTGTAATCCCTTTCAAAAAAAAGGTAAAAGGGGGAGGCAGTTGCTATGGTAGCACTGGGTGTCGTCATAGGTAATAACTGCTGAATGAAAAAAGTTGAAAATGCATTGCAAGTCCCTGTGTGTCAGTAAAGAGATTTTTATGAGCTTTCAGGATGACAGGGAATTTGTGATGTGAATGCAAGAGAGGTGGTGTGCTGTGCATATATGTGCGTGTGTGTGTGTGTGTAGACACGTGTCCATGCGTGTGTGTGTGTTTTGCACTTTGCATTTGTCAGCATGTAGGATGAATAGGACACTGAAAAAATATGTTTACACACATCAACTTCCCAATATTACAATTACAATCAGTAGTTTTTCCAGGGCAAATCATAATGCACTCAGTCAGAGAGGGTAAAGTGAAATAGCAAATATCAATTACAGAAAACAATCAACATCAGAAAATGTTTGCTCTAACTTTGTTTATGGTGTAAGCTCAAGTCGTTGACTCAATACCAGTAATTGGATTGGAGATAGACAACCAATCAGAAATCACCCACTCCAGTTGGCTGAAATTGTAGTGACTGTAACACTCTCAAGTTGAGTGAGTGTGGTGGCAAACTGGAGTGCAAAAAGAGCAGGGACATTAAGAGAGAGAGAGAGAGAGAGAGAGAGGACAAAAATGGAAACATGAGTGAGAGAAGTAATTATTGCACTTATAGGGATAACAGCAAACAGATGTATTGGTGACAAAACAGATTTTTGTTTGCTTAAGTTAAATTATGCTTTGCATGATAGTAGTCTCTCTACAAAATTTAATTTGTGTGCTTGGAAAATATCTGTGCTCATAATGTCCCATAGCACACTCAAGATTTAGACACAAATACAACAATAATGGCTGTCATTTGTTAGAGTCATTAAATGAGACCAAGGGAGTTTTTAATCCACCTCAAGAGATTACCAGACCATTCACTACATTGATGTATATTTACAATTATTTATTTATTGCATTATATCCCAAAATGCATATCCTTTTATCACATGACTGTCTTTTGAAATGAAACCTGAGACAGTTGGAAAGCTAACCTGTATATTTACAGCAGCACACACTCAATCACACATACATACTTGATACAGCTAGCCTAGCAGGTAGCCACTGGGAATAGAGGTGATGTTGCCAATAACCATTGGGTTACAGTTTCAAAAGGTTGCCTGGCCAAAGAAAACAGGGACAGAGCTGAGACACAGATTTCAAACACACCAAAGTTCACACAGTCAAACACACACACAAACGCAAACACCAGGAGAGATGTTGGCACAAAGTTGAGGTTAAACGTCACAGCTTCCATTTTGCCCTGAAGCAAGAACACTGATGAATGCCAAACTGCACAATGTTTTGTCTCTGACTGAGCCTGGATATACAGAGGTACAGTAGATATACTGAGGAAAAGAGATAGTAGATAATGGGGTGTTCATGAATTAGATGCACAGTTTAATCGAACTCTGGGGTATTTAAAAGTGATATAATTGCATTGATGATTGTCAAGTCTAAAACACATTTCCCTAAATCACCTGAGTCAGATGTCAGGAGAATGTGTGCAGACATTTCCTGCAATTCATAAACAATGTATTAAGTGCTCATCTGTCTCCATCAGTAACCATTAATCTTTTGAGTTGCTAAGTTTTGTGATACACAGCAAGTACTCTCTTTTCTGTCTCTCAGTTTACAGACTCCCTTAAGCCTGACAACAATTTCAGTACTGATTACTCTCAACTCCTTACCCATATTGCTCTTCATTTTGACAGCATTTTGACTCTTAGTGACTTCAATATCTACATTTGTTGCCAGTTAAATCATTTCACCTGCTGCAATCTCTCAATGGCTGAACCATGAAGAAGGCCAGACTCTCAAGTGCTGTCTAATGGTTTATTCCTGTGGAACCTATCTTGACAAATGATACAGTGCCTCTCTGACCATTTGGCCGTCGTTTTTGACATAACGGGGCTCTACTCTGCTCAGAGACCCCAGCACTCGAAACATCGCCCACTCATTTGAGCAAAGATAACCTTGTCTCACTTTTAACAGTATCTGTCTGGCCACTCTTTTGCTCCCTTAGTACCATAACCATAACACCACCCTGAGGCTGTCTCACTGCTGCTGTCTGGAGGTTTTGCTAGTTCATGCTGATCCTGATGCTGAGGTTGTGGGGGGGCACACCGGGCTGTCCCTTACCAAAGCTGCAGGGCACTCTCTGGGCTCTCCTTACATGACACTAAAGCTGTGGGGTGCATGGTGGCGTCACCCTCATATGTAATGCTAATGGATTCTTCCTGTCGATTGCTGTTTTTACAATCAGTTAGGCCTGTTTCATACTACATTCATCAGTGTTGTTTCCAACAGCAGCAGGTAGCTGTTTCCAGTGAAAAAGCATGGGTAAACCCACCGTATGCTACTTGCCCAAGAGCAGTGTGAACTTAGTGGAGCATTTAGCAGCTAAAGAGCCATAGAGTTGCTGGAGAGCAAAACAAAGCTAAAAGGGGTGTGAACTTTTGATTAAGATTCAGCAGGTGGCCTGAAAAACGACTTGAAATGAATGCTAATGGTTGTCCTTTTTGCTGGATGAGTAAATAAGAAAGTGCTAGCATGTTCGCCGCATCAACTTTGGGTGGTAATATGTGAACATTACATTATGTTTACAGCTTGTTGCTCTGCCTCCTGGCGGCCAAGAAGGTCGATTAATGCAGGTTTTAGTATCAGCTGTTAAAATGCTACAGCTAAACACTTTTCTGGTGTTGTTTTAATTGTGGATTCAGGTTCATTTTGTCTACTTTATACCTACACTAACAGATGCCAGAAGGTCCTACATGTCCTGTCAAAATATATTTGTCAAGAACTAATGCTACCCCAAATGCTTAGCAATAAATCCACCTCCCATGCTGCACTGTACTCAGGTACAACAAATGGAAATGTCCTGCTCTCTTGACACAATCCCTAGCAACATTTTGACATTAGGACAATTAGCCATAGCATTAAGTCAATCACTAACAGCTCCTGAGAACCTGCCATTTTCCTTGATCCTTAAATGTTTTGGAGTCAAGTCTATACTCAAAAACCAAGATCCAACAGTTTACTACAACTACACAGCCTTTTGAGCCTACAGAGATTTGTAGGATCACAGCAGGACTTTGTTTAAGCTAGGAGAAATTAGCCATCTACAGCCCACAATCTGTTCTTAATGAAGCCAACCGTTGTTACTCTTCCTGTGGATGTGCACTCGAAGGAAAAGATTTTTCTTCAAACAGTTTCTCACACAGATCATTAGTGTATACTGAGCTTTCAATTTAACAGGTAAGACATCCTTGATCTCTATATATTCTCATACTTACTTATCCTTTCTAATGCACAAGGAAATTATTTTATTTATTTTAAATAAACCACTTTGGTAAGAAAAAATATATTCAATGAGCTAAGTTGTGGGAGAATGGTAAGTTTTAAAGACTTTTAAAGATAGCAGTGTTTCCCTCAGGCAGCAGTTCGTGCTGAGTGACTTGTCAAGAGGCTGGTAGATCAACTGTGATCAGGTATCTGAGATATCAAAAAGCTATGAATGTCAAGAGGACAGAGGGCCCTAACTACAGCTTCTGTGAGAACTGGCTGTAACTAGCATTTGTCCCTGTGCTGGAACATTTTGGCTCTTTCCAGTTTTCTGTAGGACATTTATGCTTTGTGTTCTATACTGACATTATGCAGTATGGGCCTCCAACTCAAGGGAATGGGGCTCAATATGCAATTTGACATGGTAGCTGTGAGAAATGTGTTTATTTATGTCTCAGTAGATCATAGATCTCTGTATCTTGAACAAACTTTTTTAAAAAGCACACAATCTCAGTTCTTTTTACATGAATTCTGTCAAAATAAGTGCCAGGAAAGTGTCAGGAAACAATGCCAAATAAAGAAGATGAGTCACTCACCATGAGAATGAGAAAACCATGAAATTACTTGATTTACAGTACAAAAAATATAATTATTTCATCCCAGTTTACATTTCCTGATCTACATTTATATAATATTTGAAAAATGTAATTTGCTACATTAAATGGCTTGCGCACACACACACACACACACACACACACAAAAGCAAACCACAAGCTGAACAATTTCACCCAGTGGACAGTTAGCTGCCAGCGATCCAGTCACTCATTTTCTTTGTGTTGCTATGACAACCCAATCAGAACTACAGGCGACCTCTATAGTAATTATGTGTGTTTGTGTGTGTAGGTGTGAGAGAGAAAGAGAGATGGATAGAAGAAAGAGCAAGCGTAGTACCTGGTTGCTTACAACACTGACACAAATGCATTGCCAAAGGCTGCAATTAAACCTGGTCACCCTTTTCACTGCAATAAAGTCAATTCCGTGTGCAATCACATTGTATGTCAGTATCCTCCAGTTAAATCCCACAAAACTCTTGCAAAGTTCACAATAGTTCACTAATTATTAACTCTATTATGTAATTTTAAGACAATTATTCATTAACATTTGCTGTGTAAAAAAGACAGTGACAATGCCACCTACAGTACTGTGTTCTTGAATTATTGGTACTGACTGTCAATTTCAATACTGGTTGGTGTAATATCTGTGTGGGCACTAAAACACTAAAAATAATAGTGTGACTTCCCCTATGGTACCACTTAACATTGTAGTTTAAACCATGCTGCAACTCCAGTCACAGAGGTACTGTAAGGAGTGTAGCGTTTACATGGCCTTGTTGGGGTAAGTTTTCACCGTCATTTCCATAAGTTTGTTCAAAAACAGTTTAATTGTATATCTTACACAAAAAGTGAGGAGAATATAGATCTCAAATTCAAGTAAATTGTGCCTAATCATGACCAAGGAGACTCTGCATATGATGTATGGCCTTGAGTGCCACATATTAGAGACAGCTGAATTAGCTCCAACAGCAATAAGCCATTGCCCTTGAAAGTGAGTCGGAATTTACAGTTCATATCCGTACTAAAAATATCAAAAAATCATAAAATAGATTAGGACAAGGTCACCAAAAAGACAGAAGCACACTGATACATAAAGAGAATATGACTGCACCATACCATATTACCATAATACAAATCATTACAGTGCATTTACATGATGATATCCCAATCATTAAAATATGACCAGCTTTCATCTATACGGGACTAGAGGCAGGTGATGACAACTCCCTGCTGTGCTACATAATGAGATTTTGTCCTTATAAAGTATCGCATGTTTCAGAGGGCCAAGTGTGTTACAGAATGAAAGTTTGATGCCTGTGTGGCAAAGAGGACACCTTATATTTTATGGCAACACTTCCCAGCCTGCAGGTCAAGGACACCCTGGGGGAGCCAGGAGATGACACATGGGACATCAGAAAGTACAGATCCTGTTAGAGATACCAATTACTCACAGCCAGTTAAGTTGAACAAAAGCTGATGCCCTCAAATCCTGATTTGGCAGTCTTTTGTTGTGTAAGGGTGTGTGAACATGCAGGTGTGCATCAGCTGTTCTCCTCTCATGGCAACATCTGCTGCACGGTAATTGCGGTGTGGAGGTGTATACTGTTTGTGTGTATGTGTGTGCGAGAGACAGACACACTCAAACAGAGAATGGTTTAGAGAACACACTGTGGATAAAATTGGATTTCTTTTATTTTGCAGACAGAGGACAATTTAAGCACCTGTGTAAAGTATTGTGTTGTATGTAAAGCGACATCAAACGTCTACGCATCCTTTCAAATTTTCTTCCGTTATTGCCTTGAGGCCTGTAATGAAAACCTGGTAAATCACATTTATTTTTACTTTCATTTGGATAAACTGTAGTAACAGGCAGAAGCATGGGGACACAACAAAAAACTGATCATTTCGGGCTCTGTATTAAAAAGGAAATAGAAAAACACAACACAAATAGAAAACAGGGGAGAAATGCTCCTGCTTGTTGTTTTAAACACACAATACTGTGCAACATGGAAAACCTACCGTGAAATGCAGTGTGGGGATGAAAATGGCACTTTGACTAGACTCTCTCTTCCAGTTAGGCTATGGATGACTGCAGCATATTCTTTGAGATTTATTGTCAGTTGAAAGGTGCTAAAGTTTGGTATAAGTGGTCAAGATGAACCACAGGTGTTTAATCTCCTGTCTTAATGTACCATTCAGATTAGGCCATTTGCTTAGAAGAACAATAGTAGAATTTATACAGGCTGTACTTGAAATGACACCTCAAGCAGTCACAACGGTTCTCATTCATAGATTTTTATGAAGCTACATAGGCAGGGACGTGCAGAGACTGTTAGAGCGGCAGGGGCCCAAATTCATAAAAGACAATTTTTACAAATAATTAAATAAATAACTGCCTGGAATGACTACTTTTGCAACATTGTTAAAGGGATATTAAAATGTAAATATTTAAAACAAACCCATGTCTGAGGTTGGTTCAAACACTGCTACATGACAGTTAATGACACATGCAAAGAAATGAAGTGTATTTCAGTGAATTCTCCTCACATGTTAACCAGCCCAACTCTTACCTACTGTAGCCCTCTGACTGACATCCTCACTCACAGAAGCTCAGTTTAATACTGCTGACAAAGATGCACTTCCTCTGGCTGCTTCTCTCACCTCCATATTTGTCTCTTACCACCTCTCCATAGAAGGCATAATTGCTTCAGTAATAATGGGCAATAAGAAGATGCAGATATTGTATGGCTAAGATAATATTACTTTGTGCCAACAAATGAGTTTCATATAATTCACATATCATATCATAATACTGTGGCTTGGAAGACATCATGCATTTAAGCCACAATTGTAAAAAGCAACATATAAGCTTTAGATAAGGTGTATTAGACACTGGTTTATAAAAGATTTGAACACTTAACATTCCTTCATCTCTTCCCTCCCTCCCTCCAAAAATACTGAAAAAAGTGCCTGAACTTAACTATTTGACTAAATATATAATGACATTTAGTAAACAGTTAACATTTAAAATTCATGTAAATGTTTCTCCATTCACAGTCCTTATATACACATATTCACTTGACAAAATAAGTCCAATATTCACTCTCCTTTTAACTTTGGTTTGGTTACCACCAACTCCAAATATCTGTCTCTTAAGCATCTAAATGCTTCACTATGTTCAGCAGCTAGTCAGTTAGTGTATAGTGGAGTTATCAGAGATTTTGTCCTGAAAACAGCTGCCCACTGTTGCTGGAAGGTGTTTGATGAGAGCATTAAGAGTTAAAGAAATAGTAAAGTTGCAAGCCATAAAACCGAAAGAATGAGCTGAAAGATGCTAAATTGCATAATTGGTTTTATCTTCATTATGTGTCTACCCATCATCATCGGAGCAAACATTGTAAACAATTGAGGAAAATGTGGAGAGGATAAACAACAATTAAGATCCTGACCACACAGACAAGCAAGACCATCTCTCCATCCATCTCAACATCAGAGGAAGCACCGGGGAAAACATGGAGGGATTAAATACTGGTTGCATTCTTTTCCACACAGATCTTCTCTTCCAAGCGTCCTGCTATCCAGTGTACAGGCTGGTTAATAAACTGGATGATCTCTGCGCCCGCATACGTTTCCAGTGGGATATCAGGAACTGTAATGTCCTTTGTTTCACCAAAACTTGACTAAATCCTGGAATACCAGATAGTGTCATTCAACCAGATGACTCTTTTTTCTGTATATTGATTCGACAGGACAGAGGACAAGAAAAAAGGAGGAGTGTGTTTTATGGTGAATAAGGACTGGTGTTGCAGTGGGAATATTAAAGTGCTATCCCATTCCTGCTCACCTGATCTGGAGTTATTGTCAATCAAATGCAGACCATACTTCATCTAGCAAGGGAATTTACATCAGTCATTATCCCAGCAGTGTACATCCCACCACAGGCGAATACAGAGGCTGCCCTGTCGGATCTTTGCAAAGACATGAGCTGCTCGCAGATCGTTAATCCTGATGCTGCACTCATTGTAGCTAGAGACTTCAATCAGGCTACCCTTAAGAAGGTTATGCCTGAGTTCCATCAAATATTGACTATGCCACAAGGGGAATAAACACTCTGGATCACTGTCACATGCCGTTCAAAAACAGTTACATAGCAGCATCACTACCTGCATTTGGGAAGAGTGACAATGCAGCCATCTCGCTGAGGTCAAAGTAGGTAAAAACAAACTAAGACACATGCCCCCAGTGATACGAGAGGTCAGGAAATGGTCAGGCCAATCAGTGGCCGCCCTACAGTCTGCACTACATGATGCAGTCCGGAGCACATTCCAGGACACCACCGTCAATGTCACAGATGACATAAATTGATTCACTGAGTCCATGATGGATTTAATTTGTGAAACAACAGAAGCAACTGTACCCAAAACTACAGTCAAATCATTCCACAGTCAGAGACCATGGATGGTTTGTTCAGCTGAACTTCCAAAGGCAGCGCTCTACCCTGCCTAAAGGATATTTACACCAGGCACTGCAAGACACATACACATATTATTACTATTTTTTTAATTATTACTAATCATTACTTATTTAAACTATTTTTATTGCACAAATTGAAGGAACTGACAGCATTACATTTCACTGTGATTGTACCTGAATGATTACACATGACAAAAACATGTGATTGATTGTTGATTGACTGAAATCATGTTGCTCAAGGTTGTGGACGTCAAAAATACCTATATCTATTTATATTAAGTTCCCAAAAATTGACTGATTTGACTGGTACATGTTAAAAAATATTAGAAATACAAGTTGTTTTTTGGATGACGATCAATCTGTCAAGTGTGATTAAGTATCCTGCTTGATGCTACTTAGTCGATGAGATACTGTACCAGCAGTCTTGTCTGGAGAAACATAAATGAATCATTAATGGAGAAACGGTGAAGTTAGCTTTGATTGTCATCACATACACAACAAGGTGAGAAACTGTTATGAACCAGTCCGTCCGCTCTCACCCTGAGTTCTCTCTATATGTATTCATGTCCATCTATGTTTCTGTCTCTGTCACTTACTGCGTTTGTATCTTTTTATGTCTCTTTTCTTCCCTGCTGCCACTCTCTCTGTGTGCTTCCCCACAAACACACCTGCCTGCTTTCACAGGGAATTTCTGACCTGGTGTGTTTGTTTTTCGCTGCCACGGGGGACTGCTGTCGCTGTTTGATCATAACAGCACATGAAAGAGGCAGACAACACAGGAGCTGGAAGCTGCTGGCTAAAGTGAGCCCACCCTGTCAGGAGCATCTCAGCTGGCTGGCAGGTTCACCAAGTGACTGACTGACAAGTTGAGTAGTTTTGTGGCTCAGTAGTTAATGATGACTTTCTATAGTATTTTGAAAGCTAACAAATTTTACACACACATTTGAGACATTTCCATCACCTGTGTCCAAGCTAATATTTATTGATAATTGTTCTTTAATATAAGTCTTTTAAAGTTATTTAAAATGTAATATGTTCATTCACAGATTGTCAGATACCTCCTTTACTCACTACTTCCTTTTTTAATGCCGCAGAGGCTGAAGTATATGGGATGACTTGCATTTTAGTTTAAATTGACTGTAATAACCTTGACACACTCTGACACACGCACACAATCACACACACAGACACACACAGACAGCCGTGCAGGCCATCTGCAGACAGTAAATTATCTGGTTAGCAGATAATGCAGTTGAGCGGCAGAGAGAGCCAAGGGGTGGCAGGGACAGAGAGAGAGAGAGAGAGGTGTGTATCGAGACACACACACAGTAATACACAGAATGTTTTCACTTATCTGTGTATTGAGTGTATTGTTGGACACACCGTAACCATTCTAACTGCACCACCATGCTGCAGATTGCATATTTGCCCTTCAGAGTTCTGCAGTTAGATTGCATAAAAAACACACCAACCGCCAGAAAACAAAAACATGGGGTGAATTAAAACCCAAAAAAACATGTTCTGAATCGTGCCTCATACTAATTTTTATGATAGAAAATGTATCCACAAACAGTCATTGAGTTTCTGTTAATATGGATATACAGTAGTAAACGACTAGATGCATTTCGGCTTAATTGGAACTGAGAACAAATTTGAAACTGGTTTTACTGTATGTGTTTGCAGCTGTGATGAATGATGAATAATAATGCTCATTTCATGTTACTGTTACTTCTGGTTTGAGAGTCTGGTTTGAAATTAAAAGGGTTAGTTCACCCAAAATATTAAAAAAAAGTGCCTGTGTAAATTGTTGACAGATCTGTGGATTATCTAAAGTAACCACAAAGTGACTACAGATGATAATTAATTCTTCAGAAATCTTACAGCCATCTCAAAACCTTTGCAAATAAAGCAATTATTTACAAAACTATCTGCCTGGATACCATTAGAGAGATGTTTTTTGAGCATTTCACTTAAATGATATAATGTGTATGAATCTTACTCACAACACAAAGCCTACTACTATTATTATTTTTACTTGATGCCGTCTTGGAGAATGGATTTTGTCAGTCAGTCCTGACGCAGTGGAAGTGGTTGTTTTTAGCAACAGCAAAACAATGTCAGAAAATGTCTGTCAAGAATTCTCAAACTATTTGTGTGGGGTAGTCCAAGTTGCAGGCATTCACTCCACCTCAGCACTTTCCAAACATATATTTACTCTGTTAGTATTGCTACAGTCAATAAACACGAGGTTCTTATACAGGTATTTGTGCAAACTGTATTGCATTACACCATTCAGTGACCACTGCCTGCTCTGCACAGTGTAAGGAGAGGCAGTGACTATGTAACATATTTATCTATATTTGTTCTATATTTAGTTGTCTTTACTTACAGTATGTGTATCTTTTTCAAAATTTTCTTAATTAACATACTTATAATGCAAATCTAGAGCAACATATTTTGGCAATAATGTATTCAATTACAGTCCCGCCAATACACCTTTTGTATCTTTCTTACTAGTCATAGCAGTAAAAGCATAGATGTATCTAATAACATTAACAATGGCTCCATTCCATCCAAGTGTCCCAGGTAGCCATGACAGTGAGCCAGCATGTATGACAGTAGGGTACAGGAACTGAAACCTTAATGGGATGCTGCCATTGTTAAGGTTATCAATTACACCTGCATTTTCCCTACTATGACATATTTTTTAAAAAGCAAAAATAACTATAAAGCTAATTTGAATTTCATATGATATCTGGTATGATATATGTATTGAATATGTAATATTAGATTTTATGAGGGGTGAGTTAGGGGTCACTATGGGGAGAAATAGTCCTATAACATCTAACTACCAAACATACACCTTGACTACAAACATCATTTGTTTGATAGATAACACACATACACCCACAGCACACAGTGAGTGTTTAGTAATGATAGGGATGATGAATGAACACATCACAGCACCTATTATAATTGGCATATTAAAGCATGCATACAGTAAGCACAAACAAACACACAGAGCACATTGTGATGTGTCATTTATCAGCCACCTAATTATCAAACACATTAATCGTGTGTACGTGTGTTAAAAAAAAAACAACAAAAAAACATTGTTTATTACAGCAGCAGCCAATAGGCTTGCCTAGATGACAGCGGGGAATGATGGAGAGGAGGCGAGCAGAGGCGAGGTTGGTGACATGCTCATGAATCAGTTTCACATCTAGTTCAGACATGTGCATACGCTGGATTTAAAATGCATGTACTTTTCTCAGGACTGGGTGTAGAGTACAGTACATCCTCCCAGCAACTGCTTTTGCTCCCATATACATACACTACATACTTTTTAAATAGAAAGTAAGTAATTATACTTCATGTTTGTCAAGCACTGCAGGAAACTCATTTCTTGCTCTTGGCAACATTTTAAATAAAATATTAAAAGTAAAACATTAAGAAAGTGAAAATTGGAATTAAAACCACTTATGTATCATAGAATGTCCACTGGCAATGGGTTCACTGTGGCCAATCACTAATGTATTTGTCTAATCACTCTTGTGATAATACAGTGTTTCAATGCTCTTGAAAGTATAGCATTATAAATTGGTTGAAAATATAAGCAGTAATAAGGTACGTGTGCAGTAGTTCTTTTTTGATCTAAATAGATGATCCTCTTGATTTAATTGAAATAAGGCAGAAATGGAACAAATGATGGATGGATTCACAAATATATTGTCATTTTAGCATCATCTTAAAGTGAAGTGATTTTTGAAATGTCAAAACAGCTCAATGTCTTGAGTTAGAATAGACTCAAAGTTCTAAAGCCACAATGATGTTAATTTGCCAAGGCATAAATAGGTACCTATTCAATTAGTGTCAAAATAAATCATCTTAACATCTGTGGGTTTTAAGGGACTAGTTGAAACATTTTGGGAAATATGTTAATTTACTTTCTTTCTCTCTAAGAGTGCAAAGAAAGAAGAAGAGTAAAGACATTATGGTGCAAGAATCAGAAGGCGATTAGCCTAGCTTAACATTAAGACTGGAGGCAGCTTGCCTAACTCTCTCCAAAGTTCAAAAATCCATCTCCCAACACCTCTAAAGCTCACATGATGTATCGTGTTTCTTTCATCCATACACAAACAGAGATATAAAAATGGCAGTCTGTGGTTTTATGGGGCGTTACATGCTGGAAGAATTTCTTGGTCAACAGCAGTTGGATGTAGTATTTTAGTAACTGTTGTAACTTCCTGGAGTCTTGTTGATGCACAGATGATTTACAGAAATACTAAATGGATGGAAATAGTTAAAGAGAGCCAGGCTAGCCTTTTCCCTCCATTTCCAGTCCTTATGCTATGCTAAGCTAATCACCTCCTGACTCCAGCTCCATGCTTTATGACATGAGAGTGGTATTGTGTCATCTAACTCTCTGCAGAAAGTGAATGAGGGTATTTCTCAAAATTTTAATTTTAATTCTAAATTCAATTCTATTCTTAATTCCTGGAAAATAAAAATCCTGTTAGCTAAAATGCTATTTAGCCATGTAAATAGTTTTGATTTTGTCTTTTGAGATTTCACTATCTCCATTGCTGACACTTCCACACACTATCAAAATGACAATGCAAAAATAAATCTAAATATAACCAGCCAAAAATCTATTTCCCCTTTTAAACTCCTTACTTCTTACTTTGAATGTGCTTACAATAATAAGGCCATGCGAGTGTTGAAAGATTAATGAACTCATAAAGATGTAACTTTTTTTGGATATGGCTTTTTCTAAACTGGTTATATATCTACACATTATTTGCATGTAGCTTTCTCTCCAGTGGGTCTCTAAAATGGCACCAACTGTGGTTTCAAAGAGCAGCAATGACGCAACTGAAAAGCCTCTTTTGTCCCCCTGCCTCCTTCACTCTTCATCCACCTTTCTTTCTCTCATGATCACCTCCATTTCTCTCATTTCATTGCCCCCTCATTCCTGCCCTCCCTCTCCATTCTTGCTGCAGGCATCAATGTTGTTATGGCGGGTGTAGGTGGAGTGCCTTTCACTGCTGACAGCAGTGGAGGAGAGATGGGGGGATGAAAAGAGAGAGAAAAAGAGAGAGTTGGTGACCAAACGGGGGGGTGGAGGTTGTTATTTTAGACCTGACCTTTAACTCACTGATAAACAAACTCCGCTTTCCTATCTTTCTCTTCCTCTCATACACTTTCTGTGTACATGTCTCTCAATCTCTCCTGTCTCTCCATCTCTTTCTCCTAATGCTGCCGGCAATGACCAGACAAGTCTTAATATCCCTTGTCCCCTGTGTGTGTGTGTGTGTGTGTGTGTGTGTGTGTGTGTGTGTGTGTGTGTGTGTGTGTGTGCGCGCATGTGTGTGGTTATATAAGGCATGCCTTAAGGCAGGGGGCATAAATGAAAGGTATTAACAACCCTTTGGTAGATAACTGATGCAATATATCGTCATATGTGGACAAAGTAGAGCACAGCACTGGCATTGGTTGTCCCAAATGTCTTCATAATTCCAGCTAAGAGTGCTCTCAAGAGTATTATAAGCTTTAACCATCTGCTCCGAATTAATATGCTCTAAGGGTGTGCAGAAAGCATTCACATAAATTTTGTATGTTACGTGTCACAGCAAAATGACACCATGTTAGTGGCATACTGCAACATCTATCTGTTTGACCATTCTCTAAAACAGGTCACACTTCTTAAACTGTTTCCACAAGTCAAATGTAGTTAAAAGACTCTTTTTCTCTAAAAAAGCATTTAAAGTATTCAGATGTTTATAACATGACCACAAGGGGTGTAATGCAAAGGTATTATCTCTATCGGTTTATGTACATTATAGCAAAACACTGTACTTGTTGATGGTGTGGGTGGAAATCAATAGCGAAAACAAAATAGTAGGTTATATTTAGCAGAATTGCAGTGGGCCATATTGCATGATTTCCTTTAACCTCTTAAACTCCCCAAGGACGCCGGCATCATCGGTCGGCATTACTGTCTTTCAGAGGCTGTAGCAGGCTCAGTTTTAAAGCTAGAGTGAATATAGTATGGTATCATATGAAACTTGATGATCTAAAGCATCCAGTGGTACAAACCATGTCACGACCGCTTGACGGGAAGGGGGCTAAATAGGGCTACAGAAAAAACTGGCATGGCCATTTTAAAAGAGGTCCCTTGACCTCTCACCTCAAGATATCTAAATGAAAATGGGTTCTACTGGTACCCATGAGTCTCTCCTTTACAGATATGCCCACTTTATGCTAATTTCATGCAGTTTGGGGCAAAAACCATGCAGTTTTTTTGCATACAATGGTGTATTTGAATATTTTTGCATACTGGGGTCCCTCAACAGTCTTGGAATTGCATATGTTTGGTATGACTGGGAAGTTGGTCTGATGTCTTTATGATGCCAAATGAGAAGGCTACTGACAAAATAATAGTTAATGGGGCCATATTGCATGATAAAAAAATTTTAAAAAAGGAGATTGTGCATGCAATGGGAGGAGGTCCAGACAAACTTTCTGATGTGTCTATGAAAAGAAAAAAAAAATAGAAAGCTATTTACAAAAAAATTTAAAAGCTTCCTTGGCCCATTTGTAAGTACTTTTGAGACGGTCCCTCACTTCACCTTCTCAGTTGTTGTCTCACTGGCTCAAATAACAGATCATGAGGTAAAAATAATAATTCTTGATTCTGATTGACTAGTAGGTGTGGATTAATTTTTAAGGGGCTTTCACAGCTAACCTGTTTGGTTCTGTTGAAACAAACTGATGCATTTGCACATTTAGCCGGTTGTTTGGGCTGGTGTGAAAGCTATAAATTGAACTGTGGTGTGGACATAACAACCAGACCAAGAATGCCTGAAAAGAGTGCATTTCTAAATATTTGAACCCTAGAGGGACACTTGAAGCTTTTTCTTTTACTACATTTTTTCCCCTGGTATTTGTGTTTAAACTCCATGCGGAATTATTGGATTTCATGAATATTATTGGATTAGTACTAATCTAATTATGATTTTCCTTCATTATCTTCCCCAAACTCTACAGGAGGAGAATACACTGCTCCCACGGCTATCAGACTCTTGCAGCCATTATTAATTATGTCTGTTGCATCATTGTGTCCCTGACCTGTGGAGAAATATCCACAGAAAGCAATGCAGACTAACTTATATTTATGTTCTGTGGACAGAATTTCTCTCAAGAATCCTTCAGTTTCAGACCAGCTGGTTTTCTGTTTTGCCTTGTAATATATGGTTTGCTGTGTTTGCTGCAGGAAAAGTGGCTTGTAGATGAAAATTTGGATCAGGTACTTTCCATTGCCGACTTCAATACCTAACAAAAATTATATATCTCTTAAATCATCAATCATGTCTGAGTCTATATGTAAACAAGAGAAAAGGTATGTTTTTCTCTAAAACCATGGTATAACCTCCTAACGCTGATATTCTCATCAAAGGTGAAAGGACTGACATAGTCACTGATTTTAAATATCTTGGTGTGATACTGGATCCAAATTCGAACTTTAAGAAACATGTTTAAAAAACCAGTTAAAACCGTAACGTACAATTTAGCAAATTTTAGACATATTTATATTAGAAACTGTCTCTCTTTGGACACAGCCAAGATATATATGCATGCTATGATTCTTTCCCTTATGTCTTATTGCATCACATGTTGGGGGCAAGCGGGAGAAACAGCCATAAAACCTCTTGAGTCCTTATACAAACAAACTCTAAAAACTCTTTTAATGGTTTGGCCCCTCCTCCACTATATGACTCTGTGTACACTCGCTCAGTAAGTTCTTTTAGATCCTCCAGAATATCCTCTATACAATATTGTACCATACCATTTCGTTGCACTGCATTTGGACAGTCAGCTTTCTCTGTGAAAGCCACAATTCAGTGGAATTCCTACCTGATGATATGAAGAGCTGCAGTTCCATCAGTATGCTTAAAACCAAATTTAAAAGTCTGCTAAAAGCTACTCAGCTCTGTAACCACTGACTGTACATTTTATCTCATGGTCTTCTCATGAACACAAATAATCTTGCTTTTAATTTGACAAGCTTACATTATTAATTTCTAGTTGACATTGTTGGTGTATGTGATGTGCTGTTGTGTGTAGCTTTGTATTTTGTATAATGTGTCCTGTGTGTTTTTTGCTTTGTACTGTTTGTTATTGTACTGTTATATGTTTTAATTGTGACCTGCAGAAGGGACTGGAGATGAACATTAGCTATAAGCTAACTCTGGTACAGTACATCAAATGGTAACATTTATGTTAAACACTGTACATGGTCCCAATAAATAAATAAGACAATTAAATACAATAATGTCATTTTGTTTGAGAAATACATCCTCTGAAATACATTGGCTGAACACATGGAGACAACATGAAATATTTGAGCTACTGCATGAAGAGTTTCAGAAAGCTTTAGTGACCTATCAGGGACAAGAGGTTGCATTGACAGGTGTACCCTGTTGATTTAAAAGGCGTAAGCCCTCTCACATTTAGAAACTTTGTGACCTTCACCACTTTTCGGCTATAAGTGGCTATTATCGAGGATTCTGTAACAATTTCAAGGATGTTGTCGCCCCCTCAACCAGCATCAACACTGCCTGCCATGCCTTTTGACTCCTGACTGTCAGGAGACTTTTGAATCTGCCAAGGTTTTCCTTTGTAGGACATCAGTAACATGCCAAAGTCCACCTCACATACTGTTTCAAACTTGAGGTTGATGCAAGTGCAGTGTCATAGAGATGACTGTGGCATTAACCACCAAGTCCCAAGTCTCAAAGACTGAATACACAACAGAACAATCTCAAATAAAGCCTGGCTTTATTGCTCCCTGTGCAGCACTTTGGGGTTAGGGGGTTAGGGTTAGAGTTCACTGTCCATTTTGTAGTCTGATCATTGATATGAACCAGCAACAAACATATGTTCTGGAGCTTTGTTGCAAGACTTTGATTCAGAAAATTGGTATATTTTAGGGAAAAGTTAGAAAGTTAGGCGGGGGACATTTTCTATTTTAAAGAAGTTGTATGGGTGGGTTTTTCATTTCACTTCATTTCCCTTTTTTGTCTTTTTCTGTTATAGTTTGTAATAAGCAAGCAAGGGATTGATTTAGTTCTTTTTGGTTTATTGGCATTTTTACCCACCATGAAGTTTGCAATTCACCATTTTTGTCTGAAAAAACAAAGCGGCCTGTTTAGTTTGTTGAAAATTGACACTTTAAGCCAGGAAAAAAAAGGTCTCATGTTGCATTTGGTTTCCTGTAGGCCAAATGTAACAGCCACAATTCCTGCTCTCATCAACACCTGGAAAGTTATTTCTGTCAAAGCTGTGTATGGAGCATTCATCCCTTTTTGATTATACTGTGAAAGCCATTCAGCTTAATTTGAGTAGTGTAATTTAACAGTGTATCTCACATCAGCATGTACAGAATGAATCTTTGCAACTAGCAATGAGTTGTTGTGGTCTTTAGGTGACCCGAATGTGGTTGAAATTTGGAATGAAGACAATAACATAAGTAACATGAGGCATTTAATATTCTAATATGACTGGCACATATGAGGGGCATACTATATTATTGATGTAATTATATACTGTTGCATAATCAACTAAAGAATCTTTCTTGTGCTTGGACAAAAGTGCTCTAACACAATGGTTATGTACAGAGTGTTCTGGCATGCTGTGTGCTAAATAATATTGTAAGCACTCAGGAGGACACAAGGAAAGTAGTACATTTCCTTAATCAGTTCTGAAATATACGACACAGATTAGTACTTTCTAGTCAAGTAAAGGAAATGGGGCGTCTAATCCGTCGAGATATTTTAGAGATGAAATATGCTGATTTAGATATTGCCTTGATGTCAGTCAGAGGAAAAGTCTGGATCAATATAAATGTCAAGCAAAAAACAAGAATTCTAAGGGAAGCCTTTGAGGTAACATTACAGCTGCTGAGATTAAAGTCTGATAAGTCAGTTGGTTCTTAGAACTGACAGTGAGCAACTCCTTTTTTCATCATGGCGTGGTTTCCTGAGTCTTTAGGAAATGTGAGAAAGCAAACATGTATGCTCTTACTATAAAATTGAATTCCACAATAAGAATGTACAAAGTTGAACAGGCAGGCTTGCAAACTGTATGACAGGTGAAATACGCATTGGCTGATGCAGTTTTAGACATGCCATAAACAGGTGAACAAGCACAACTTACATTTTAAAGCAGCCATTTATGTATTTTAAAATTATAATCATTAAGATCTCAGCTTGGTTGTTTTGGGACACCTGTGTTTATGCAAAAAAATCTTAAGAATCCCAGAATTATGTTTGAAATAACACATTAATAAATCACTGGGGGAAGGAAACTCTTGGGTTGTTTTCTCTCTTCCCTAGTTGTTCGGCCATGATGAAAATTTCATACCTTCTTTATGAATCACTGCTCATACACTAAAAACAAACATGTTTCCTCTTCATAATGCCTGGGACCGGCTGTTCAACTCCTCTGGATTACATCACTATGTGACATACACACATAAATAACATGCATTGTGCACACATGACTACTTGTCTACCAAATTTTGTCCAATATTTCCTGTGAATCCCTTGTACAAGTGCATGCTACTTGAATCAAGAGTAGGAGTGGTGGACTCCACCACTGAATGGTCCGAAATACATTTATAGCAGAAATAGTATCAGAAGTTGGGTTTTGCTGTGATGAAAATCTTAAAGCAATATTCAAAAGACATAATAAAATGTTAATTAGTGAGCTTTATAGGTGCTGGATAGTGGATTTTGTTAGCTTTGGACAGAGCCAGACTAGCTGTTTCCCCATGTTTCCTGTTTTTCCGCTAAGCTAAGCTAATTGACTGCTGGCTCCTGCTACATTTTTTGCTGTACAGAAATGAGAGTGCTATCCATCTTCTCGTCTAACTCTTGGCAAGAAAGCCAAAATGTTAAACTATTCCTTTAAGGAGCATAATTTAATTTGCAAAATGTTGTATTCATCAATTGCATTTTATTCATAATCTTTACAAAAAAGCCAAGCATATGAGCCAAACAAACAGACTACTCAGTAACATGTAATGACAGCCAATAGGAACCATATCACACAGACTAATCTTCTTCTCCAAGTAACTCCAAGGAACGTGTAGGAAGAAGTGAGAGATGTACATGGATAAACCACACAGATTCCCATGGAGATGTTTCCATTTTCATGTTTCGTGTGAGAGCTTTCATTTACGCCCTTTGAGATGGAGTATGGGATCAAAAAAGGGTCTAAAAGACTTTGAGCTTGTTAAGTTAAGCTCAGTATATTTGGGAACTTGTTAAATGAAGACTGGCATGAATATATCTGAATGTGTGAACATGCAGATTTAAGAAAATTCACAAAATTCAAGCTTGTTCAAGACTTGTTCTTCATTGAAGAACAGCCTGGATGATTTTCAGTGACATGGGTTCAACTAGAGCGCACCAAAATCATTTCCCTTTGATGGTTTAGGTTTTGGAGAGGATGTCAGATAGTACTTTCTGAGAGACTAGCCAACAGGTAGCACTCTCATTTGCTACTCCAAATATTTGTACACATTTACAAAATATTCATATAACTACGAACCCTCATACAAATCTGCTAATTATATCTCTTCAAGTTACATCACCACACTAGGTGTTAGTCATCAAAGAAAACATTAAATGTGTTGTATGTGGAGAGTATGGTGGGATCTGTGAGCACAATACAAAGACACCAGTAGTGAACCATGACTATTAGAGCTGGGCCTTCAGCCAAAATTACAGGTCTGCTGCTTAGAGCTTTAATAAATGCACTACTTAAAATCATAGAATAAAATTACATGATGAAATACTAACATAATATCGACAGCTGAGTAATTAATTGCTGTTTTCCATAAATCTGTCTGTTGCAAGCATATCTTTACTAATGTCTTCTGTGTTAGAACAATATTATTACCTGCTATTAAAGATTTTGGTGTCTCTCACTGCCGTAGATCAGGGAATCTGTACAGCTGGACATTGTTGAACACATTAGTGAACTATCGTTAACATATTGAAGAACCTTAAATTTTTGTTTTGTTTGGGTTTTTTTTTTTTTTGGCTCAGATCTATTCAAACAACAAGGGACACTGCTGAACAGACAAGAGCCTTGGACCAGCTTGGGCCCGGAAACAACTGATATGTCACACCTTAAATGGATGGCCTTCTGTCATGGCTATGAAGTCCTAACCAATGAATGAGTCAACTAACCTTTTCTCTGCCTAGAGGAGACAACAACAACAACAAAAATCTGATTGGATAACTATTTTCATGGTTTAAGGACAATAACCCTTTTATTTCTGAGGCAAACTTGATACAAAATGAGGCTAAAATTAGAATTAGAAGATAATAATTACTAAATGAAAGAGATTAAATGTAACATTTAAAATACTGATATATTAAGCCTTCTCTGAAGGTCTAGAAAGCCCTAAAGGTTCCCCTCTGGAAGACACAGTGAAAGCGACACATCAAGCAGAAAAGAGAGTTAAAGACAGCGATGGAGAGATGCCAGAAGAAGCAGAGAGGTAGAGAGAATGTGTGATTCATGGCTCAATAATTCATCAGGTATACTGACTGACACTAAAGGAACCATAGTGGAATAATGAGAAGATGTAACACCTGGCTGATGCAGTGTTAAAGGGAGTGTCAAGATTCAATGGCAACTACCAATTTTAGCCACCAGCGCCAAGATCACTATTTAATAGATACAAATAAAGGGTAAAGTATACCACTAATCAGTACAAAGTATAACTGAAACATTGTAAAAAAAAAAACAATACATTAGTGAGAGCTACAGCTACATTGATAGGCTGACTGAACCAGTCTAAAACCTATGTGGAATTTGTTAAAAATCAATACAGCCATCAGAAACTGATGTTTCCAAGTAATTCTCTGGCTTTCTTCTCTACTGTGCCTCTAGTGTGTGTGTAATTGTGTTTGTGTTTCAAATTGTGTTTCCCCCTTTCTCCTGCTAAGTCACAGCACTGTACATCAGGGACTTGGGGGTTTGGTGCATTGGGGAGGCACTCCAATACTATCTACTTTTGGTGTGAATATAATAAAATATGGTTATTTATGGTGGAGGGAGTGTTTTCCCCCCAGGAAATATTTTTGCTGGATTTTTGCTAAATATTTGTGGCTCCGGGGAGGGTCAAGATAAAAACAAAAATAAAATGAAGTCACACCCCAGCCAACACCCTGGCTGGGGTGTGCTTGCCCTCACTCTGGAGCATTTCAAGGAAAAATTTGATGAAGCTAACCTCCTTGGGGACCAGCCAAAAAGCTACTTGGTGTATCACTGTCAACAAGTCCTCCAAAAGAATGACCAAATGTGTCCTTTGACCGTGTGCACTCCAAAACAACACATAGGAGCGTTTTCTGATCTGGCGCCTCTATCCGCAGGACAACATCATTTGTTTGCGCTTTCCAAAACTGTTACAAATCACTGTTACAAAATAATGATGTTTTATGATTCGACAGCATTGTGGTTAAGGTCTGGTTAGGTTTAGGCACAAATAACACTGGTTTAGGTTTAGGCAAAGATCATAGTTTGGTTTAAAATGATCACTTTGTAAAGGATAGAGAAACGTGGTGTGGGTTAAAGTTACTACTTCCTTAAAAAGTTAGGGGACCTTCGTCGTCATGGCTACAATAATAACCACAGGATTAAGGTTAGGGGATGATTATTATAGTTAGAGTTTTTAAAAAAAATGAATAACTACACGAGTTAATAACCACGATAATACTGTAACATCCCTTGCTAAGCAGACGATGAGACGTTAGCCCATTTTTCGCTGCAACTTTATTGCACACAACAACACAGGCTACTGTGGGCTGTAGGCAACGCCAAAATAACAAAGACCTGCAGTGAACTCTACGCTAGCCTCTTGCTTAGCCTCTCGTATATAGACTAACTGCTGAGCACCCAAAACAGGAAGAAGAAGAAAAACACCCTCCAACTCTCAGCCAATTACAGGTGTACTATCTCCCGCTGGTCACTGTTACAGATAGCTCACATGACCGACAGGCTTCACAGTGTCTGAGCTTACAACAACATGTTTCACTGACAGTCTGTTAATATCAGTACTGCAACTCAACAGACCTTATGTCTGAACTAAACTAATGTTTCTTACAGTAACAATCATAACAGTTAAACACTAACATGAATACCGTCCGTTACAATACTATTAACTATATGTTGTTTTTGGGTGCCTGACATCACAGTCTCATCACTGTTCAGGTTGTTGACATACATTTCTGGGACATTTTAGCTTGAAATGACCATTGAGATGTTTCTCTTTCTTTTTTCTTTTTTTTTTTTTTAAAAAAAACAACATAGTTACTCCCTAACCCCTGTAAACCCCTGTTTTACTCTAACAGCAAGAATGTGTAAACATCTTGTTTATTTGTTTTTTAATGTCATGTGCACATAAGGAAATAAAAAATGAAAAGAATTAATCAAAACTGATATTCTCAACAAATACTGAATCTGAGCTGGTTGGGCAAAATAAATAAATTAAAAAAAATTTAAAAAATTGCAGCTGCATCAAATTATATTAAATTGGCTTTGAAACACAGTTAATTGTGCCATAACAAATTATCTATATTGTTATTGCATCAGGATGAGAACTATGTATCTAGATACAATATGTATCGAATAGTCAGAACTGCATAGATACACACCGCTATAGAGCACAAGTTATTGAATCATATGCAATCAGTTAAAAAAATAAAACATGATTATTTTATAAGAGATAGTCTAAAAATAAGTCACTGATGGAGATTAACCCATAATGAGGCTTTTATACAAGCCAAGTGTCAGAGTTGGTAATATTTTCTTCATGCTAACAGCTTGTCACGTGTTCTCATCTCACCTCAAGTCCACTGAACGCCTCATCTCATGCATGCAGTTTTCAACAGTGGCGAGTCAATCAGTCAGTAAGAGACATTCAGAACTCTTGGCCCAACGGAAAAGAAAAAGAGAAAGAAAACAGTCACTGCTGTTGGTGTACTTAAAAAAAACTGTGAAAGACATTAACAGCAAGCAATAAATCAACTCTATACCTCCTCCAGTGTGAGTGCTCATGCATACTGTACGCCGCTGAGCATGTTTTTGTCCGTAGACAAAGTTATTTTGTAGTCATCTTGTGTGTATGTGTATATAGGAGCTGCAGTAAATGAAAATAAGGTAGTGGTTGAGAGGAGAAGCTCTCCTCGCATTTATTTTGTGCAAGTGTGTGCAGCAGCCAGAGAAAATAAGATAGGTGTACTCTGAGAGGGGCTTATTTAGTCGTACCACCTGTGTATGCTTGTGCTTGTGTATGTGTGTGAGAGAGAGCGAGAGCTTTGATTCCGGACCTCTCCAAATGCTAAGATGTCCCCTCTGACTTTAGATGTTAGGGGAGAAGCTGTTTACATTGAGGCTGTCACACACACTCACAAGCACTCTCACATACTGGGGGGGACTACTAAATAAGAGTGATTTATCCCTTGCCTGTTTCTCTCTCTCTCACACACACACCCACAAGGAAATGCATACAGACTACTGAGGTTTAGATGCTCTCTCTTTCTCTTTTTTTATGTCACCACACATACACATGCACAAGAACCATTAAGCAGTGTCTTCTGGTCCCAGTGGTGTATTGTCGTGCTGAATACATATATGTGTTTGTTTAGAGAGGGATCAATGAACAGTTTAGCTCTAATGCAAAGGGCTCTGCAGGGAGGAGGACTAAGATTGAAGGACAAGGAGAGATTGAAAAGTAGAAAGAGGAAAATTAAAGTGATGACAGCGCTAGGAAAAAAAAAAAAGAGTTCCCAGTTCCTACTTTCTTTCCTCATCTGTTCTTTGTCATCCTGCATCCCTCCTTCCTCTTGACTGTCTTTGTTGTTGTCTTTTCCTCTTTTCATCCTTGTCCTCACATTTTGTTTTGGTCTCTTTTTTCTCCTAATTTCTCCCTCTGTCACCCCACTGGGTTTCCCACTGTGCTCATAATGTTTGTTGAATTTTGTTAATTAAAGACCATTTTGTCAACACTACAAATCCATCCCCAAATACAGCACAGCCTGATGCCTTGTGATTATTTATTGCCATAACTACATGGACATTTGAAACTGGATGGCAGTCTTGCTTACGTTTCTCATTTACTCTATGACTCTTTAATGTATACCATAATGATAACACAAGTGGGGCTTTGCTCTGGTGTCTTCTGTGTGTTGAAATGCATTTATGAAATAAATAAAAGATAATTTAATTAATGGAATCTCATTTGTGTTATATGAAATTTGTCAAAATGTGCTTTAAATTTGGAATGACACCTTATTTTAGCTCTACTTTTAAATTTTTCTCTCCTATTTGAACCTCTCTGAGGCCTTCACGTTTCATGGCTAACTTGTGGGAGAGAAGACACATCATTTTCATAAATCAGAATGAGCTGTCCTCACTTGGCACTGGTTGGATCTCTATTACTATGAAGGCCCATAACCAGCCAATAGAGCTTGGTCCACTGAGGGGCAGATTTAAATGATCCTGTGAATTTTTTATGATCTGCATACAGAAACTGCTATATGTCAGGAGCAGAGGATAAAAACCGAGCAGTAGGACATTTGAATTTAAATCCAGCAAATGAACAAGCTGAACAGAAGGTAGCACATAAATAAAGGTTTGATTTTACTGAAAGAGTTACAGGTTTAAGCAGATGTTGCAAATATGTTGTCAGTTTTTCATTTCTGTGTATTAAAGGAGGAATAAAATAGGTGACATTTTTAAGCAAAACAGTAACAGTAGATGTAGATGTAGGAGAGCAGATGATGGATGTGTACATTGTAAGCTATTTACATGTCAGGACCTGAACATTTTTGTGCAGATGAAAATTTTATTTGCACCAGACGTACAGTGGACAACAGATTATTGTTGACATTTGAAAGTGAGAGAAATATTGCAGACTATTGCTGCCTACATGTAAACTGACACAGTTAGTTGTGTCTTGACACTGGTGTCAAGTAAACTAGGAACACAGGGAATGGTGGCCAGAAAACACCAGAAAGCTATTAAAAATGCCTCACAATGAAAATGCAGCCTTTTATACTTTTACTGTTTAATGCACAAATTGTTCACCCACACAGGTGTTTTCAATTACGCCTGATTAGACGTCTCCTCAGGACTGTGTGGGTGTATACAAATTGTGCTTGATTGACATTTCCCTTACTCATGTTCAATTATAAATTTAACTATTTTGTAGTGTAACTCACAGGCATTTGACACTGTAAGGAGCACTTTGCAGTAGCAGAATTAGCGGCTATTTAATAAAAACATATAAAGAGACAGAAAGGAGGTCTGACTTTTGTACTATGGTCAGGATTACCTGCCTCACCTGTCTCCAATCAAAGTGATTATCTCCCAGATTAACACATTCAGCCTCCCTACACACCTTTCTCACATCATACATTAAAGATGAGTCCTGTTTTCATACTACATATTCATTTTGAGAAGGTTTTAGGTACGTGGTGTGTTCAGACTGGGAGAATGACAAAATTAAATATATTGAGTAGTCAGTATGCATAAAATGAATCATCTTATAAATGTACAGCTGATGTGCACTATAGAGAGGCTCGCAGCTGCAAAGAAATATAATTAATTGTGAATTGACATGTATCATTCCAATGTCTCATTTTTATAGATCTTTGTGGGTGCACATACGGTATCATTTCCAATTATTACAAAGTAGTAAAGCATGTTGATTTGTTTTAAATATTAATTATTACTATACAAAATTTTTAAGCTATGTTTTATAAATCTATAAAATTATTGTATGGTATGGAATTAAGAGAAAGTTTTAGTCTCATCGTAGCATGAAAGGCACAGGTGGAACATATTATATGAGCAATGGTAGTGTTGCATTTAGGTGTATAAGTTAGCCAAACCACGTACAATTCCAGTTCCTTCAAAATAGCACATCTAAATGGAATGAAGTCATTATTACAGTAGAGTTATTAAAAAACTGTTACACTATGGTTTTACTGGAATCACATATAAATGGTTTTACAATTATATTCATAATCGACAACAGTTTGTTATCATTAATGGATGGTCATCGAATAGTGCCATTTTAACATGTGGGGTCCCACAGGGATCAATTCTAGGACCACTCATATTCCTTATTTATATTAATGACCTGGCTGCAGCATTGACCTCCTCACTCCCAGTACTTTTTGCCGATGATACCAATTTATTTCTCTCACACACTTCCTCTGGGAAATGTGTGAGACACTTTCTCTGTACCTATGGCCAAAGCTACTTCTGATATAGGAAATATTTCCAAATGGTTTAAATTAAACAAATTAGCTCTCTGTCAAAAAATCCAATTTTATCATATTTACATCAAAAAATAAAAAAATATTGTAAATTGAACTCTCGTCTCTCCATCGGAAATAACCCAGTTACCTAGGTCTCATCCACAACTTTCCTTAGAATACTGATTGATGAAACTCTAAGCTGAAAGAGCCATATTCACTTTGTTTGCAATAAAAAGCCCAAGTCTATTAGCATCATCAGCAAACTTCAGAATTGTTTATTAACTCTTTATTATAGCTTAATTTATCCATACCTCATATATTGCAATATCATTTGGGGATCTACTTATTCCACCCACCTTTGTAAGCTTTATATTTTGCAAAAAGTTTTGCAGAATTGCCACATTTGGCATTTTTCCAGCCTAACGGGGATGTACACAACTATAAGACATGCCAAATGGTTACACCTCCCAATGTTCCATACTGGGCTCTGTGAATTCTCTATTCAAATTGCATTTCAGTCTACTTCTCTCAAGAATTTCAAATATAAGCTTAGGACCTGTCTGATGAACCAAACGAAACTATTCGAACTGATCATATCTGACTATGATTTGCCTGTCTCTCTCTCTCTCTCTTTCATAAGGAGTTGACTTAAAACAAGTGTGCTTCAGTAGGCATGTGCACACACTAGCATGCATGCTCACACACGTATAGACACACACACACACACTCACACATACACTAAAACACACACACCCTCATTACATTATTTGCTTGATTTATGCTGCCTACTTTATGTTTGCTTTTTGATCCTATGGTCGCTTGTTTGCTTATTTTTGTGGAAAAACATATCATACACAAATTATTATTCAGAGCAGAGCTGTCTTATATGTGTGGATGGGGTCTTTAGATTTTTAAGAAATACGTTGAAGAAAATGCAACGTACTTCAACATACTTTACCAAAAATGGAAAGGGAAATTCCAACTTGTTATTCCTGTCTGTGATTCTGCCTGGTGATTATAGCAATGTGTCATCGGCATGGTAACGGAAAGATATGAAGAGGTGATTATTGGTTTGTCCAAGAGGGAGTACATGTATAGAGGTTACTGGAGCCCTAATGTGTACTGTACTATATACAGCATGATTCATGACTGTTCACAGACATGGATAATGTCTACCAAGTGGACCAGTGCAAACAATCCCTATTCTTCCCTGCCCATTGTCAATGTTTGTCCTTTCCTCCTTTAGACTTTTGTGTACTTACATGCTTGTGGTGTTTCCTATTTTTCTTCATTTGCCATTTCTTTGACTAATCTATCATAGCACTGTATAAATCTGAAGACCCCCCCCCCCCCCCCCGCAAAAACAATCTATTTCCTTACCACAAGCCCCCCTCCTCTCTTTTTCTCTGCTTCTCATCACAGTAGGTTACCCTTCACCCTTATCCCTCACCTCCTCTATCCCTCTCTCAGCTCATTCTGTGCTGGGTCTCTCGGTCTTCCCTATTGCCCCCTCCACCCCAACCCCACCCCTACCCCTACACCCCCCTCTTTCTCCCCCACCTTCTCATTGTCTCACCTCCCCTTCGATCTTACCCTCATTTTCCATCTTTCCATTTTACCTCCACTGACCCAATTTTCTTCTCATCTTTTGCTCGTTCCTACTCCCCTTCAGTCATTTCTCATCCATTTGTCTGAGGTGACCCCTATCTGCTCCCTCCCTCTCTCTTTTTCCTCTTCTTTTTGTTCCTTTCATCCCTCCATCCTCTGGTAACCCTCATCTTTTCCTCCTCCTTTTTGCCTTCCCCTCATTCTCTGCTCCATTACCCATGTCTATATATCTGTTTTTCTATCCCTCTATCCATCTATTGGTATTTATCTGCCTTCAATAATATCATTTGACACCCTTCCATCTTGTCCCCGAAATCAATCGCTCTTTCGCTCTCCCTTTCATCTCTCCGTTCAGCTCCCCCTTGCTCTCTCCTGTTATCTCTCTTTCGATCTACCTCTCTATCCAATAGTACTTATCTGCCTTCACTTTTACCATTCAACACCCTTTCACCTTGTCCTCTGATTCAATCTTCCCTTCACTATCTCTCCTCCCCCTGCCTCCTTTCCTCTCTCATTCAATCTTTGTCCCCATCTGTACTCATCTTTTATTACTTCTTTCTTTCTCTCAATTTATCTCAATCAGTCTATTTTTTCTGGTCTTTCTGTCTTTCTTTCTGATGAGACGTAAAATCGTTTCTCACTTGATTTAAACTTGTTATTATTTATAGTTTTTGTTATTCATCAGCTTCTTGTCAAAAGTAAGATACACTTACGCAGCAATTTTGATCTTTTCACCATGTGTTCAAAAGATTTACTTTTCTACATTACATATTTCAAAATAGCCAAAATGTGTGACCAAAACAAAAAAAAAACTCATCTAAACACATTTTCGCCATTGATATAAACCTGTGTAATTGCATCAAGAATGTATTTGCTGGGCCAGGTTAATGTCCTGACAAATCAGAGCCGATCATTTATTACAGAAACAGTAATCACTAGGTTAACACAGTAGAAGTATTGAAACATTACCATACTGCAATGACTTCTATCAATAATATCAATATCTAATACTTAATAAAAATATACAGTATATACATTATATATATATATACATTCTTAAATAAGCTACAAGTAATTTGAGATCAAGACATCAAAGGTGCAACATCTTGAGCAAAATGTCCAAAAAGAAAATCCTCTGTACATGTGTCTGCAGCAGTCAGAGGTGATGTATCCTTTATGTTGCCAGACACTATACAGTTCCATATTGTTGGCTGAGCCAGTTTACTCCTCAATTTACTGCTGGAGAGGTATTTACATCTCACCTATACAGAAAACCCTTCAGGAAAGAGAGCGCATTTCTCTCTCCATCCTCTCACTGTGTAATTGTCCTCCAGGACACTGTAACACACACACCAGGTATAATGTCATCACAGGCTATCATCAGTGGCCAGATCATTCTAATCTCTGTCCAATCCTATCAAGGACACCAAGACATTTACACACACACACGCCTGAAAACCCAAGCACATTCATACACTAAATACAATACTTTTTTCCCCCTCAACTTACGCATACAGATGTGTAGGATGCAACACATCTGTTTTAACAGAAGGCTCAGGTGGCACCTGTAAATTTGATCGCCATCATAGAGGGATCAAACACAATACTTCCTCTTTGCTTTCTAATAACTCCATTTGCACATTGACATCACAAGTGAGTCAATGCTGAGTTATCAAGAGTTTGACAGCAGTGCCTTCTGGACACACAGGCTTACATAGGCCCTGGGCCCAAAGGGTTTGGAGGACCACACAGACAATAGGGCTGAAGAGGCCCCTGCACAAATATAATGGTGTGGCTGCTTTGCTGACCTTGTCTAGCTCAGCCGAGCTGCATATGCTAAAATCAAGTTGTGGTTTTCCCATAGACTGAAAAAAATAACGGACATAGCCACTGTGACATCACCCATTGGTTTGTGGACTCCCATTTTGAAGCCTTGAGTTTGCATTTTGAACATCGTCATCTCGATCAATTTTTGGAGCCAGAAGTGACCATATTTGGATGAGAGGGTGGAGCTGGAAAAAGGGGGTGTGATGTCATGATTGACAGCTGTGACAGCCACTCCCAAACCTTTGTCAGTCAGTGGAACGGCTGAGGGGGCATGTCCTGCTGGCCGCCAACGCGCCCCCCGAGTCTACTGTGCAGACTCTGTCTCCAAATGACATCACACAAGCAAGATGGCAGCTCCTGGAAAGAAGATATTTTGGCTGCACTTTTGCATCATGGTGGGAGGTGGAGATGCGTCATTTTTATATGCAGTCAATGAGCGAAATCTTATGAAATCAAATAGAACTGTAGACTGTTCTCTGTAGAGAAGCAAATTACCTAAACTTAGCAAACTAAGCTTACAAGGGATGAGTGTTTGAATTCTCCAAAAACGCATGTCCTTATTCAAATAAATCCTTGATAACTCTCAGTGATTCAGATCTCCAAACTGTTAATACTGTGGAAGTTTTAAGTGTGTTACTTATTCAGGTTGGAGTCAGTGGGCACTACGTGAGAATTCAGCAGTGATCTGCCTAAGTGGTAACTTGAAAAGTCTGAATTTGTGAGCTTGGACAATTTTCTTTGAGTGAAAGAAGTAAAAGAACTAACCATCCACTCAGTAACCCTATGACAGTTAATGTCATAGGGTTACCTTAACAAGGCCATGTACTGGCGCATTACCTTTCATGTGCATTATTTTCTACTATTGTTCTAAAAACTCTGTGAAGGCAACTGTGGTGACTTTCATGTACTTATTAATTATGAAGGATTGCATTGTTCCTTCATTGCCTGCTAGAATTCTACAATCCCTTCTGGATTTGAAAGTCTCTCGAAACCTACAAAATATGCCCAGCTTAGAAGGCAGCAGATTTTGAGATGAAGGTCTGTTTTTATGTGTGAAGAGGGACATTGTCTTGAAAGGAAGGAGAGGCTGTAGCTCCTGAGTTCCTAATATTGAGTACCTTCATTCACAATACAAGACAAGGCAGTTTGACTGGCCACCACTTCTGTTATTTTCTAGGAATTCCTCCAACACCAGACAGACTATTTCCTGCAACAGCAAAAAGATCCAGGCTCACCTGAGCTAGCAAATGGAAAAAGTTTTTTCACTCCTCTTTCCCGTCCAATAAGATATGCCGCAGTGCTATAACATCCTGGTATGATTTCGAAAATCTATGTAGAAAGTTCGAAGATCATCAACATTTGAAACTATTTCAGACAAAAATTTCAAATTAGTAGTGAAATAACAGAAGCTAGCCCTTAGCTATCAAATTATTTTGTCTTTAACCTCACAGATCATTGTGATCAATCTGGCTACTTTGTCTGCAGAAGGGTTTGTTGTCCGGGCTCAGTTCCCATCTCCTGTCAAATAAAACCATTTTAAGACACACTCAAGCACTGGGACATGCATGCATCGAAGCGAGACTTAGTTTTTTCTTTTATTTCATCATCCTTAAGATGCCTTCAAGTGCAAATATTACTAGTAACAAGACAATGGGTGCCCAGGTGACACAGAGATAAAACATGGTCCAGCTTGGCCAGATGCTCCTTAAGTATCAATTAGAAATGATTGCAGGTTGGATGCCAGTGAAATATAATGTCTTTTTGCATGCGGCTACCAAATCCCTCTGGGAAATAAAGGTTTTCATTGGTTGAACCTGACCTGAAACGGACGCATGGAAAACCCACCAGAACCCAACATGCATAAACTGGTTTTCATAAAAAGAAACCTGATCTTAAAGGGAGCCTGTCAGACTAGACCTGAGAATACTTATACCAGACCCAAAATGCAGGGACTCAAACAGACAAAAACAGAGAGAACACCAACACTGCAACTGCATGATGAGCCACCAATTAACAAGTCTGAACCATTTCTGTTACTACAAACTGAGCCGACCTGTGAAGAACTCTTGTTTGCATTCTCCTGTGGCAGATCTTGTTTGATGACAGGGGGAACTTTTTCACAAAATTGTGAAAGAAAAAGTTCCAAATTAACAATCAATTCCTTCAGGTAAAATGAATCTGAAAACAGATATGTAACATTAAAGTTTTACAAATATCAAAATGCCTGAATTTAGTATATTTTTAGGTTGCTCTTTTTTGTCAGTGCAGAAGACAATTACTACCAAACCGGCAGAATAGATTTATGTTCTACAATTTAATTCTTGTCAGCTATCGAAAACACAACAGTGCCAATACTAACAATACATGCAAAGTGGCGCAAGTGCTCACTATAGCTCTTGACACCATCTCGCCTTTTTCTTTAGCATACACACACACACACGTAGCCTACGGTTGTGTTGAATAGGATCAGCTGTTCTGACATCTGTGTTGTTGCTCTCCATTAGATCAGCTTAACCATCTGATATGTACTGAGGGGTTTGTGCGTGCATATGTGTCTATGAGCATTACTTGTGTGTGAAAGTGAGAGAGAGAGAGAGAGAGAGAGAATATTGGGAATCTTATTTCGGTTTAGCTTGATGACAACAGAAGAGGAGAGAAGTGATGAAAAGAAATGAAAAGAGCTAAGAGCAGGTGTGTTTGCAGATGGTCATAGCAAAGATCAGGAGGCTGTTATTACACACACAAAAACACATACACACACACAGACCACCATTTCACATTCTGGCAGGCTGCACATGTTTAGAAACACCAGGGACGTCAATGATGTGATGATGTGCGGTCTGCATGGTAGCATGCATGTTTCATGGGTCACTTGCCTCCATATTTTCAGGTCTGTGTGTGTGTGCTGTGTAAGTTCATTCCCTGAGAACAGTGATGCAGTGTAATTTCAAGAGAAATCAAAACAGCTACGCTGCATTATAAAAAGAACGTGTGCAGCAATATCATTTACATTCACATTGTCACAATGAATACAAACCCGGGAGACACTGAAAGAAGCACATTATCTTTTCCACCATATTTTGTTTTAAAGCCATTCACTGTTCTCCTTTATTGAAATTATGCCTCCACAGTACTGCATTTATTTTCACATATAAACATTATCATTTTTCCACTTACCTGTGGAGCCACTCATGAACTAGTTTGTGTTATTTAGGCTGTTATCTTGCTCTGATATAATCCAGCTTTTTTAATTACATGTCTATTGTAGTATTGATTTAAATAATGTTTATGTTCAATGATTTTTAAACCTGCATTAAATGTTTTTTTGGCCTACTCGGGCAGCACAAAATAGCTATAAACACGACATTGTGAACATCGTGTTAGCAAACAGTAGATTATTTTCACAACCTGTGCGAAGCAACATTAGCATTCATTTGCTAGACATGTTTTTTTGTCAAAATAATGAATCCAACATTCACTCTCCTTTTATCTCTGTTTTGGTCTTCACCAACCCCTGAAGGAAATATCTGGTTCTTAAGCAGCTAAATGTCTCCACTATGTTCACCAACTAGTCACTAACTTGGTCTGTCTGGTGCTGAGCAGGTCACGGATAGTGTGATTTTAGCACTTTCTCACTGAAAATAGCTGCCGGCTGTGTCTGGAAATGGCAGTGATGAAAACAGTGAGAGTGAATCAAAACAGTAAAGTTGCCAGCCATAAAAACCAAAACAATAGGCTGAAAGACACATGCTTTGTAGAGATGAGGGGAACTGCAGAGTTGACAATGCTCTGTGGGCTTGTGTAGGAGTAACACTTTTCATATAACCACACATAGTGATCTGATTAATTGTCAATATAAAAATATTGATTACAGCAGCTTTAACCTTCCATAAAATGTAATGGTTGGATCAAGCATGGACATACAAATTTTAAATAACATAGCCTCCAGCCAAAGATGGACAAATTATGTTAAAATCAGCTCCATTCATGTCAACATTGAATACTCCTCATTATAAACACTAAAAATAAGACGAACAGAATGAATCTCAATAATTATAGTTCAATAGCAAGTTGAAAACTGATATCATCTGTGACTTCTTTACAGGCAACCGCCATAATGTAATGAACACAAACTGAATAATGAGAACACCAGCTCGTGATATAGAGTGTATGTAATTAACTTAACTAACATTTCCTGTAAATATATAGAGTAGAGTCTGTGGTATTTACTGCTACCCAGGAGTCAAGTGCTCAATTGCAGGACATACAGGGATGTTCAGGAAGACTTGAAGTGTTTTTTACTGACATTAAAAGTTCAGGCAATCAGTATTCTATTGAGTTTTGGTCTCCTACAGCTTTAAGGCTGCTTCCTATCCTTCAGTACACTGCCAAAAGTTACATAACAGATCAAACACTTGATATAACTGATACTTGATAGGGAATTTTGGTACCATGTCCCTGCTGCTGTCAGCTTAAAAAGTACTCCCAACAAATGCCCATGTCTTTCAAATTCCACCCCTCCAGCTCAAAGATTTGTAGTCTCCAACACTAAGCCAAGATAACCCTGATGACATCATAAGGGGCCCTTTTTTCAGATTTTAGAAAGGTCCCTCCCGAGTCACAAAATACATTAGTGCCCCCTTTAATTTTTAATTTTTTTTTAAACAGTACAAGTGGTGATCCTGGTATAACTGAAATTAAGGCGTAAAACCATAGAGTGTACATAAAGATGGACATCATGACAGCTCCCCAGAAGTGAAGCCAAAACATCTCAATCGCCCCCTGGTGGTTGGCTGCAGTATAGGTCATAAGTCCCGCCCCCTCCATGTTAGTGGATGCGACATGAGCCAAACTAAAAATCATAAATCATAAATATCATGCTGATGTTTGTCCAAGTGCTCATGTTTGTTTTGAATTAGTTATTTGATGATATAGAAAGGGGGTCTGACGTCATGATTGACAGCTGTGACAACCGCTCTCAAACCTCCGTCAGGCTGAGGGGGCATGTTCCGTGGGCCGTTATCCCGCCGCCCGACTCTACTGCACAGACTCTGGCTCCAAATGACTTCACACAAGCAAGATGGCAGCTCCTGGAAAGGAGATATTTTGGCTTCACTTTTCCATAGTGGTAGGAAGTGGAGATGCGTCGTCCATATTTATATACAGTATGTGTAAAACAGGTAAAAATAAAACTGCTATGTTCTATCAGGGCCTGTTTTCATTGTCAGGAATCAGGTGTTAATCCTATTTTCCCATGTAAACCAATGATTTTCTTTCATGAGCATCTGAAAATGCTTTAGACTGTTAGTGCGGCCACTGCCTGGGGAGGCTTTAAATGCTGTGAAAGCCTCCAAGAGGGCCTTGGTTCTGCGGTGTAATACCCTTTTAAAAGCTCTCTGTATTCAGCTGGGCATATCAAGGACAGACGCTGTAAAAACATTTCCTTAAACCCCTGCCAATATGTGCTCGCACGCACACACAGATTCACACCCACATACACACACACCCAGATGCACAGATACACAAGCATACACACATACCGTAGTAGCGCACATACACACACGACACATGTACAAACATCAGATCACACAGACCGAACACATCACACACACACAAAAATCAATGATAACATGCATATGCAAGCTCATGCAAACGCTCATCAGAGCAGCAGTAGTTATTGAAATGGTAATAGATAAGCAGTGGTTTGTGTTCCCATGCTGGTACTGTAATGTACTCCTCTACCTCCTCCTGTATCTGTCCTCTGTCTCTGCCCCCTCCCCTCCTCTCTTCTGTCTCTTCCATCCTGCGCTCAACTATCCTGTGTCTCTACTGCTCTTTACCCCACCCTTCCCCTCTCTCTCTCTCTTTAGCACCCTCTGTCTACCTTCCACCCATCCCCACCTCTCCCTCTCTTTGCAATTCTCCCCTCATCCCTCCTCTCTCCCTCTCTTTCCCTGTGAACCTGCTACAGGGTGATACTGCCCCCTATTTGCCAAATAGACCAATTTTTTTCTCTCTTCTTCTCTCCCCCTCTCTGCCAATTTGTCTCACTCTCTCTTTCATCATCGCTTCACTTCACAAGCCAGCACACCCTCATCTCTCTTTCTCCCATCTTGATCTCTCCGTTCTCACTCTGTCATTCTTGTCGTTCCTCCAGCCCCTATTGCTCTTTCACTGACAACATTGTTGCTCTTTCCTCTTCACCTTCCGTTGTTTCTCATCTATCTATTTGTTGAATGTATGTAGTTCAATCTCTCAAATGTGTATTTCAACCATCTCAGAATAATGTAACAGTAGAATATGGTGATGATCCCTTTTCATTCGTTTCTGGACATAAATTTAATGGTACGTTCTCTAAAGTCACACACATCTTCTCACTTTACTCTAAGTAGTATACGGTATGTTTGCATGTTCTGGGTTCACCCTCAGACAGGAAAGTAAGTGTGCCAATATGTTTATTTTTTATAATATATTGACCCATGTTTATTCTTAAAACTCAACTGAAATTAAATTGTGTGTTTTTTTTTTCAGCTACAGCAATTCACATCGGTTCTGTAAATCACTTGTTCTGTGTTCTCTTTTGAATAAAAAATCGGAAACCAGACGGGAGAAATTTATATTTCTTATTTTATGGTTTCTCTATTTTTCCATTAGGTAGTTGGAATACCATTAGATCTCAGTCTACATAGATGGAGAACTTATTTCCATTCCTAATTCAGAAATATGAACATACATCGTGTCCTGTACTTTACCTTGTAGAACAATCAACCAAACAAACATCCAAAGAGAAAAGTGCACCACTAACTCCAGTTTGCAGGCTAGATAGCCAGTTAGCTGCTCAGCCAAAGAACAGCATGTTAAAATACTTTGGTCCCATTAGATGCTGGTGTGGTGCTTACTTTTCAGTACCACTTCTAACACATTGTCTGCCCCATGACATGTGAGCTACAGTGCAAGTTTGTTCATTTTCTCTTTTGTTCCTCAGTCGAGACTCAGCCTCTCGGCTGCTCTCAAAAAACATATTTACCGTTGGTTAAAAATCTTTGACATTGATACTGGATTTTGTACATCATACACCACCCTTGGAATTTTCTCCTTAAATATAAAGTATATTTAAAACATGTATGTGACACCTATATGCAGTGTTGGGCAAGTTACTTGAAAAATGTAATTAATTGTGTATTACTTATTTTTCTCATTGGAAATGTACATTACTAGTTACTCATCAGCAAAAGTAATTAGATACATTACTTGTTACATCACATTCCGTACTCAGCCAAGCTTCAAAGCCTTCACACCCACACATCACATCTTCTGCATTTAATAATGGTGTAAATGGTAGACTGCACTAGCCTCTCTCTTCCTCAATGGACAAAGAGCTTTATAATTTCTCACATTTACTTATTGTCACACACACACACACACATAGCAATGGCAGTGTCTTGTGGGCACTGACCTGCCTTTTGGTAGCAATATAGGTTTTAGTATCTTGCTCAAGGACACTTGGCTATATGGACAGGGGGAACCAGGGATTGAACCTCCAACCCTGTGATTTGCGGATGATGTACCCTGAGCACAGACACAAAATTGAAAATCAGAGGTAGTTGGGTCCTGTGTGAGGTGGGAACATCATTTACTACCAGAACTAGGCAACTCAGGAGGTCTAATGGAGAGACAAGAGATCAGAAGTTTTATTTTACCTATCTTGGCATGAGTGTTTATTGAAATACAAGTGTGCTTTATCTGCTGTGAAAGCAGTGTATTTCTCTTGTTGAATCAATATTAATAAACATAATCCCATTCCTCTTCAACACTGTAGCTAAACTTGCTAAAAAGCAGCCGTCTATTAGCTGCTCACCTATCATGGCTCATGAGTTTCTAGACTTTTTCTGCAATAAGGTTGATGAGATTAGAAAAAAATTTGTTCTTCAACTCCAGCTAATCCTGCATATCCTGCCTTTCCAAAGTCATATTTATAGAGTCCACAGTTATTATTATTATTACAGTTTTTGAGACTATCTCTCTTGAAACTTTGACTCATATGACATATGGTCTTTTCTGGGACCTACATTGCTAAATATTGTTAATTTATCACTTACTACTGGCATTGTCCCCAGAAGTTTTAAGACAGCTGTGATTAAACCTCTACTTAAGAAACCGAATGTCGATCCAGGGTCTCTTAATAACTATCGACCAGTCTCTAATCTTCCATTCTTTTCTAAAGTACCAGAGAGAGTTGTGTCTCAACAACTTTCAGCTCATATAAAAGAAAATGATGTATATGAACCTTTTCAGTGAGCTTTCAGGGCCTGTCACTCCAATGAAACTGCTCTGACCAGAGTGGTAAATGATCTTTTACTTGCTATGGATTCAGATTCTACCTCTGTGCTTCTATTGCTGGATCTCAGTGCAGACTTTGACACCAATGATCACTTCGTACTATTAGACAGAATAAAATGTAATTTTGGTTTCTCTGGCGTAGCCCTCTCTTGGTTTAAGTCTTACCTATCTGAAAGAACACAGTGTGTCTGCTATAATAATATTACATCTAAATTTTCTGATGTTAAATATTGAGTACCTCAGGGCTCGGTTCTTGGTCCTCTGCTTTTCTCTCTTTATATTTCACCTCTTGGCCACATTATACATGGTCATGGAATAAATTACCATTGCTACTCGGATGATGTTCGGCTGTATGTGCCTATAAAGGCAGATGATCATACTCAAATTACTAAATTAGAGGCCTGCTCGGCTGCTGTGAAAAATTGGATGTCACTAAATTTCCTGCTTCTAAATTCAGATAAAACTGAGATTCTGGTTGTTGGCCCTGCTAGACACAGACACCAGTTTGATCAAGTAACAGTAATGCTTGACAATTGTGATTTCACAAAGCGTGGCAGCCGAGAATCTTGGCGTTATGTTTGATCCCAGCCTCTCCTTTGATAAGCACATCAAAGAAATCACCAAGACTGCCTTTTTCCACTTATGTAACATAGCTAAAATTCACTCTTTGCTGTCCACAGCAATACATACATTTGTTTCATCCAGACTTGATTATTGTAACGTTCTGTTTTCAAGTCTGCCACATGCTAGTACAAAAAGTCTTCAGATGGTTTGAAATACTGCAGCTAGAATCTTAACTAAAACAAGAAAAATTGACCATATTACACCAATTCTAGCATCCCTTCATTGGCTTGCTATCCATGTTAGATCAGACTTTAAGATGCTTCTGCTGACTTATAAAATCCTAAATGGGCATGCCCCATTATATCTGTCTGATCTCCTTAAACATTATATCCCATCTCAGGTCCTTAAAATGCAGGAATGCAGGGCTCCTGTGTGTACCCAAAGTTAAAAAGTCAGCAGGCAGCAGGGCCTTTTCCAATTGGGACCCCTTCTTATGGAAAAACCTCCCCGCTGACATCAGACAATCCAGGTCTGTTGAGTCCTTTAAATTTAAACTTAAAACTCATCTTTTTGTCTTAACTTACAATTAGTTGCCTTTAATTGATTACTTCATTACCTTGTACTGCACGGCAGGTCGGTTTATGTCTTAATGAATCTATTAAGCGCTGTCCTGCTGACGACATTATTGATTATTGCAACTGTTCTGATAACCATTGCATCTCTCTAACCTTGTTTGCTTGTTCCACAAGCACATGAGCGTCCAAGCTTTGTTCCCCCCTCTCTTTTCTCTCCCTTTCTCTCTCCCTATTTTCTCCTCCTGTCCTCTCTTGTCTCACAGGCATCTCTTGCTGGACCAGCACCCATCCTGGAAGTGCTCTGCTTCCCTGCCATTTCCTGAGGTTTTGGATCTGGTTCCCCATCCTGCAGGAGTTCAGCCTCATCTCATGTCTCTCTCTCTGAATGATGTCTTTATCCTTCTCTCTCTCCCCTCTGTGAATAATGTCTTTTCTTGTCTTTTCTCCTGTGTATGTGAATGGTGTGAAATGAGTCTCCCCTGTGTGCATGTGTAGTTTATCCTCCTTCCAGGTCTCCATGGTCTCCATGGTGATGGAGGTTCTGTTCTGGTGGCACCTGGAAGCTGCTTGGTGTCCTCTTCATCACATTCTTCATATAATAAATCCATTATAATTTTCAATGCTGTATTCTGTCATTTGTGTTTTATTCTGTACACACATTTACTCCAGAGGAGAGAGATCCTTCCTCTGTTGCTCTCAAGAGGGTAGCTCCCGGTCTGAAAAGTGAGGCCAATGCAGAAGTGCCTTAAACCTGCATTCTTTCTAATGGCCAGCAGTGGGCAACTCCACTGGTTGCAAAAAGACATCCAATTGTATGGAAGTCTATGAGAAAATGACCCTATTTCTAACTTGATTTATTACCTAAACTGTTTCCCAATGAGTTTATGGTCTCAACCGATAGTTTCAAGTCCTCTTTAATACAGCATGATGTTCATTTTATAAATTATGGTTCCATTTAAAGTAAAATAGATGATAAAGCAGTATATGCATAGTATAGGCGTAGTTGCCGCTATTTCACAGTGTGTTTTCAGCTCATGAAAGTTGATTGTAACATTTCGGTTGCCTAAAAAAGTCTTGTTCAGTGTTTGGCTGTGCTCCAAGGAGTCAGCTGTTCAGTTTTTGCTGGTAGGGACCTTTTGTTTTGATGGCCTGTTTTTTGCTAGCGAAAATTAGCATTGGCATTAGCATCATCACAGTTAACCATAGCCTGTAAATGCACTGTGCCAACCAAGCTAGCAGCTAGCACTAGGGTCAGCTCAACCCTCTTGTCCAAATATAGTCGCTTCTGGCTCCAAAAATCAAAGATGGTGACGGTGAAATCCAAGATGGCGATGGTCAAATCGCCACAATCACGGTGACTATGTCCATATTTTTTTATAGGCCATGGTTAACCTAACCCTCTTCCTGTGGTTTCTTCCATTTTTTCCTGTTAAAGGGGTTTTTTAGGGAGTTTTTCCTTGTTCGAATCAAGGGTCTAAGGACAGAGAATGTTGTATTGCTGTACAGACAGTAAAGCCCTCTGAGTCGAATTTGTCATTTGTGATATTGGGCTATACAAATAACATTGACTTGACATTTTCACCACTGAGGTGCCTGGAGGGAGAGGAGTCAAGCCGAGAGTGGAGTTATGGCCTGGTAACTGCTGGGAGGGAAGAGCTAAGCACATGTCTTTGAGGTATACGGTGATGCACCTCACTTAGCAACTCACACAGCAAAACCAAGGTTTGTGAATTTGATGTGAGCTGCCTCTGGGAGGTAAAAGGGAGGGGGTGGGGGGGTAAGAGGGTAACATAGGAGAATATAGACACTTTAAAACTGCAGCCTGAGTCATCAGTTGTGAACAGTGTAACTCATTAGAAAAGCCAGGAAGGCGATGCTGTAGGTGAAACAGGATGCGGTCAGACTTGGACATGGGCCTGGCAAGAGCAAGAGTATAAACCTGCAAGATTGGTTGTGGCTGTGATGCAAGCATTGCATGACAATTGGCTGACTAGAATCACAACTTAAGACTCTTGCTAGTCTGGGCAGGTGTCCCCATGGTGCTGTCAGTCCTGATAGAGAGGTCTTGCAGGGGACAACATTTGTCAGGGAAGAGCAATATCTCACTTTTGTCAAGGTTGAATTAGAGGTGGTTGGTATTCATCCAGCTGAATGTACAGATGTGTGGCAAGTAAAGTGATAGAGGAGTGAAAAGCAAAGTTTAGTATCCTCTACTGTGGATAAAAAAGTTTTCAGATGTTGGGGTCAAAGAGTAAGAGCAAACAGGCCTCGGTCTGAGCCCTCAGGAACGCCTGGGGAGGAGTAAAACAATTTTCTCTACCTGCCAAGACCACTGAGTTTACACCACTGAGTTTGGCAGACAATTTTGAAGGTGGAGAACAGGTCAAACACATTGAAACTTTCATGTATTTCAAACTTTCAGTTAGATATTTTATGGTCTGATATTTGGGTAAATATTAAAGTCCCCCTCCAGTCACAATGTGTTTTGCTCAATGTTACTTAACTTGAATGTTTGACCTTCACTGTGCAGAATGATGTATGTGCAGAGTTTGACACTAGAAGGCTGGTTTCGTGTCCGTCTATTCAAAGTGGAAAGTTTCTATGAGCTCACCTTTAATTTTAATTTAAGAAGTGTACCCTATGACCAGGATTTGTGACATCACAACGAGTTAGGAAGCCAATCCTGGTCCAGTATCTTAAGTGTGATGTAGAAACTTGAAGCCTAAACCTTTGAAATGAAAAATATCTGCATATTTATAGATTATGGATTTTTAATGAGGGATGAGGGAGTAGATGTAGATTTAAGAATGTTTAACCATGTAATTGAATGTTTTTTTATAGAAAAACTATGAGTCACAAATTATTATTCAAAGTGAGAGTGTTTTATATATCTTAAAAAAATATTTCTATAAAATATGTATATCATATACATAACTGGTTCCATTGTCATTAATGCTGCCACTTCTTTGTAAACATGAACACTTTACTACCCTATTGTTTCATCAATATTCATAGCAGGTGGTGTAAATGCCTCTGCTCGCTCTCCCGCTTGCTTGCTCAGCCATAATTGTTGCAGCACCCTAAAGAGCAGATCCATTAACAGAAAATTACTTAATTACTGTCTTATTGAAAAAAAAGTGAATCTATTATCTAAACTGTTGTTTAGATTTGTTGAGATGATTAAACTGACAGTTTTTTCCTTATTGTTCAGTAAATGTGGGTCAGTAGAAACACAGTGTTCTACTGTTGATCACCTATGTTTTCCAGTCTGTCTATTCAAACAAGCTACCATACAGTAACAAGCACGCAACTCTGCCCATCTCTAGGCTATCACAGATGAATCAGGACAAACTGACTGACTAAATCAGCCTCATCTAAAATAACATAACACAAACTTAAAGGGGCACTCCACCCATTTTACACATATTTTACAGTTGATTTGTCATGAGGAGTTCTCAACTTGTGAAAACAGTTTAATGTTTTCTGTGGCTCTGGAGGAGCTTTATCAAGTCTGAGAATTTAACCCTGATGATCAGGGTTAAGGTTATTCTCTGCTTAGGTTCAGGCTTAAAATTTTGACAGTGACTGTTACAAACCTGGGGCATGGACTTGTGCAGTGTGGGTATTTATCAGGAAGGTATAAGCTCTTATGAAAGATGGTACTTTGTTGCATTATGGGAAATGTAGGATCCAGAATTTTTTAACCTTGGACCACAGACTACAAACTGAAAGTCAGGATATCTCTGCCTCTGTTGTATTTATTTTGACCTTTTTTTTCCTTTGTTTGTGGTCGGTTAGCCAGTTAGTCCACTACTGTAGTTCAGACTGAAATATCTCAACTACTGGATGGATTGCTGTAAGATTTTATACAGACATTGTTAGTCCCCAGGGGATAGAGCCTATCTAACATTGGTGATCCCCTGACTTTTCATCTACCGTCTCCAGCAGATCAAAGTTTCCACTTATCTAGTGAAATATCTTGACTTTTAACAGATGGTTTGGGGCAAAATTTGGTTCAGACATTCATTTTTCCCAGACGATATATCCTAATGGTTTTGGTGACCATTAATGACCACTCAAAACCACAAATTTCAACCTCATGGTGGCGCTAGTGGAAATGTCTCCACAACTATTAAGTGGATTGTCTTGAAGTTGGGAGCACACATTTATGTTTCCTCAGAATGAATTGTAGTAACTTTGATGATAATTTGTCCAATGCTTTCTTTCATGACTAAATAAAGTCAAAACTACAAAAATGAGATGGACATAATGAGATTTTCACAGATAGTCAAGAGTTATATGGTGCAAGTAAAGACAGTGGCTACATGTTGAGATTGTGAGCTATCCAGCTATTAAATGCAATATTGAACAGTAAATGATTAAAGTGTTAATAATTATGTTTCAATTATAGTTGTAGATAGTTACTGATAGAGGGTAGTTGTATGATAAACATAGCAGCTAAAGCAGATGATTACTGGTAACAACTTACTTTGATGTGAACATTAATATATGCATAGTGAAACTGTGCCCCCCCCAAAAAATATTGAATGCATGACACTCCTGTTCCCAATAGCCTCAGCTGTACTGTAGTGCTAATTAACAAATGTTAGCATGCTAGCACCTTAAACTAAGAGTGTCCATCCATCCAGCCATTTTCTTTACCGCTTATCCTCTAGAGGCTCGAGAGGGAGCTGGAGCCGATCTCAGCTAACATTGGGTGAGAGACGGGGTACAACCTGGACAGGTTGTCAGTTAGTCGCAGGGCTGACACAGAAACAGACAACCATTCACACTTACATTCACACTTGTGGGCTAGTGAAAGTGCATGATTAAATCGCAGAGTACACCTTTAGGACTGATAGTTCTCTACTTGACCATTGATTGTTTTGTGGTTGTATTGGTCTCATTATTACTTTTGGTTGAGTGCTCCAACATGTTTTCCATTTTTCAAACTGCCATATACTCATTATAGATTACACTTGGTTTTGGTTGAATGATAGAGAAGAAGAAAGGGAAAAGAGGAGAGCCAATACAGTAGGTGAAAGAAAAGCCATAAAGCTAAATGAAGTGTGTTTCCCTCACAACTTTTTTGCATGTTCAAAGACATTACAGACCCGCTTTCCTATTTTGACCCCAAGACAATTTAGAGGCATACTTCCATGACATAAGACATGTGTGTGTGCATGCGGGTCTATGTTTGCATGTGTGCCAACATACGTTAATTAACTCAGCCATTAAAAGCTAATACAGGTCTGTGTGAATGGCGATAGTCATAATCTCTATAATAAGCTCTGATAATACAATTATCAGAGCTCAACAAACACACATATCTGGGAAGTAGGAGGAAAAGTGGATATGCATGCACACACACACTTCAGTATAATGTCATGATGATCCATCTGCCTCTCTTCATCCCTGGTTCCCTCTTCTCTTTCATCACACCTGTCATCCCTCCATCCATCACACATCCTTCTGCTTCACTACATCTCTCCAGCTCACTCCCTCTCTATAGTTCGATCTCTCTGTTTCTTCCAATTTCTCTCTTGCTGTCCTTCTCTTTCCTCCCTCCATCTGTCACCCCTGTCTCTCCCAACCTCTTCTCCTTTCTCAGGCTTACCCCTCACCCCCTCCCCCTCTAAGACAGCTCCACATTAGCAGCTCCTTTAGGCTGAGTGTAGTAGGTTTCACTGCAGGTTTTACACACTTTAACCCAGAAAGCTGTTGAGGAAAATCTGCCTTCACCACACACGACTGCTTCAGTCAGCTCAGTGGTATTTCTAAAGAGAGAAGAGAAGCATCCATCATATTAGAGGTGCCTAATGATTCTCCAATGAACCTTAAATCCGCTGTGGCAAAATGTCAGAACTTGCTTAGAACATTATGTGTCTTTGCCTTTTCATTTTTCTCTTACATTTCATTATCCACATGCATCTATTTTAGCCTTTTCAAAATAATATTTATTTATATTCTAAATAGCAATGTTTTTTGGCTCTTTACCACAGTGGTTTCCAACCTGGGGGTCAGGGCCCCCCAAAATGGTTGCCAAGGTAAACATGAGGGGCTATGAGATGATTAACAGATTAGTAAAGAAAACTTTGCTACATATTATGTTCCTTTTTTTTTCTTCAATCAGCTGCCTGACAGACCAGCTGCTTCCTCCTACTTTAAGCTGAATAATAAACTGGTGGTCGGTGCTCCAGGTGGACTCATGGCTAATGCTCCGCTAGCCCTGGCTATCCTGGCTTTCTGTAAAACCACAACTTGTCATTTTTATACTTTGGTTTTTGTACAGTTTAAACAACTGAGATATAACGTGTTCATTAATGAACTTTAATTAATGAGCCAGGCTAGCTGTTTCCCCCTGCTTCCAATCTTTATGCTAAGATAACCTAACCATCTCCTACAATGTTAGTTTAGCTTAACACTGCAGCTTAATATTTAGCGCACAGACACAAGAGTGGTATCAACCTTCTCATCTAACTCTCTGCAATAAAGCAAATAAGTGTATTTCACAAAATGTCAAACTATTTCTTTAAGTATGACTGCGTGAAAAGCTATAATCCAAATGCAAGCATTATCATAAGATTAAGATAGATACAATACAGACTCAAACTCTCAACTCAAACTTCCGCAGTCTCTCTTTTTACGCTGAAACTGCTTCATGTTTCCCTGCACAAAAGTTTCTCTGAGTATCTGCAGAAAATACTAGGTCAGGTTTAACACATCCTGTGAAAAAATACAGGTAAGGAGGAGAAATTAGCTGAGTCAAAGAAAATGGGGCAAACTCAGTGCCATACCATTTATGTGTGTGTGTGGATAGGTGTGTGTATGCATGTGCAATTACACGCCTTTAACCAAACTGAGTTCTAATTATAATCCCCCCTGTAGTGGAACATTCACACTTGTTATCACCTTGCTATCTCTATTTTCTCATTTCTCTGTGCCAGCATCTCTCATACACACACATATACACAGGCAAACAGATTCATGACAGTGCCAGAGGATATGAAGTGTTAATGTATTCTCAGAAAATTAACTTGCTGATCTACTCTAACAAGTTACCTGGGAGGTGGGAAAAGATGAAGACAAGGAAAAGAGAGAAAAGGAACGAGTAGGAGGAGAAAAAAGACAAAAAAATATATAAGGGATAGCTAAAAAAAGAGCTGAATGTATAAACAGGCAGGCAAACACAGTGAGAGACTGTTTTGTCCTTTTCATTATACCAAAGTGAACCTGAAAAACTAATGTTCTGCTTCTTTCTTTCAAAACCATTCCTTGAATCTCCTGTACTCAGTGTGCTTTTTCTGCCATTTAAAAGGCAGCACTTCCTGCAAAAGCTTGAAATTTTGAACAATTGCTTTTACTCTGTGAAAAGACTGAACTGGCTGAGGGCTGATGCAATTTACAAAGAGGATGAAAACTATATTTCATCCAACAAATATACATGCAAATGTGAAAATGTGCATGTGTTGCTGGGTCTTTTCATTAAAGCGTTCCCTGTTTGATAAACACCGACTGAAACTGCATTTCAACCTCTAATCTCAAACAGCCAATCAGATCTTTATGCAAAACCTGACATTTGGAACTAATGGAACGAGAGATAGGCATCTCTCTGTATGTGTGTGTGTGATCTGTGCCTATGGCAATAAATATATAAAACTGAGCAGGCACCTGAAGCGGAAGATTTTTTTTGTAACCGAACATGAGCTCAAGCAGATTATTTGTTGTGAATACAAATTAAGTGAAAATGATGTCCCTCCATTACAAATTGAATCGAGTTGACATGACATTTACAACTACTAATTATGCGAGGTAAACTTGCGGAAATGCTGGAATGTAATTATAAAATTAAGCTTTTGTTTTGTGCCATTTAATGTACAGTGGTCCAGCCTCTGTTCTGAAGCCACCATTTTATTAATTCTTTCTCCCGCACCTCCATACAGCCCCTCCATTCATCAAATCACTCAAGATGAAGGTCAAGAGTTGAATTGTGGATGATGTTGAGGTTACTTACAGGCAATTTGGCAAATAAAGTTAAACCCATCCCAAGCGTCTGCACATCTGGCCCCTGATCTCCACAGTCTCAAAGAACTGCATGCTTCTAATCACATAATTCTTTTGTTTGAGGAAAGTGTATTTTCTCTCTTCTCTCATCTATTCTTTTTTGAAGACGTGTTTATTTCATCAAATGTAATACTGTGTGTCTGCCAACTGCTACTGAACACTCCTAAGGGCTTGTTACATTTTCAAGGCTTGCACAGTGAGTGTTTAATGGCATGTCAGTGGAAAAACTGCAGTCGCTTGCATGACCCACAACCCGATGACCTCATGCCTGACACACAGTCTTCTACTCCATACACCATGGCAGTTCAGACCAGACCAGAGATGAAAATGGTCAGTTAAGCTGAGTGCTGTTGGAAATGTGTATTTGTAAAACTAGGCACAACATCCATAGAATGAGAACATAATTTCCTTTTCTTTTAATCCGTTCATGTTTTTTTGGCAGCTCATCTGGGTCCTGGTTACAGTCCTCCATTGCTATGTCCATTTGTTACTGGGGGCACCCAGATGTTTCAGGCATGTTGCATGTTCTGAGTCAACCCCAGAGTCTCTTCCCAGTTGAACGTGTCCCAAAAACCTCTAAAAGGGAGTGTCCAGAAGGCATCTTGATCAGATGCCTGAACAGTCTCAATAATGAATCCTCTTGATGGGAAAGAGCAGCAGTTCAGCTTTGAACTCCTTCCAGATATCTGAGCTCCTTACCCTATCTCTAAGGAAGAGCCCAGCCACCACGCGAAGGATCCTCATTTCAACTGCTTGTATCCATGATCACTACCCAAAGCTCAAGACCACAGGTGACTGTTGCAACTGGTAAATCAACTGCAAATCAAGATTCTCAGCTTTGCTCCATGAATTGGCAGCTTACTGTGTTGGAGGTGTTTGCATGTCACAGTGACCCTGGAAGCTGCATTGTTAGGGGAAATAGCTCCTGGTAAGCTCTCCCAAACTGGTCCAAGGTGATGCACCAGACCAAAAGCAGTTCAACCACCCTTTATCTTTGGAATGAAGCAACTGTGCCCAGTTTAGTGAGGGTGCCGATAAGCACCTGTGGCCCAGCCTATAGGAAGGAATAGAAGTTGTGTGCACTGCTTCACTTGAGTGGCAGGCAAACCCACTGACCTTGCATGCTGGAACCTGGATGTATGCAACTTGGTAATTTTAACGATCTCCTTTTTTATCTCTACCTAAAGGTTCTTAAGTTTTTATTCCTTTACCAGATGTGCTGGTAAATTATACTGTACTTTTAGTGAATATGGTCAATAAAGGGCCACTTTTAATCCTGACGAGGGCTGTGTTTTAGAAAGTGATGATCACGGCAGATTGCTTACATGCAATTCTTCTGTTTTATGAGTTTTTTCCAATAAATGTGCCCCCATGTTTTTGATTAGTGTATCTCTCCACTGACACTGGCAGTGTATGCATGCTTCATTCTACCTTTCAGCTTCTATTTCTATCCATATCTATTTGATCGCCTCCATCCCTTTATTTTCTTCCCTATCTTCTTTCAGTCCTTGTCCTTTCCTTTCATCCTGTCTCATAACTATTCTCATTACAGTTAAATCACACTGAAGTTCTTCATCTCTGCCTCTTTCTTAGAGTCTGAATCACCGTCTCTCTCCCCCGCCCTCTCTGATTTAGTCGCCACCCCCTAAAGCTTATTTTTCAATCTCTTCCAGTCTCTTTCTGAAGCATTATCTCCTTTTTTCCCTTCTGCAAAAGTAATATATTTCACTCAGAATTGAGTCTTGAGCTTCTGCGTGTGTGTGTCTGTGTGTGTGGTCAGTGACAGACAAGTTCATGAGCAGGTTAGTAGCCTGAAGCTAACCTCACATAGGCCGTTCACCTGTCGTTATCATCGCCACACATACACACTGTTCTTTCTGTCTCTTTCACTCTTTGCTACACACACAGACACTTATGCAAACTGAGACTCAAGAGGCCGTGTCCTCGTGATGGGGGTGCTGCTGGCAGTGAGTCTGAGAGGGTAAAATGCATGTCACAGACTGGCAGGAACCTGGAGGAACTGAGGACAAAGCTGTGTGAGGGCATGATGGACTAGTGGAGTGTGTATGTCTGAAAGACGAGGGTGAGGGGGTGATGGGATTAGGAGATGTATAAATTAGTTTATCAAGACAGATTATTTAAAGCAGAAAGGCTTGTATGAATGAGATGATGCTGGTCCGAGAGTGCAGATTAGGCGGTCAGTTGATTTGGTTTGAGAAGGACGTGAAGAGTCCAGATTCTTTGACTTTGGAGTCAAGAAGCAAAGACAAGTAAAGAGCCCAATTACAGTGTCCTGCTAATAGAGAAAGACCGTCAGACAGATGGGAAGAGAAGGGGATAATGGGGCTGAGAAAAGCAGTTGGGATTAGGTGTTGTCATTATATGTTGTTAGGGTGTCATGATCAAGTATGATCCTTCCTCTCTAAATGCAGTTATTATCATAACTCCAATCGTTATGACATGTATATAGTTATTTTCATATCAGATGAGTGGACAGAGAAATCATACCGATGTGGTTTAGCAGGACTTTTATCCAGCATAGCTCTAGAAACAGCAATGTTGGTTGGTCCAGACAGAAACATCCCAACAACTATTAGACGGATTGCCATGAAAATTCAGTACAGACATACTTAGCTGTTAAGCCAACAGTTTAGCTACAGCCTCACAGAGCTGCTAGCACGGCTGACTCTTTCTCAACTGTTGTTAAAGGTCAAACTTCAAGTTACTGGGTGCCACGTTTGTGCTAATGCACACAATCCTGTTTGTCCAAGTTGCGGTGTTTGCACAGAGCAGTGCAATTTGAATTTGAACTGTATTTTCATGTAGTGGACAAACTCCTTTCAAATACTATATCAAATCAACTATTTTCTCCACATTTTCAATGGATGCATTGTTGTTGCAAATATAAACAAACCCTGTTATAAATAAAAGATGCCACAATCAAGATTAGCTTATTAAAGTATAGGCAGAAATGATTGAAACAATTTGTTGGAAAATAAGATTTGCTTGACTCAACAGATATATATAAGGTCAAAAAACTGAAGATACCCCGTGCACAGCAGTGCCTCTCTCCTGGGTGCCAGCTGATGCAAGACAAATACAGTAAATCAAAAAGTATTCCAGCGCACACCAGGATATTAGGATTGACACTAACTACATGTTTCAAACATTGCTTCATCAGATTGGCTCTATACTATCCATATTTCACTCATTGGCTCCATGAGCAGAAGAAGAAGCAGATCAATGTTATCAACATTATTTATGAGTATTTTAATATATTTGTTGGGAACTGCTTATCCAAACAAATTCACACATCGACATTGCACTTCCCCGTTTCCCTAGTAATCCTCCTGCCAGGTATGAAGGAGATTGGATGAATGGTTCTCGAGATATGTGAAGGACAAACCCACATACATACATACAGACCGACAGACACACAGACAGACAGAGATGAGTCTTAGGGAAATGTATATTTATATCTATTTTGTAAGGTAGAATCATAGTCACTGTTGCCTGTTGTTTACTTTTTAAGTGCATTTGTATTGGAAAATGAGATTTTGTGTGTGAACCTGTTAGATCATCTGTTAATCAGCACCTTATGGCAATAGTACAGAGCCAATCTGATGAAGCAACGTGTGAAACATGTAGTTCGCTCCTTTTGTTTTTTAACGTAACCCGTTAATAAAATAATGTAAATCCTAATATCCTTGTGTGCGTTGGAATACTTTTTTGATTTAGATATATGCAGGACACACTCCAGTACATTAGTTTAGAGAAGCTAGTATTGATTCTGTGGATATGCACACTGCACATGGACATGTTCACACACACACACAGATACAAACACAATATTAACACTTGAACACAGACACTGTCTCTGTTCATCTCCACTTCACTTAGTCTTCTCTTTCATCTCCCTCTCATGAAGCCAATCACAATACAAACATGCACAAAGACCTCACATATCCCCCAACAGTATTCTCTCATCACTTAGCCCTTTCATCCTGCTCATACTCATACAATAGTGTGCATGGACATGTTTATACTGACAGAAAATTATGTTGATTAAAAAAAAATCATTAAACACTAGAATATAAATAATATCAAATATTACATAAACATTTAATTAGCTTTTTAACTTGTTGAAGTGTTTTTGTTTGCATGGATGATAATGATATTTGTTAATTTGTGTGCATAAGTGATAGATGCTTGTCAATGCCCATATTGCTTTTGTTTTCTTATCCCTGGTATTTATCTCTTATCTAAGAGGCACAGGTGCAAAAAACTATTAACAAAAAATATGACAATGAACAATATTAACAAGAGGCTGAACAAATAGAGAAGAAAGCCTGGACTCACTTTTGGTGCATTACTGTATCAGTATAAAGTATTCTTCCTATATACAGCGTTTCCATTCTGTTACACTTGCAGTGCCAGATTGCCTCAGGATTGCACCAGGATTCTCCTAACCCACTGAACCTGCAGTTAGACCCACAAAAACATAAGCTTATATGCAGATTTATTTTTATTTATTGTTTTAGGCAAGGGGGAGGTGTGGACTTCATCTATCCCTGAGTCACTGACTGACTGACTGACTGATGAAGTGACACCATGTGGCTGACCAATGGTGTCATTTCATAACTCGCCTCACCTTGAATGTCACTGTGAATGTCACCCAAGGTGTTGCCACTTCCTGTATCTGTTGTTTCAAAGCCCCCTAGCATTTCATACACAGTCCAGCCATAAACTAGGGTTTGACCTCGTCTTGTTTCAGTTCTTCCCTCTTTCCTCCATCCTCTATAAGACATCTTTGTATTTTCTGACCCGCTGTTTGGCTTCATAAAGGATCTGCATATTTCAGCATATTTTCTGTTTCTAACAAGAACTTACACAATTACATTACTCTTTTAAAATGTATGACCACATAAAGTCATATGCACCACAGAAAATGAAATATCTGTACTGGTACAGGTGAGATTTTCTGAATATTAGTTCTTAGGCGTTCTCTTATTGTGTCGCCAACTGCGCACTGAGCTGAGCTTAGGTTTCAGTTCATTTCACTAAGGTTAATAAATAGACACAGCCAGGAAATAAAACAAAATACTTAAGGGATGAGGATTATCATTCATTGTCCATCATGGTCTCACAAAAACTTGCTCTTTGCATTCATCAGCAGCATGCCACCCTCATGTGTCCACACTGCTATTGTCCACTCTGGCGTTTGCCCTCTGAAGGCTCATTTTAGGTAAGACTGCCCTGTTGAAGCTCAGCAACCAATCAAAAAATGACAAATGACAACCTGTGACCATGATAACAGTAATACAGTGAAGAAAAATGAAACATACTGGCAGTAAAACTACAGTGAATGGTCAATGAACTTGTACACCTCACCAGACAACATACAGAGGAGGGAAATATGAAGGAATAATATATTTTTATAGTTGACTTGATACATTTCAATAAATCTGGAACACATGTAATGTGTGTAGGTGTAGTTTTCTCTCTTTTTTCTGATTTAGTGTTTCTATTTATTTGTCTTTTTTGCAGCTGTCTTTCTACTCTTCCCACCTGTCTGAAGGAACAGGAAGCACAAGCGTAGCCTACATAAACCATTAGACACACACATCCATAATTAATTTCTACAGCTGCTGTGCCACACCCTGCTGTGTGTTCATGTATGGACAAACACGCTTCGGTAATGTCAATGCATCCAAAAAGACAGGCAGAGAAAAAAAGACACAAAGTGCGAAGGATAAATGCAGCATAGGAGAAATAAAGTATAGTATAGGAGAAATAGTACAAATAAAGTATAGGAGAAATAAAGAATTACAGGAGAGTTTGGAGATTTGAAACCATTCAGGATGAAATTTAACTTTGAGTTAATTAAATAATTGATTTTGTTTTTGATATTCATCAGGGGAAATGTGGGTGGAGACGCCCAGCTGTTTTTGTTTCACTTGCTGGGAAGGAGTTGCCAAATTAATTTTGCAAGGGGTTGGTACCTTTAGTTAGAAAAATGTTTGATAAATAACGTTATTTAGGCTTCACCTAATATTTTGAACCCTTGCTTTTTTTTTTTTTTTTTTTTTAAAGGCACCACATTTATATTAATTAAATATCAATCATTGACAAATCTGTTCTCTTACTGTAGTCAAATTCACCATCAAGTATGTGTTGGTAGATGTTGTGGATTGCAGATGTTTTTTCAAAAAAGAGGCAAAGGATGGTGTCTGATCTGTGATGTCAAAGAAAACGTTCCAATTAATATTTATTTTGAGCTGAAACTAATATACAAAATGCTATCAAGAAATCTTTCAAAAAGTATTACCAATCAGGAACATTTTTACACCTGAACCACCGTTTACAAAGTGTAGCAACTAGTCATCAGCAGTATGTTTTATTGAATGAAACCAAGCACAGCTAAGTGTGATAAACTTTTCCAGCTCAATGAAATAATGTCAAGATCTGAAAGTATTTGGTAAGATTACAAATCGTAATCAACTTTCAAAGCTATTTTCACAGCTGGAGGGTGATGAGTGCAGACCTCTGAATCACTTTTTGAAGATTTCTGATTTGATCAGTGTTTAGATGGATGAATGAAATTCAGCAAAATGTTCAAATTTAGTCAGATTATCAAGTTAATCTCTCCCAACACAATACGCTCTCTTCAAAGGGTCAACATTTTGGCTATTTATCTTTTTCTGTCAAGCTCATCTGTTTATAGCCTAATTATTTTACATGAAAATATATTAAATAGGTATAAAAATGTTGTGGTGTGGTCACAAGTCTCACTTTTACTGAAACCTTTTAGTTAGAAGGTCAGGCTTATTGAAAGGTGGTTCGCTGATTTAAATCCCTTGAACAGCTGGTAAATCTCAGTGGAAAAATGAAATAGTTTCCCTAAAGATTTAATGTTATGGTTCCATTGCCCAAGGCACCGAACACCAGCTGCTGCACTGGAGCTGCTCATTGGCTATACTGGACACCTCGCCTGAATGTGAAGCAGGACACTCAACTTTCCCTGGAGGTAAAACTATGTACAAGTTAAAATGCTCCCAATGTAAATTTGAATAGTCTGTTAGGAGAGGCCATAGGATGTACAAAGAAAGGAGAGTGGTACACTGTAATTCTGTACAGTTGTGTAGGAGACACAAAACATGTTTTATGTTTCCATACACAAGGAATTGTATTTACTGTATGTGAGGGTCACCATCACAGTTTTCTTCCACTGAAGGCTGACCTTTAACCAATGACTATACTCCTTTTTCCTTGAAAAAGTTTGAATTTTTTCTCTTTGCTTTGTCTGTTCAGCCATGGTATGCTATACAATTCAGTTTCTCTGTTTATTACAAACAAACAATGCTGCTCCTGGTGTTGGAAAAATAACACATTATGTCCTGTTGTATGAGGACCGGACACTTTATATCTCATACCCCATGCAAGCTGGGCCTACACAACGTAAGCATGTTATACATAAGGCATGATGAAAAGACAGAGTATTTAAAACTCCTCTTAGTAGCTCATAGGCTAATTTGCTCATTAAGATTGAGAAACAGTGGACAAGGCTGGGGGTATTCTGTCCATTTCTTATTGTCAACTTAACCTGCTAAAAAACACAATGACACATTACGCTGTCTCTCAATACTTTCTGACTTTCCTTACCATGTGATACTCAGTCCCAAGCCCATTTGTTTCTTCTGAAGATCTTCAGAAACAGGTCACAAGTATAGTTAAAACAGCTGAGCACTGTAATTTTTAGCAAAGGTTGTGTTGTACAAATAGGAATAAATGTGCTTTTATTGGGGACTATTTTCAGCTGCAGACTATACACATTTGGTACTTTAGTGTGTATTTACCACACCAAGATGTTGTTTGTGGGATTAACTCAAAATAGACTGCCAATGCTCATCATAAGTAAGGATAATGGTGCAACTCATTGATGTGTTTTTAATAGTTTTTGAACAGCTCTGTGGCACAGATGAATAATAATATATCCGGCTTTGGATACACAGGTAATGAGATTTGTTGACAATAAGAAAAACAAGCTTTATCACACATATAATGAGGATGATTATGATTATGAATGGGTGAGTAAACAGATGTAGTCAAGCAAATATAAAGCCTTCTTGAACTGAGTATAACCTGAGTCATAAGGTTTATTGTTGTAAATCAAAGGGCGTAAGAAAGGAGCATGACATATTTTTGAGATTATTGGTTTGTTACGTTTTAATGCTGACATTATTTCCCCACCTATCTAAAGATCAACAGCCTTAAAAGAGTAGTTTCTTAGCAACAGCCACAGGACAGGGATTTACAGGCAACACTGCTGCCATTCAAAACTGGAGAAGCCGAACCCTTTCTGTGGCTCTGCACTTCACACAACAGCCTGTTGAAAGTGATCTCTTCAAATTATACAACAGCAGATTTATCTCAGCACAATAACCCTGACTGCACTGCAGCACTGCTCCAGTGTGCGAGTGTGTGTCAGTGTTTTCAGTTTACTCTGCCAGTAATACCAGCTAAATACACACATGAACACACACACACACACACACACACAAAGACCCGTGCACACAAAGGAAACTTTTGGCAGTTGCAGGCTTTATGGAGCAAACAGTCTGATCCAGAGGTGTGAACACTCATTAAACCCCAGCTCGACCTCTCTAACACAGACACACATTTAAAGACAATAACACACACATACTTACACACAAAAATCCACATACTGAAAATTCTACGAATACAGAAAGTACACACATGCCCACAGACACACATGAATCACAGCAATACGCTCACACACATTAAGCTGCTCAAGCACAGCTTAGCTTGGTGGTCTTTGAAGCTGAGAGCTAAAACAGATATTGATCTGATAGGCTGATCTCTCTGTCTCACTTTATCCATCTTCCGCTTTCTCAAACATTACCTGTGCCTGCCTTTCTCTTTTCTACCTTTCTCACTGCTTGTCTCTCTCTGTCTCTCCATCCCCATCTTCTTATCTGCTTTTCTACACCTGCCTGCCAAACACATATTTTAAACTAACAAGTTGCAGGATTTTATGAGCAATTGTTGTCCTTTAAAGTCATGTTTGTGACACTACTAGCATGTATTTCCATTTCTGTTTACAGACATGTGACCATTATATCTAAAAGCTCAACTAAATTCACAGATGCCTTTAATGTTGTTTTCTATCAGATTAATTTGGAAAGGGATTAGTTTCACACGAGTCTGTAATATCATGTCATTTGTGCAATAATGTGACATTTCAGAGAAGCATTCATATTGCTGGTAAACTGAATGTCTTGATGTCAAGTCTAAAGTTGCCATAATGGGTCAGATTCAGCAACAATGTGGCTATTTCTAGAAACTTCTTTGGACCATTTAGTAACAGGAACCACATTTCTTGAAATTTCTCTTCAACTTCCAGACATGGAAACATCCTCTGGAGGATTCTCAATCCTTGTGAGACCAGCTAAACAAAAGATGAGAAAGAAATTTGAGCTTTTAAAGGAATTATTGTGAAACTTGCTTTCTTGCCGAGAGTTAGGTGACAAGAATGAGCTTCCGCTATGTCAATAAATGCCAAGGGGCAGCTTCCAAGAACTGGCCAATCAGAACAGAGACAGGAGCTAAAACGGCCTGTTTCAGACAGAGGCGGAACTGAGGGGCTGTGTAAAGGATCAGTATAAGATAAAGTAAGTTTTTGAAATGTGAATCATGCAAAGATATTCCAGTAGAGCCCCAAAATAAAAATATAGACCTTTAACATGCAAAATATGTCCTTTAAGCATGAAACATGAAGGAAAATGCCAGCATTTTCTTGTTAATTGTTCTGCTTTATATTCCTTTGAGAATCACATGGAAGAAAATGCAAGATAAATAACAAGGAGTGCCAGATTTTGGTTGTGTTATGCCTACATTCAACTAGGCAAGACTTTCAACCACCAGATGGTGTTTTTATTTCTTGTTCCATCTACTCTCAAGATGGGAAATTACTAACATTGCACGGTGGAAAACAGCCCCCAAAAGGAATGCTAATTTTAATGTTTACCAATGTTTGATACATTCATCCTGTGCCTCTTTTTGCAGTGATGGATTGTGCCTCTCAAGGAAGCAAAGTGTTTTGGTGAATTATCTTTGATGATGTTAGAAATAGGGAATGGGACACCTTGGTATCTGAAAGTAAAAAATAGGAGATAGAATATGCATGTAGAGCTCTCTATTAGTGCAAAGTGATCCTGTTTATGAGCTAAATTCTATTACTTGTGCTTTAAAGTGCTTATTGGTAATTGTTGCCTGGTACCCACTTTTGAAAATCAGTATCTTTTTTACCATATTGCTGTTCCTTAATGCTGCTGAGTGAAACCTTCACATTGAGTAAAGGTTTCATGCATCTGCACTGAGTTGGAGTAGATACCCACATGCTGAAGAGAGAAAAAAAATTAGTAAAGTTGTTAGCTCCAGCTGAGTTTTGACAGTTGCTGTTGTGAGTGAACTTGAGCTGATGTGGTCTCTATTTACGCAGGACACAGACAGTGTGTTGGCAAAACAACAAAGATTGACAGAAGGGTAGAGAGGGAGAGCAGATGCAACAGTAACACGCTGTCAACTGTTTGTCCAGAATCCAGGAATAAGCTGCTCAGTACACTGTGAAGTTAGCATGGCGCTCCATCAAGGTTCCTACTTTGTATTCAGCAAGCTGCACGCTGAGTCGTTTGTCCAGCTTTGTTTTCACAGCAATACATCCTTTCCAGCATACAACTGTCTAAATTCACATTTACACAGCAAAGATAGCAACAGGTAGGTAAATCTCACACTAAAGGGCCAGGTACTACCACAGACTGCCTGCAGGTAACATTGCCTGATCAACACTGGCAATGGGATAGTTTTGAAAGTATATAATAACATAGTATTTTGGCAAAAGCCAAAGCTTAAACCTGCATTTATAGAGTTTTTTGACCACTCTGAGGTAGCGCAACAAACTGTTCACACAACGCTGACATATCATTACTTTACAGAGTTGAAACATGTTAGCAAACAGTGGCTCATTTTCACATCAAGTAGACATGGAGCAACATCAACATTAATTGAGAGTCATCTTTGTATCCACCTGATGAATGTAAAGACATGGGTATGCTTACTAGCTCATTTTACATGTTGTCATTTGACAACAAAATAAAACAAAAACAAAACAATACAAAGAACAAAAACAACTTACATATCCTGTACCCTGTCCTATGCCAATGTTTCTTTCTGATCATCCATTTTCATATTTGTTCAGTAAGTTATTTTTAAACATTCATTTAACCGAAGTGTTCTACATGTTTTCAGTTCCTCACTACAGCTGTTCCATAAATTCCCTCCTTTGACTGAAATACAATTATATTTTACATCAGTCCATCAGTTGAACATACAAGTCCCTCCAATTTTTATTGACTTTTTCTCTTTTAAACATCTTTTGGATAATTTCAGGTAAAAATAGATTTTTTGCTCTATACATAATTTGAACTGTTTTTAAGTTGACCAAATCTTTATATTTTAGTTTGTTGGTTCACTAGAAGTAGTTTTATTTACAATTCTTATGACGCTCTTTTGCAGGATGAAGATTGGTTTAGTATTTTTGTGTATTTCCTCAAACTTCCACACAGTAAGTTATATATGGGACCACAAGGGAACAGGTACAAGGTGTATAATGGAATTTGATTTAGAAGATCTTTAACTTTAACTATTTAGTATTGCAGTTGATTTTGATATTTTAGCTTTGATATAATTTATATGTGGCTTCCAGCATAAATTTGCACTCTATTTCAACATCATTTATCATGAGTTTCCCATTTGAGTTAGTTAAACGATTACCAGATTACAAATTTAGTTTTATTCAAATTTAGTGTTAGTTTGTTAGAATTAAACCAACTCTTTAGCATTTCCATTTTTTTTCTCACTGTATTCAAAAGTTGTTTCAAATTCTTACCACAACACAATAAATTTGTATTATCTGCAAATAGTATAATTTGTAATATTTTGGACATCTATATTTGTGTACAAAATAAACAATAATGGGCCTAACACTGAGCCCTGGGGTACCCCACAAGTAACCTTCAATAGTAGTGAATTAAAATTATTTATTTGGACAAACTGATACCTATTCTCCAAATAACTACTTAACCAAGAGAGTGCTACCCCTCTAATTCCATATCTTTATAATGCCATGGTCAACAGTATCAAATGCTTTTTTGAGAACCAGGAATACCCCCACTGATTATATCAATAGTCATCTTTACTGCCAGACTTAATAATCTCCTTAGCTAAATCAGGTCCAATATTAAAAAAAACAAAAAACAAATCCATAAAACTAAATCCATATTATTAATGCTTTGTCAGGAAATAGGTTTGGTAACCTGCTTTTCCAGTTCCATTTTTAATAATGTCATTCAATACTTTCCATGTATTTTAATATTATTTCTATTGTCCTCCAATAATTTACTATAATAACCCCTTTTGCCGCATTTCATAATATTTGTCAGTTTGTTTTTATATGTCTTCTATGTGTGTTCTACTTCTTTTGTTCTTTTCTTTATAAATTTAGCAAATTTGTGTTTCACCACTTTCTTTGCTTAAGGACAATTTTTTTTCATAAAGAGCTATTTTTATGGACAAAAATGTCTCATAGGTCTTATCTACACCCTCCACATAGACTTTATTCCAATCTTGATTCATTAGGTCTTGTTTTGAAAAGTTAATTACACCTTGTGTTTTGTGTCTAATTAGTTTGTGCTTTTTAATGTCCACTAGTAGCAGTCCATTTATTACTTTCCTATCAATAACACTGGTAAATATATTGTCAATTAGAGTAGCACTACGTGTTGTTATTCTACTTGGCTGTGTAATTGAGGGATATAGACTCATACTGTACATTGAGTTGATGAACTCTGTAGTTGTATTGTGTTCAAATGGGTTTAACAAGTCAATATTGAAATCCCTGCAAACAAAAACAATGTTGTTCTTGTTTATGTCTTCATACAGCCCCAATAACTTATCCTTAAATGATCCTGGTGTTCTATATACACAACTTATATTTATATTGTTTGATTTCTCAATTTCAATTTCTACAGTGATACATTCCATAACATTGTCTATAACAAGTAACATACTACTCACAAGTTTACTTTTATACATTTTATCAATATATAAAGCAACTCCCCCACCCTTTTTAAAAGTGCTATTAATAAAAAACATCTCATATCCCTCACTATTACAGTAAATTTCTTATCAAATTGTCTTGAACAATGTTGGATCTTTGAAAAGTTTGTATTAAGGTTCCTACTATTGAAATGTATTATTGATCCATCCATTTTCACATTCCTATTAAAATGTTCTTCAGTGTAGTATTCACAATTACTATACATGTTGTGGTAAAAATTATTTTCAGGATCAATATCTTTCTCTATATCTTGTAATTTACCCTCTGTGTAGTCAAAGGTTTTCAGTCCCAGGCTTTCATATCCTGTATTCCTTTTTGGTTTTTGGTTGGTAGACATCTTTCAAAACTTGTCATAGGTTGGATTTAATGTCTGTTTTTTTATTGTTGTTATTGGGGTTTTTTATATATAACATCATATTTCATATTAATGTGTATTTGCAGTAAATAATCGAAATGGGACAGGAGAGAAAAAAAACGGAAAAAGAAAGAAAACCAAACCTACAAACAAACAAAAGAAACAATATTGCAAGACAATAGCAACAGCTGTGACACACTTAAACAAGGACAAAGGAACAAAGGAAAACACTTTCATGCCACTTCTTTGAATAACTCCCCAAATTTACCATCCTATGGCTCATCCTGATTAATCATATAGTTGTAGAATATTAAAGAGATGTATTTCTTAGTATTGGAAAAGGATGGAGAACAAAATAAATAAATACATAAATAAATAAAGAAGCAGTAGGCCTAAATCCAGATGAGATTAGTACTCTCACAAACTGAAATGAAAATTAATTCAAAAGAAGTCTGTCATACCTACTGTTCACAATGCAGGTTCTTGCTTTTTTTTCTTTTCACCAGAACTGCTATCTAAATGTTTTCAATCTGTAGTAGAAATTGAGCAGCCGGTCCAGTGCGGTGGGTTATGCTCACTAGCGGGAGTGGACCAAGTTTCTCTTCTCTGAACAGATCATACAAAAGTTTGGTAACAAGGGCAGTTGGTTTATCTGCCTCTATTCCTTGTTGTAAACCAGTGATTCTCGAGTATTTGTGTTTTCTCTTTTAACTCTTCATTCTCGACCAACAGGGTCTTGTATTCCTTTTCCAATGTGGACATGCGTTCTTCCATGATATTTGCTGAAGATTCCAAATCTTCCACTTTTGAGTTGCATGCTTTTATTGTAAGATCCAACTTACTCAACTCCTCTTGCATCGGCTTCAGTTTGTTATCCAATACTGTTGAGATTTCCTCCCGCACGATGTCTCTGATCATTTTCCCAAGCAAATCATTCCTCTGCAGCGCTTACATGGCATAAGAGTGACTGGAGATTGTTGTTTTTCAGGGGAAAAAAATTCAGTTAGTTCAATCTTTAAGCTTAATTGTTTGAAGAAGTGGTGTGATTGGCGTTCAACGTTCTCAAAGCTTGTTATGGGAAGCCATACTGGTTTTACATTCAAAGTGGTTAACCTCCAAAAGCCTTTAGACAAATTAAGGAGGTAGAATTCTACTGAAAAACACATAACAACTGGAGTTTATTGCATGCATTTAAGCATATTGTTACATTTTAATCACTATCTTAAACTCATTGCACACACTTGGCATACAGGACCTACAGGAGTAAACAAACAAATGTCTTGATAATGACCATACTGTAGCTGCATTTGTCCACTTCAGTTAGCACATATGCAAAGCAGAGGTCACAGGAAATTAGCTTGTTACAGAAAGTGGGATGATTTGGGCTGAATAACTCGCTGCCCAATGGCGCTGTGCTGATAAAATAAGTGCTATCGAACCAAGCATGCCCCTGTGAGCTATGCTGAGCTCAATAGGGGATGTTTTAAAGGTCAGGGTGCAGCAGTTAATCTGGAGAGCACTGAAACAGAGCCAGCAGGAAGGCCAAGGAGAGCTTAGACTACCTCTTTCTCTCTCTCCCTAGTACACAATCTTGTTCTCGCCTCGCTTTACTCTGAAAGGGATGCTGTGTTGTGGACAGAGTGTTTGTGGAAAACCAAAGCCTGATTTAATCTGTGCGGCTGAAATAGAGCATTGTCTCATGCACCAGCTCGGCTGTAGATACGGTTTTATTCAGTCTGAGAGAGACAGACAGATAGAATGAAACCAGGAGGAATGAGGAGAGCCGGATAGAGTGGGATTAGACTGTCACTGACACGACTAACTAGACACAATGTGAAATATCCTTGACAGGCCACATTCCACCCCCAAACTGTCCAGCCTACACCAGAGAGGAATAGGGTGAAGCTTTATGGATGACTGAGGGGAAATTAAAAAAGAAATGGTGGACATATTCAAGGTCCTGAAAAGTACGACGAAGAAGTTAGGTTAGGTCAGGTAATTAAGTGTCTTCTATTACTTTTTGTTTTTGACAATCAATTAATATGTCAAAAAATGTCTGTCTTACATAGAAAAAATGACTACTACTGAAAAGTAATGGAGTTGTATTGTTTTGCCTTCTGCTGGGAGAACTGGATGCTCTCATTTTTAACAATCACAGCAAAACTTTACATTGGGGAGCTGTTATCTGAGGAGCTTCTTTATCTTTGGCCAGAAAGATGCAGGTGGGGTGGTAGTGGAGGAGGCTTCAGGAAGGAGACATGAGGATGGATGATTCTGCCACCAGTGAAGTTAATTACAACAACCTTTACAACCTTTTCGGTCAATTCACCACTTTGGTCCTGACAGAAAAATCTCAACAGTTGCTGAATGGATTGCCATGAAAATTTGTATAGATATTCATGGTTCCCAGAGGATGTATCCTAATGACCTACCGATTCACTGACCTTTCCTGTAGCACCACCAGTTTTTTTTTTAACTTATCTAGTGAAATATCTCAACATTTTCTAGGTGGATTGGCACAAAGTTGAGATTCAAATTTGTGGTTTTGAGTGAAATGTAGATCCAGCGTGTGATCTTGAACATGCTGTATGATGTTGAAACAGTCCAACAGTGACAAGAATTCAGTGGCAAATGTGCAGCTGCTGGAATCCATATGGATAATGGAGACGAAGACATGGAGCAGACAGATATGAGTAGCTCAGATAGCTTGAACATAAAGGTAGTGGAGGCTTTTGGGGGGTGGTAGACAAGGACCGCCATATCATGCAAGACTTGATTATTTAATTGCTGTCATATGGTGAGGCCAGGCCTATAAGCTTGTTCTGGGTCATTGGTTGACATCTTCAGAGCCAACTTGTGAATGAATTCTCATGCCAACTCTTATATGGAGGCCAAATAACAAGAAATCTTGCAAAGCAGTCATGTACAGTAATGCGACTGCACTGCAGTCTGCAAGTTTATTCAGACTGTTGTGATTGATGTAAAGGTCACAGTGATGAGAAGCATTCAATTTGTTAAAATATACAAATACAAATATACATAAATACAAATGGAAATTCAGTACAATGTGACAGATTGTGTGTCTTGATAACTGTGAGTGAATTACGAGTCTACTCAAAGACTAGTCTTGGCACTGAATCAAGAAAAGAGTTGTAGTTAACATTAAAGCCATTATGATAATTTATTCATCTTAATAAATTCAATATCAATATGTTTGAGTGAAATTCTCCATAGTCATACACTTCTTGGATGATTTCCCAGTCTTTCCATCTATAGTCTTGATTCCATTTATGTAAAATAAAAGGAATTATCAAGACATAATGGAGTCATTTTTCTTTTGTATCATTCAGCACTTTGACACACCATGACTAATACTCCGAATAGAGCAGGTGTTCATTATGGTAATGAAGACACAGATAAACACACATATGCACACGCATAAATAGCAGGCAGATTTAGCATCTGTGTCCACTTCAAAGTGCAGTACGATTGCCAGAACTGCTTTCCAATGAAGGTAGTGCAGCTATTAACAGCAACGTTGCTATAAGTTACCAGGGGATGTTCTGCATTAGTTTGCATGTGTTAAGTTAATATAGAATCATTTGCATAATGTGAACTACTACTGGGTAGATTTCCTGAATAGAGTCTCAGCTACCTAAAAAGTGAAGATGTTTTATTTACTGGTGGAGATTTAAATATTTATACCCTACACAAAACTAGAAGTTAGGTGTCATGGCAGCAGTTTTATTGATTTATGTACCTGTACAAGAGGTGTAATGCAAAACTATTATCTGTATATTCAAATGTCACAAAAATATCTATTCAGATTTTGTGGGCAAGACCTACACCAGAAAGCTTTGGAAATTGTCTAGACTGCCTCGTTTTTTGTTTTTTTTTGTTGTTGTTGTTGTTTTCACCTGCAATTTGACATCTGCAAAATGACAATTGTCTAACCATGAACCCTAATCAGCCAAATAATAAAGCATGAACTGTATTTAAACCCCACCTTCAACAATGTTTTAAAGTAAGAATAAATTGAGTTCAAATAAAAGCTGTGTATCTGTTAATAGTGTGGGGAAATGAATAATGGAAATAGAAGGAGAAGGGGGCTGTAGAGTGTAGAAATACAAGAATAGTTCAGTAGGCAATATCGGATAATCTCTCTTGAAAAATGTAACAGATAGAGGCCCCCATCAAAATAAAGTTGGTGTGAAGTGCCTATGAAAAGAAAAAAATAAGCAAGGTCCAATAATAGCTCATTGGACTAAATTTGTATTGTTATTTTAAAAGTCAATCAATCAGAAAATAAGTAAATTACAGGTTGTGGATGCAATGACAGAAGTTGCAAATGAAAAAAAGTTGGTTTGAAGTGTCAAAAAATGAGAAAGATATTGAAAAAATTATGAAAAGCTCTCTTGGCTATTTTGTATGCACTTTTGAGACGGTCCCTCTGTTAGTCAGTTTCCTGTCCACTGTTAAGTCGTGCAAGGTGGCAGCCTATTATATTGATCATTAGATAAAAACAGCATATGTTTTATGTCTATCTTTCTTTAGCCTATATGTTATGTGTATGTTGACTATGTTAAATCAGCATTATGGAAAGTCAAGCTAAAGTTCATGTTATAAAAATTATGATTACACTGTGTATGTGTGTTATCATTTTACACAAATCATGAATTGTTCTGGTTTTGTACTGCAACTCTGCAACATCAGCAAACTCATCAGCTAAGGTTAAAGGAAGTTCAGCATTATATTTGTAAAGAGGAAGATAGAGAAGATAAATTGTTGGAGACAGGGCAAGACATGTCATCTGGGGGTCAGTTTTGCAGGTTGGCTCCTCAATAGGAGAACTGAAAACGGTCATGACGTTATCTATGAAGTCTGTATTTGACAAATTAGGAGAAGAACTGAAACGCCCACCTATACTGTATATAAACTCATTGCAGGCGCGCCTTGAGGAGCCTTTTTCTTTGTAACCTCATCTTGTGTGTTGCACTGTGAAACGCTCCCTCTTGTACAGAAAATAAATTCTGTTAAACTTTGATACTTCGGCTCTGGTCTCTATTGTTTCAAAGGTTATTACGAAGAAATTCTTTTGACAGATCATGTTCGCACTATAAGAATGGATGTATAGACATCACCTGATTACTTTTGAAAATGAAACATTACCATACAAATTGGGATGCTGTTCTGTTCAAAGCACATTATCTGTTCATATCCAAATAATGTATTTCTATTTGATTTCATCCCTAACCTGAACATGAGCTACAAGTCAGTTGTGTTAAAAACACTGAATCTATTGTTTTCCTCTCAATTTCCAAACTAATTTATCTAAGAATACAAAGCTGAATAAAAACTAACGACAGATGTGATGTAACTATTTGGTCAGCAAAACATATTGTAATTGAAAAGTTTAAAATCAGGCAATATCCTGCATGCACAATGTCCTGCAGCAATACAAACCCAAGTGTTAAATAAAGTGGACAAAGAAAAATGGAAAGTCTGGCAGTACTTGGTACTCTGATTATGCAGAGCTGTGTGGTTTTTGTGCAACTGGAAACCCAGGAAAAAATGTTTTTAAAAATTGGGTCCTCACAGATAAAGCCTAAAAGTGCTATTGTAAATTTGTACTCTGCTAAAGGCTACAGATGTAAGTTGTTAGAATTCCCTGCAGCATTATTTCATTGAAGTAGGCTATCTAAAATTATATATCAGTGGTTTTATTGCAGCTACTTGAAATAAGCTCCTTTTCCACATTAACTTTTCTGACTCGTCCAAAAAAAGCAGACGGCAGTGGAGAGAAAGGCTGAGATGAGCCGGGACGGTTTAAGACAGACAGAGAAAAGGACAGGCAGGGACAGTGAGAGTGCAACAGTGTAAAGAAAGCAAAGTGAAAGAGAGGACAGAGAGTTGATAAATAGGCTATATGGATTTTTACTTTCTGCTCTGGAAGCAGAAAGTGATAGGATAACAGAGAGATGGAGGGAGGGAAGGAGAGAAAGAGAGTAACAAAGTCAGGAAGCTAATATAAGTGACAGTATTTTGCTCTGTTTCCAAACAGAATTGGACTTCAGCCCTGTCCAGTCTGTGCCCAAAGGAGGGAAATTAACAATCTGTCTGTTCGTTTAGTGACTTATCGTTTCTTGACGCCTCCCAGTGCCTGCTAGGAATCTTAACAAGGACCAGACATGGCAGTGAGAGACAGAGACACAGAGTGACAAAGGAAAACAGAGAGAGACAGAGAAGAGAGGAGGAAACAGAACAAACACTGAGAAAAGTGGTGAAACCAGAGTCTGCCTTAATTCACTTCAAATCAAATCAAAGTAAAATTGGTTTCATGTGTCTGCTGCTTTATGCCAAAGATATGTCAACTTACAAGCAAGAGAAAGATGCATTAAATGAGAAGGACAACATGGCAGCTGTAAAAATGACCGTAGAGATGAAGCAACATGTCTTGACAGTCTTAAGAAAAATGAAACATTTCAAACATAATTATAAAGATGTTCATGAAATCTGTGTTTTTGTTGCCATTTATGGTCTGCATTCTTTCTGCAATAGCCATTCAATGTATTTACATTTTGTAATTACCTCCTCATGTAGTAGTTTTCATCGTTAGTGACGGAGTCTGCCACACTGGTTTCACATTGCCTTCACATGCACAAGGGATTCACAGGAAACAATGCATGTAGGCTATGTAACTGAGCATTCATGTTTGTACTTCTCAGTGATAAACTTCACTGGTCACTCTCCTACAGCTGTATTGGCAAACCCAACATTCCCCATTCCTGCTGCTTCACATTAAAAGCACTTCACTGGCAAAAAACAGGTTGACTTTATTGTGAAGCAGTCAGAGCAAATGTGAAAATATATTTGTCACTGAGGTTAGCACTGACATGATTTGTTCATCAAAATGCATCTACAAAACACATAGAAAACACAGAGAACACAGTGTTCTTCTGTTGTATTTCTGACAAATTAGCTGCTCAATGAGCGTTTGCTGCCCCCAGAATTCTGGGAACTAGTATTAAACCTTACTTTCTGTGTTGCCAAATCAACCAAGACTGAAATCTTAAGGACTATATTTTAGTTAAGTAATATTACACGAGAGGGTGTGCTTTACCATCATTGTTGGCACGACAGTGATGCGGTCAGGAACAAGGTACTTGCGCCGAGTTCTGTAACCCTAACCCTGCGTAGAGCTGAAAGGAACTGCAGAGTCAGGTGATAATTAACTGTGGGTTCATCACTATGAGCAACCCTTTTCATAACAATCAATTGTTATTATAAAGTACTGATTATAGCTACATTAGGTTTCACAGTGGTAGCATATAGCAGAGCTTTGTACTGGATTGCAGTAGCCTTTTCAGGTGCTCATGATATTATATCCACCCATATACTAGAGTGATCTCACCTACAGTAAAGTAAAACACCTCATGGAAGGTAAAACAAACAAAGCTCCACTCATCTTAAGCAGCAAACTGGCCAGTTCAACTTCAGATTTTTGCCCCACACTTAAAACCTCATTTAAAGGGAAATGTAAACACTACAGGAAGTCTGAAGGAAGAGAAAAAGAGTGTCAAAGAAAACCTGAGCTGCAGGAAGAAAAGGGTCTTTTATCACACGTTCCCAGTGAAACAACTGGCGGAGGAGATATTAGAAAATGGATAGGGCACTGCCAACAAGTACAGACGCAAACACTCAGCTAAGTGACCTGAGAGTGTTGTCATGCATATTAACATCAGATGTGCATAGCAACAAGAAATATGAGTGTTTGTTTTCCTTCTGAGAACTCCAACATTAAAACACAGCTTAAATAAATGACTTGACCTTTACAGATATTTGATGGATTTAGAAAATATTTTCTTCCAGAGCAAAAGAAGACTGCATAAGTGGAGCACACTTAAATACATTACTTTCAATATTAGAAGTTGTTGTCATTATATGTAACAGTTTTTTCATCAGGCTGCTTTGAAATTTGAACAAGTATTTCATTTTCCTCACAGAGAGGAAACTCAATCAGGATGTGTTAGTCAGAAGATACCAGGCAAAAGATACAACCAGTGTTTTCTTGTCCAGGACCATGACATACATCACTGATTACCTACATTATGTGTCACATTTCAGGGGACAAGCAATAATTAGTGCTACAGGGGTGCAATATTTACCTTAAGCCTGTTCAAAATAATGATGTCAAGCAGTTAAAGTGCTTTGATATCTTTCTGAGGTGAGCTCCTGGGTAGCTGGGAATGAAGAGTTCATCCTATGTGGCAAATGAATGTGCTTAGTGAGTTTCACAGTAACCAAGCCATTAGATTTTAAATGTCTTCTGTAAAATGGAATTTTTTTTAGATACATTAACTAAAGGGACAGACTGATGTTGCAATCTGAACGGAATGTAATGGTTACAACCCCATCTATAACCATTTTAAGGTGACATATAAAATTTTCAATACATGAAAATACTGTGTAGTTGTGATATGTTATCAGACTATTTCTGATATTAGACCTGAAACAATTAGTTGATTTTACATTGAATTTAACTGATATAAAAATAGTTTAAATTAAATGGTAATCATAAAATTTCAACAACTTACTTCTCATGTTTTCTATTTGCTAAGGGACTATATAGCAGTATTTTTCATAAGAGGTGAAATAAGAATTTCATTATACTGCTATAAAGATGATTTCAGTATTGAAATTACTTTGTTTAATTACTTTAGGTAACAGATGCTGTATTCCACTGGAAACCTGTTTTACTTGACTTTCAATTATTATTATTATTCATTATTTTCTTGTTTAGTAGTACAAGGTAAAGTGTAGTTATGTTTAAAAAAATCTAAATATTCTTTTGCCAATTTAGATATAGAACTTTTTTTTAACTTCAAATAATTTTAAACTGTTAAACACTTTGTAATTTAGAACTAGGTGCTCTAGTTAATGTTATGCTCTAGTGTTATGTTGTGCAGCAAAAGACAAAAGACAGAAAAGTGACTATTTGCCAGTTTTTGTGAGTGAGATTCAGTTATGAAGATCCAGTGATTCCAGTAGATGTCGAGCTTCCCTGCTTGAGATCTACTTCGGAGTCCAGAATCTAGTGGAACAGGACAAGTGGAATAACTGGATGAACAATCTGCCCTGTGGTAGGATAGTTCCAGTCACAAGGATTGGTGCCCGCACACACAAAAGGTAAACCCTAGCCTTGCACGACCATGATCTGTTCTAACCCTAAACTCATCTGGTCTGATTCTGAACTGTGGAGAAACCTCAACAGAAATACAAAAACAGTGATAAATGTTATCACCAAGACAAAAACTTTACAGGGGACAGCTCATGCTTTTTGTGATTTTCTGTTATTTTGATACTGTTATAATGTTGGATGTGTATGTTAAACATAGTCAAAGTTAAAAAACATGAGGTGATGTATGCAAGTCAAAAGCCAAAGCAACGTTATCATCCTCCTTGTGATCACGTCAAATCATTTGCCCATGCCCACAAACAGCCGTCCATTCTGTAGTCTTTGTTGCAAAGGTTGTTCCATGGGTTGTTCACGTTGTCCACTCGCATATTTCGGATTGGATTCGGGTTCAAATATGTACGGATGTATTTGAGAAGTTTCTGATTCAAGTAAAGAATGAGAAAAAGAAGTGAAATTCTACTACTACTGATGGTTTACGTAGCCTCCGGAGCTGCTGGCCAATCAGAACAGAGTGGGCTCATTGGGAGGCGGGCCTCAAAGACACCGGAGCCAAAACAGCCTGTTTCAGACAGAAAACGAGTACAGCCTCAGAATATAAATATAAGTCTGGAAATGTGCATAATATGTCCCCTTTAAAAGACTATTGACACAATAAAAAAAACTATTTCTTTTGATTAAAAAGGACTAGTTTTTATGTCATTATTTTATAAATGTAAAGTCAGTTTTCTTCAATTTAGTATTCACAAGTAAACTTAAGTTTACAGAATTTACTTGTGTTGTGTATGTGGTTATTACACTGACTAAGTTATCCTCTCCCAAACCTAGAGTGAGGTGTACTTAAAGGGGAATGAGGACTGGTTACATTTGAGCATGATATGGAAAGTTTTCTGGTGTTGCACCTCAACAAAAAAAAAAAAAAATTTTTCTCTTTGCTATAATTTGGGAAAACACATCTGCCCACAGTGCAGGTAGCATTACAATGTGGAGGGAATTTTATCAATATTGTTAATGCATATGAGACGATAATTATTCCTAAGGAATTCATAGACGTGTGACACCGGAGGCGTTAAGCTTTTGCAAGAAGTGCCTCTTTAAGCTGTTCTGGAGTGTTTTCTGCTCTGAATTACGATACCCCTAAGACAGTGTGTATTCCCTTTGCATGTCACTGTGCATCTCCATATCCCATTAAGTGTCACTTGTTCTCAGGTTTGTATGTGAATTTGCATGTCTTCTACACGAGTGTGTTCAGCCATGTATAAGTACAATGTGTGTCACAACATGGGTTTCATTGTGTCTGTGGGTGTTCTCTGCATCCCTCCTGGTGCTTTAATTAGTTCTCCTGTGGTAATCATACTGTGCAGGTCTGATTAGTCTTGTTGTCATGGCAGCACTCCAGGGTAACAACATCTCCAAGATGATGGGAGGTTTGGCACTGCTGATCAGATTACTCTATAGTATTTTTTAAAATGTAACAGGTGCACCATGACGGCTGGTTGAAAGGCCTGAATCCTCAACTCCAGCATGACTCCCTATTCTCTGAAAGAACAAGCTGGGTTTCCTTCCAGGCATTGTCATATTAATTCTGATTAATTCATTTTCTGCAGCATTTGTCAGTATTGCAAACAATATCACAGTTTTTACATTCCCTTGAAGAAAAGTTCTTCTGACATACAGAGTTGAACAAACATCTGTTGAATAAATAGAAAGGTCTTTATGATAATGATAAAACTGCAGTGCTGCTCTTACATAAAATATTTGTTCAGTATGACCTTCCAGAAATATAAACAGTGTGTCTCCTTTAGTGCTGAAACAATTACTCAATTAGTCAATTTTGATCATTTCTCTTTCTATTTATTTTAGAGCAAAACATGAAACAAATATCAATATTAAATTGGTTATTTGGTATTGGTTATTTAGTTGAGACTGTGGATCAGACAAAACAAGCTATTTGAATACATAAACTTAGACTGAGATATAGAAATATAGAAAAGTATCAGCCATTACAACAGGGCATGAGGCAAGGATGTCCTATGTCTCCCCTCTTGTTTGATATAGCCATTAAACCTTTAGCTGTCGCTCTTAGGGATCAGGCCAATTTTACAGGTATTGATTGGGGAGGTCATACACATAAACTGTCTCTGTATGCAGATGATCTCTTATTTTACTGCTCAGATCTGTTTAGTTTGATTCCAATTGCACTTGATATAATCATGTCCTTTAGCAGTGCATCTAGATATAAAATTTATGTGGCCAAGAGTATAATTTTCCCCATTACTGCGAATGCATCCCAACTCTCATTCACTAAACTCCCTTTTAAAGGGGTCACTGACTCTATCACTTACCTAGGGGGGTGTGAATGATGTGGGAATTTAAAGATTTGTTTTAAAAGAATCTACAAGCAGCCCTCAAGAAGGCTAAAGAGGACCTCAAGCACTAGGTGTCGCTCACCATTTCATTAGCAGGCAGGATTAACTCCATTAAAATGGTCATTATGCCAAGAATGCTATATTACTTTCAGATAATTCCGTTTTTTAATCCCAAAATATTTCTTTAAAGAGTTGGGCAAACATATTTCTACATTCAACTAGAACAAATTCCTTGGCTTGGTAAGGCATTTCTTGGAAAGTGCAAGACAGAGAGGGGTCTTAATAACTAAAACTGTGTGTACGCACAAAGCTAGACATATGCATACACATTCTCTTTGTCAGATTTATAAAGCCTTGCATACGCATGGTTCTGTTTTATAAATCTCAGTAATTAAGGAACTGGGTGGATGTGCATGAGCCTCATTTCCACTCCCACAATTAGCCATAAATGGATGAAGACACTCCCTGAACCACCCATTTTCATATCAGTTTGCTGTCTGCTCCACCAGTCTGCACAGCTGTCAATGAAACAAAGGGGAAAGAAGAAGTGCAGTTTCATCAATTGTGTTGCACCTGCAAGGTTCGACAACAGCAGAACAGCTGTCATTACACAGAGCTGTGCGGCTCTTTATACTGTCCTTATCATTAATTCATCACTTGGACCTGTAAACCATCATTGGCATATGATGATATATGTGATATCTCAAATGTAATCAATGATTAGTTTGTACTGCTCATATCTAAACCGACTTTACAAGGTGTGACACAACCAAGGATAAAAGAAAAATATTAAGAGCACAATAAAATGTTGATTCCTATGTAAATTAAAAGAATGATAAAAATTAATCACACAAAAGTAATTCATCAATATTATGTTTATGAATGTGCCTTTGATCAGCATTTTACAAATGTCTGTGTAAATGCAAAAAAAAAATCAGTGCAGCTGGTTATCAACCTAAACAATGTTTTACTAAAAGATTCCATCTCTCACCTTACATTTCATTTCCACCTCATCACAACCTCAGATCGCTTTAGAAAAACGTATATGCGTGGTCTAAAGTATGTGTGAGGTGCGCATATTCTCACCGCGTATTCTGTGTTTATAAATACCAGTTCATGTACAGGAAATGGCGTATGCATGGTATTTGTGCATACGTATCATTGCATCTGGCCCTGGCTGTCTGCAACTGAGAGAATACACAAATCCACAGTCTGTGTGAGACATGGAGTATTTCAATTCAAAGTGTTCCATCGCTCCCATGTCTGTAGGAGCAGGCTTGCCAGGTTGTACCATGATGTTGATCCCACCTGTCAGAGGTGTCATAGTGCCCTTGTTACACTGTATCATATGTTTTTTTTCTTGTCAGTCAGTTGCCCCATGTTGGTCCTCCATATTTGAAACTTTTACACAAATGTATTGCCACAACATAACCCCAAAACCCATAACTGCTGTGTCTAGAGTAGTCCCAGAGGAGGTGTCCCTTTCAAATAGCCAATCAAAGTCTCTAGCATTTGCATCCCTCCTGGCCTGCAGTCTAATTCATCTTAAGTGGAAGGACAGGACTCCACTCACAAGCTCATTGGGTCAAGGATGTAATGGCACACTTAAATCTGGAAGCACTGAGGTACTGTAGCCAAGCCTCTATTAAAAAATACCACAAGGTGTAGCAGCCTTTCCTTGATTATTTTAACAACTTCCCCTGTGCCAGTCTAAGTGAATATAAATATAGTAAATATAGCCTTCGTACACCAGCCCCTTCCTTCCCACTCCCTTTATTTGGTATTTATTTACTTATTTATTGTTATTCCCAAGTTATTCTGTGTTGTTCATTCATTATTCACTGTGTCTCTGTCCATCTGTTCAGTTTACATGCAAAATCTAAACTTAACTGTTGTTGGATTTGTGCGCTCTCAAGTCAGTGTCTGTAGTCAGCCAAAGATCATTTCTGAGGAAAAAACTGTGAGTGGGCTGAGTGCTTCTGTAGTTCCAATAATCCCAACAAAGTGATACATCTTCTCTCCAGCAGATCACACCACCTTAATTTCAGAAATTGAATTCTGCAGTCAAATTTTCATTCATATCAATAAATTAACCTGATCAACTTAATAATTTTGAATTAGGAGCTTTGGTATTTCTATTAAGTAGATTGTTAAAAATGTGTGCCAAATAGGGTTCTCCAAAGCAGCGGTGTAGGCAGAAATTGTATTTTGGGTGGGCCAATACAAAAGTGGGTGGGCCATCTTTTCCCAGAAAAACTGACTTATGCAGAGTTAGAAGAGGAAAAAAGAATGAACATAGACAAACTGGAAACCATCGACCATTAATACTTCACAACATTTTGTATCACAAAGGCAATAACATCAATACACCGCCTATCCAACATGATCAACCAACAGAGCATCAGTCTATAAAGGCTGTACACAACAATATGGACTAAAAGTGGTCTTTTATAGTCTAATTGGTTTGTAAACCATCGATACACATTATCTGGATGGTTATTGTAAAGTTGCAACTGATGCTTATAATACTTTGTAAATGGTTAAAAATAATAAATACTTTGTAGTGTATCTAAATCTATATAAACATTTGGATGGCCATAATTAAGTTGCAATTGATGTTTATAAAACTTAACAATTGCTTAATAATTGGTTGCATATATAAACAAAAATGTCCGCAGTGGCCCTTTCACACATGTAGCACAGAGTATCCGTGTCAGACGCAATCTCAGCTACTGGAAATCCATTTGCTTTAGGTGAGGGGTGGTAATTTATACATTTGCATGTCCTTTATAAGAGGTGAGGAACAGTTAAAATGGTATGCTACTCCTTGGTACACAAATGAGATTAGAGGATTGCCTAAATGTTTGTAAATAACTTACATATATAGATCATTTTTGTTTTCAAATGTTTTATAAACCATTTATTAAACAATTATTAAGTTTTATAAACAAATTGAAACTTTATAATGGCCATCCAAATAATGTTTATAGATGCATGCTTATCAGCTATGATACAATATAAGTTATAATCTAATTATTTTATATTACACAAACTAATGATAAAATAACAAATTATAACATTACTATTAGTAAGTATTATTAATTATCATTTCATTGTTTGTTAACAGTAAATTAAGTATTAACTAAAGTTTAATTGACTATCAAGTCACCATTTATTAATGATGGTTATTATAGAGTGTTACCAAGACAGTGTTAACTTAGACAGAAATTGCCTATGTAGTGTTAACATGTCCCTCGTGCATTCGTCATAGCCTACAGCCATTGTTGCTTCAGTACCTGTCAGCTCTTGAATAACCAAGTCTGCACATTTTACAGAAAAACCACAACCTTACACTCTATTCCAGCCAAGAATACTCTCCATACCACTTTGATGAGAAGCACCATGATTTTCCATTTTTGACTGTGCAGGGAAATACCTGCAAATTTGGCTGTGAAGTTGGTTCATAAATTGCACATAGATCAGTGGGTGAATGCGTGTCACCTCTTTCCCATAACTTCATGCTGTGACTGATCAACTTAATACCTCTGTAGTTACTACAGCTCTGCACATCACCTGTATTCTTGAAAATTGGTACCAGTACACTTCTTCTCCACTCCTCAGGCATCCTCTCACTTTCCAAGATTGTGTTAAACAATCTAGTTGAGAACTCCACTACCATCTCTCTTAAACATATCCAGGCCTCCACAAGTATATCATCTGGACCAACCACCTTTCCACTCTTCATCCTCTTCATAGCTGCTCTCACTTCCTTAAAGCTAATCCATCGCACTTCCTGATTCACTATCCCCACATCATCAAACAGTCTCTGTCTCTTATTTTATTCATTCATCAGCCCCTCAAAGTACTCCTTCCTCCTTCTCAACACACTCTCCTCACTAGTCTGCACATTTCCATCTCTCCTTCATCATCCTAACCTGCTGCACATCTTTCCCAGCTCAGTCCCTCTGTCTAGCCAATTGGTACAAGTACTTTTCTCCTTCCTTAGTGTCCAACATCATACAACTCACCATACACCTTTTCCTTAGCTTTTGCCACCTCTCTCTTCGTCTTATGCCACATCTACTTGTACTTCTGTCTACTTTCTTCATTTCTCTGGCTATCCCATTTCTTCTTCACCAACCTCTTCCATTGTATATTTTCCTGTACTTCCTCATTCCACCACCAGGTCTCCTCGTCTTCCTTCCTCTGTCCAGATGACACACCAAATACCTTCCTAGCTGTCTCCCTCACCACTTCTGCAGTAGTTACCCAGCCATCCAGCAACTCTTCACTACCACCAAGCAACTGTCTTAACTCCTCCCTGAACTCGACACAACAGGCTTCCTTCTTCAACTTCCACTATCTGATTCATGGCTCTGCCTTCATTGTCTTCCTCTTCTTGGTCTCCAAAGTTTTCCTACAGACCACCATCTGATGCTGCCTAGCTACGTTCTCCCCTGCCACCACCTTGCAGTCTCCGATCTCTTTCAAATTGCATCTCCTGCATAAGACATAGTCCACTTGTGTGCACCTCCCTCCACTCTTATACGTCACCCTGTACTCCTCCCTCTACTTGAAATGTGTATTCACTACAGCCATTTCCACCCTTTTAACAGAATCCATCATCTGTCCTTCCACATTCCTCTTCTTGACATCATACCTGCCTTCACCTCCTCATCACCTCAGTTCCCTTCACCAACATGCCCATTTCACTCTGCTGCAATCACCACTCTCTCCTCCTTGAGTACACTCTCCACCACTTCATCCAACTCACTCTAGACTTCCTCTCTCTATCTTCCATCTCACACCCAACTTGTGGGGCATATGCGCTGACAGCATTTATCATCACACCTTCAATTTCCAGCTTCAAACTCATCACTCTGTCCAACATTTTCTTCATCTCCAACACACTCTTAAAATACTCTTCTTTCAGGATTACCCGTAGCACATTTCTCTCCTTATCCACATCATGGTAGAACAGTTTGAACCCACCTCCGATGCTCCTTGCCTTATTCCCCTTCCACCTGGTCTCTTGAGGACACAGTATATCTACCTTCCTTCTCTCCATCATATCAGCCAGATCTCTCCCTTTCACATAGTGCCAACATTCAAAGCTCCAACTCTCACCTCCACACTCCTACCCTTCTTCCTCTCCCACTGCCTCCTGACATGACTTACCCCTCTCCTTCGTCCACCTCAACCGATCCAGTATGGAAATCTGATTTATAATACACATATTTGATTTGGCATTGGTTTTACGCTGGATACCATTCCTGATGCAACCCTCCCTATTTATCCAGGCTTGGGACTGGCACTAAGAATTCACTGGCTTGTGCGTCTCCAGTGGCTGAGTTCTTCTTCCTTATCTTTGCTCTTTGTAATTTGTGAAAAAGCATTGCTGCTATAATTGTACCCTGAACCTTTCAAAGCTGTACAAATGACTGAAACATCCCTCTGTGATTACACAGAACCGCTTAGACTGTTGTAATCAGCACACAATTACACACAAAACCAAAATTGATGCTGTTCAGACACCTTTTTCTTGTAATTTCTGGAAAAGTGATGATATATTTGCTTTCATTTTCTTGTTTTAGGAATTTTCTTCAAATGTGTCAGTAAAAGCAAAGTCAATGAAAGCGGATCACAAACACACAAAGAATATCTTTTTTCCCCTAAGTTGATCAGCAGGCCAATTCTCCCTAAAATGTGCTGTTGTCCTTAAAAGTTTTACATGTAGCTTTCAAATTCATAATTAGACTGCATTCTGAAGATTGTGCATCAGCATCAATAACTTCGCTCTGAAACCAATGTTTTTCATTATCTTCAGGCTGACAAGAAAAAGTTGCAGGAAGGAGTTGGATGTTTCTATTGCATGGAGCAGAGATTTTACATTAATAGTATTAAAATTTGATACTGCCCTGCACTTTCTCCTTGTATCTACTGTAACTGTGGCGGTTCTCGGTCAGACCAGAGAGGACCAGTGCCCCTGTAGCAAAAAAGTCTGGACCTCCCTGTGCCCCCCCCCCCCCCCCCTAAAATACATTGTCTATTATAGAGAAGAATGGAGACATTTGATATCTTCTCCATTTTTCATTGAGTTTCCTCACATGTGAAACAGCAGCCCTCTGAGTTGTTACAGCTGCTAATTGTCAGCCAGTATATGTGGTCAAACATGATACATATAGCAGCCTGACTGACAGCTACCGAAAGTAAGAAAGCACAAGTTGTCATCCTTTGATTAAAAAACAATTACGTATCAAACAGTCAGAGGCGGTCACTTTGAAACTGTAAATCAAATTCCAGTCAAACTCTTTCCTCACAACAGTAGAAAATTAACATAATTTAAACCAAAAGTAAAGTGATTATTTTAAAGTAGTAATGTGTAATGTGTAAATGATTACATTTTCTCATCAGCACTGATCTTTACTACATCTGCCATTATTGACAACAAGACTAACAAGCAAATATGGTCCTGGAAGTGATCTAAAAAGAGATGAAGGCAAATAAAATCCTCAAAATTATTAACAGTGTTCTAGAGACTCCAAAACAATTATATCTGTATCAGGTAATCAGACAATTTAGCACATTTAACATTTGACTCATGTACAAGAACTTTTCTTACCTAAATTTGACATTTTCACTGCAGCAACAACACCTCACACTGTGACCAAGACAATACCTGCTAACACAAAACCAAACATCTGACAGCAGTTCTTCGCAAGTGTGAACAGAGTAGAAGGTCAGACTGCAGGAGGCAGCAGGGTGTGGACTTTGACTATTTCAAGATGAGAAACTACCTGTGTGTGCTTGGCATATTTTAAACTTTTGGCATTTAACACTTTGTCAGAAATATACATGCTGAGTGATTACCAATAGAAACGTTTAAATATTATGGTTCAAATATTAATATGAATTAGCATGTACACCTTTCACAATTGTGTGAATATAACTGACTGCTCTCACTAAGTAGTATTTCAGTAATTAGTTCCTGAAAGACAGATTTCATTACTTCCCAAATTACCCCTAAATTTGGGATTGCCATGTTTTACCATTAACATTTTTTAACCATTAACACTTTTTAATAACTCGCCCCATCTCTTTTCTAAATGATTTCAGGACATGAGACAGTTTTGTCCAATGTTCTTGTCATCCTATTATTCAGTGAAAAACAAGTGGAAGTATGCGTTTTTTTAAACTCCCTCAAAGACGTTTTCAACTAGTGCAAAGATGGGATATGTAGTCTTTGTTGCTGTATAACAAAAATTGATTGGGAAGTATAATACTGTACATTTACTTACATTAATGTAAGATATATTACTGGACCATGTTTGTGAATATTGAAGACAAATTGTGTCAAATTCCCAACTCAACTTCTCAACTGCTTTACAACTGCTGGTGTCATGAGAAAAAAAAATGGAAAGAAAAATTGGTTCAGCTAAGAGGAAGTAAAGCCACCCCTGCATAGAGGGGGTCTCGAACACAATCTGTATAGGGTGACTGCTGTAATCTATGTCAAAGTCCAACCTGCTCTACCTGTTTGCCATCTGTACACTGTATACATTTCTTGTCAGTCACCTCTTCTATTTGGCTCTGTTGAAGGTGTCAGCAAAATGACATTTTGCTGATAGCAATACTGCAGTGATTTCCTCCTACATTTCTTTAGGGAGGCTTCAGTCCTTCAACTAGGAGAGGAAGGTATTCTGAGAAGTGGAAATGTTCCAGCAAAGTGAAATATTGCTTTAAAGCCTCAGAGAAAGACAAAGTGACAGGCAAAAAGTAGCACTGGGCCGCTGTGTATGGTGGTAACTACATGAAAAGCAGTAGAAATAAAGGGGTCCCAGCGGCTCAGCAAAAATTACACAGAAGACGGTGAGTAACTGTTAGATGCAACAAAAAAGTGCAACTCTATGTAGAAATGGAATATGTCTTCTGTTTACAACTCAAAGTTGTCAATTATGACCATACCATAAACTTGTTACATAACATTCTTTGGCAGACGCTTTTGTCCAGACGGACTTATAATAAGTGCATTCAAACTAAAAAGACACAAAAGCTAGGTTAAAAATTAGAAATGCAGACACCTTAAAGTGTGGTCAGAGTGCCACAGTACAACTAATTAGATTCTTATTTTCTAATGTAATTATGTGATAAAAAGTACAAATTAAGGATTTCAACAGTCTCTCAAAAACTATTTATTAGTTTATTAACTGCTGTTAATAGCAACCCACTGTTTTTTGTACTTTTTTTTTTTACTGTAAAATAAAATTAAACATTTGTAGCATAGAGGAATGACAATTATTCAAAGTGGAGAAGAATTTAAAGAAAAAGAACCCAATCCTGTTATTTTTTTAGAAAAACAAATGTGTATGTATACATAACAGTAATTTAGTGCGATAACCCAATTAGCCTACAAAAGTATACCACATGAGAAATAAAACCCATTATTTACCAAAGCATCATCAATTACATGTTATTGGAACCAAATCATAGTCAAAATAATCAAAGCACTCAAATCAAATAAGAGTATTAGTCTAACTCAAAGTCTTTATTTCACACTACCAAATCAAATCTTTTTCAGTTAATTTTACCCAATTAAATAGGTTAGTCCAAACAGTATCTATACCCCATGTCCATATGAGAAACAGAAATAAATCACATTTAAATTCAGTTCCTAAGCAATAAAAAGTCCCTTAAGTAGCTTCTGTTACAGAGATTGTTGTTATGAGGTGTGTGTGTGAGTGTGAATGGGTTAAATTCAGTTCAGTTCAGTTGTGTGCAATTCAATGGTGCAGTGTGTGTGTGTGTGTGTGTGTGTGTGTGTGTGTATGTGTGTGTGTGTGTATGTGTGTATTGGGGATGGGGGGTGTAGGTTCAATCTGGTTGCGGGGCGGTGAGGGTTAAAGGGGAGAGAGTAGGAGAGTTACAGACAGGAAGACTTAGCGCTTAGCTTCTCTTTCTTGAGATGCAACTCAGGCAGGGAACAGCTTCTGAGCATATCCTACAGAAGACAGAAACTTTCCTCCCCAACACGCTCCATGGATCAGCACACTTCCTCAGCCCAGGATTGTTCAGGGTGATCCAGGAAAACCCAGCCGATTCTTCTTTTCTACTGCCATTCGTTTTTATATATAGTTCACCGTTTTTCTTTATGATGTTAGGTAGGTTGTCCAGAAACTGTATTGGGTTTTTTAGTTATCGCTTCCTTTTCACTCTCACTCTTCTCTGCTGCTTTTGTCAGTTTTTTTCCCTTCCCCTCGGCTCACAGGTATGTCTCATTTATCTCCTCTCCTATCCCACTTCCCTTTCCATTTCTTATTTTTTTTAGGAGGTAAAGGGCTACGCTGCTCTTTTTTCCTTATCCCCTTTCTGCAACACATGTGTGTTGTATGTGTCTTAGTTGCTCTGATTTCCATAAAGTCATATTTCTGAGTGATCGTAGACAAGTCATGTAAAAAATGTCTTTCAAAGTGTCAAAGGGGGTAATAGCAATATTAACCATTTCTTTACCACATAAGAACACCCAAATATCCCATTAATATCGTGTTTACCTTATGGTCTCTTGCTGTTTGGCTAACCTTAAACTCCAAATGCATAAGTTTGCTTGGGATCAATTACCAATATTCTTGAAGCCCAGATCCTGGGCAGGATTGTGCTTTGCATAGCATTGCCTAACAGTGTTGTCTGTCATAGTGCAGGGTAGCAAAGGCTGGATTACCAACAGGGCAAAGCCAAAAGCTCCAGGTTCACTGTGTGTCGATTGATCTGTGGTTATTTGATTAATAGCACCACTTAATACAGGACCTGCTGTGGTTGATATTGTACTTAATACCTAATCATGTGGCCCTGCAGTTTTTGCCCCTGACAGATTAATACGGCTATGATGGTAAAGTTTAAAACTGTGTTTGGGAACTCTCTGGATCAGCTGACTCAGAGCTAAATACTGGTGCCTCAGTAGACAGACACTGACATAGATGAAGGACAAGATCAGGAGCACAGGGTTACAAAATAAAGCTTTTTAGTGATGCATTTTGGATTCGCTTAAAATTTGTGAAATGAAACTGAACCTAGGGGGAAACACAAGTAGTCTACAAACTCCTCCACTGATTTGGACCAGAGCAAACTAACTGTTCCAAAGTATATAAACAGTGCTCCAGGGTCCAGGTCCGTTTACCTTTTTTCCCCCTTCTCAGTTGACCAGAGCATCAGAAATGCACACAAAAAACTTAAACAATTGAACCATGTTGTTCTCTTCCTCACCAACTCAACTAGATCCATTTGAACAGGGAATCAATGCTGTTAGGTGTGTGTGTGTGTGTGTGTGTGTGTGTGTGTGTGTGTGTGTGTGTGTGATGTAGTCTCCCCTTGTGCTTCCACAGGCTGGTAATTGGTGGGATACAGTGAGATTGCTGACACATGACTTGTTCTAGCTGGAAGGGCTGGATGCTGCCTTTCTTTCATTCATGTCCACTGGGCAGAGGAGCAGAGACCAGAGAACAAAGGCTGTTAAATCACACAGCCCAATTTCTAGCTTCTCCCACTTAACCAGCCTTGGACTAAATTGGCTTTCAGTTCTCTCTGCTCCAAATGCTGGCAGAACTAGCAATTCACATAATAATGATGGGTCCTTTATCTTCAGTATTTCTTTAAAGGATAAGGGAAGCTGTTCTCTAAGAAAATAATATCTCGTTTTTTAATTTTCCTTTTAATTTTTTAGAAAATCTGCTGCCAGTGTTAAGGGGCCCTGTGGAGTTTTCTTGTAAACAAACAAAAATTATGTTTACATTAAGTGTTATTAACCAAAACACACCACGTTCATCCTTGAGATCTAACAAAGTGTTGAATGCATTTGCCTCCTCATAAAACATTATCAAACCAAAATCATTTTTTTAAAGTATTTTGAATCCTGCATTGTTCACATCCATGTTTACTAGCTTGCAGTCTTCCTCACCGCCTTTTGTTGGCACATTGCTGCGTTTCTTGGCACATTACAGCCACCTCTAGATCACTGAAATTGTGTGAAACCATTGGCAGGACTGTGTATCACGTCACCCGTGTGCATGTGTGGGTTCATGTGCGCCTCCCTGGGCATATACCAGACAAACAAATTAGGGACCCACTCACAAAAAACTGCTCCATAAGGACAGAAGCTCCACAGGGTACCTTTAACTGGATACGTGTTTGTTTCTGTAAAAATGATACAATTTTCAACTAATAACTCCTGGAAGTCATGATCAGCAGGAACTAAACTAAGAATTTTCACTCCTGTTGTGTTTTCCACAGGATCAGAAGAACTGTATTTGCATTTATTGTTGACTCTGATGTTTGAATTGATGCAGTGAAGGGAAGCAAAGGAGACATGCAAAGGTGGAGAGGTGACTAAAAACCCCAGAATGCACATTTCAAAGAAGACAACCCTCAGGTGAAAATGCAGATAAAGTTCCTTGAGAAGTTTCTGTGCTGGAAAGTGTCTTTATTATACTACTTTCTGACAAATTAGTTATTTAAAGTTTTATCTTCAATATATGTCTAGCATCTACTTCTTTATTTCACATAATAAAGTAGCAATGCTAAAAAATACTAACTTCATTTTTAAGAACACAAACTTGTACAACCCCTCAGACAGTAAATTGAAAAAATCATCAATCAAAAATCATCATCATGCAAGTTGCAAAACCTGCTACAGATACACATTGTTGAGCACTAAGTAGTGAATAAGTACTTTCTTTTAAAAAGTTCTGCTCATCATTTAGAACCAATTTTTACCAACATTTAAAAAAAACATCCATTTTAAATTATTTATCATCACAGCAATGTATGTTCTCATGCATCATCAAAAGTTGCTGCTGCAAAGAGTTTACATTTCACTTTATCACTTTATCCTGGTTTATCCTGGTAGGTCCTCTTGGGTTTAGGGCAGCTCAGAAAATGCTTTCAGTAAAAGAAAGTGAAAAGTGGTGAGATATAAGTAGCTGCCGGCTATGTACCAGAGAAATTCAAATGTTTACAAAAAAATAAATGGTTCAGATAGAATATTCGCACTGCAATGGGGATTTTTAACATGTTTTTATAGAGTTTTGCATTATAGATTCAATGTTTTAACCAAATCCCCCCCCCCCCCCCCCTCCCTTTTTTAACCAAATGTAAGGGCCCTATTTTAATTGTGCAAACAACAAGCTCAACATGGACAGTGTGGGCGTCTCCAAGCACATCAGATATTTTGGTTCATGTATGTGCAGCGGCACAAAGTGCAAAGGAAAGTGCTGGGCTGATGGTGAATATAGGAGGAGGGTGTGGTGATTAATAAGCCAGTCACTGGTTTCAAAAAGCTGAGCCAATCATAGTGAAGCATGACTACAATCATCTAACAAATGAAGAAACTGCTTGTCCAGAAAATTGTGTTGTCTGGATGATGAAGAGGGGCCATACAGCACCACAATGTCTTGTTTTTTTTTTTTTTAACAGATAGTACAATGACAATAGAAATAAGAAATAAATAGCTTGGTGAAGTCTAAATGATAGCATCCATGTGTGGTTATTTTGTAGCTGCTCGGTGTCATTTGCATGTGATTTAATCAAGGTAAAAAGTGACTAGCTGTGCATAATGGCACTGCACTCTGGCCTGGCACTTCTCAAATCAAAGGCTGCTGATTTATCAACATATGCGTCCTGCTGCCTTCAGATGGCTGCAGGGATTTAATGAACTGAAGTAGGTTTTCACACAGTTCCTTCTTTAGTGTAATGTGCCAAGATGCCACCGGTGTTAAAAAGGTCGAACTTTTGTAATCATGGTTGTAAATTGTAAACAGTGGAAAAACCAGCATGTCCAATAGTGCAACCTGAGAGCAAACGGTTTCATCTGTTAGAAAATATGCAGGCAATGCAGAGCCATGAAGTATTTCTGTGTTCCAGAAGCTCAGGTAGTCATTTCATAGGTGATTGTCAGAAAGTTTAAGGTGGAAGAAAGTTGCTGATATTCTCTCCCTCTCAGGATGAGTCACCATTCAGACTGTAACACGCAGCAGATGATAACCCACACAGCCTGCCTGGAGTCTCATTACAATGAGTTAAATGCATGTTTTCACCTTATACCTCCTCCTCTCTCCTTCCACCCACGCGCTACTTGACTCAACCCCTATTCCTCTCTTCTTCACCCCCTTTTACATCTCTCTCCCACTGTCTATTACTCCTCTCATACTCACGTTTCGATCAGCTTTCTTTCTGATACTTCACTGCTCTCCCCCTCCAAACCCCTGGTCTTGTCAATTTATTTATAGAGCACATTTAAAAACAACAAACGTTGACCAAAGTGCTTCAGAGAGAGATTAAATTATGGATGATCAAATATAAACACAGGAAGGATCAAATAAAACAAACATAAATAAGAGGATAAAAGTAAATTAATAAAAGCATACAATATCTTGATAAAATCACAACACAAACAGCATTGCACAAATAACAAATCAAATACAAACAAATAAAAGCCAGAGTGTGGTCAGGCATGTCTTTAAGATGACAATTAAGAGGCTAAAGAGAAGCAATGGGTCTTTAGCGAGTCTTAACAATACCAATAGGGGGGGATCTAATTGTTAGTGGCAAACTATTCCACAGTTTAGGGCCAACAGCTGAAAATGCTTGATCACCTTTGGTTTTTAACTGGGTACGTGGAATGGAGAGCAGTGATTGGTCAGCAGATTTGAGGGGTCTGGAGGTAGAATAGGGGATGAGCAGTTCAGAGATGTAGCCTGGTGTCAGTCCGTGCAGTGCTTTAAAAACAAATAAAAATCAATTCTGTACTTCACTGGTAACCAATGAAGAGAGGCCAGTACAGATATGGTCTCTCCTTAGTACCAGTGAGGAGCCTCGCTGCTGCATTTTGAACCAGCTGCAGGCCAGATAAGGCTGACTGACTGATTCCTCTATAAAGAGAATTGCAGTAGCTGAGAGGAGAGGGGGGAAAAAAGCGTGAACTATAGTCTCCAAATCTTTAAAGGACAGGAATGATTTTAACTTTGCAAGTGATCTAAGATGGAAGAAGCCAGTACTGACATCTGAGTTGATTTGTTTATCAAATTTTAAACCAGAATCGAAGATAACACCGAGATTTCTTGCATGGGACCTCACATTCAATGACAGAAGCCTGAGGGCATACTCCCCCGATCCTTGAGTCTTAGCCAATATGTGTGGCACCATTACATATTAAGACATTTAGCTCATGTTCTTATTCATTGGAGTGGCAAGACAAAAAAAAAAAAGATGTGCGTAGAGATTTTCAGTGTCTATTTGTCATTCTTCTATTCTCCTTCAGGATTCATACTTCTTTTCCTTCATCCATTTACTCATCTCTCTCTGTCTGTCTGTGCCCTCTTGCAAACCCCGTCTCTCTCTCTCTCTCTGATTCATGGTGTCAGTGTCTGTCCTCCTTGCTCTGCAGCCTAAAGGCAGACATCAGAAACTTCCTACTCTTCCCTCATTCTCCATCCTCCTGCCCTGTCTCTACTTCCCTTGATCCTATTTACTCTGCATTGCAAAAGCCAAGAGCAGTCAAAAAAATACAGCATCCCATTAAAGCCCTGCAGAAACTTGAAATTTCCAAATTATTTTTGTGTCATCTGTGGATCAAAGATATCTTGCATTCTATAGACATGTCTCTTCCACTATATTAGGAATATTAATAAGTAGGAGACGATGCAATAAACAAAATTATGCTGTTGGATACAAATGATTGTAGTATCTTGTTTCAGGTGGCCTAAGATAAAGAAGACAGGAATATAAATAATAGCAGTGATTATCAAAATATCTAATAAACCAATTAAAAACATATGGTTTATTTTCAAGTGACAGAAAAATCCATCTTCTCATTTGATGTAGACTATTAAAAGAAGTAGAAAGTGAAACTTTGTGATCAATGACATGTACAATTAACATCACTGTGCATGTATTTATCAACCATAACAACAAATGTAAGTTTGATCATTTAATACATTGCATTTCCATCACTGCAGGTCCGTTCTGCTCTGCTGTAACCTTACATTTTCACCGCAAATATTCAGATAAGACTGTATGCAAATGTTATCCAATACAGTCAATTAATGTTACAAGATAATTTTCAACGTTCTTCTGAGTGATAAAATGCATTAGAATGGGCGCAGTGACAAAAAAACCCATACAAACAGTGAACATAAGTAGCGAGGGCATCTTTCATTACAGCTTGTGCATAATAATAAAATAAATAAAATAATAACGAGGTTGAATAATAAAAGTAATAGTTATAGGGTTAATTCATGCATAATATTGACATAATCTTATTCTCCCAGACTGCTTGTTCAGCAGCACCCAGAGAGACTGCTGTACAACCAACAATAAGAGACTCTGCAAAAACAGGCTGCATATGCACCGACTTCAAAGAACACAAAAGATCTTAATCAAGCATTAGCATATTTCATATCAAAAGATATGATGCCATTTCAATTAGTTGAAAAGTTTGTGTTTTTTAAGCTGATGAAAAAAGCTGTTCCTCTGTTTAAGATGACGTTGCAACAGTTCTTCTCCAGAACAGAGATACCACAAATATAAGTTGAAGTGACCAGAAGGTTTGCACAGGGCACTCGGTATGCTGCCACCACTCACCCGTGGACCAGCAGTGGAGGTGGGGTTGAACCATACATAAGCCTCACCATACATTATCTAACATCAGAATGGAAACTAGAATCCAGCTGCTTAGAGATATTGCTCTTCCCAAAAGACCCCACCGCTTATAACATCATTGAGATTACTGAGAACATGCTTCAAGAGTGGAGAGTCAAGAAAGAGCAGTTAGTGTGCATCACTACAGATAATGCAGCAAATATACAAAAAGCTTTTGAAGAAGTTCCCTGACCTGTGGCTTGGGTGCATTGGCCACAATTTAAACCTGGCCATCACAAAGGTCCTGAAGAACAAGCGTGTACTATAGAGGATGTTGTCAGAGCCTGCCACCACCGTGTCCAGGGGTTTGTGTGGAGCTGGAATAGGAAGAGGGAGCTGAAGGCTAAGCAAACAGCTCTGGAGCTCCCACCGAAGTCATTGATCCATGATGTGGTTACTCAATGGGGATCACTTGTGGCACTTGATGCCAAAGGACCCTGACATCACTTTCATAGAGCAAGTGTGTGAGCTCCTTGGCCCTCTTAGCCAGATCACAATGCACTTGCCTCATAAACCAGGGTCACACTCTCTGCTATCAAGCCAGTCTGGGACCACATCAAAACAGGGACCTTATCATTTAAGTTTATCTTATTCAAGATTGCTTGGGTTGTTTTGCATTCATTCTGCCATCCTTGCTGTACCTCTGTCTGTGTGATCTGAAAACAAAAGAAGTTATTCATTGACTGTGCATTTGCAACACATAACTAATTGAACCATATGAATGCTTGTATCAAGTTGATAGGTACTGGTAGATCATTTTTATTAAAGGATTTCTTTCTCTCACTGAGATTACCTGCTGAGTGTTGGTGAGAGTCTGAATCAGTCCTTGTTTGTTTTTCACAAAAAAGGATGTTCACAAAAAAAAAAGATTTGTCCTATGATGCAATAAAATATTGTTTTTTTTAACAAAATGTAAGGTGAAGTGATTCCAATATGTTTATTTTAAGAGTTTTAAGCATTTTTGATGATTATCATGGTAATATCGTGAATCTGAATTATTTGGGCCAGAATAATCATGACATGAAATTTTCATATCGTCACATGCCTAGTGCAGACATTCCTGGTCCCCAGAGGATGAAACCTAATTACTCTGTTGGCCCTGACATTTCCTCTAGCACCAAGAATTAAGAATTGATGTTTGTGGTTTAAAGTCAAATGTCTTAAAATCTACTGGAGAGATTGCCATGGAAATTTGATCAACCACAGATTAAATGCTTAGCTGTTACATGTACGGTATTAATTAGTTGTGCACAGACTTTTTCTTTAACATATTTTTGACTATGTTTGTGTTTGTAAGAGTCAGAGACTATCTGTAATGCACTCCTTATTTTTGAATTGCAGCTTCACACTGTTTTTTACCCATAACTGAGAGACCTGCTTCCTGGGTGTTTATTGGAGGAACCTGTTAACTATCTGTCCAGCGAGATGCAACACACCACACCACACTTGCAAGGTTAGAATAAAGTGTGTTAGCATGCTGACATTAGCATTTATCTCAAAGCGCAGCCTCACAGAGCAACTAGCATGACTTTAAACTTCAAGTCTTGTATTAATGGGATTGGAAATCATAAACCTTTTCATAATCATGTGCATCCTTACAGAACAATGAGGTATTACTTGATCAACTGGAAATCAGGGAGGATGCAGCTTGACATAAATTATTATTGCTGGAAGGCTGATGGTTCAAAAAACTGTTGTAAGTTTTTTAGCGGTATACAATCATTTGGAGCCATCAAGATGACCATGTTTGAAGACTTCTCTCTTTTGTCCCTGATCAGCTTTTCTCAATACACACAGTGACAAGTTCACAGCAAAGCATATGGAATTGTCAACAGTTTGACTAGTACTTTTCTGTCATTTGAAAGCTAAGGGGAATAGGGGAATTTCTATCAGAGGACTCGTGTTAGATATCCTCTTAACAGTCCATGAAAGAGCATTACAGAAGACACTACATAAAAGATCAAGGCTTCAAATATCGCTCCAAGCCTTTGTCACATAAAGTTTCCTCGCCTTTCCGTCTTCCACCTTTCCTGTCACTGCTAACTATTTTTAATTGCCAGATGAAGCAGAAATGCCATAAACATAATCTTTAGAAAGTAAATAGTTCCTCTACATCTGCAAGCAAACAGCCAAAAGGCTGATGACAAACATTAATCACACAGATGAGACTCAGAGCTTCCGAATTACTCATCTTGTCTCTAAGACTCGGCCACTTTATTTCATAAATCTCTCCCTCTCTCTGTCACACACACATACACACAGCAAGACCACGGCGTTGGATCAATTGTATTTTTATTCCAAATCAATGAATGAAAAGGCTGCAAACTGTTGTCCCAATATGAATCCCTATGACAATCATAGACAAAAACATAGTCAAAGACACATGCACACACACACACACAAACTGTCCCCAGTTGTGTATCCTGGCACACCCACTATATCCAATTAGTGTCAGTGTCTGCTTTGGTCCGACTTCAGCACAACATAGACCTCTGCCGCTGCAGTCCTATTGGTCCCACTGAGCTAGACAAAATCCATCAATTTACCAACCCTGCTGAATCCATTTTAAAATATCTCTCTCTGTCTCTCTCCCTCTCAGTCAATCCCTTTCATGTTTGAGCAGTTGAGGGGCTTTCGAATTTTTTTGTTAAGATATTCTAGATGAGTGTTTAGGGCTATGAAAAGGTCACAGCCCTGCAACTTTTGAGCTGCCAGATGGAAACACTGCAAGATGTTATTATCGAAGTCTGTGGGCAAGAGAGAACATCACTTTGGCTTGGCACATGACCCGAGCGAGGAAAAGGAAGAAAAATAAGTTTAAAGGCATTATTCAGCAGTTTAACTTCTCCAAAGTTTACATAGATTTAAAACTTTACCTCATTGTGAATGCATGCAGCCAATCAGTGCATTCCCAAGATGCTCACAAGGAAAACTGACCAACTGAAGCAACTTCCTCCTTCCCCCATGCACAACCACCTGTTATCACGGGGCAGAAGTTTCATACTTCGTTATCATAGCAATGGTTTGATTGTAATTACATGACTTGAGCGAACTCCATCCAAAATGCGATAGAAAGCTCTGGACAAAGCTAGTAGGTGGACCTTGATTTAAGACTTTTCTGATTGTGGGATAAAGCATGTTTATGTGTGGATCACTTCACTTTTAGTCTGATAAAAACCTCCCATACACAACTACCATTTCTCATTTAGCTCTGAAAAAGTTAGTTAACTTCTGTTTTGCTAGAGTATGACATGCTAAAAGAGATTAGCAAATGAAAGATCCCCATAGAGACACTGCGTGGTCTCACACCCGGCCCCCCTGCTATGTTGCTGTCAGCGTCTGTCTCTCCTTTGTTTCCACTTATCAGATCTCGGGAGAAAACCAGAGGGAAACAGATGCAGGATGGAGAAGACAAGAGAATCTGAGTGCAGGCTGTCCAAGCTAAAGATATCTCTGCGTCAGTCTCCTCCTCCCTCTCACTTGTCACTTTTACTTTCTTTCTCTGTCTCTCTTACTTTCTCTCACTTTTGTGTTTTCAGCTGCACAAAGCTGTGCTCATGCAAAAGTTTCAGAGTCAGTAGGGACTCACTTTTATTGAAAACTTATTGGAATGCCAACTTTTAGTTTCCCAAGACTGGGATGATGCATATGGCACACAAAAAGTGTTGTACCTAGTTATAATTGATGATAGTAGATTAAGGCCATGTATGCAAGAATACTGTGTGCTTTATAATTATTATCCTGTGAAGTATTGGAAAGAACATTCATGGGGGAAATATTGAAATACTTTGAATACTGTGGAATGTTCTTGCATGAAAACTACTCAGACACAGTATATTGGCACCAAATATGAATTTAAAACCACCACCTACTATGTCGGGATGATTATTTTATCTCAGCCTTTTAGGCTGAAATCCTATTAGGGACAGCACAGACTATCAGACATGATTATTCTTTGATTTCCATGAACACAACCTTAAGTTTTCAGTATTATTACCAGGAGAATATAAATATTGTCTCAGTGCTGCTATGTAAGCAGTTTGTAGGTATGCAGGTATATTTTGTGATATTCCCCCTTGTAGTATATTGATTGCCTTAGTTTGCATTTTGTTTGCATCATTCACTCAAATGTGAAGATGTTGTCAATGGTTTATATACCCTGGAAGAGTTGACTGAGCTCTTTTCTGACTGAGCCCTGATACTCATGACTACAGATTCACAAAATCCCATGCAGGGGCTGCCAAGAGCAACTCCAGAGCTCTGCTGTGCACTGGGAGATGACTCTACTGATGATGTCGTCCCCCTGGGTCTGATGAATGGGAGGAAGATGTGAAAGTGGACAGTGAGTCGAAGCTTCTCCTTGACCGAGTTGCTCTTCCAATAAAATTGCAAACCCTCCACATCCTGTGGCCAGAAACTATCAACTTTAAAGTTGTTTTATGACTACTGTTTTGTGCTTGAATGACTTTCAAGCAAATTCTGATGCAAATTTAGCAAATTTAGTTCTGCAATGTGTTCATTGAATTTGCCATTTGTTAGGTTGCTTTACAGTAATATCGGAAGAGTGGCACAAACACAGTAAGAGCAATTTATGTATTGGAAAACATTTTGCACGTAAGTCATCAAAGATAGTAGAAAATCTCTGAGATAAAAAAAACAGTGTTCAGTCAGTCCCAGAAGCTAAGGCACCCCTAATATTAACTGTAAATGTCCCCTCTGTCCTTCTAGTTTCTCTTTTAGTGAGTGGAATTATGGGTAAAAAAAAAAGTATACAAATTAAATTGAATGTTTTTTCTCACACTTGAAACCATGTAAGGCCAGCAGGCTTCTGTACGTTAGACCCAATGAACTCATTACTGAAATCAGCAGGTTGTTAAAATGCTTGCAGACACAGCAGTTGTAAAGCTGATCCTACAAAAAGAGAAATGTATCATTGATGTTGCAGTAAAGAACAGAGTTTACTTCTGCATGTGATTAATCTTTTCTTTTAAGACGCCCAGATTTGAGGAGAGCTGGGTGACTGTCTGAGAAACTGTTATGTAAATTGTGTGATGCTATGAGTTTAGTAGTGTAATTGAGAATGTGGTTCAGGGAACATAAAGAGTTCCAGGGTGTTCACACATCAAAATGAGGAAGAGTTTAATTTAATGGTAATTTCATTAAATTAATATGGGACATGTCATTCTCATCGTGTCCCATGTTACACCATGCATATACCATAGAGAGTTACTGTATATAGTTCATTACAAATCAACACCACAACCCTGGCTTGTATCCAACTATGAATGAAGAGTCAGTGTGAAATTTATATATCCTATATATCAAAGCCAAGTTGAATTACAAGACCAACACATTATATAAATGTTTTAATTTTTTTCTTCCTTATCCCCAAAAAGGAGGCACAGAAAAATGATGACAAGACGAGGATTGGAGGAAGATGTTAATTAAACAGCAGTCAATTTCAAAACCAAAGCTGATATTTAAATGGCAGACTATTTCAAAACCCAATCTATCTGTCTCCTCCCCTTAATCAGCCTCAATTAGAGATTAATAGCACTGCATGGGTATAACACTCCAAAGAGAAAAGAAAGGAAAGGAAACAGAGTAAAGTAAGAGAGTCATTAAATAAGAAATAAAGGACTAAATAAAAATGAGGGAAGGGATCACAGAGAGGAGGGAAAGAAATCTTAATGAAAAAAAGATCTAATGCCAGAAATAAGAACTCAATACGCTGAGGGAGGATGGATTCCTATCCACACTGTTTAATTAGAAGGCTATAATCAAGTCTCCATGAGTGACTAATAGTCTGGTTTGTGGATGGTTCCTTAGAGACACAAAACTGGCCATACCCATTACAGTCAATTAGTGTTTGTGAAAATTGTATGCCGTTAAACTGGCTCCTTAGAAAGTGCAATCTTTCTCATGCCGCCATAAACTAACCATTACAAGTGTATCTGTGTACAGCAGAAGTGGCATAGATAGCAACATGAAGCTGCTTTCCTATTGCTCCATACTGGAACTCTCTGAGGCTGTATAGGCTATTGTATATAGCAAACATAATAGAGTACCCAGTGCTGAGTCACACCATGTATCTACCACCAACCCCCCACCCACTGGACCAGAGACCAAACACTGCTTGAGCTGTTTAATTTCTACCAAGCATAGTTTTCTTTTAAAAAGCATATTCATGATAGCAATCACTCTAAAAGTTGTTTTAAAAAGAGTTAATGTGCATATGATTGTGTGTTTGTGTCAGTTCTGTGACAGTCTGGTGACCTGTTACGTTTGTACACCGTCCATCACTCTCTGCGAGCTGATGGCTCTAAACCCCTGCCATCCTGCACAAGACAAGCAGTATAAAGTATGGATGGATGATGCTTCGCCATGTCTCATCCCAAGCATGAAATACACCTCTAACCATATAAAGTCAGTGATTTTCACTTTTCTATATGCAGGCTACAATGTCTTGTCTTTAGGCACTGACTGGATCTTTGTCTTGTTTTGACAACACATGGAAGTTTCTTGTTTAGCAACTTGCCAACTTATCATCAGAACACAAAAAATATTTTGTTATGACATAAAAAGAATCTTGTTAAAGTTTAAAGTAAAAATATTTCTCATGAGAAACTGAGCAAATATTTTTTCCATGGTAGCAGCAATATGATGCAGTAGTTATCAAACCTAAAACAACGTCTTATCATATTTAGATTAGATCTCTTACCTTATTTTTCATACAATCCACAGCTAAGCCCACATTTTCACTCACCAGTTTGTGTGTGGGAAATGGCATATGCATGGTTTTTGTATGTATGCGTGGTTTATTTATCTGGCCTCTGGTGTCTTGACATCCATGAGAAAACCCTAACCCAGAATAAAAAGAGATCTTCAGTTATTCAATATTTTCAGTAACTTCAAATGCTTTGCACAGTACATCACTTACATTCCTACAAACAGATATGGAGGATCATAGTTAATTTGCCATATCCATGATAATTCCCTCATCTTAATCGTATTGCAGTTGCCACGCAGATATACTGTAGAAAGCAAGAGTTTTAAATGTACAAAAAAAGATAACTGAATGAAATTCAGGTTGATGTTCTTGTCTGGTGATGCGATTGATCACAAGACTATAACAAAAGGAGTCAGCACAGTGAAGTGGTCTAATCATTTAGCTGACAGGGATGTTGAAGTCACCAAAGTGTTTGTGTTTTACATGATTAACTGACGAAGGAAGCATTCAATCCCACTTACTCTACCTGCAAGACTAATCCCTACTGTCTACAAAGAGTGTTGCCATACATCCACAAATCATCACTTTGTTATTTGATTGTACTCTGCTCTCTCTCAGCAGCCTTGAAGAGGTAATGCAAGATAGTTTTAAGCGTGTTCCAAAACACCAACCAGGCATGTTATGTGTGTTGCTTCTACCAAACCAAAAAAAAAGGAAAAGAAAAGCTGTGAATACCAATTGTTATGGTGTGTGATGTCCAATCTTTCAACAGTCTGTTCGGTCATGTTGTCTGCCCCCAGTGTAATTCAGAGACACGTTCAGAGACAGCTATGAGCTTGGTTGCTGGCAGATAACATGACGCCTCAACAATCCCCCTCATGTCAGGCTTTTATCTACAACTCTCCCTCAGAAATCTATGCTATCCTCTGCCAACACTCCTTCCCCTTCCTGTGCAAATACACACGCCCAGCAATAAAGGATTAATCACTTCAGGGTGTAATTCAATCATCTTTGTTTGATTGCTGTTCTCTTTCAGCTGTCATTGACTTTACCTTTTAATCACTCTCTCTCCGTCTCTCCATCCTCCCTTTGATGCTAATCGACCCAACAAAGTGTTGCAGGTACCCAGTGGTGCAATTCACTGCCATTGGTTTCACACTGTTCTGCTGATTGACAATAGGTGGCAGTATCCATGAATCCTTAAAAAGACTTAGGCTGTTTTCAGACCTATAGTACTTTTACTCTAGTGCGAAGAGGTTGATGTGTTGGTCATGTGAGAACATTCACTCTGCTCATTGGCCAAAAGTGCCTGGGGCAGGAGAAAAATCGTAAATACAGGAGGAAGGTCCTGAAGAAGGTCCTATCCATCAAATATCAAAAATACGATGTAATTTGTTGTGCTTGTCCAGATCAGACCTTGATTCATGGCCAAATCAACAAATCACTTGTAAGGCCATGGGAAGTAGGGCTGCGTAGAGTGCTGCAGCACACCCTGGTGGTTGGTAGGAGGACCTGCATGTTCACAACTATAAACCCCTGGAGTCTGCAAGGCTGTATACAAGGCAGTAGTGGGCTCAGTTTTAGGCTAGAGTGAATGTACTGGTATCATATGAAACTAGATGACCTAAGGTATCCATTGGTACCAACCATGTGATGCTAGCTTTTCAGGAGGGGGGGCAATAACACTCCAAAGTTAAGCTAAATTTTGGCGAGGTAAAAACTGGCATGGCCATTTTCAAGATATCGAACGAAAATGGGGTCTATGGGCACCCACGAGTATCCCCTTTACATATATGCTGACTTTATGCTGATCCCATGCAGTTATGGGCAAAAGCCATGCAGTTTTTTTACATGCAGTATAAATGTGTTATTTTTCGCCTATTCTAAAAGCGGTGTATTCGAATATTTCTGCATACTAGGGTCCCTAAATAGTCATGATGTTAGCCTCCATTATAGCCATTTCATTGTAGTGAGACCTTGACCTCACTGTATAAAATGACCTGCTGTGATCTTGAGGATAATCACAGCCTCATGAAACTTTACAACCACAAACTAGAGACCTCGGGCATTCAGAGGATGCATGGCTTTGCTAGGTATATTGACAATGGAGGGGGGGGGGGGGGGGTATCTCCAATGTCAAAAGTTTTTGATCTCAAATCACAGCATGAATTTTTCTATGGTGTTCTTTAAGGTGTCTTCATGAGGTATTTTGGAGGGATTTTTAACCATTTCTATCAGTTCTCGAGTGGTTAAAAATGGTTAAATTTGCACCAAATCTGTGTAACAAATGGTATCAACCTTAATTTCTGCAACAACTTATGAGACATAATTGAGCATGGGAATGACCATCCTATACTTTTATCATAATGTCCTAAGCCCTTATACACTCACACAGTGCTGAGCTGCATCTCAAATTAATCTTCAAGTTCCCATCTTTCAGATGATGTGTAGCACTTCTATGTGGCATATACTGTATAGGGGGACCTGTTATCTCCCCCAAAAGATGCCCTGTCCCCCGTAAACATATTGTATATTCAAACTATAGAAGTTATTTTTAAGGGCCATAATCATGTAAGAAAACATGCAAAGCCAATGTACATTTTACAGCATATATCATTAATAAAGATTTTTTTCATATGTGTTGAGTGTGGTGCCCCACAGCATCCCCCACTTGAAACATGTTCTCATAACTATGACCACTTGTGATTTGGACCAACTGTTGTATTTCGTGTTGTGGTAACTTACGTTATCGCATTGCGTATTCAGCAAGGAGTCAGGCACACATTCAGGTGGAAGATGGACAAATGTCACCTGCCAACAAAAATTACTGCCATAGACTGAGCAAAATAATTCCCAAATGCTGCCAAATAAGGTTTGCATTCAGTCAGTAAAATACCAGTTTACGCTTATGCAGTTTATGCAGTTTAAGTTAATGTTGAGATGAAAGTTTATTTAATAACTCAAGTATGATATTTTATTTTTTACATAACTGAGCCCATGGTTCTGATGTTCAGAAAATAAATTTTAAAATTAGTACTGAAATATAGTTGCTTCTGTGATATGCAGTATGCTTTTTATTAAAGGAATGATTACATATGACTCTTCACTGGTAGTAGAAAAATTGCAATTTGAATTGCAATTTTTGTGAAAAGCTGCTACAAAATCAAGCATTTTTGGCTGCAATAATCACAAAAAACTCAAAATCCTGGAGGGACTGACAACATGTTCAAGTCTGTCTTCATTTCCAGTGAGGGCAGCAAACTTTACTGCCCCTTCTCTTTTAATTCAGTTTCTTATTGTTCACAATAGTACATAAACCATCAAGTAAGGAGATATTAATATACACAATCTTATTTATCTAGCATTATTGCTCATTTCCTTTGTCACAAATAAGATTCTTTCTCAGTTTCTGAGTGGATAAATGGATTTGTCAAGTTTCCAGCTGTTAAATTGATGTAAGAGCCATGAGTTGGTGTTGGTGGGACAAGCTTGTGTGTGTTTATTCACACCTACCTCCATTATCCATCACATTAGCTTTTTCCAGACATGAGCAATGTCTGAGTACTGTGGACCAATATTGGGAATTGGGAGAAAAAAATAGTACAGAGCTGAACAGGCCTGACTGGTCTTTAAGAACAGAATGACAACATGCTGCACACATGCACGAAGTATTTTGATTTCTGCTTAAGTCCCCTGTCTTTGTATGCGGGTGTGTAGTCAGTGTGTACATTTAGTGTGTATATGTCCACTCTACCACATGTCTGTGTGTGACCACACGTGGGTTATCTGAGTGTGTAGGTGTGCGCTGATGTCTCAATTTAGAAAAAAACTGTTACATTGATCCAAGACCACAAATGATAGCTTACTCAGTCGCTTAATGATGTGTGTGTGCATGTGTTCAGCTATGCATGTGTGTGTGTGTGAGGGTGTTTATAACACTGGGCAAAACAAGCAGCTTGCCACAGGATCAATATAACAGGAGGGAAGTATACACCATAGGGCATGTGATGTATTCAACTAATAATTGCAGTCCAGAGGGCTCTATTAACTCGCTGTTGTAACACGCTGATGCATACAAGTAAATTATTTAATCCAAGTATTTTATGCATGGAAACACATACTGTTCAGTGAAAACTTATAGTCATTAGATTCTGACAGCCTTGTTAATAATGGGGCATTGCTTTACTGCTGTTGAGTCTGGTATTGGTGTGTAGTAGATCCTTTAACATAATGTTATCAGACAACAGTTTTGTAGCAGCCTCAGCAACCTGAATGGCTGCCAAGTACAAGTTATGGGATTTCAGCAGTATGTTCACTGCTGAGCATCTGAAGGACAGAGGTAAGATAAACTAGAGATTGTTATGCGTATAATGAAAACAGATTGCGTTCTGTGAAAATGAATAAGGAATATATTTCTTAAGACATGTAATAATCAAGTAGTAGTCATTTTTCTGTGTTGAAAAGATAATGCAAATGATAAAAGCAAAAGTCTGGTGATGTTATACTGACATCTTTGTTATTTGTGGATGATGTTGTCATTTTGGCCTCCAAAGGTTGTCTGCTGGAAAACAACTGATTTCTCAATTGCCTTGACAGGAGAGTAGCTGCACAAATATAGGGGTTTGGGTAGCAAGGGTTTTTATTCATGAGGGATGGCAAAAAGGATTTTAAGATTGACCACCAGTTAGCTGTATCAGCTGCTGTAATGCAAGCTTTGTATCTATTCATGGTGGTGAAGACAGAGCTGAGCTATGAAGCAAAGCTCTCAATTTACCTGGAAGCTGGATTTATAGTTCTAACCTAAAGGTTTACCATGTAGCTGCAGAGTCTACGCACGTAGTATGTATGTTCTCAGTGAGGAGCTTGATGTCAAGCTGCTGCTTCCTCCCACTATGAGGAGCTAGTTGTGGTTGTTCAGGTTCTAGTGAGGATGCCTTCTGGCTGCCGCCCAGTGGAGCTGCTTGAGCATGACTGATTGGGAGGAGACCTCACAGTAGATGCAGGGTTCCCTGGGGGGGGGTTAGATTTCCCAGATTGGTTCATGTTTATATTCCACAGGTAAAAAAATATAAAATTGTAAATTTAAATTTAAAGAAGTTTGTAAATGTTTATGATGCTAATATGCATGCATAATAGTGTCTCCTTAAAGCCATTAGAATTTACTTTCTGTTTCTTACATTTTTTCAGCAGGACAAACATGAAAAGATTGTACGAAATCAAATATATGTAAAGTATGTTTTTACTTTTAGTTCTGTGAAAACCTACAATACACAGTTTGGTTTTTGTTTTAGCTGTATCTCCCTTTGTGGATCTTTCCTGAAAGGAAAGACAAATACAGTTGAAGAGTTCTTTCTGTCTCTTGAGTCCTGATAACAAGCTGCCCTAGATACAGACTGACAGACCAGTTATCCCCTGAAAGCATCACACGTACAGTCTAACTGGGTGGCTAATGGTTGTCACATATTTGTTTAAAAAGACACACAGAGCTGAAGGAATCAAAAAAAAAGAAAAGACTGACATGGCAAATTATCAACAAAAATATCAGATGTGTCTGGTGATTGTAATGACAATAACAACAACTAGAACAATATGATTCTTTTTAACTATTAATATCACCACCATCATCATCATAACAACAATGATGGTGATCTAAGTCAGGGTGGTGGTCAGCATAGTTTAAATGTAGCTTTATTGAGGGAGGGGCTTCAGCTATTTGACATAAATGTGTGAAATAGATGCCATGCAGCGTTGTAGATGTCCATTTTGTTCTGTAGAGAAGCTATGAGCTCCTTTTGGCTAGTGTAAGCGAGATCAGAAGGAAGTTCGGGTGGGGGGGGGATTAATGGAAACAGATGATGTGTCACCAGGTAGACATAAGGTGCGTGAAATTGGGATGCTGAGATCAATATGAGATAGCTGTTTCATGATCTCCGACCAGTAGGACTGTATATGTGCAAAGCCAGAGAGCGTGATGTGGGTTGTCAGGTGGCCTGTCTTGGCAGAAGGTACATTGTCAGATTAGGAGAATCTCATTTGGTGTAGTTTGTGAGCGGTTATGTGAGTCCTGTGTAGAGTTTTATACTGCATTAGCTGTATTTTGGTATTATTACTTTTATGTTGAATCTTAATGGTTTTCTTTTATCATCCTGCAAACTCTTTTCCCTCAAAAGAACTAGTGACTGTATGATTGAGGAAAAACCGTTAACTGCAAGCTGAACATGTGTCCATTTCTATATTCAATTTTTTGGTGTCCTCACAGTCCCCTACATGGTTTCATCTTGTAAACTATTGCTATTTGACATAAATAGCTCTAACAAATGCATTACAAATTTCAAACCTAGGCCGCTGCAACCCGCAGAACACATCCCATCCATTAAAAAGTAGACCTAGTAAAAAATTCTGTTGTGATATTGTGTAAAGTGCCTCATATAGCTCTGTCTGTGCCAATTTGTTGTGGCAGTATTGAATTCATGTCTCTATTAACTAAATACTAGACTTTAAATGCAGTTTTCAACTACAGCACTCTGCTTAAGTGTTCACTGATTAATACAGTATATACTATTGCTGAGTCTGTCTCTCCTCCTCTCTTTTATAGTTTCAGGGTCATCGATTAGAAGAATACAGCAGATACTGAAAAATATCCTTAAGACTGGGATTGTCTTATTTAAGTGTTTGATCCATGAGAGCATTTCAAATTTCTTATTAAACTGGGAGCAAGAAATGCCAGTTTGTATTTTGTGTGTGCAAATCTGTCAGTCTTTGTTAGTGGTAACATTCTTTATCACAGACCTATACATTTGTTTATTTGTTGGATTTTCACTATGAGCAGAGTGCTATGAAAATATTAAAAATAAAATATAAAAATAAAATATAAAAATATAAATTTCAATTGCATCATGATTTTATTGATTTAATTAAACTACATTTGAATGTTAGGTGCAGGGATGTGATTCAGACATTTTGCAGAAAATAAGCAATTTGTCACATTTCTTGAGTAAAAATGCAACAGCACAGCACGTTTTCTGAGGGGTTTTGTACCACACTACACTCTGTACATTCTGTCAGGTTACTAACCTGATCAAAATCAATTTCATGAGTTTGCTCCATTGAGCAGACATGTCATCTCTGGGCCAGCGCGCTGCCAGAGCAAATAACCAACTGTGTTGATGTTTCAATGCTAGTGGTGTTGCAGTTCTGCAGAAGACTGCCGAGAGCATCTTTACAGCTCTGTTGACCTCAGCCTCCAAAGTTTCCTCACAAAAATCTTGCCATGTAAAGTAGTCAAATAAAATAATTCCCCGCATGAGAATAAGAATAAATGTGTTCAGTAATGCTGTTTTTGCTAAGCATTTTCTCTGAGCTATCGTAAGACAGTAAACCCCAGCAGCCTACAATCTAGTTAGCAGCTGTCAGATTAATGGTTGATCTGGAGTCTGCCAAATTAGCTGCAGTGTAATAAGTTATTTTCAGGTAGCAAACAAAATACCTGGAGCCATTTGAATAAGAGATACTGAAAAGCCAAGTAATGCAGTTGACTGGCATGGCCAGATACACTTTGTCAAAAAACTTTACCCTCAAGTGGAAGTTATGTGGTTGTTAGACGACAAGTAGTCATATGGGATCATCCCTTACAAGTATCACAGCTTTCTGGATGCAAGGTTTTGTGAGACAGAAAGCCAAATCTCTCCCATTACTGGCATTTTAATGCACAAACAGAGTTAAGCATTGAAGCACATGCCAACCCACACATTTAGAGAGAGAGATGAATCTCCCAACTGACTCATACAAGAAGCAGTCACAAGGTTCAAATGCATGCATGTGCACTAATCACACTAATGAGGATCCATGTTAATTGAAGCAGGTAATTCATCAGGGTTTGAGTTTAATAATCCATTTAGATGACTAATTCAATAGTGCAGACATAAACACACAGCTCTTTTTAATAGGGTATTACAGGAATACCAACACACATACAGTACGTAAGTATGAAAATGAAGTGGAAACATATCAGGTGCCTGTTCCCGACAGCAGGTTTAATCAACACTGAACCTGAGCCTGAACCCTGAGTTGACAAACCCTGAGATGGAAAACTCAGGTTGTCAAGGTTTTTGTTCCATTTTTTCAGGTGCAGATGTGACAGTCAAGGTCAGTATAAACAGGAGGAATGATTACAGTAAGAAAAACATTTCACTGATTATATGATATTGTTTTAGCACAGACTTGAAAAATTGGAAATGGAATTTCCATTTTTCAGCCACAAGGAAGGTGGTATTAGGCAAATAAAATGCACATTAAATGTGGACTCATTACTGAAACCCAATTATTATAAAGAAAAAATAAACAAATATAGGCCTTATAGTATATTTGCTATTATTTCAAAAATAAATGTTCAATTTATTTCATTTAGTCCTGACTTCTGCAACTATAATCTTCCCAAAGAAAAATGGTTTAAACTCCCCAAGGGCTAAAGAATTAGTAGTTGAACTGAGGTGTTGCTGCAGTTCATTGAAATTTTTTATCCATACTATGAATCTATTAATATCTTGTTTGGGACTCTAAACTGAATATTTTGGATTTGGACTTGACTTCAGAGTCAGTTGTAACTTTCAAAACAATGACTTAGTCCTAGTCCTTAGTTCATGTCACTGAACAAACAGACACATGCAGAAACTAAACCAAAATACTTCTAAGGTGAGGGATATCATCCACTGTCCATGACTGTCAACAAAAAGGTTCCTTGCTATCAGCAGCTTGCCGCTCTCCTCTCTTCTTCCTTTGCTCTATCTCTGGTGTCTCCATCTGACCATGACTGCTCATGCTGTGACCATGACTTCTACTTAGGATGTACAGAATAAGGGTTTCTTTAGGTTTTGTTTTGACAGAAGATGTTACACTTGATGAATAAACTATTGCTTGGTGATCCAGTTCCAAGGACCTGGCAAGTTTCTGGTAGGGTTCAGTGAGTTAACAGTGATTTACATTTAAAATCTTTTACATACATCATTTTAATATTTGGAAATATTCCTCACAAATAATGTTTTTGTCACACACTACAGATATGTACATATTTACTCTACTCTATTTACCATTTCATATTATATAGAGCATTTCTGTATTGACCTTTTATTGTAAGACTTTCCCAACTGAGTATGTTGTGTCCTCTCTAGAGGTTGTCCAAATAATGCAGAAGTGATTTAGGTGCCATTTTGCTGTAAAGGTTGCAATTCACTAATCCAAAGTGTATGTGTATTCCAAACCCAATGGATCATGCCACATAGGAACATTCACACTATAATAACATTGTAAATGTGCTACCCAGCATCAGAAACTTCTCCTCTTAAGTGTATTTTATATTTATTGTAACCAACCACTCACTTATAGTACTTTTGTTGAATCTGCTTCACATAGCAGATCTTCAGACAGTTCTGACAACAGAATAAAGCCTTTATCCTAAATCAAGCCATCCACACTTCCTATAATATTTAGACCTTAAACTTGATTTTCTTCACTTTCAAAGTACTGTATTGAAGAAGAGTTACCAGTTTGGAAATATACCTGTAGATCTCAGTATCAGGATCCTCACAGGACTCCATGAGCTCAATCGACATCAGCGCTTGCAGTAATCAGATGTGATACCACTGCAGACTCCTTTTCTTGCCGGACAGCCTCAAAATCCCACATCTAACACATACAGTATAAAGTGGGAATGCTGGTGTAGAATACACTCTCCAGAGGGGCAGAAGTGAAGAGGAGGGAGCACTAAGAAAGAAGTGTGTGAGAAGACGAGAGATGAAAGTAAAACGCTGGGAGAAATGCTGATTTAAGGCTGAGAGAAGCCTCTGTGTGGCTTTGCATGGGAGTGTTACCCAGGGGTAACCTTGGAGTTCTAACATTTCATATGCTTTCAAGAGCCAAAGACAGCAGATCGCACACAAAAACACACAAACACAAAACTGATGCTGTAACATAAAACCATCAACAGCTGCATGTATGCCAAGCATATTATGCCTACACATAAAATGTTCAATATTATATGCATGTCTACCATCCAAAATACAGAAGACACACATACAGTACACTAGATAAACACACTTCATGCTACACTACACAATGTTCCAGTGACAGAAAAGGACATTTTAGAAGCTACTGGAAGCCATGCTGTCATCACTGATAAATCACTTAAAGCAAACCTGTATTTACTCCTTGTGTGTGTGTATGTGTGATCTCTATTAACTTGGATGAGTTGGCACATCGTCATATACACAGACTATAACGTTACATACAGTAAAATTGTATGTTCAAAGGCCAAAGTGTGGTCAAGTGTTGGGAGATTAATGAAACACGCTTTGATAAACACAAAAACTAAAATAGGCATACCATTAAATACACGTTGACCAAAACACACATGAGCTAATTGAAGATGTGATGTCGTCCTTGTGCTTTTTTCGTAACTACAACCACCCACTGACACATACACAACCATCAAGCTCTTTCATCTTACAAAAAGTCCATTGCTACATTAGGCTTGTATTGCATCTCAGCCTCTCTAAACAATTTTATTTTTGTCTGTTTTCCCCCTTTTGTTTCCATTTTGATATTATATTTAACAGGCAAAAATGAAGTGGCTGTAATGGTGGAGTATTTTAACTTAACAATAGCATTTTCCCCTTATTTATCATTTCAACTGCTTAAAGGAAATATGCATGCTGTCATTTGGGGAAATGAGTCATTCTTCCTTCATGTTTTTTCCACCTTTTGCTAGCCCATCCTTTCTTCTTATGTTCAATTTGGACTCAGATTGCTCGGTGGATTAAGTACTTCACCATTTCTTTATATGTTTTTTTTAAACTGGCAACAAGCAATTCTCAAAGGCTCTACAAATCCTCACGTTTTCTATTCTGGCTGATTAGACCTCTGCTCAGGTTGAAGGTGGGAGATGCCAGGTTCAGACTATACAATATCAGCTCGAACCGACAGACATAGGGTATCAGGACCAAAAAAGGCCATCAGGCATGACAATTGATCATTTTATCACTTGTAGTGTATGATAGTGGACGACAACCGACACTGCATCTGGGATGCCTCACAACATCCCCACAAAAACACTAGTATGTCAGAATTTTTTGTACATTCTTTCACCTTGTGCAACACCTACTGTGACATTGACCAATAAGTGCACAGAGCGCTCTTCTGCACAGAACTGTAAAGATGCCAAAGCGAAAGCGGAATGATGTTGGTGCAGCTCATGCTGCTCAGTGGAAATGTCAAATAGAGGAAAGGTTTGTGGCGCTATGGCAACCAGACAGGCAGTATCATACACACTGATTTGGATACCCTTGTTTACATTCTTGTTCCTGGAAGTTGGCCCCTGGTACCTTCTTCTGATGACATCACAAAGGTCGTGAAAGACGGTAAGCTGTTATTGGTCGGGTACCAGCATATAGTCGTTTGTCTCCTGACCAAGTCACAGCAAGGATTTATGACTCTATAACTGCTTTATTTGATATAGTGACCAACTTATCAGACAAAAATATTGTGTAGTCTGAACCTGGCATTACTCAAACTAAGAGGAGAGTTGATGCACACTGACACACCAGAAAGTGACACAGCAAAATTCATCCAGGGCTCCTGCAAGATGGGTGGTGCTAAAGGTATGGTGAGTGAATATAATGAACTACAGAAGCTGGTGAGCCAATGGTTAACACACGCTAGCAAGCCAGGAACATGCTAGTACTAGTCAGTAACTGTAGTTCTTCAAGCCTCTTTCCATTCTCTCCTTACTGGGTGATTTACTCCTGCCTGGCATTTTGTTGTCAGGATTGCATTTCATTCAATTAAGAAAAGATGTTTGGGGTAGAGAGCTTGTTGTCAGTTAGAAAGCTCATTAGCTTGATCTGTAATGGGGCAATGAGTTGACAGTTTAATCCAAAGACATTTGTACCATCGACTCCTGCATACAGACCATTCCTCTTTAGCAGAGTAGTTTATACTAAGACAGGAAGTTAAATATGAGAGGATGGTGCAACACAGATAAACTAGGCTACAATATTTCTCAGGCTCTCTGTACCCTCAAAGGTCAGCGCCCTCAAGACAGCTTGCTATTGTTCAGTGACAAAAATATGCATGTTAAAATTCACCAAAAGTCTGGTGTGACCAGACCTTAACATAGATGAATCAAGACCATGTGTACACACAGTCCTGAGAAGAGGTCTAATTAGGCAACATAAGTGAAAACACCTGTGTAGGTGAATTATGCAGTTGCTTTTTTCTTTTTTCAAAACCATTTATGTTTTTTTTTCCCAGGTTTGAATAATATAAGACTGCATGTATAGGTACTTTTTAAATAGATAATGGCTGACTGTACTGTGTCAAATGGAATATTTATTTCACCTGTATAATGCATCTCACCATTTTTGGGTCACACTTTATTTTACAGTACACTAATAAGACTTAATAAGTTGTATCAAAATAGACAAAAACTAAAAATATGTTCTGCATTAGACAGTAAACAATTACACCCTAGACACCATACACCTAAATTATTCTGTAATCAGAAACCTATATGTCCAGATTAACAACTTAATAAGCTTTACGTTCTGAAATGGTCCAACCAACCACCTGTCTGACCCAGTCGTCTGTTCTTAACAACATGTCACTTCAAGATAATCCTGATAATAAATGATATATAATGAAACACACACCAAACACATGAAGTATCTTAGTTAATACAAGACATATGCATCATTACAGAAACACACTGAGTCAATATGATGTGCAATGGTATTTTATTTGAATAAACAACACAGAAAAGGATGATCATCAAAAGTACAGCTTCTTGTAGATCTGACAATTTGACTTCTTAACTCTTTTAATTCCATCTGATGTACTTTTCTCCAATTTCCATCAAGGCACTGGAGCAGGCTAATGCTAATGCTAACTCCAGGGCGTAAACACCTGCCAACAGTCCTCGTCAGAACTCTGAGAAAAACAGAGGCTCTAAATCACTGAACTCTTTATCAAAAGCAAACTTACCGGACAGCATTATTTCTGCCCTGTTTCTAGAGCTATTATACATCATGTATAATAGAGCTATTACACTATTATACCATATTAGAGCATAATTTGGTGTTATAGTGTCTAAGTATATTATATTTTGGGTCTAATACGGCATTGTATGTAGTTTCTAATTACAGCATAATTTAGGTATATGGTGTGTAATTAGGTTATAACTGCGCTTGTTTACTGTCTAATAAAGAACATATTATTTCTAGTTTTTGCCTAATCTGATACAAAGTATGGTTTATTATGTCTTATTAGTGTACTGTTAAATAAAGCGCACCCCATTTTTGTATATTATGCAAAACCTCCAACGCACTGCAGCAGTCTGATTGAGGGTTACATGAGGACAGAGAAGCTGCTCCAAGTGCAGGATTTCTGGTATCTATGTCTTATTCACAAGTGATCGTACGGATTGACGGATTAACTGCCAGGCTGGGGTGTAGACAGTAGGCATTGTTTGGGATCAGACTACATCTCCCAGCAGGCATTTGAGTGCTTGGGGATGCTCTTAAAAACACTGGAGGAATGTGGTTTTGGCATGCGACCAGTGTGACTGATTAAGCTGCAGGAAAGGGGACAGATCGATGGAAAAGCTGGATTCACATACGTTGGGGAAAAACAAAAGAGTTTCTTTTTTATTTCTCTTTTTTTTTTTACCATTTTAGTCTTTTCTTCTTGTTTTTTTATAATGAAAGCTGCAAAGGGAGGTGTTTAGTACTTTCATGAAATAGGGCTATACAGTATATTATTTGATTAATTAATTAGATTAACTATTTCATCTGTTCATCCACCCTCCCCCTGTATGTGTGTGGGTATAGTATTTTTCAGCATGTATCATCCAAATGCATGCACATACAGGTTGATACTAGCGTGTTACTGTTAACAGCAGTGCACTCAGACACACAGAAGATAACACTCAGTGTAGTAACAAATAGTGACAAATTTGACAATGTGTGTTTACATTGGGCTTGTTCATTAGTTTTATTTCACAGATTCATAATGTTAAGACTTTCTCTCACACACACTATTAAGTCATTTGTCATTCTAATGAGAGTCAGAGTTTATCTGTCTGTTACTGTGTTAACATTACACACAGATATCCAAACACATATTTAGCACACACTACCACTCACATATACATTTGTCTCTGTAAGTGTTGCATGACTAACATTTATTGATGATGTCATTAGAGCCAGGGAGAGATTGAGGAGAGAGATTGAGATGAAGAAAAATGGGTGGGCGAGAAAGAGCTGAGTAACTAAAGTAATAGCACAGTACATACACCCAGTGTGTCACCCTGTTTGTTCACCATGTGCTTGAGAATGTATTTATATATTGGTGATTATGTTTCTGGTTTGAGTGGTATCTGTTTCAGATTCATACACCATTTGTACACTACATAGTCACCTGCATTGTCTCTAACAATGTGTCGTCCATTCAATAGTTGTTGAGATCTTTCAGACATTCATGGTCCCCAGAGCATATATACTGACTTTAGTGATCCTCTGACTTTTCCTGTAGCTTCACCATGGAGGTTGAAAATCTTGTTTTTTACTAAACAACTATATGATGGATTGACGTGAAATTTGGTACAGATATCCATGGTTATCAGAGGATGAATCCGACTGACTCTGGTGACACTTTGACTTTCCTTCTACCACCTGCAGGTCAATTTTTTTCCTTGTCCAGTGAAATCTCAAAATTTAAATCTATGAATCAGCACAAAATCTTGTACAGGCATTCATGGTTCAGTCTATGTATGCCCTGACTTTTCATCTAGCGCCACCATGAGGTTCAAATTTGTCGTTTTGACGGAAACATCTGGATAACTATTGAATGGATTGCCATGAAATAAAGTTCCCTATAGCACCACTATCAGCTCAAAATTCCTAATTTGTTTTTAATTGTTGTTTTTAATTGGTTTTATGCAGAGGTAATGTAATTCCCATCAGCCTCAGCTGCACTTTGTGTTTAGTGCTAATTCGCAAATGTTAACTCACTAAACTTAAACGGTCATCAATACTTCCTAAAGCATGATAGCATTATCATTGTGAGCATGTTAGCATTTAGCTCAAAGCACAGCTGTGCCAAAGTCAGAGCTGCTATCATGGTTGTAGATGTGCTGTTTTCAAGTATTTTTATTAATGTTGTGCAGTCATAAAAAGGTAAAGTTAAATCCACAAGAATAAGTGGGCCGTTACAGTATTTTTACAACAAACAAAATATTTTTAATGAGGCAAAATTACAAACAACAGAAATTTACCTTGGCATGATCACAAAATATATTCCCTAATTACCACCAAATTCCCTTCACAAGCCATCCCTCCATAGACCTATTTTGATACCACCCACAAGGTCAAAATAGAAAAAAATTGTATGAGAAGAAAAGATTTAACTCTTTGTAGAATGAGTGATGAATACTAATCTGAGACTCTTTGTCACCTTTTTTCCAGCACAAAACAACATGACTGTTCTCTAATGAAGTGACATTTTGGTGACGCTAGAGGAGTGATCTGCCCTGGGAACAGGTGATATATATCGTCTTCCCGTCTGTTGATTTCATTTGTTTAAAAAGTAAAACCTTGTGGAAATTGATATTTTTGCAGTATTCAACACACTTATACAGTGTTTCCATCTGACAGTCTGCATCATGCTGACTTTTCTCACATGCTCAATACAAAATAAGATATCAAGTCTCAATATGCGGCTACAGTAAATCATCTGAGATGGTCTTTTTGCAGTGCAGGATTGGTTAAACTGTTTTCTCTGCTGCCTTTTAGGCAGTCCAAAGCATGAGTCAGCAAAATGCTAAATTGTCTGATTGATTTATACAACTGCAATTTTACAGAGTTATTATTCTCCTCTGCTAGACCCGACTGAACTCTATTCTGTTTTGTTCTGCTTGGGGAGTTTGCAACCTTGTTGACTTTGATTTATGATCAACTAAATATTCACTATCTATAAGAGCGTAACACACACACACACACACACTAGTACGTACACTGCCGTGCAAATACACAAAGAAAATGGAAATGCATAGACACATATTGTACATCCAAATCAAAGTACACACACACAAGCTCAAGCTTGCACATACATACACACAAAGCACACCTACACTATCAATCTGCTTACCCACTGCATGCAGGCCTAGATTTATGACTGTTTAAACTCTATCAAAAGGCAATTATAACTGAATACTAACACACTTACATTTTCTCTCCGATACTCTCCCTGCTACTAGTCAGTCACTAAAATAATCAATCATTTTAGCAAAGCTTTGTCAAAATTGTACTCACCAAACACTACATTTTTGTTGTTTTTCTGCAGTGACAGCACCCTCTACATTATCATATTAGCCTAAATATAAGAAAACTCTACTTATAAGACAACCCCCGTTTACCAACAGTTGTTTTTTGAAAAATACTTTTTGAAGGCACAACACATCATAGACTTCATAGTCACCAATGTGTTGAACGTTTTTGGAAAAATCCAAAAATAAATGCAATAGCAGCATCATCATAGTTTAAATTACCTTACACAAAAGGTGAGGAAAGTTCATGTTTCAGTTAAACATTGAAAAGGAAGGAGTAAATTTGACTGGAGAAGAAAGGAGGTAAAAGTGATTAATGGCAGGAACAGTGGAGTTAAAGAGCAGTAAGAGGAGAATGACCAGGGATTGAGAGCAAGACAGATTCTAAACGAAGACCTGATGATGGATGAGAAAGACTGTAATTGAAGAGCTGAAGATTGAATCTGTCAATCAACCTCCCAATGCTTTGACTGCAGAGGTTCACTGTGGGGAAAACATTATGACTGACAGCAATTAGCCAACTCATTTCACAGAATTGATACTTTGCATAACCATCTGAAGAGGAGGTACGGAGCAGTGGAGGAAATGTTCCTCATTACTCAGCTGTCCTCAGGGTACACCCTTTTGTTGTCACTGAGGCTTTATTCAGTTAAATCCTCATATTTCACACAAGATTTGCCACTTTGATGTTTTATCACCTCCTTTTGGTACAAGAGAAGTTCAGTATTTTTCTATATTTAGTCTGCATAAATGTGTGTGTGCTTGTTTACTCTCTGTATGTGTGTATGATATTTGATGTGAATGCCAGTAAGAGATTGCATTTTGAGGTCAGCAAGACAACTCATTGGATCAGTGATGCCCCATGATGGCACTTAGCTTGACTCCTGATTGAAAAATAAAGGGGAAGCCCTCCTAAAACACAATTTGCACTGTGATAGTGCAATGAACAACATATTTAATTTAGTTTGTGTGAGATTTTTAATCCAGGTCATTTTTATGTGGCATTCTCAACTGTGAATCATAAAACATTCAAACCACAACTAATCGAAGGGTACAACCATGAGATAGTACACTTTTTAAAAGCTACTGTAATCAATATTTTTATATTAACAATGGGTCAAATGAGTGTATATGAATGTATGTGATCAGGGTCGCATTTAACGACAAATCTACATGTAATTAGAAAGGGGCTCTCCGTGTATCTCCCAGCAATATGCTGCTGAATAAGGTTCTTCTCAGGTCTGGGACAACAACTTTCAGAGGAAAAAAGACTGGAGTACAACAATTAATTTCCAGTTGGTCTGTTCGCACTTTAATAGTTTTTTTGACACTACTGTCTCTTCAGAGTCAAAGGACTTCATATAATTAACACCTGACCCTTAAGTTCCCCTCAGCTCTAAGAAGCATTTCAGCATCATTCAGCTCATCGTTTTGGGTTTTACGGCCTGCAATGTCACTGTCTGGTTCACTCTTACAGCTCAATATTGCAGAACTAAAATGAAGAATCTACTTTTTATTGGGTTTTTCCTTTAACAAGTGCAGGCATAAGCAGTTTTTGCAGAGTTAAATATATCCAGACATTGCACAAAAATGTATGACGGATGTTGCCGTTTTGAAAAGTGACTGATACAGTTAGCTAGCAGGAATGGGGCAGTGAGACGTTCAGTTTAGTTTGCACATTATCAACAGAAAACCAAACCATGTTACACATATCAGCGCAGTGATGCAGAAGTGAGACTCCTCTCACTTGAAATGACTGAGTTTCCAGCGGAGTGTACTACATTTACCACATCCTCTGTAAGTCTAATGTTAGCATAAACTTGCTAACAGCAAAACTGCAGCATCTGTAGAATTGGAAAGATACAAATGTTGATTTGTTTAGCAAACCATCTTCTAAAGCACACAGTGCTCAGTGCCCAAGGGACTAAACTGGAGATGTTATCTTAGAACAGAGAAGATGAAATCAGTGACCCGGGTCTTCCTGTTTTTGCCTCCATTCTACCAGAATGTTTCAACTGACCCCAATACATACAATCAACTGAAATGGAAGTGTTAGGGCGATGAATTTGTTCTGAATATATTACATACTTGTAAGAGCTATTGCCATGGGCCTTTTCTGAGTTATCTCTGTAGCTTTTCCAAGTCTACTCAATAACACAAAAAGCTGAGTTTTAGAACTGACACAGCAGAACAGTCATTGACTGGCTGTAAAAGGCTGGATGCAAATAAGGTAACTGCGGTATGTAATAACAGACAGGATGTGCATGAGTGCCCTCAATTTAACTCTAGTTTTATGTTCTTCAGCATAAGAAATTCTTTAACATTCCTTTAACAACAATTTGTTCTTAGCATTGCATTAATGCATTCTGAAAGGGTATACCAGCTATTTACATTGTCTCACACTGAGAGCACTCGTTTTACTTCTGACACATAAGTGCTGACAAATTTATCAAATGCTAGACACAACTCCACAGGGTTAAAAGTTAGAGGCTAACAACTGAGGTTAACCAAATCAATAAAAAGACTGCAGCTCTGCTTCTAATGTTTGTCCAACTTCTTCTTGCAATATCAATATCACATCTTATTAGGGGTTTTGCACTGCAACTGTTATTTAACCCTTCTTCCCTTTGACAGTTAAAAATTTGGCTCAATCTGAGATTCGTTCCACGCCTCTTCAATAAACGCCATATTGAATGAAATGTTGTACAATCCTGAGAATGAAATGCTAGGTGGGTGGCTTGTTAATAACAGTATGTTCCCAGCTGGCTAGCATGTTAGCTCACCAGCTACAATAGTTCAACAACTAGCCATGTGAGCAGTCGCTTCATCAGCAAGCTTCTCAAAGCCTATTTTGTGAAGACACATGGTTGAACTTTGTTGCGCTATAATGGTGTGACTGGACCTTAAGACCCACACAAACAACCAGATAATGACCCTCCAAATAGACATCACACTTTAACCAGTTAAACAGTTGTCTTTTCAAAGATTATACCAAAATACATAAGTATCACTGCATGGCACTGTATGAAAAGGGCATTTATTAGAAGTCCAAATTCATGTATTTCTAAATGGTTTCGGATGAACAAACTCTCAATATAAAAAAAATCCAACTTTATGATATTTTGAAACAAAAATATAAAGTATATAGAGGAAAAAACCAAAATATTCAGACAACATTGAAATAACTCAGGTTCCCTCACATTAACTTCCTAGTAGATGAAAAATGAACATGGAAATACCCTATTGAACTTGTCTGTATCTTGAGTAGAGTTCATTCATTGATTAATCATTCCTGTATTTTTACTTTTTATTACAGCTTAATTTATCTTTATATTATGTATTGTAATATTGTTTTGGCTGCCACATGTCCCACTTATCTCAATAAGATTTTCCTAATCCAAAAGAAATTTCTGAGAATGTTTAGCTTTGCAAAACACTTCATGTATTTCATTGTAATGTATCACAACTTGTAAACAAACTCCTATGTAAAGTGCACATTTCTATCAATTTTGTGTTATTGCTTAACCTTAATCTTTATCTTTTTTAAGTATGACTATTGATGTTTATATAGGGGAGGTATCTTCACAAGCCATTTTTTAAAATTCTTACTGATTACTGATACACACACACACACACACACACACATATGTATGTATGTGTGTGTGTGTGTGTGTGTGTGTGTGTGTGTGTAAAAAGACTAAACTAAATTCATTGCTATGCAAAAAATTAAAGTCATCACAATGTACAAAAAGTCACGGTTGTATTGTCAATAGCTAAACAGAATATTGTGATGTTAAGTGTGTGAGAAGAATTTATTTGTTTTCTCCATTATGATCATAATCCTAAAACCAATCCAGACTTTAACCCTAAAATAAACAGCTAAACTTGTGACTTTTTAACTTTTCAGTCCAGAGGGAAAAAAAAGTGACTTATGCACAGAGTGCACACATGCATGCCAAATATAATGCACTCCTCTCCAACTTTATTGATGTGAGCTCCAGTAAAGCTACTTTGAATTCAATGATTCTATTAATTCTGACGGCAGAGTGAAAAGGGGACATTCATCCTTGATAAGACTGCTCTTGAGAATTTAATAATTAACAACTTATAGGGAAAAAAAACTGCATGAGAGTCATTTTTAGATGACAGATGTTTGTGTGTCTGCATGTGTGTGCGTGTTTCAAATGAGTGTGTGTGTGCACAGAAATGAGCACACACAACCACAGATTCTCTCCTGTGCTTGTATTTTGGTACAATTTGTGGTTAATTAAGCAGTCCCATAGAGCAGGCTTATCGTTTTAGAAGCACTTTCTAAATTAACCGTGGCGTTAACTCAGATTACCTTCCAGACAGAGAAGCTGCAGTACGACGCAGATTTATGCAAATACAGTATAATTGATTACTTTCAAATACTGATATTTTCATAGAGCTAAATGTTCATTTTGCTACTAGCTTTCACCAATATAACAGCTATGACACAAGTGATTCAATTTAATCTGTTCACGACTGCTGCTTTTTGCTATATTTGCCAATCTATTAAAAAAAGAAAGAAAAAAAATGAAACTCTAGCGCACATGATACACACACTATTTAATATTTCCCAGCAGCAGCAACACTTGTTTGTTTAGACGAAGCAGAGAATGAAGTGAGTAGTTATAATGAAGAATGTGATTTCTAGGTACTTCATCAATAGATAATGCATATATATATATATATATATATATATATATATATATATATATATGCCTCCACAGACCTACAATATGAAGTAGATCTCATCATGCTGTACACCTCCACACTCCCACAGATCAGAGTCAGCTGATCAACTCCAGCTGGCTCTGTCTTTCCTGCTTTATCGTACCCTGATAGATTTCTCATCAGTCGTTACTGAAGCCAGCGCTCAACACAAGGTAAGATGAGAAGGGAGGAGGGGTGCTGGGAGAAGACAAGAGGAGACAGTGATGAGTACAGCAATGATAGCTCTCCTTTACACCATGCATTAACCTGCAACCTGGATGATTGGATTTTAAGTGGATAGAGTGAAAAGCCACGCAGATATAAAGATAGGGGAGTATGTTCTCCAGCTAAATACATTAATGGAAATCAAAAAAAGTAGCCAGCGCAGACAAAGGGAAATAGAGAGGATCTAGACATTGGAATAAACTCACTCTTGCAAATTCTATTTTGACAGAAAAAAATTAATTAAATAGTCAAGTTAAATAATTTAGAACCAAAAAAAAGTGAAGGACTTTCAATGCAGATCAGTGATCGGTCATTAGGCACATACATTCACAGCTCAAGTCTCTGTCTGGCTGATCACTTGTCAACTGAATGTGCTGCTGCTCTGAGAAATCCTGGCAATTCTCTTCACGGAGGAGTTAAGGTCTGCAAAAAATGTCGCTAGATTTGTCATCGGGTGCTTTTTTTGAGAAAAAGTCGCTAAAGGGGTAGTAAGTTGCCAAATCTAGCGAGAAAGTCGCCAAGTTGGCAATACTGGTTTGCTGCTGTAAAAGGGACACTTCAAATCGCTGATGGTACATAACCCACGCTATGTGGGTTTGCTGAAAAAGGGGAAAAACTCTTGAATCAATGTTTGTAGGCTATACAGGGCTATGACATGTTCCAGTCAGTACTGCACCATGGAAATTGACTTGGCATCTCCTCGGCACACTCTCAGAGGCCTGAAGCTTAGACGCCATTTTCAGAAGAATGTTCAAAAACGGTTTTGTTCTCATTTGAAAATTGGAAAATAGCTGCAGTACTTAGACAAAATTCAGGACAATTGAAATTTCAGTTTCATTTTAAAGCTGCAATAAAATGAGCATGTTTGCGCGACCCCATCAAAGGGAATGGGAATCAAATGGGAATCTAAATTATCCAGACATCCATGTCAGGTCACATCAATGCACAAAATTTGAGGGAATGTTTGGAATGCAATTCATCACTTTCATCTCTTCTCATCAAAAACAGCACCATCGAAATGGTGATATTTTGATGGAAATGGTAGTAATTTCTGCAAAGCGTTAGGTTAGATGAGATGCCATTTCCTGTTGTAGTCCTGCATTGTGATTTAGGCTGATAAGACAGCTGTAGTTTTAACATAAATCTAGTGGAGTGCAGCTTTAATGTCAAGTGCAAATGAGATCTTGCTAAGTCATATTATATTGTATAAGAGATGCATGTTCGCAGCAAGTGGAGAGGCAGCTAAAGAGGAGAGGACGATGGATGGAGAAACATGATAGACTGATGGAATGGATTGAGGGTAAATGTAGGTGAGACAAGGAAATAGGAGAGGAATGAGAGAGTGTGTGAGAGCTGGTAGCTAATGGTGAGAAAACATTTTACTGGCAGCCAGCAGCACAGTGCAGTCAAGTGGTGGAAGAAAAAGATGGAGAACAAGCAGAGTGGGTGGATGAAAAGAGGATAAAAGGGAGACGTGATAAGCGATTTATGAAAATGTTGGAGATTATAAGAATAGTGGCAAAGGAAAAAAAATGTAGTAAGAGTTGGAAGGTGAAAAAGATGGAGAGGAAGAGTTGCACAGTGAAGAGACAGATGGATGAAGCAGAACAGGGTCAGACAGAGAGGGAGTAGAGGGAATTATCAGAAAGTCAAGAAGAAATGGCCAAATGATGGTTGAAAGGTAGAGAAGATCCGGTGGGCAGAGATGAGAAAAGGATGAGAGGGGATGAAAAGGGGCCAGATAGGAGGATTAAAAAAAGATAACTGGAGTAGAGGAGGGTGAAGGAGGAGAGGAGAGGGAGTGAGGAGAGGTGAGTAATTTGAAAAAGAGGACAACAGAGGAGAGAAGGATGAGGAATAAGTTGGAAGGGGTGCGGATGACAAGATGATGAAGTGGGAAGGAGGATTTAATGAAAGAAAACAGAACAAGGAAATAAAGAGAGAGGGGAGATTGGGTGAATTCGACAGTTTAGAAAAAAAAAAAAAAAAGGAAGAGAAATGCTGAGCTGATTTCCAGCTGATGGATCTTGTCCACATAGCTCCAACACCTACACACACGTTCTCTCACATCACACAGGGGGACAGAGAGAAATTAAGTGAAACTGTTTCTACCCTGAGGAGCCCATTTTATCTTCTACGGAACATCAATTCACACACAACAGGCTACAGGGAAGATATCTCTGAGGGACTGTGTGTCCACGTATGATTGTGTGTTTTACTATCTGTTTCTGGAGAGAGAAAAAGAGAGAGGGAGAGAGGTGGTGAGTGTAAATTCTACAAATGTCATCTTTGGGTTTTATTCCAAAATAACAAACACCGCAGTGACACTTAACAGTGTTTTTAATTAATACTTGACTTTATAATGTAGTTAACTCACATTTTTGGCTGGAGTGAGACTGGATCTTTTATAATTTTGTGATGAGTCGGGGGAATAATTTAGTATTCTTGAATATAACATTAATGGAAATGTTTCAGTAAATCTACCTTCAGCGATGAAAGCGTACCCATATGTCTAATGAGTATGTCTCTTTATTCAATGGCAGCAGAAAACAGAGGTTTATTGAACACTGACCATCTGTTGAGACTGCTTAAACCCTGTAGAAAGCCCTACACACTAAGTTAATGCTTAAACATGTATTTATTTAAAAGAAAAATGCGAAGGAAATGTTAGTTGCACTGTTGGCTACAACCTTGTCCTTAGAAAAAACAAAAACTGAAAACAAGAAGCCGTTAGCACTGTATAGATAATAAATCTACTGGTATCCATCTTCATAAAGACCTCAGATCATCTAGCATATGACTGATGACCACTTCCTCCAGCTAGCTTATGTGCCGAGGGCCACAGATGTGTGATCGGGTGTGTTAGATTCCAATGCTGGGCCAAAGGGGCCAGCAAAATGCTCTGCCGTCTTCATTGCGTCGCACTGGTGCCAAAGGGCCAAAGACTCTCACCCACATACTGTATTATCTGGACACACGAACACACAAGAGGTGAGCATCTCACCTGTCGGGAGCAACCATTTATTTCAATTACACTCTCTCTCTTTCTCTCTCTCACACACACACACACACACACACACAATGAGGTTGTCAGATATCGCTGATCTATAGCCCTTCTCCCTTCCCTCGTGGTTCAGTGATGTGATCTGCTGTAGCAATGATGGAGCATTTTTGATTGTGGCCGCATTAATGACTAGAACTTTATAAGATACAATGTGTATGTTTACCTGATATGAGCTTTTTAAACATTTGACATGGGCAGTTTTTAACATTGCAAACAAAATAAATTAGGTATTTGCATCTTTAAAAAAACAAAAGAATGCAGTCACTTAAGCTAGCCAAACAAAACTCTAAACACAAGACATAATAGTTCTGCAGTGCTTCCTGGCTCTTCAAGTGGATGTTAATGAAAATGTAAATGCAATTGTAGGGCAGTTACTGCATAACCAAGAGCTTTTGTCTATAAATACTAGCGTCAACCAGAAAAACTAAATGTGCTGCTGAGCTCTCACGACATTAGTTCTATGTCGCATTGTTTTTCATATAAAGATCTCCTCCTGACATGTCTCAAGACATAAATACTCTGCTTTGAATATTTTAGGCCCGATATGTTTTTCTACAAAAGGTTCAATTACCTCAATCTGCACTTTTCCTTGTGTTGTGCATTTAATGTTCTGTCTTTTTACTAAAATAAATCTGCTCCTTCTCCCTCACTGAAGAATCCAGAATCTATGAATATGCAAATATCTTTCAAAGGTTTAACTGCTGGATGCAATAACTCCTACAGTATTTAACTGTAAAGTCCATTCTCAGTTAATGTGCACATGAGGCTTCAAGTTTCCACATCAAACTTCTGGACCACGATTGGCTCCAAACTAGTTGTGATTTCACAAATCATGCTTGTACAATCATGCTCGTACGTGCACATCTTAAAATCAGATTTTTGGTGAGCACAGAGAAACTGTCTAACTTTAGCAGATGAATGTAAAAAAACAGCCTTCTGGTGTCAAACTCTGCACATACTTCATTCTGCACAGTGAAGCTCAAACATCCAACTGAAATAACAATAAGCAAAACACATTTTCGAGTGGAGGCGGACTTGAGCTGAGAATAAAGGCATATCTACATAGTCAGGGCTGAGTTGCACAGTATGTACAGTCTGTTCACTGTTGACACCTCCTCCTTTTCCAGTGTTAATACTGCATAAAGGAAAGGTAAAACAAGCAGCAGCCACAGTGAGAGTGAGCAGATGACAAACATTTTATACCCTATTGTTTTAGTCATATAGTAAAGCCCTACCAATGTGCAGTATCACAGGCTCTGATCATGGTTGCTCACTGTATGCAGACATCTGTTCTCCTGACTGGATGAAACTTGTAAGCAGGGCTGCCAAGTCTCACGTATTGACTGTGAGACTCACCAATTGACACTTTTCACACACTCTCACGCCACACATCCATTTTCTCACACAGTGAAAAACAAATTCATAACTGATCATTTCGCAATGTGAAAAGAGGAAACTGACAGCACACAGACAGACAAGACAGAGCAGCACAGCGCAACAGCAGCAGGGGAAAGCGACAAATGTAGCCTACACAAATATATTATATTGTAATTTATTCCCATGCATGCTGCTCAGAGTAATCTCAGTCAGCAGCTCTTCTGGCAGCTCTTCTGGCAGCAGCAGAGCACCCTAGGCGAGCCACTGACATGGCCCCCCTCCTCCCATAAATTTCACACCAAGCTGAAGTCAAAACTTGGCAGCCCTGTGGTAAGGAATCAAGCTGCTGAGACCACCAACAGGGGCAGAAATCATACACAAACACTGTTGTGCCAACTTTGCATTTTGTCACTTCATATATTCAGTTAATAAAAGCTTCTTCTAAGTGGTACCACAACAGCTTTCTTTAGGCTCGTCATAGCAGAACCCTTCATGTTGCTGCAGGGCAGTTTTTTTTAGGAAACACCTGTGTAACTGTCTACATCCAGTTGGCATGTCGGACAAACAGGAGAGCACTGACAAACATTTACAGTCTGTTTACAGACACTGAGTACTGCTGAAAGAATTGATGTCAGCTTACATCTCACCTCCTTTAAACTTTACACTGAGAAGCGCAGCACCTCAAGACATGTAGTGGACACACCCTAAAATGCTTCCACACTGGAGTGTCAGAGAGGATCTTTTAGGGTGCTCAGGCAGACAGGCACTGGCTCAATGGTTTATGAAGCCATATAGACGAGGTCTGAGACCTTTGCATCCTGCAGAGAGAGAGGGAGGGAGGGAGGGAGAGGGTACAGCATAATGACAGGGAAAGGAATGAGTAAGAGAGGACAATGAAGGAGGTTTGTAGAAGTTGAGGCCTTGCAGAAATACTCCCTGCAGAACTGACCTGACGTCTGTCCCCTCAGGGACCATAACTGAGTTATAACGTTGTTTTTGTGTTTACCTCAGACAGAGAGACAGATGTGCACCTTTTTTTTTCTGACAGGATTCTTGAAGCAAAGAAAGAAATTGTAAAATCACCAGTTTCTGTACAACCAGGTTTGAATGTGATGCAATAAACACAATGTTCAGAGAGCAACACCTCTAATAACATTCACATTTCATATTGCATGTCTGGTAGAAACCCGTTTTCACAGAAAGAGGCTCTTTTTCTGCGTACATATTCATGGTGCACATTGTCAAACATGCCCAGTTCAAACAATTTAGTAATACCAAGAAGCATATGGAGATTGAAATTAACCTTCCCATTACATTATGGTTAAAACTTAAACCATGTAATTAATTCTCAATTATTTCTCATATTGGCACGAAGCATTAGAACATATCCTTGACTTAGGATTTATTAACACACAAAACAAAAGATGCTCTGTTGCTGATGTGCCATTGATGAACAAGATAGTTTACCTGATTTCCGGTATTGTATTGTTTCATAAAAAATGTCTGCAGTGCTTCACTGCACTGTATTATACTGTCACCATTTTAATGAAACCAAAATTGAGACTAATAATCTATGCAATAATCTTTTTCATGCAAGATCTAATGCAAATAAATAGCATCCAGGAATGATAGTTTTAGTTTTTGAAGGCCTATACCAACATCAGTTTTGAAGTAGTTCAGACATTTGACTCTGATGTGTTCTCACCTAATGGAAATACTGTTTGGTTTTGGCGAGGGGTGACACCTGGGTAGAGCGTGCAGGAGGCAGGACATGACGCAAAATGTATGCCGTGGTTGTAATTCAGCGTTTTTAAGCTTTTCACCATGGCATAAAATAGCTTTTATTTTATGAGATGTCCTCTCTCCCATTAGCACTGGCTTCACAGTGGAGCGTTCAGGCGTTATCAAAACAAAGCTTAGCTAGTCTGCTGCATTTACCCAGCGCAAGCCGGACAATAGAAACATCATCAACACAGTCGCTCGCTCGGTGTGAATCTCCGGAAAATTCACTGCTGTATTCACACATGGGCTCAATCAGCCATTACACGGACTTTGTACTAGGGAGCTGGCAGGTTAAGTCCGTTTAATGTCCAGTCCGACTGATTCGGGCATTTGGGTTCACACATACAGCTCCTCTGGGTAATGTCCACAAAATTTCAGGATTGCAGTGCATGTGTAAAAGGGGCTCATGACTAATGATGCTGGTATTCCCAACCAATTCAGCTTTAGCCTAATTGATGGAACTGTAAGAAAGTCAGTCCTTCAATCCATCTCATTTTATTATCAATATTCACATTTGAAAATGTTTGAATGAAATACGTAGAACACATACAACATATAAACTTTTTCTTAGATGTAAAGACAGGGCTTCAAGGATTAAAAACTTAGTGATCGACTTAGATGAACAAGTTTGTTTCTGGTCAGTGTCACATGTTTACATTACCGTGGTTTTTTCTCTCATAGCTGTCTTTTCCGCACTTCAAATACATCATTGCCTTAACTGTTTTTTTGTTTTGTTTTGTTTTTTAATTAAAGTGGAGGAAGTGTAGCCAGAAAAAAAAAAAATAGCTCTACCTATGTCTTGTGTTTTTCAGGCCCAACATTTTCAGCCTTCATCACATTGCCTTGACAGGTTTTGCCTGCTTGTCTCTTTATCATCCTGTTTGAAGCTTCCATGTTTTCCTCTTCCAATACATTTCCATTAGAGTGTCTGATTAATGTGTTTTCCGCTGTTCTCCGTCTCATGCCTGTAGCCTGCATTTAGGCCCTGCTACCAAAACCAGACAATATTGTTACTTAGCCTGTGTTTGGTCCAGATCAAGAAAATGAAAGAAAAGCTAAACTTACTCATGGAGCTCTCTGAAGACCAGTTGTCTTACATCAGCAGCAGAACATGTACCCACAAGGGAGAATCTAAGTATAATCTGGTGACTGACAAGTTATACATTTTGACACACTTCAAAGCTTTTTTCTTCTTCACGGGTAGTTACATTAAGAAATGAACATTAACTAAGACTGCAATAGGCCTCTTTTGTAAATAACAGAGGGTGGACAGGAGTGTCTGTACCACAAAGTGATGTAGGGAATGATTGCTGTAAAAAGAATAAGAGTTTTTACTAAGTTTTAATGAGTAACACCCAGAATACATGGAGGTGGTCGTGGGTACAACACACCTCTGTTTTAATCTCTATTCCATTCCAGTGACAATCCCCCAAACTCACATGCTAAACATTGTTTTCTCTATAGATAACCTCTGAAAATTTGAATCTGGTATACCTGTAATCTAACTGGTGGATTCACATAAAGCATTTAGACTGGATTAAGACAGGTGGACATATTACTTCAGTGATACCAACAAGTTGTTAGACCTCACACTCTGCCCTCACTTGCTAAATTGCTTGGACTATTTGTGAGAAACCCAGTCAAATTAACATGTGTCTCTGCACTTGTGCTTGCATCATTTCATTCTATCAAATAAAGTAATTAGACCAATGACCTGTCGATCACACATCAAAGACAATGCCCAGGGTAGAGTAATATTTCATATTTGTGTTTTCATTTCTAGTAGCTGAAGACCACCAACACAAATCACACCTATTAAGTTCGAAGTCCCAAGTTTGACTTGCCATGATAGTACAAAAGAGATTTTAAAGTTGACAAGATGCAACTAGTGACCACAGTGAATACATAATACCAAATTCTGAAATCCTTTTTATTGCTTTACAGTTGTATTCAATAAGAATCAAAATACCAAAATACAAAAGCGCGGTTCCTTGCCCGCTCACATGCATACTGTATGCAGTGGGGAACAGAGGGCAAGCATTAAAAACACTTTTCTTTAATAATATGATAGGACATTTTAATCCCAAGATCGATCTTTTATATGCTTTTTCCTGTGGATGCATGAAGCTCTAACCCTGTTAAGTCTCGCGTGGCCTGCCTTTGGTAAGACCAACTCATTTATCTTTATTTAACAGTACTTTACCACATTGCTGGCTCAGCAACGGCTGTGCGGGCGGCGGTGGCTCAGGAGGTAGAGCGGGTTGTTCATTAATCGGAAGATCAGTGGTTCAATCCCCGGCTTCTCCAGTCCGCATGTCAAAGTGTCCTAGGGCAAGATACTGAATCCCAAATTGCTTCCGAAGGCTGTGCTATCTGTGTGTGTGTGTGTGAGAATGATTAGAAAGTCCTCCTGATGAGCAGGTTGGCACCTTGCATGGCAGCCTCTGCCATCAGAATGTGTGTGTGAATGGGTGAATGTGGCATGAAGTATAAAAGCACTTTGAGTGGTCGGAAGACTAGAAAGGTGCTATATAAATGCATTTAATTTGCCATTTGCTGTTCCCGCTGTTGTCAGATTGTTTGACCTACTGACAGCCACCGTGTAGACACCACAACATGGCTAACCTGTGTTAGCTGTTTGAAATACACCATGCATTACAAATGGCTAATGGAACTAACGGCTAACAGAGTTAACAGAGTTAACAAATAAAATGTACATTAATGTAACTGTTTTGGGTCAATTCTTAATGTAAACATTGATATTTTTAATAATGCACCAGCTTAGAGGGCTACTTGTACAATTTACAACATTAGTCCTCTGAGAATCTCTTTCATATCCAAGCAAAATTGGTATTGCATCTGAAATATCCCTAACCAGATCAAATCAGAAATCGAGGCAAATTGGGACATTGGATTGTAGGTTGAATCAGAGAATTAAAATAATTACCATAAATATAACTAACTAGCCCATGGATGTGGAATTTGGCTTAAATAAGCGATGACCTACAGTATGTAGCTCAGCAGTATTTGCCAAGGATTAACGTCCATGTTTGTCCAGGGCCATCATACGAAAGTTTTTCATATTTATTAAAGACGTCTGTTTTAAACTTAAAACATTTTCTTTTATTACAGAGTTTCCAGAGGACCACAATAGAGAGCTTGTGAGGCACCAGGGAAGACAGCTGTGGATGGACCTGCACACAGCTTGACACAGCTGCACAAATTGTCCCCGAATTGCATTCATTCACAGTCAATAATATGAGCTGTCAAAAAAACAGACAGACAAGCATGTACACACACACACACACACACACACTCTCTATCTCTGTCTCAAACTGAAATTTGCAGACCATTTCACAGTATCAGGCTTGATGAGAAAGGAATGCCTGCATGTGCTAGAATGGTAAATATCAGAGGAAATTAGTTGTCCAGCCATGACAATCGGGCCATCTGTCTCAGAAACAGAAATAAATGAATCGAATAACAGGACAGAGAATAGATGGAGGAATATGAGGAAAAACAGAATAAAATGGTGATATTAGCCAGTAAAAGGAGACAATTAAAGCCTTAGATGCAAATACTCACATGTACTAAAGAAAAACAAAGGGAAAACAGGGAGAGAGGAACAGTCGACTACAAAGACTATCATATTACATAATTTAAGGCAGTCTGATTGGTGCACAATGCCGTTCACCCCAACGGCCATCAAAGGGTAACAAAAAAACACACACAAGCAGACTTCTGCCTGAGACAATTACAGTTTTCTCTTTTATTGCTCTAATGGTAATAAGAACCATAGGGGGAAAAAAGTTATTTTACCTTTTGTTGGTCAGTTGGGACACAAATCCAAAAGTGTTTTTCCACAGGAAAGGTGTCTATGTAAAAAAAATATATATATATATTTAATAACCACCCTAGTAAACTTGAGATATCTGATTATTTTTTGTGTGCTGTTAATTTATTCAGTAACATTATGTAAACACAAAACCAATCTACTTTGTTTACTAGCTAACTTAAAACTAACATGTAACCTACTTTAGCTAGTAACTACTACTCATGTTTTAACAGAAACATAGTTATATTAGCTGTAAAAATACAACGAACAAAAATTAGTTATCGAAAACAGCAATACTAGACATTTATTCATTAACTCACTCTTGATTCTTGCATACATTTTGAATTGTCAAACAAACTGGAACTCACAAGCCTAAATACAATGTGGCCATTGTAGACCACTTGTGAGAAAGGTTTGCAACTCTTAGCATTTGTTAAAAAATAACAAACACATGCCTTTCATTCGTTGAGCCACAAATGTGGGTATGAAACCAGTGTTATCTCAAATGCCTGGAGCCCTTCAATTTTAGGTGCTAGTGAATGCAGTACATAACTTGTTTTTGAGGAGTGCTCATTTATTTTACAGGAATTGTATCAGTGTACATTACAGTCCTGATGCTATGACAACAGAGCCAGTAACTCCACACTTCACTCCATGATAAAGTCCTTTCAACCCATGTCAGCACTGTTTAGCAGTGAACCCCCCTTGAGCTGCTCTGTCTTCACCAAAATGGAGTCTGGATTTCCCTGGAGGCCTAGTTTAAAACCCAATTTCACCCCTACAGCCACAGAGGAGCAAAGTACAAACCAAAAGGCCCTGAACACAGTGAGCTGTGATACAGAGGGGAAGTTGTTTTATTTCATATTGTTGGCCTGAAAATATTTTTCTGTCAAGATTTAGGTTTGTTATGAACCCATGGATTTGATGAGATTACTGACATAAAGTACCCTTGTTAATTAATTCAAATTTTTTTCCAATTTTAACCTTACATCTCCTCCTACACCTGTGTGGCTTTGACTGTATCCTGATTTTTATTATGGCCCTGAAGCCGCTATCCGGGTTTTTCTAGAAATAGAGTACAAATCTCAGTGGAATTCATAAACTGGCTAAATCAGGGTTAAACAAAAGAAACCAATGAATTCAGCTTTAGGATGGATTTCTCTTTCATAGCCTCAGAGGTCCCAAGAGCTCATCTGGAAACCCAGTTTATCACCCCTGCAGCAGTCACAGAGGTGCAACTGGCTCCCATGAGAACCAAAATGGAGTCAACACACCATTTTTGTGGAAAACACTCAGTGGCTCAGAAGCTTTTATCCTCTTTACCCCGAATTCACAGTGTCTTTAAGAGCAATTCTTCCACTGCATTTCTCGTACAGTATTAAGCTATTATCACTGCCAGAGTAAACAGCAGGAGCAAAGCACTACACCAGGCCTGTTTTATACTCTAAAATCACAACAAGTCCATATTCCTTCAAACATAAGCTAATAAATCTTGGAACAATGAAAGGATTAATACCTATTTATTTTAACAATGAACCTATAGAAACAAGCTTTATAGTTTCAAAGTTACCCCCAGAAGAGCTTAGTCAAAACTTAGTGTAAAAAAGTTAAAACTTTTTGATGGACATGTACTGTAACCGTTTCACTACAGTAGCTTGGAAGCATTTATAAAAGTCAGGACACAAGTTGGGAATTTCATTTTGTCCTTGGACCCAGGCTTATCACAACATACACTACTGCTACTCTCAGAGCAAAATGACCCATTTCAGGCCCCTGCCACATTCAGTTTCAGAAACCACATTTTAAAACTCCACAGATTGGCTTTTTGGCCACAAGAAAACTGAATTTCTTCTCATGGATTTTGGATATGTTATTTTTGCCAGTCTTATATCTACATTATATCTGCTTAGGCTAAACAGCAGTGGCTGGCTCCATTGGTATGAATGCCATGGCCTGCTCAGTAGTCCAGCGGTCATCCTCACTTATCTAGCTCCACAAATCTTACAAATAGTTATGTCAGAAAACCTTTCCACACCACTCTCTGACCGAGTGCACCTTTACAGCGTCCTTGAATCCTATCCTCACTCAGGCAAAGAGGACATCTACACTCTATCTGTCTGGGCTAAACAACATTGGCTGGGCCAACTGGCTTGATAAACCTCATCTGAATGCCATGGCCTGCTCAGTTGTCCAACCACCATCACTCTACCTCTATTAAACATAAACTCCTTAAAGGTCGAGTGTGTAGAATTTAGAGGCATCTAGCAGAACAGACTTGAGAGAAATGAAATATCCATCAGTATTTTTTTATTAGTGTATAATCACCTAAAAATAAGAATCATTTTGTTTTCATTACCTTAGAATGAGCCCTTTATATCTACATAGGGAGCAGGCCCACTTCCATGCAGCCTGCTATGTTGAACCGCCATGTTTCTACAGTAGTAGAATGGACAAACCAAACACTGCTCTAGAGAGGGCCTTCTGCATTTTTGCAAGTTTTGCAGCCTTTGTAAGTTCTCCTACACCCTTGGAAGGGGAGGAGGAGGGGTATTCAGTTGGTCACAATCTGCAACTTCACCGCTAGATAACACTAAATCGGGTTCTTTAACAAACACACATTAAGTTAACTAGCATGCCAAGCTAACTAGTATGCTAACAGCATGTTAAGGTAGGAACATACCACCTGAGCCACCAGCTGCTGCACAGTCCACTCAACAAACCAACCAAACCTCTCCAGCTTCCTCATCCTCGCAAGCAACACACCATACAGTAAGTATCATGAGTTAACATTATAGGTTTAGGATTCTGCACTTACCTTTTCTAGAGAACAGGGTACCAGAAATGTCTGGAAACCTTTATGGCAAGGAAGTCACATAGACGATTTGGCAAACAGGAGAGGAGGGTTTCTGGTACTGATATATAAGGGCTTAATGAGGTTACAAGGGACAGGTGTGCAGGGCAGCGTGGGGTCAGGTGACTTGCAGGAACAGGAAACTCAAGGGGGGCGACTGGTGGACAGATGAGGGATAGCAGGGTCTGGAAAGTTTCACACAGCATACAGGGCTTTATTTGGATAAGGAGCAGAAGGGATAAGGAGAAAAAGAATAGGTAAGGAGGACATGCTGATTATTAAGTTCAAAGGTTGATTCTTTACTTTGGAACAGCAGTGTAGCAAAAGAAAGAAAGAAAAAATATTCAAGCTGAACACAAACTTTTATTTTAGAATCAGTATTATTATTATTGTTATTCCCTTTTTAATAATGATAATAATAATAATAAATAAATAATAATACCTTCTTATCTTATTCCTTCTCTACTGTAATACTTTCTTATATGTTTTTATCTTATCTTATATGCTTTTATATATGTAATACACTCTTATGTTATGTTATGTTACGTTTTTGTCATGTATGATATTTGTCTCTTTTTTTGGCACTTTTTATCTTGAAGCACATTGAGTCTACGCCTGTCATATGAAATGTGCTATATAATTAAACTTGATTTAACTAATGAACTGCAACAATCAATGCTGACACGGCAAGCCCACAGACTACACAAATAAACACACAAGTGCAGCATTATGTTATTTGGGTCCACTACAGGTTTCTTAAACTTTGCCAAGGGCAGGTAAGTATGGATCCATTACAAGTTCACATCCCAAACAATTCTGATTGGTTTAAGACATTATTTTTCTATACAATTAAATCTTAAATTTACAATGAGCCAGTCAATGCATCGTACTAATTAGGAGTGTAACAGTAACCGACAAGATGGTCCATAGTCTGTGATCTGGTTTAATAGGTCAGCAAATACTGAAGAAGAAACTGTGCAGTGGTACAAGAAATGGTCTTTATCTTAATGTACAGGGACTCTCTGCCTGAGCAGTGTTTGGAACAGATGTTGAGTGTGCAGGATGGTTCAGTAGTGATCCATCATCATTCTTCCTCATTCTTCATTCTGGGGTCGTGCACTTATTTGATGGAGGTCAGCTGATATCCTGCTCAGCAGAGTGGACTACTCTACATGCAGGAGTCCGTATTTGGACCAGGAGCAGAAGGGATTTACTGTACCTCATTCTAACCAAGGAAGTGAGGATGTTTATTTAGGTTTTAGTGTTGCCTTACATAGTGCTACTTTTGTTTAAATTGTATTGTTCTCAGCTGCTAAATTAGGGTTACAAACTTTCATTAGCCTCATATTGTAATTATTTATATATTTTGAGAGGTTGCGTTTAGTATATAGACACACTGCCTTGCACAAAAATAATTATGACTTTCCAGAGGAAGCAGGATTTGGACTTTGATGCAGGTATCTTTCCAGCTGTTGTGTCATGGCTTCAAGTATTTTCATACAACAGATTACATTCAGTGACATGTGAATGACATTATTGGTAAGACGCAGACATGAATCTAACACGTTACAGACTCTGCCTTCATTGCATCTTGATGCATATTTCAATCTGTAATAGATAAGAAACTGTAGAACAAATTGGATAAAGAGAGGCTACCACAGCACCAGCAAGACTTGGTGAAAACCTAATATATAGCTGGACCATGTATGATCAGTGTGCAAAATTATGGCCAGTGTGTTACTGGTATAATATAATGTGAATTCCTGAATATTAAATGTTCATCAGCAAATTTCTGTAGTGGTGCCAGTAATATTTGTTGTTAAAGTGTACTGTAGTAGCATATCACATGACATGGTTAAGCAACGTTTGAATAAAAAAAAGGGTACAAATGCAATTGCAAGAATAATATTTTCCACTCATATCTTTGGATGTTTGATTTGAAAGAGAACTTATTTTCATTTTAATTATAACTATTTTAATTATCTGTTACTCCCCCTGCTCTTTCATCTGTTTCGTCACCACACAGTGTGACACAATAGCTCTTTACACCTTAATAGCGCAGTTACTCTGAAGTGACCTTCACCGGAAAGTGGAAATTTAACTGTAGTAGATAGACTGGCAGTTGCTTAGATTTAAGTTAGAACATACAGTGCAGAAATACCTGCTACAGTACTAATATCATCCAACATAAAGCTCCTTGTCAATAATATTCATTTACCACCTCACCTAGCAAGGGGAGATGATTTGCTCATTGTTTGACTGATTATTCAGCCATGAGTTTTATGTCCATTCAAGCGCTTTGTGAAAAATGAACTGGATTTCTACAGTATGTACAAACCCTGACCCCCAATATAACCTCTCCCAGTGAAGAAGAAAAGATATGCCACCTAATTAGATGATACCTTAATGTATACCTCACTTTCTCTACATCACTTTGCCTCTGAGTATATCATTCTTGCTCAGTCTCTAATGACCAGCGTCACATAGCTATGATAGATAGAGTATGTCAGTTTTGGTAGTTCTCTCCATCCCCAATTTTTCTACCCCCAAACCCTCTCTCTCCTTCACACACACATACACACTCTCTCTTTCTTGATGATGAGTGATGGAGTAGGTCAGTGCTGGTAGCACACTCCTGCTCTGTCACTCATTAGTATCCCCTCCCTACTTTGTGTCTCGATTTCTCTCACGTTATGATAGATGGGTCAGGGCAGAGCAGCTGCTTGCTAATCAATCTGCCTGTCAATAAAACCTGAAACTGCTCTCAGCTGCATGGTGCAGTCGGTGTGTGTGATGGTGTGTGTTAGAGTGTGAGATGGATATTGGGAGGGAAACAGAGAAACGGAGTGTGTTTATGTGTAAAAGCTAAAAAGGTGCATGGCTAGATTTCTGATGTTATGCATATCATTAACTGTTCACAAACTGTTCCCCGTACTTTCTGTTACTAGTCCTAACAAGCTTCATATTTGTAGTGGTAATGGGAGAAGATTTACCACTAAAAAGTCAGAGTAATGAGATGAGAACAAAGGTAACATAAGCAATATAAATACTGAATATAAGCATGAAGTATACACGAAATGTACATTAAATATACAGTGTGGCAATACAACTATACAGGTACACACACACACACACACACACACACACACACACACACATACACACACAATAATTAACTATATGCCTGGGAGAGTAGGAAAGTTTTGAGTTTGCTTTTGATAGTAGCAGGATGACAGTAACTGAAGGCATCCATACCGGTTCTGGATCTAATTCTGGGTAGAGTTAGAAGACTTCCGCCTGATGACCTGAGAGGCCTGATGGGGTTATAATCAGTGAGATATGTCTGCCTTTGGAAACAATGCAAGGTTGCTGTTGGTAGTAAGCTAATTAGCCAGGCATGCAAACTTTTGCAGCTTACAGCAGATGAACAGATAGTTAAATCTATTTTTTACACTTTTCCTCTTGTATTTTTGGTTTTGTGCTTTTTTTAAAAAAAAAAAAAAAAAAAAAGACAAACTCTTTAAATACCAAATATAGCTCATATTATAGAGTCTGAAGCATATCACTTCAGCATGCGGAGGAATCCAAAGCTTGACAGGCCCGCTATGCCAGCTTACAGTTACTAAGCTATGATTGGACAATCACTGTTCGGGGGTATGGTTTAGCAAATGGTCAGCTGAAAGCTTTAAGAATCCTGCAGTGGGTTTGAATGAGTTTTGTTTTTCCTTAATTAGAACGTTCTTTAAAGAGTAAACATTGTATTAAATTCAGCCATAAATCCATTATTTTTCAAAGTATCTTCAAAGCTGGCAAAACTGCAGTGTTTACTACAAGAAATTATTTTAAGCCTTGTTTCTGTGAAATTTTAAAGAAATGTGCACTATGAGGACACTAGAGGAGGATGCTTATACATCACGATATTTGTCTGACACCCAAAGTTACTTCACTGAATAAGGGTTTACATGCAGAATGATAAATGGTAGCCTGTCCTTAAGACTGAATGCTTTTGAATTTAACAACGTACAAGATTTGATGTTGCAATCCTGTGTACCTTTAATTCAAGATAAGAAATCATATAGACGCCCAATTTAGATGGCAGGAGATTGATGAGGTTACCAACAATTTGTGACTACAGAGTACACAAGGCTATTCCGCAATAAATCTGCAAGACCTTCAGAAAGACAGCATCATTCACCAGCCACCTAAATGTTACAGGAATATGTGAGTAACTGGGGCTGTCAAGTAGGCTGCTCTCATCACAGATGTTTGGATGAATTAGATTCCTCCAGAAAGTTCAACAATGATTTCTGGATTTCCAGAACCAACTATGTCAATACCAGTTCTTCATAAGTAATCTGTATTATTTTAGATGTGCTATTAGGCTTATCCCTAGTTTCAGCATTGCTTTCATATTTCTAAAATCTCTCATTTCAATTGCAGCAAGCCTACGAGAAAGCATCCTGCACATCCAGCATCAACACTTCCCGACTTGTGTAAGGAAACTCATACCAAAGGTTAGAAAGAGCACTGCATCAGCAAGCCAGCGTATTATCCCTCTAAAGACTCAACATACCAGCTATATTCTGCTGACAAACAGCTTGTGCAATCATGCTATTATTGCTGCTGCAAAATCCAGCTGGTTTGAACCTGGCGAGGTTGGTCATTAACTGGTCTTAGTATTTTTTTTCTTTGTAACTAGACATTGGGTCATGTTGATGGACCTTCTGCAGTAAGGAGCAGAACTTTTGCACACCTGTAGATGAACAGGTGCATGAAAGAAGACCATGGGCTAACTATAGTAGAACAAAGAACTCCCACTTTCTGTCTTCTTCACTTGCAATTAGAGAAGATTTATTGGGAACAACGTGTCAGTACACAGACCATCATCAGGTTATTTTTCAGCTTCTTCAGTAGAACTCTATAGTATAGAACTATATGGGACATTTGCATATATAACAGTGCATTTCTCTAAATTTTAGCCCCCGGAACAAGGATAGATATCAAGATTTGAAACTCCTGGAACTTTTACTGGTGCCATTTTATTTTATTTTTACTGGTCCTTTATCGGTAGTATTTTACAACACTAGTTACAAAGAGACCTGCAACGAGATAGAGAGATTTGCAAAGTGGGAGTGGAGGAGATGTTTTTCCTCAGTGGAATTCTCATTTCACATTTGTTTAAATTATATCAACATAGAAACATGGAACTCTCCCAGATAATGTTACAATCATATAGGTTTAAGTGCACTTAAGGCCAATTCATGCTTTTCACGTCCACTCACGGACAGCTGTGGATTTGCACGCGGGCCACAGACACACACATGGTTCTCCCCTCCCCCCCTTGTCCTGACAGCTCATGTTAGCTTAATGTCTGAATCTTATAATAATGTCATTCAGGTGTCACTGGATGTATCCAAGATTTCGCAGAAACATCAATACTGATATTCTGTTTGTTTCCCACAGTTGGCTGTGCATCATATTCTTTCCACTGAGTTTATTAAATACCTGCAGCATCACACAACAGCTGAAACGATAAGTGCGTCTTCAAATTGAGAGTGATGTGCACATTTACGCACATGGCACATCAGCAGTAACTTCATTAACACCGGATTAGTCAGGATCTGATGGTAATACGGTGGATTTGTTTGTAATAAAGCTGCCCTTATGGATGAATCCTGAGATCCATCAGAGCTGTCAGGACATTTTTATTTTAAGTGGCTAAAAGTCCAAGATAAGCCTACCACCCCATACCCACTTGGTCTCCCTTAATGTCTGACTGAAGATTTTGCCCTTGCCCACCACTGTCTATGAGACAAATAAATGAGACTTTTACTTCTGCAACCAGGGGCGCCCAAAATAGGTCCTTCCACTTAGCAACTCTATTGACCATTCACTAAGCCACAACCCTCTTTCACTTACCGTTCTTATGCCTGTCAAGCTTTCCTCTCTAGCACAGTACATATACAGTTAACAATAATGCGATGTAGCTACGAATTAAGCTAACTTTAGCTCCATGAGTTGGTTGAAAATGCAACTGTGTGCAGTTGACTTGTTTCCAACTGTCTTAAAATAAGGATCCCACAAAAGGAAGCTACATGTTCATATTTTCAAATGGTACAGTTTTTACTTTAAACATATGGGAAAATCTAACTGATGTGTTTATCAAATTGGCTGTTAGCTGGGGCTGCTGGAGTGTTAGCTTCCCAAATCCAGTAAAGAGCAGGAATTTCAGACTTTACCCTAAACTCTGATAGCATCCACAGTACAGCGGATGTGCTAGTTGTGAACCAGGCTTTTTTTCAACATAACCTCTTAACTCCACAAATTGATGTAGTTAGTTAATGATATACTCCTTGGCTTTGGAAGTAATGCTGTTGTTATCTAATTAGCTGGACATGCTTACGGCTTATGTTAGGGCAGACGAACACATTGCTAAATTAATTTATTTTCTGTTTTCTGGCTCTGGAAAGGCTTAAAAAAGACACCATTGTCACACTTTGCACTTTGTTTACCAAGTATCACTCTTACTACAGCCCCATTCACACAGCTTCGGCATGTGGAGAAAGCCAACACCTGACAGGTCTGCAGTGCCAAGTTATGGTTGCTAAGCTGTGATAGAACAATCGCTTTTTAGGTCAAGTGAACATCCAATTGCCCCTCTGCCTTTCACTGAAAATTTCCCTAATTCTAAGTAACTCATTTTCAGATAGGTTACCACATCATGAGATATATTTGTTTTTTTTTGTATGTGTGAGTTCATATTGTCAGGGGACGGATGGTTTGCACCTTTGAAAATAAAGGAATTCTTTTTTGATATGTTGTTTATGGTATGTCTTGATATGTTTTTTTTAGGTGATACCATATTAAGATAATGAAGCTGTACATGAAAGACTGCCATTATTAACAAGTTTTTTTATCGTAGTCTATCGTCAGTCTACCAGCATTACCGAATGAAAGATATTCTTGACATATTTCTCTAATGAGATGTGATTCTGCTGCTTGTGTGTGTTTGTATACACACACATGGATCCAGTAATCCTCTCTCTGCCTCTATCTGTCATCTATTTAAATACATGGCAGCAATTAGCAAACAGATTAAACGCTTTGGAGTAACCATGGAGAAAGTAGGAAATGCTGCACAGTAATTAAAAATGAGAAGAATAAATAAAACTGAATGTAAGGCCATGGAGTAATAATAGGAGTGTGTGAAGAGTGCTGGGGTGTCCTTCCTGGATGAACTCTGACTATTGCTCCTGTAGATTTATAGGAGAGCTGTCCTGCAATCCTTCAATGTCATGCTTCAATTCAGTGTGATTTATAGGTATGCATGCTGCATGCATTTACTATATGTTATGACAGAATAGGAATTCATATAACAGGAAACAGGAAGAATAGATAATATTTAATTCACATTTCACTCTGCTCCACGAGGATTTTCAGCTCCAAGGTCCCGTATGATGGCAGTTTTGAACAGATACATTCATGAAGTAACTTTTAAGCCAAAAAAGGGGTCCATGAAGGGATATGATAGAGCCTGTACACAGAAATTTCTCTGCATTTTTAATTCCTTTTAACTCCTTTTAACGTTAACCTGACCTGACCAAACGTCTTCATATTTCCATAGGCCAATCACAGAGAGACAATAAATCCCAGTAATTTAAAATAGTATGGTATTATATCATATTTCATTGCAATTTTACAAATCTGCCACACGCAACTGCCACAGTGGCATATCATGTCTATATTTAGTTTAAGAGCTGTTCTTGTTTGCAATAATGATAAAACAGCTTCTTATTATCACTCAACTTGAAGTCAAGTCAATCCCTGCTTACAGACCAAGCTAGATACTGTTGGGTTAAGTTTCAGAATACACATTTGTGCAGAATGTTTCCACTCTACAGCCATATCAAACATGCTTGATATTTGTGATGGGACACCTTGTCGAATTGTGTCACCTTGTCGAATTTGAAATTCCAGTCTGTCACCAATATGCAAAATCTGCATGTGCTCCCTACTTGCAAACAACCTGCAAGTAAAACATTAACTCATCTTCCAGGGAGCCTCCAGTTCCGGCATTAAGAGGAAAATTATTGTATGTCACGAAATGAGACATGTCCTCTCACAAAATATTTATGGGTCTTCAGTAGCCATCCAGCACTCGACACAGTATACGCTGAAATGAAAAACCATGAGGCATCAAAGTCAATAGGTCAGTCAGCAACCCAAGACAGACTTGGTCTCAGTTAACTAAAAAGAACCAAGCTGTATGGGCCAAAGTGGCAGAGCAACACAGATGAGATATAAGATGGCAATTTCCCAACAATAGGTTTAGTAGTAGCATGCTAACATTTGCTTGCGAGAACAACACAACATACAGCTGAGGCATTTGTTTTGCAGGTATTTGCTCATAAACAAAGTATTGGAGAAATAAAGATTTTGACCCGATGATGTGTGAGATGAAAAGTGAAAGTCATAACAGTTCATCCTGATGGGGACATTAATGTGAATATCAGATTTAATGGCCACCCAATAATTGTTGAGACATTTCAGTCTGAACCAAAGTGGTGGACCAACCGACCATCATACCAACAGACAGAATGACTTTACATTTCCATCCATAGAATCATGCCACATGACGAAAAATACTAAAATAAAAATGTGATGCTGCATACAAATTCTGCCCACTGTTAGTTAAAAAAGAAACATATTCCATTTTCCATCTCTAGTAGTTGTGACTTAAACAATGAAATAAAAGGTCTATACCATGAGGGTTTGGCAAAGGCTTTCTAAGCCTGAAACTCAGTTTTACTATTGAGGTCCATAATGGATATAACAGCAGGGGCAGGGTGGTAAAGCAGGGGATAAAATAACAATAGAAAAAGGGCAGAGGTTACTGCACAAGAATAAAATGCTTTGCAAAGTGTTTGAGGCACAGTGTGTATGTGTCTTATGTGTTATGTACGTATGTATGCTAAGGGCCTGAGGGGGATTGCTAAAGTCAGTGAAGTGTTTCATCTAAAAGGTTCATTTTTCACCTGTATTCCACAAGGATATAGCTGTGCTGTGTGTGTGTGTGTGTGTGTGTGTGTGTGTGTGTGTGTGTGTGTGTGTGTGTGTGTGTGTGTGTGTGCACGCAGTAATACATACATGTCTTGTCTATAACTCTCAGTCCAGCTGGTCTTGCAGGTAGCGTGTGTTTGTGCAATTAACCTTTGACACTGTTGTCTTTCTCGCCTTTGCTCTCTACATTTTTTTCCAATGTGCAGTTGCAGCAGCACACAAATAAACAAATACAGGAAGTGAACAAAATAGCAGAAATGCACTACAGTGGAGAAGAAAATGTGATATTTCCTATTTCAGTTTTTGTCATTCTTTTTCGCTTAATTGTAAATTGTCCAATTTGTATATTTTTAAAATGTTATTCATTTTCATTATAATTTTTTATGTTGCTATGTTACTTACCATCAAATTGGTGTTATTTCCTTGAAAAGCTGCTGTGGGCAAATGTCGCAAATTAGCACTGTAGCTACTGCACTAAATACAATCCATACAGTGTGTGCACATCATTGTGTTCTGCTAAAAGCAATGGTACACTAATTTCCGTGTCAAATAAATCTTAGTGAAATGAACAGCATATAAGTAATAAGTAATTGACGAGGAGAGGGCCACTCCTCAGAACAGCTAATCTAAGTCTCAATGGGATATAAAACTGTTTTTAAAGACAGCTGGCTTTGCACTTTTAATGATGTGATATCTCTGCAATTTGGATAAGTGCATTTGCATATACATATTTAAATATCTGGCCTCTTTGAGATTCTGATTTAAGTGTAATGATGCATTGGCAAATTCATTTAAATAATGACTTTAGTTTCTCCAAAGTTAAAGTTTATTTTTGTCTGGTGTTGACTCATATTGTCCATCCTCTTAAAGGTCAAACAGGGGAAGAGAGAGCTACAGACAATAAGAGACAGGCAGAATGAGAGGAGATTACAAGAAAATTGTGAAAATAAGCACAGCAGGGATGGAAAAATAAGGAAACTGAGTGAAAGAGAGAGAAAGCCGGTGAGAGGCATAGAGAGTCAAATTAAAGGGATTAGACAGCTCATTCCCCCTTAATTCCCTTATCACCTCCTCCCACAGTGGATTGGGTTGCCACGGCAATGTTTACATGACCCCATATCCTGCTGAAGCCAAAACAGGCATGGCCCACATTATTCTAAATCCCACGTTTACCTGGCATAATCCCTCCCAGACAAATACTCTGCGGCCTGCTACCTGGATGTCTGGGTCGGCAGCCTGGCGGAGTTATAGGCCATTTATTGATGAAAAAGAGGACCCCATCTCCTTTCTGATGAAGGAGCTGAAAAAAACAACAATTGTGTTTGCCATTTGCATGAGTGAGTCAACACAGGTTATCTGACTCTACTGTGTACAATTTTCATGCTTCCTGGTTTGCTTTCACGTTGTGCAACCCAAAATAACTCACACTGGGATGTCACAAACATCACAGACATTGTTATGAACATCTGCCTTGTACAGCAGTCAAACAGCAGGAATTATATGCTAACATTACTTTATTGTTTTCATACTAACGTTACTTGTGTGAGGGTTGATGGTTTGGGACACATTCAGCTACTTTTTCACTACCTGTAAAGCTAACTTTGTGTAGTCTGTGTTAGTGTTATCACTGCTACTAGCTGCCGTTTCTTAATGATATATGTGTCATGTGTTGGCTATTTGTTCAAATATTGCTTTGTGTGGGTTTGATGGTGTTCACATTTTAATTCAATAGTTTTACTGTTTCACAATTTCATTAAGTTTTGTTGCACTTTTAAGGGTGAAAGAGTCATACCTCATGCCCTCATGTTATTCCAGCATAACTCTGCCCAACCTCAGCCTGAGCAGAGGTCTAATCAACAAGAATAAGTGAAAACACTAGTCTGAGTGTACTGGGAAATATGAATATCACTATGAATGTAGTCATCACTGCAATGTCTGAGATCTGTTCCTCACATTTGGTGGTTGATCACAGTGGATTAATTACTGGCAAGAGAAAAGTACCTTTTCTTTAACAGTTTTCAATGATTTTGAAGCATGCTGCATATGTCTATCAGCCAAAAATACCATAGTGCCAAACAGATTTGCCCTTCTTACAAAGCAAGCCCATGAACTTATTTGTATACCACAAAGTTACAAAGGGGGGGGGGGGGGGGGGGGGGTTAGCTTAAATGTCTCCTGTGGTTTGTATCTTTCTTAAAGAGAGATTTTTTTAGTTATGCATGCAGAGGAACACATAGATGGAAGAAGATGTGAAAGGCAAAGTAGGGAGCGAAGGAGACACATAGTACATAAAAGCCTTGGGGGGCTATTTACAATTCAATCAGGTAAGACACATAATGTGGCGTTTATTAAAATACACAAGTTTTGACCAAGTGGATAGCTCCAGGTCTGAAAAGTGAAGCCAATGCAGAAGTGACTTGAGACTACATTCTCTCTAATGGCTCCCAGAGGGAGCCTCCACTGGCTCCAAAAAGAAGTCCGATTGTATGGAAGTCTATGAGAAAATAACCCTACTTCTCACTTGATTTATTACCTCAGTAAACAGTTTCCTAATGGGTTTATGGTCTCAGTCGCTAGTTTCAAGTGTTCTTCAATATATCATGATGTTCATTTTGTAAATTATGGTCCCATTTAGAGTAAAACAGACAATAAAGAAGGGTATTCTTTGGGGTGTGGCTACGTTGTGATTGACAAGTCGCTACCATGGCAACAACGTTGGTTAGGTACTGTAACCATGGCGTAACCCCAGATTCACAGAGTATAGGCGTAGCCGTAGTCGTTGCTATTTCAGTGTGTTATCAATTCATGAAATTGTAACATTTTGGTTGCATAAAACAGTCTTGTTCAGTGTTTGGTTGTGATAAAAGACCCTTGTTAGCAAAAATTAGCATTGGCATTATCACAGTTAGCCATAGACTGTAAATGCACCATGCTCACCAAGCTAGCAGCTAGCGTTAAAGTTAGCTCCACTCTCTCATCCAAATATGGTCACTTCTGGCTCCAAAAATCCAAGATGGCAACGGTCAAAATGCCAAACTTGGGGCTTCAAAATGGGAGTCTACAAATCAACGGGTGACGTCACAGTGGCTATGTCCATTATTTTTTTATTGTCTATGATTTTGACATTGACCCTGCCTCAGCAGTCATTCAAAGGATCGATCCCTATAAATAAATGAAACCTTTACGTTTCCACCTGGCATCTACATTCAGACGGGTGACAAAGGAAAAACCGGTACAGGCTTGAATGCTTGACCAGTGAGGGGATTGATTTGCAGTGACCCTTCCCTCTAAGGGGATAAGTGGACCCAAACCATGCCAGCAAAATGCCCCCCACAGCATAACAGAGCCACCACATCCCCTCACTGTAGGGGTCAAGCATTCAGACCTGTACCGGTTTTTCCTTTAATTTGTCACCTGTCTGTATATAGATGGAGCCTTGTGGGCAGAGCAGTGCACATACTGAAATGACAGCAAAGAGACAAGTCAGGTTGAAAGCCTGTGCACATAACACATAGTGTAAGTGTAACAGAGTGAAATTGAGTGTCTTCCTGCTTGAACTTGTGCTTATAGAGCTTCACTGGAAACAACAGGGGAGAGGAAGAGGGAGTTAGATGTGAAGAAAGAAAGTCTTATGGGAACATTTTGAAAATAAACCATGTACAGGAGCTCGCAAGATAGGAGCCTGTGAAACGGCATTAGAGAGTTGTTTCAGTGAGGGATGGAGGCAGACTTATGTATTCAGATGCAGTTTGCTTGGTTTTATTTTATATGCGCAGATGACACCATGACTCTGTATTTTGTAGTCTTTAGCTAATATGAATTCTTGGGGTTAACACAGAAGCCTGGTTTACTATCAGATTCAATCAGCCAAACAACAGAAGAGAGATCTAACTCTTAGATTTGTGGAAAATGGCACTCAGCTCAGCACCACACATGCATTTCATTTCATTAGAGTGCCAGATATAATCCAAAATCTGGTCACAGCCTATTTCCAAGACACATAGATATGCTTCACAGCACAGGATTGGCTTGAAATTGGTTCATGACAGATTGCCCAGTCTGCCCTAGCAATCTTTTTAGTGAGTAATCACAAAAAAAAATCAGAACCCGATCAGAAGATAGGAAGATGCTGTAATGCAAACCTTAAAGAGTAGATTCAGAGTTTGAGGTAAGATATGATAAGAGACTGAAGATTTCACAGAGGGGTCCGCGTTTACAGGAAAAACATAGTGGCTGATGTGACTTTTGACATTGAACATGAGATAACGCATAACAAATTTAGAGAAGAATGTTAGAATTATTTGCTCATACTGTGTGTATCACTGTGGAGTCCTCAATTTACCTCTATCTAGCAAAAGGAAAAACTGTATTAGTAACACTCACAGGCTCTAAGGATGCAACATTAACAGCTATAGTATTGACATGCATATCATAAAGCAATTAGAACAGGGTCAAGGAGGCTGTGATCTTTCAAAGCACCACTGCGATAAACAAGAAAAAACAGTTGCGGAGTAATAAAGAAACACCAACACATGTCTGTTGTTTATTCTGAGCAGGCACAATAGGTGAAGTGGGTTAATGTGAAGTACAAAGAAAGAAGCTCAGTGGGAGGACAGGCGTGTATTTTCCTAAACATTGGCTATCATTAACCGTTATATTCAACTAATAGCAATATATGACTAATTTGAAACAGCAATACTCAGACATCTCCTGTCTAAATGAGCTTTACATGTGAAAAAAGGTAAGACTAGAAAGGTTTATTGCTGAATACCAGCTATAGACCTGAGACCTGGACTTGAGTCACAGAAAATGAGTACTTGGTAAGACCTGATCAACCAACCTCTTCTGAGCAAAGATCACTACTAATATCCAAATAAAAGCCTAGATATACCAATCATTCTGCCACTTCTACTGCCAGATGCAAAATATAAAATAATGCTCAGATCTCTGGCACCAGGTCAATAAAATGTTTTTTCCCCAAGCTTGTGCATTTCTCCTTTTCATTCATTCATTACATCCAACTAACACAGCGGTTAATACAAAGAACAAAATGACAAACCTGTGTTGGTTCTGTGGTGTTGGCATTTCAAATGCTTGTAGTGCGCCATAGGTCTTAAATTGAGCATCAATTGCCGCTTTTAATGCGTTTGGGCCTTAATGCTGTAAATTGAACAAGGAACTCTCTGACTTGGTGCATTATTTAAAATATTAATGTTTACATTAAGAATTGGCCCCAAAGTTACATTAATGTACTTTTTATTTGTTAGCTCCATTAGCTCTGTTAGCAGGCTCAAACCACCGGCGCAAACGATCTGACAGCAGCGGGAACACAACGTGGTAAATTACCATTAAATAAAGATAAATGAGTCGGTAACCCTAACCCTTACCAAAAGCTTGAAACATTTAACAAGTTTTAAATGAGGGATTTAAATTTGGCCACTTGCTCATTTCCAGAGAAGCTAATTAAAGATACAAAGGTTCTCCTCTGCTTTACGGTGTCTGTCACTGCAGTTCAAGTTCACAATCTTGTTTAAAAACTCATAATCTATGTTCACATATGTATACAAAAATGTACTACTTGACAATCAGTAGTTAACATTTACTATAACTTAACTTGACAACTCCATTCTGCGATAAAAAGTCTAAAGTGTGATAAGTTTGTTCCTAGAAAAATAGTGTTGCACAAACAGCATTAACTGACGCGTGGAAGCTCCAAAATCTCACCGGCCACTTTTGCCGACCTGACCCAATGGCACAAATTGCTAGATCATGGTAAATTTGTCATTGGAATACCATCAGCCAATAAATGGCTAATATATTGTTTGTTTTCACAGCTACAGTTACACAATTCATGAATTAGCTAATCGTGATCCTGTGAATGAGTGAACAAGTGAGTTTCACCTACAGCTCAGATGTGCATCTAAAAATCACCTGTAATATTTCTACATATACCTTTGGAGCTCTTAGCCTCATCTAGGTCACTTTTCTTATTCCTATGGAATAATGCAACACTTGTAAACTATTCCATAATTCAGCTCTATAATACAAATACTTGTAGAAGGTTAGTCTTCCTACAGGCCATGAGTAACATGAAGACAACCACATTAAAGATAATTACCATGAAAAAACAATAAATTAAATAAATCAAATTTCTAATATCTGTCACATTTCTTTATATATCTCTGTAACTCTCACCTTCATGCTGGGTCATGTCCATCATGTTTCTTTTTCCTGAGGAAAAAAGCAATATCTATTCCATGATTCAGCTCTACAATTAAGTGTAGAGCTGTTATCAAGTGGGCACCACAACCCAAATCTTAGAGCAATACAGAAGGACAGCTTTAACATTGCTGTTGTAAAGCCTGATCTTAGTTTTTGACTGAGTGCTGTGCGCTAATGAAAAATGATTAAGAAAAAAAAAAAAAAAAAAGGTTGACGTTTTCCACAATAGCTGCTTAGGTAAAATCTGCAATATTTACTGGCCTAACAAGATCTCAAATGAAGAACTGTATAAGAAGACAGGCAGCATGTATATGTCCGTTGAGATAAAGAAATGGAGGTTACGATGGCTTGGTCATGTCCTGAAGATGCCCAATGAAAGAATACCTAAAGGAGAAAGTGAGGCAGACAAAACTACCTGTCAAAGGACAGTTATGATGGAACTGGAGGAGATGAGTCTCTCATGGGGCGACCCACAGGCTGAAGTACAAGACATGGTTCAGTGGCAGTGTATAATTGTGGCCTTCGGTCCCAACCGGGACAAAGAGGATAAGTAAAGTAAGCCACCACAACTAATTCCAATACAGCCAAGAAAAATCGATGATTAAATATATACAGTCACTTTCACTGCTAGCATGTTGTGTGCTAGGTAGCCATGCACAAACATTTGTTAATACATTATACAGTAATATCCATTACTAAAAGATAAACAACTAAACGAAAAGCAGGACACAATACAACATAGTTGCCCTTTCACTTTTAAAAAAACTATCTCTAAAGGACCAGTGTGTAAGATATAGGGGCTCTATTGGCAGAAATGGAATATAATATTCACAAGTATGTTTTAATTAGTGTATTATCACCTGAAAATAAGGATTGTTGTGTTTTCGTTACCTTAGAATGAGCCCTTTATATCTACATAGGGAGCAGATCCTCTTCCATGGATACCACCATGTTGCACCGCCATGTTTCTACATTAGCCCAGAACGGATGGAGGAATCACCATAGTTGTATGTTATCTCCTCATCTGGAAAGATGTTTCTTCTACTAAATAGGCACAGGTGTGACCTTCAGTCAATTACAATTATCTTCACTTTGCAGTGTGGATTTCTGTGATCATCATTCACTAGTCGTACAAGTGTCCCATCTTGTAAGAAAAATAGTCCAGAAAAAACTTCAAACATAGTTGTGGGTTTAATCAAACAAAAGGTCATGACTGAAAATTTTTCAGGTAAGGTTAACCTTAGTTTTTATGTAAAATAACTTATCATTATGCCTTTATAGAATCAGAAATGTTTGTATGCCATTGCAACAATCCAAAACTATGTTTACTATAAGAATTACAGCCTATCATTTGTCAAACAATATCTTGGATCCATGATCAATGTTTTCCACTTACAAGGTGAGTAGTCAGTCACCAATAATGTTTTCTGTCATTTCAAGATACCACTGTCAGGGTACTTAATAATTAATAGTCCTTGTCATCTCTCAGCACCACATGACAAGTTAAGTAAATGGCAGGAGGGGGCAAAATCCATAAATGGCACTGCACCCATGTTCATATAATATCTGAGTTTTGGACAACAACTGCTTTGGTGTAGACAGAAAATTGATGTCCATTTTTTACCAGCCTTTAATATTGAATCTGCTCTGACATTCAGTTCATCTGGTGGTTTGGAAATGAGACTTAAGAACAGGGATAGGGTGCTCATTATTGTCACAACAGTCAGTAAAATTATAGGTTTTACTTTACCTGACTTGTCCCATTTGTGTTGGGCACATGTTGTTGAGAGGGCTCAGAGCATTCTGAATGACCCTCTGCATCCTTTGTTTGATGAGTTTCAACTGCTTCCTCTAACTTTATAGCATAAATACAGTTCCACTAAGTAAAATTAACAGAGCCAAATACTCTTTTATTCCTACTGCAACTGGATTTCTTAAAAGTTCATAATTCAGGATTTTTTGTTATTTAAGTGGTCTTTTGTATTTGTGTTTTCTAACTGCTTTATATATATATGTATATACCCACCCACGGCCTCACCTTGAGTATAAATTGCAGACCATACAATCAGCTCCCATTTTTCTTCAGCTACTGCAAAGCAATAAAGAGCAAATGATCCTGTCTAAAGAACATAATGTTCTTAACACAGAGCGGCATCCAGATCTGTGAGAAATGCCTGGGTCCAAAGCACGCCAGCCGGTCTGTCACATCATGTCCCTATTGCATTCTCCCTCCGTCAACTGTGAGGCAACAGAGAGCAGACGTTCCCGCCACTGCAGCCAAGGATGTGAGGCTGGTACAGGAGTTGTATTCAGATCCCCGACCCCCTGGATGTGTTGGATCCCCTGGACGCCCCGCTTGAGTCAGATGAGTCCGCTCCTTCCATCCACAGATTGCCAAGGTCACCCTTAGCTTCCCGCGCTCTGACAGGGGAGTCTGAGCTTAATGGCGGCTCACTGATTGTTCACCCACGGGACCCTGGTGTTCCCTTCTCCACCTCCACTGCCCTGCCAGCAATAGGCGGCCTCCTCCACAAACTTCCTGGGATTAATAATAAGACAGCCACCTACAGAAACCTCATGGTACTGCTGGTGCAGGAAGCCACTCTCCCAGATATGAGCTTGTTTCCCAGCCATCAGGAGGCACCAGGAGGGGGTGGCGGCAGACCTGCAAAACCTGAAATCACCTGTGTCCACCTGTGTCCCGATCACCAAGGTGGAAGGATTCATGGAGCATGGCAGTCCTCCCGTTTCTCCTCTGGAGCCCAGCATGATGGTGTTCTTCGGCATGGGGCGGGTCAACATGGTGGCTGGAAGGCAACCAGTCCCACCCTCCTCCAAGGACCAGCTGATTGCCCAACTGTCGGACCGCGCTCATCAGTGTGTGTTTCAAGCGTCAGCAGCAGCCAACATTTCCTGCTGGCTTTTTCCCTCACAAAGCTAGCCACTCAATCTCCCACAATGTCTCCGGAGGTCAGTAAGGCTGCTGGCACAATCCTCACCATGTGTGCCTTTGTCACTGTCTCCCAGGTTAGGATTGCAGCCTGGCAGATGATGATTCATCGGATCCTTTGACTCCAGCTGTCCTTCATCCCCCAAGTGTTGTGGAAGGATCTCATTGAGGCACCCATCAGCCCAGACAGGCTGTTCGGGCCTCGTTGTTACTCTGTGGAGGACACCATGAAGTCAGCGCCAGAGGAGGCGGGAAGCATTCGACGTTTTTTCATCTGGGCTCAACCCGCTGTGCAGCTGCATCATCCTCCAGGTCAAGGGCGGGACTGCCATGACCAGCGTCACTGGCAGGGATGCCGCTCAGCGCCCACTGGGGCTGCATCTCACCCCCTTGCTCCTCCACAGCCTCCTCAGACTGAATAGCCAGCACCCCGGAGGAGCCTCAAAACCAGCCGTGTGGCCTGCTCTTGGACCAATCCTCCACATGAGCCTCCAGGGAAGCGGGGGAGGAGTTCTGATGGGTTGAGGTGTGTGTGTTGTTATTTTAGCTTGCACTTGTTTTGAATTAAAACAAAACAAGATGTGTAATAATGAGCCCACAAACGTCACAGGTGGTGGGAGGACAGTGGCCAGCTCACATGTCTCCACATAAATGCACTAGAACTTCTCACTGTGGAAAGTGATACATTTCACCCTGCTGCTGCAGAATCAACACATGCTGGTTCACACAGACAACAGAGCGACAGCAGCCTACATAAATTGTCAGGAAGGAGTGCGCTCAGCACAGCTTCTGAACATAGCCAGACGGCTGCTGTGCTGGGCGCACACACGCTTACTCTCCATCAGAGCAGTGTATATACCCAGTGAGTTGAACAGAGGGGCGGACATTATGTTGAGGGAGGGCCCTCGTCAGGGGGACTGGAGTCTCCATCCCGAACTGGTCTCCCAGATTTGGACCAAGTTTGGCAGAGTGGAGGTGGACCTGTTTGATGCAAGCAGAAACACACGGTGTGCTCTGTGGTTCACTCTGAGCGTGCGTGACAATCCTCTGCTGGGAGTGAATGCATTTGCGCATTGGCTGTGGCCCGGAATGCTCCTATACGCCTTCCCACCAATCCCGCTCATCCCTCAGTTCCTGGACTGAATGCAGGAAGAGCGTCTGTCAACAATCCTGATAGTCTCAGAGGACACAGGCGTGTGATGTTTTCCATGCCTGCAGCAGCTGATATCAGGCTGGCCATGGGAACTCCCATGGCGCGAGGACACCTTCCCTCAGGCAGAGAGAGCAATCAGGAATTATCCGGTGATAGGCCAGCGTCTGTGGGCCTGGCCACTGAATGGGAATGCTAAGAGAGGCTGGGCCTCTCTCCAGATGTTGTATGCACTATCCAGGATGTGAGAGCTGCGTCTACCACTGAATCTTACACAGCAAAACGAACAGCTTTCCAGTGTCGCGGCATAGACAGGAGTCTGGATCCCACTGTGTGTTCCTTGCCTCACATGCTTTCATACCTACAATTACCAGTGAACAGGAACTTGGCCTTCAGCATGATTAAAACTTATGCTGCTGCCATTTCATCTTTTCATGAGGGTTTTGGTGACAGATCAGTGTTTAGCCATCCCCTGCTGAAATGCTTCCTGAGAGGTGAGAGGAGAGTCAAGCCGGTGTCACGCTCTCTGGCTCCTCAGTGGGATTTGGCACTGGTTTTGCGTGCGCTGGTTAAAGCCCCCTTCGAACCTTTAGATCAGGTTCCGCTTAAGTTTCTGTCAGCCAAGACAGCTCTGCTTTTGGCTCTGACGTCTGCGAAAAGAGTCAGTGATTTGTCTGCTCTTTCTGTGGCTCCATCACGTCTCAGGATACAGGGAGATGGCAGCTCAGCTATCCTGCGTTCAAAAATGGCTTTCACACCTAGAAGTATCACTAGCTCATTTCGATCGAGAGTGATAACTCTGGAGGGCTTCTTTCCACCTCTTCAGAAGTCTGAGGAGGAGGCCATGTCTCATCTTCTCTGCCAGGTACATGCACTGACCTGCTACGTTGAGCACACTGCTGCCTTGCGCCGCTCACAGCGTCTGTTCGTGCATTACAGAGAGCAATCTCAGGGACTTCCTCTGTCTGCACAACATCTGTTACACTGGCTGTGTGAGGCTGTTTCACAGGCATTTCTCTCCTCTGGAGTGGAGCCTCTGGAGGGCATTAGAGTGCACTCCACCAGAGGAATTTCATCCTCCACGGCATTGCACAATCGAATGACAGTGGAGAACATTTGCACTGTGGCTTCTTGGTCCTCAGCCTGCTCTTCCATTCGCTTTTATGTGCAGGACGTCTCCCGTTTTTCTAAGACTCACTAATTTCATGCAACTTTACTCTACCTTTCCCTTGCTACACAGCTAAGTTGAATACTCAATTGTGATTCATCAGTTAAGGCATTCTGCTGTGGGTTATTACTGAATATCTGACCAATGTCAAGCTGCGACCTTATCACTGTGCCTGTCTGTTTTTTATTGTCACTGGTGTTCAGTTTCAACTTTCTGTCACCATTTTAGCATAGAGAAGAGTAATGCTGGGCCTACATTACCCAGTATGCCTTGCGGTCTGATGGAGATCGGATATCCGAGAGCAATGGCATCATGGCAGAGATTTTGAGCCAGACTGTTGTAATTTTCACTCTAGAACTGTTAATATGTTACTTCATTATCATTCAATTTTTTTTTCAAGTGAGAAAGTAACCATTTAGATTCCCAATATGTTGTCAGTTTATCTAAATAACGCCTGTTTGTAAATCTGCTACAACATATTTGGAGAAGTGAGGAACAGCTGGCCGGGTGAGACCAGGTGAGTCCTGCGTTATCATCCTGGGGAGAAAATGATCAACTTATCTGCAGCTCTTTGAAAATGTATCGCTGGCTCTAATGTCTCCGCAGCATTTTGATATATGGTATAATTCCTTTTGGAAGATAAATGTTGGTCTCACAGATGAAATCTAACAATTGTAGCTGCCACATTAGTTTGCCTGAATGTAGAGTGAAGCTTCATGTTTTTACTGGACAGAAAAACAGCACTGCCTCTGGGGCTCTATATGTACAGATATCACCACATTTGAATAAATATAAATGAACAGTTCAGTCTATATTAATTTATAATCCAAATGAACTGAAATTACTCTGAAGAACTAAAGTTCTAAATTTTGGAGATAAATGTTCACTGTTTTTTGAAAATAAAATTGTTTTGCTCTTTGTTTGCTCATTTATGAATAAAATTGCATCAGTCAATTTTGACCTGGAGATATCCTGGCTAATATTTGACATATACCAGTCTGTGATAATCCAAAATAACTCACAAACAAAATAATTTCTGCTTTTTTTTTTTTTTTTTTTTTTTTACCAAAAAACAAGGTATAATTTTAATGTAAATGAGGTCTATTGACCATAAATTCCAAAAGGAGGTGTAAAACTTGTGGTATTGAGTTGGAATGAAGTTGGCTAAAAAGGTGTAACACAGAATTTGGTGATAAGTTATACTTGTTGCTTTATAAACAGTCAAACCAGACCAGGTCAATTTTGACCCGGGGGGACAAAAATTGTACAGTTGACAAGAAGACAATATGAAAGGCTAGAGAAGGTTAAACGTTAGCAATACTACTGAGCTGGCAGCTCTTCATCAGATGGAAAGTTTTGAAAAGGTAAATTATCCTGTTTCTGTTTGTTATTAGAGCAGTTTGTGAACAGTACAGTGAAACTAGCATGCCATCAGTGTTTTTTCAATTGTGGAAAGCAGTCAGAACAGTGGAAGTTGTTTTACATGTTGCCTGACACAAGCTGTCAATCACATGCCAGGTGAATGCTCTGAGAATTATTTTTTTTTACAATAATTAGAGGATAAATGATTACATGATTGCCCCTTTGTTTGCGAGTTTTTGTTTTCTTGTTTTTAAATTCTGATTTTCATTTACAGAAATAATTTTCTCGTTTACAGTTTTGGGTTTTCATTCACAATTTAGGTAATACATTTGCAGAATGTATTTTTATATTTATGATATGTTTTTTATATTTACATTACATTGACCTTGTTATGACTCTGTGGGCTTGACTTGGACTAAAACAATATGTGCCTTTACATACACACCAGTATCCTGGTTTTGATCATATTTGGGATATGGTGTTTACATGGAACATGAGAAACCTAGTTATTCATATCCCTGTATACATGATTATAACAGTATCTGGGTTTCTGATCATCTGAGTCCTCTTACGTGCTTACCATCTCAGCCATTATGTTCTGTACCAACATAGGATGTTGAGAAACCTGTATAAGCTGTCTACATGCAACAGTATCCTGGTTTCTATTGGAATGCTCCAGGTAGCATAACCAGGTTTCTGAAACCAGGATAAGGTATTTACATTTGCAACACATAACTGGGATACTCCAAAAACCCAGTCATAAGCAGAATACTAGCGTGCATGTAAACACACTCATATTGCTGAATTCACTGCAGGTTAGAGCATTGAAGGGATTGGGAAATGCAAGCAGATACTAGGCATTTCATTTATAGTCCCACCAAGGATACTCACCAGCCTGAAGAGCTGACCTGCTGTGGTCCTGTTTTCAGGGTTTAATGTGTTCAGTGTTCCAAATGAAGCATAGATTTTGCAGAGTTAAGTTGTTGTAGCCAAACAACTGGACTGTGCTTCAAAAAGACTTTGGAACTCGCTATGCTTTTGGCGGTCCAATTGAGTTTGACATGCATAGGGCAGAATACAGAACAAAATCATTTTTATTTTGGAATAAACTGTTATTTTAAGGCGAGTAGCTATCAGTAACATCAGTCAGTGCTACTGCCTGTCAAAAAACTTGTTGCCAGAGTATTCCTTGTTGCACATTTGGTATATGAAAGTATGCAGAGAAGACTGCTTCAAATGTACACACACCAGTGCCTTTCGTAAACACCCAGAGTACATCCTCGTACGCGGGAGATTTCATGTGGCAGGGAAAGTTAGAGCAAAGTGTGATCAGAATAATGATTATGTTATGTTGTTAGAGAGGGAGAAAAACAGACACAGAGAGAGGGAAAGTGAAAGATCGAGTGATGTGATGGGAATATTAATTGCACAACACTGTGGGTACCTTAAAGTTCATTACAGCTGGAGAGCTGTCATAAAACTATTAATGGGAGCACGATGGAGAGAGAGGCTGAGAAAAAGGAAAAAACTGCAGGTTGAGCGAGGGAAGAAAGGGGTCATGTTCCTGATTTGCTGTGGTAATATGATCTTGAGGCAGGCGTCGAAGAGAGAATTAAACCATAATTAAAACCAGATTAACAAAGAACCAACTGCCAAAACAGAAAGAGGGAAGGAGTAAGAGAGATAAGAGCAGGTGAGGAATTTGAAGGAGGAAGAAAACCAATAAGCTACAGGGGAGAAGAAATGTCAGAAGAGGAGAAAACATTGGCTAAGACTGAATAAGCAGTGGATGTAAAAGAAAATAAAAAGCAAAAAATAAAAAAATAAACCCTCACTCAGATGGTGCAGGGTAATGTATGGCACATAAATGCTAATTGGAGTGAATGTGCCTGCTGTTTAATGCTAATATGTTTGTGGCGGGAGCTTATGTTTGCTAATTACAAGGTGGGGGGAAATGCTCGCTCCAAAGACAGATAGAGCTGGTTGAATAATGTTTATTGGTTCTGGACAAAATCCATACCAGTGTTTCTCCAGTTTCTGTAGGCAACATTGAGAATGTGCAGATTTGACGTCAATACGACTGTGTCACAATCCTGATTCACTGCAAATAGGTTGTTGTCCTATCTAGGATCTCCAGTCTAGAAACATTAAGTATGCTGACTTTAGGTGTTTCAGTTCCACAAACATAATGATTTGGGCTTTGCAGCATGCATGAGGCCTTTCAGTTGATTAAATACCTGTAGCCATCACATAGCAGCAAGAATGAAACGGGTTCTATGAGCAGTCTCTTGTGCTGCTCATAATCATGCACTGGTGAAACAACCAATGTCAACCTTTTTTAGTAAAATTATCCAACATGGTACCAAGATCTAACTAAATGGGCACATGCCAGGATATTTTTGCCTATAGATACTGAATGTCTCTGACTGCCTGTCACTCACAGACTGACACACACAGAGACCAGTTTACCAAGATAACCAGAGAACATGTTTTCATGTAACTGTAGTAATCTGGTTACTGTAAATCTGCATGCACATGCAGCAAATCAGTAAGTAGATTTCTCCTCTACCCTGGCCTTATTTTGGAGGGGTGGATCATTTATTTTCTATGGACAGAAGATGACTTTTTTTTTCTGGAGTGTGTTGGAACAGATGGTGCAGAGAGGACAGGCAGACAGGGTGGGGCTTTTTCTCACAGTACGAAAGTGTATGACTTTAACAGTCAAATGGTCAGCAGTGGAAACCAATTTATTTAGACTTCTTGGGGCTACTTTGAGTCACTTTCAGTCTTAGTCAGACTTGGCATGGAATTACTTTAAATACAAGGATGCATCACTCCATGTAATTACCTCTCCTTCCATTCAGCCGCTCCGCTGATCCATGTGTGAAGTCTTTTGTCATGCACATGCATCCTTGTAAAAAGCAGATTAGAAACCCAATTACATGTATACATAACAGAGAAATCTGTGTTCTCCAAAAGAAATCTACCTGGGGAAACCAGAGGGCTATTTCACAAAACCTAGACAGGGGATTAAGCCAGGATTTCCTAGTTATCCTGGCTGAATTTAGCCGTGACTCAGTTTCATGGAAGCAGTGGGTGTGAGCTATCAAAAACTCAAGACACTCATCAGCCAGACATTTCTCCGTTCTCTGTTAAAGAGCAGCTGAGATTGACACTAAAATGACAATTGCTGGTCCACCTTAAAGGTCAGTCCACCGTAAGCGAGCCTGGTCAGGTTAGGCTAATGCTTTGTTGCTAACTTCACCATTAACCCACTTTGATAGACGAGTATTTTCATGGTCTTGAGAAGCTGCAGCATTTAACTGACACACTGTGGCCTGTACTGTACATTTACTGCTGCATTGAAAACTTACTGCTAACCTTTTCCTCTGCTCCGCTTGCATTCACAATAACTCTTCTGCTACTCGCTCAACTACACACGCTCATTTACACACTCATTACGCACTGCCCTATTCCTTAGTGGCGCTACGCTACTCTTATAACAGTACCTTTCATGTAGATGTCCTTTGAAGAATGAAGAGAGGGAGCATGACTCAAAACAATTCCACAATAATGTAGGGTGTTATTGTGCTCGCACAGTGTACGAGTGAAAATCATTAGTAGCCCATTGATATTAATGATCATGTGAAATTTTAGGAGTGGCGCTCACAATTTTGCAGTGGCGGTCACCGCTGCTGAATGAATATAGGGGAAACACTGTAGTTGTAACATTTACATTTTGCGTTCTCAGGTAAATTCTCTGGCATGTTGCTGGGAGACAAGGATTATGCCTGTCACCCGTTTCTACTCACTCTCTTTGCAGACCGCCACAAGGGCCTGAATAGAAATGGCATTTGGCCTTTTCAAGTCCCGTTTCCAGTGCCTTCACCACCTGAGAGTCAGCCCAGACAGGGCCTATGACAGCACTGTTGCCTGCACTGTCCTTCATAACATTGCCTGTCTCAGGAAGGAAAGAGCTCCCAGAGTGGCCATGGAGATGGACTGGCACAATGCTGCAATATTTCCTGATAACATTAATGGCAGACTGGTCAGAGACCAATATGTTGGTAATTGTTTCAGTTGATTTATAGCTTTTTGATGTATTCTTTAACAATAATGGATCATGTATGTTACTCTTCCATGTGTATGTGTATTTTATTTGGCAGTGGGAGCACACAATTTGTGGTTTTTAGGTTTTATAATTGTATAATCCTCCCAAATTATAGTCCCAGTTAACTGGACCAACAGTTAGAGGACACCACAATGGGCCTCATTTACTAATATGTGTGTAGAAATGTTCTTACTTGGCGCACAAAATAAGTGCGCATGCAAAATCACCGTTGGATTCATGACATGTGCGCACCGGCCAATTTTGTTCTTACCGCCATACATATGTTAGTGAATCAGATTCATTCTAAATTGACAGGCGCGTGTCCGCTATTGTTAATTAGCATACTACCATGCCCCCATTTCTCTATATAAGGAAAACTGTTGGAGTGATGCAGCAGTGCAGAGAGCTGTCACTCATTGCAAAGAGGGCTGTGATGGTAAAAATGTAGGAAAACTTCACTGCTCAGAAGTGGAAACCAGAAAAGGCAGATTTGGCCAGTAAACATGTCAGTGGCGCAACCATTTGGAGCCCCATCGTGAAGCCTGCATACCTGTTGCACCATTATGTCCATAACAAAATAAAAAGGTGGTAAATGTGTAGATCTGTGGAATTGATCTAAAAAAATCTCTACTGCCGCGCATCATGTTTCGTCTCTGTCCACAACAGGCCTTGATGTAGTGAAAGCATTGCGTCCCTCCCTCTGCCACTACTGAACTGTCAGGCTGTGAGGACACTGAACAGGCTGCTGGTTAACCAGCTGCATATATCACGGCCAAATCTGATGGGGGAAATTAATTGGTGTCATATTACGATATATAAGCTGTTGTCATCTAAAAGTGGGAACAGGACAATTTTAATATATTAAAAATTTCATTACATTTATGATAATGAGTTATGGATTAAAACATTTTAACTATTAATTTTATAAATAAGTTAGTAAATAAGTTGTGTATTATTAGCAATTTCACACTTAAATGTTGTATATTTAGGCCCAATCTTTTTTTTTAAATAATTGTGGTTTTAATATACTGTTTACATTGAATAAATATTGACTATCATTTTTTAAGACCGTGGGACATTTATGATTTGTGCGTATGCATAGTCTAAGGCAGTTCTAAATTTGTTCGCAGAGTAAGAACATATTGATGAATCCCGGATTTGTGCTTAAAATGTTGGTACACATGGTTTAAGCACAGATTTGTGTGCACGCACTGTTTGTGAATGAGGCCCAGTGTGTTTTGACCTTTTATTTTACTGGGATAACTTGTCTGCTGGGACGTTGGGAGAGAAAAATATAATGATTAATGCACTGTGTTATAGTCATGTTTATAGTGTGCATTGAAATCATCACTTACTTCTCTTTCTAGTTTCTGGATTTCCAAGTTTAATTTCCTGTGTCTTTCTTTTTATCTCTATATCATGTCCTCGTCCTGCAGTTGTTTGTTTTTTTTGTGATTTTTGATTTTCACATCTGCCAACTCTATTTGATTTTTTAAGTGCATGCTGTACAGCGATCTGACAGCCTGTGAATTCTGTAAAACACATATCAATTAACACAGCAGGAATTGTGCATGGTGTGGATGTCCTTTGGGTAATACTATGTTGCAAGGCTGGCTCTCAGGCTGTACAGTGTCAGGGTCCTGTTGCAAATAGGACAAATAGTTGCAAATTTTTCTATGAGCGCCACATTACCAACTACAAGACTGACACGATACCTTCAGCCTTCTGTAGTCCACTCAATCTCCTCATCGTCCACTACAGAAGTGCCTTCACCCTGCCACATTCATTAGAACTGACAGGTTCCAAGCCTATGCCCTTAATTTATCCGAATTACTTACACCTAGATTGACTTAGTCGCACCGCCTCAACCTGGCTTTGCCAATGTGATACGTATAAAACCAGGATGCACTGACTGGACGAGGTCAAAAGCCTCATTTTTTCTGTTATCCTGGATTTCTAAATTCTGCTTTTGTTAAATAGCCCCCAGTTTTCTCTGATCCCCTACACTATTTATGGTATGGTAACCAGGTTTCTCATTTTCATGACAAGAAATCAGCTTACTGGAGAAAGTCAACTGTCACCCACTTGCTTAAGTACATGTAAATACAGTCATGTGGAAAAAAATAGGACACCACATGAAATATTTACTTCTTTTTTTAGAAATATGGACATATATTTGATTTTCTTTCAAACAATATCTATAGATAAATGTGATATAATCAATCCAAAAAAAAGAAAATTTAACTATGCCTGGTATTGCCCCCTTTGGCTGAAATAACCTCAATTAGACTTTTTCTATAACTGTGTGCCAGTGTGACATCGACTGAGAGAAAGTTTTTCCCACTCCTCCATGCAGAATTCTTTCAGCTGTGTGATGTTTGTGGGGTTTCTTGCATGCACAGCCCATTTCAAATAACCCCACAGCATCTCAATAGGATTAAGATCCTGCCTTTGTCTTGGCCATTCAAGAACTCTCCATTTTTTTCTTTTGAGCCATTCCTTGGTGGATTTACTGGAATATTCTGGGTCATTATCATGTTGCATGGTCCACATCTGCTTCAGCTTCAACTTCAACTTTTGGACTGATGATCTTATATTTTCCTCAAGCACCCTCTAATACAATAAAGAATTCACAGTGGATTCTATGATGGTGAGCTGGCCAGGACCTGCTGCAGCAAAGCAGCCCCAAACCATGACATTTCCACCCCCATGCGTCATGGGGTCTACAATTCTTAAAATCTGTTGTGTGTCTCTTCTATAGGCGATAACGGCTACCCCCTGCATTCCTGGCTATTGACCCCATTTATCAATCCACAGATGAGGATGGTGGCTGTGTCTGGATGTATCTGGCGGTCAACTGTTGTATAATAATCCAGGCCTGTGCTGTGTTGCATAATGTAGCACAAATTAATGGTATTCCCTTCCCCCCTGAGCATCTGCGACCTGATGACCATCAGAATCATGGGGTCCCACATGAGCAAGCTCAAACAGCTAATGACATACATCTTAATCTGATGCGTCATGTATAGGTTAGTAAAGTTTCATGTGTGTAATTCAAAGCATATAGAAAATAGGCTCCAATACTCACAAAAAGGGTTTTTTTTCCAATTCTTTTAAACAGCTACATGTCAGACATAATCTGTATTTCCCTCAACTCCATTGCAACATTGTCGATTGCGTTTATTATCTCTCTCTGTGACTCTAACACAGCATCTGTGAAAACACGCATACGTGACCGATCTGCAGGGTTTGGTGCTGATTGCGCACAAGCAATGGAAGCAGCCTCCCCATGCACACTGGCAGCAGCGGTAAATGCGGCCTCTTCACCCTCAATCTCCTGTGTCCCTGGGGAGCCACTGTGGTCATTGATCGAATCTATGGAAGATTTTGTTCAATAAAAGTCTTTTTATCCATCTTAATAAAACAACATACCATGTTCCATCTGTGCATCTGTGTCTGCCTCGTGGTCATCAACAATTCCACACAAAGCTGTGTAGAAGTAGAAGCAATGTGTTTTAGCCATAATTTTAGCCATTTAAAAAGTAGTAATAAATGTGTTTGTGTCCTTTTTCTTCACAAGAAAATTGCATTTATATAAATTACATTTTACAAAACATTTTTAAAAGACATTTCTTCAATGTTATTTGTTTAGTTATATTAACTACATCTCTAAATATTGTTAAAATACAGATCAAATGTCCATATGTTGAAATATGAAGACAAATGTTTTCATGGGGTGTCCTGTCTTTTTCACACGACTGTACACCAATTGTCTGCACATGCAAGCAGTTTAAAGGTGACCCATTGGGAGACATCTTAAAGCTCACCAATGTTGCTGACTGAGCGATGATGATGGCAATTTTTAGCTACTTTATTACACAGGAGAAAGTATTGACAAATCTAACAACTTTTTGGGTGAACATCAGCCACCATCCCTTGAAGAGTGTCACAGGTGTGTACCATGCAAAGAGGACGAGGACCCAAATACAGATGCCAAGGCCAGACAGTAAAGTAAAAAAGGCTTTTATAATCAAAAATCCAAAAGCAGGCTCACAGGCCAGTAATAGGAAGGCAGCCCACACCAGCAAACAAGTCCAAAGGGGCAAGACAGGCAGGTTGTAAACTGACAGAAGGTGTAAACTAAAGGTAAAGGCAAGAACAGGTAACAGACAGAACAGCATTCAGGTGGCTGGACCACAAGTAGACAGCATGCAACATTGATGATCTGGCAGGGAATGGATGGCAGAGGACCAGTATAAATGCTACTGGGGCTGATGAGGTAATGAGCAGCAGGTGGGGATAATTGGGGAGTGGCAGAAAGTGTGGGGCTGAAGGCAGGGTGAGAAGCAGAATGGGCAAAGGAAAGAAAATACACAGGACTGAGTCTGGAAACTGCAGTCCTTCCTGCTCACGGTTACTGTCTGAGTTGATAGGTACACCCTTTAAGGCAGTGAAAATCTGTCTTCTTAATCATTTTTATACTATAATTTATTAAAACCTACATGACCACAAAATAATCTGCCAAGGTTTGAATAGTTTTGGTGATTTCATAAAAGATTTCTTTCTGTGCTTTTATTTTCTGAGCTCTTCTCAATGCTTAGAAATTGGCAGGACTACGTCCAAAAATTTCACATTCACATTCTCTCTTACTCGGGGCACTTCACAGTGTGAGACCCAGCAGTCTACCCTACTGCTGGTATATTTATTAAATTATGACATTTCGGTCAGTTCGACCTTCACGGAGTATATCTATATAACTGATGAAGGTCACTGTCAATCAAATCTGATCAAACCACACATACAAAGTCTTGATGAAGCAGATTATCTGAATTTTTAGTGTTAATCTCTTAATAAATAATCTTTAATTTTGATTGTTGTTTATTTAGTCATGAATAATTACTCTTATAGGAAAATACCCTGTGTTTATATAGTTTGTATGCTCTCTGTTCATATTTGGGGTGTTGTATATTAATATTTGGATTCTTCTTCTCTTTATTAAACTGACGGCTGCTTTCGAGGTGAATGAGAGAAGCTGATGTGATTGGCCATTATCGAAGCTCACTTCAACTTAAACTGCTCATACTGCATTCATTCATCAAGCTCCAGGCTCTTTACCACACTGCTCCACACCGTAACATGATTGCACCACTTACACTCTTCATCACCAAAATTGCAAAAATTATCATGCATAGCATGCTCAAACATTGCTTATGCAGAGAATACGGGAAGCTGAGAACATGTTTGTTTGTGTGACTGATCAGACTGGATCCCTCCAACACATCATATTCATTCCTCATTCTTTACTGCCACTCTTAATTTAATACTTGAGAATTTACATGATGGGGTGGAAGAGGACTCTGTTCAGAAATACAGTGTATGATTGGCCAGGTACTGGTCCATTTGAATGTATGTTACACTTAATATAGGCCACAAATGGATGAGCTGTGGTGCTTCTCTGCTTCTCATGTCTAAATATAAGTTACAGTATAATGAAAACATAGTAACAATAGCAGAAAATGGAGGAACTTGGGTTAGTGAAATGAATGGCTACTTTAAAAAAAAAGAAACGCTGTTGAAGGATGCTAAAAATAAGTCTTTGTTGTGCAGACTAAGTCACGCACAGACCACCCCTTTCTTCTTGCATGGCATACAAGGCTGGCGCTAAAAAAAAACATGTAAAAGAAAGTAAGAAAACAATAGCCTGATGCGTATAAATATTTAATCTGAGAGAGGAAATGGGGATAAAAATTATTTAGTTTGTTGTCTGGGCTCTCTTGTGGTTTGTGTGTTTAGAAGTTTCTGTAGTTTCTTTTATGGCTCTACTCTATGAGGAGATGTGAATATGGAGGTTTATATGGACTGTGCAGGGGGTTATACTGCAGAGAGGTCCTATAGAAAGGATGAAAACAACACTACCATTACCACTGTGGCTTTTAAAGTTTGCAATAAAGACCTCCCTCCTGCCTCACAATGGAAAGGATACAGTGATGACAGACCACAGAGATTCCTTAGATGGCTTTTGGCACTCAGAGCACCAACACTCGAAGCTAAAATAATTTCAATTCAGAAGAAGATGCATGTACTTGAAGTGTCTTTTCAGTGGCTTCATTGCAGCAGCACTTATCATAATCATCTGCTAAGTGCTTTAAGAAAGATACCAGGTGGGCACAGGGTCTAATTTGACCAACTGGTGGTGTAATTTAAAATCCTACCTTACAGGTCACACTTTTCCTCCTTATCTGCACTGGTATTAATGTTCCTTTTTTGAATGTGAAATACTTTAACAGGGTCTGTCAGGGAGTCAGATGCCAGTCCAGAATTTAATTTTGGTCTGCCGTCTGAAGTCCAGCAACAGTTCATGAAACCTGTAGTAAAAAGCATATGGAGAATTCAACTTCTACAGTTGATAACAGTTACAGAAAATATTATCAACCTCCTCAGTACTCAGCTGCAACCCTTTTCATTTAACAGAAATCCATGACAGCACTTTCAACTTTTTTCACCTCATTTTGAGCGGATTTCACCTCTCACCCTGACAATCGGTCTAATAAAAAAATGCTTGCTCTCTTGTCAAGTGGCATGCCTTCCGGGCTTGTTAAGATCGCAGTAGGAAGCCCATTATTTTTGTAAATAAAACCCTGCAGGATTTCTCTCAACACTGCAGCTTTTAGCCGGCCGCACATTTTTCTCTTTCTGCTTTTCTTTTCTTTCTCTCTTCTCTCTTTTTCTACCTTATAACAGCTAATGTGCAGGGGTGAAGGCTTTTGACCTGAGGACAATCTGTTTCCTGTTTATCTCTTCTCTAAATCTCTGTGTGAGCATGTGTGCTTTTATTTGTGCTTGAGCCCTGAGTGATGTGTGCTGAATAATTGAATGGCTTTGAAGCACTTTGTACCATTGTTTTGAAAATCGCCATATGAATAAAGTTATTAATATAAAACTCTCTCTCTTTCTCTCTCTGTCTCATGCACACTAACGCATGTTGCAGTATGATGACTGTCAGTTGGGTTAATGCCAATGTTGATGTGTGTGCCCTCATATAAAGGCTCAGATCTGTATAGAAAATATAGAAAGTCTGAGCTCTCCAGGATAATAGTGTTTACATGTTTTTGGTCAAGCCAGCAATGAGCCATTGGGTGACACAATCGCCATTACAATTCCAGTGGCCCTCTCTGCTGGCACCTAATGGGATCCAATCTAACTTCTGTCAATTTGGCTCCCAGCATAATGCATGGTATTGACTGAGGAGGGCAGCATTAAGCCCTGCCATGTAATGAATGCTGGAAACCATTAGAAGAAGAAGAAATTGATGTGGTTCACCTTGGCTGAATCCAAATGGCCACCCTTTGGACTTGCGGACTGAGCCCTCACAAACTTCAGTTCTACATGCCGTGACGTGTCACGTCAAATCTGCGAGGGTGCTGGGCCGTGAGGAGATAAAATGCACTCTGAGACGGGACTTAAGACCTCCAGTGTTTCCATGGAGATAAATTGTAATTCCTGATCCTGTAACTCATTTCAAAGTGTTTTTCTGAACGATTCCTAACAGTTTTGATATGTGAAGGTCTGCTGCTTTACTCTCAACAAATCTGGTCAGAATGCTTAGTGACATTAAACCTGCTCTAATCAATTGTTCTATATTAACATTAACACTGGATCAAATGACTATGTGTAATGTGAAAGGGGTTGCTTGAAGTTCCCCTCAGCTCCACAGGCCGTTTTAGCACCTTTCTGCCTATTGTTTTGGTTTGGTTTGGAACTTTACTATTTCCAAATGTCACAGGTAGCTGTTTTCAGTGAAAAACTTTAGATAAATATACTGTAACGCAACCTGCCCAGCACCAAATGGCAGACCAACAAAGGTAGCAGCTAGCTGGTCATGATGGAATAGTTAAAGGAGTCGTTGGAGTCCTAAAGAGAGTGAATATTGGACTTACATTTATCAAGTGGACAGGAATACAACTCTGAGAGAAAGTTAATGTTGCCCCCGTTTGATGTGTAAATAAGTAACAGTTTTTTAATAGGTTAGTTTTGTGTTTACAGCTTGTTGTGCTGACCCCAAAGTGGCTAAATATCAGTTGGTTAAGGCAGGTTTAAAATTAATGTTACTGCACATACAAAATGGGGACAAGATAATGTGCTATAAGGCTACAGAAAAACATTAGTCTTCCTAATAAAATACCTTCCAATATCCACAGGCTCCTGCAGCCACATAGTTTATATGCTGCTGAAATGTGTTCAGTTGATGTCAAGGTACTTTCATCATCTAGATCAGGGGCCAGATGCATAAAACTGTGTAGATTCATGACTAAAACTGTGTGTATGCACAAAAACAGAAATATGCATACGCTTTCTTTTCTTCAGATTTATAAAGCTGGTTCTGTTTTATAAATCTCAGTCATTGAGGAACTGGGTGCATGTGCACAAGCCTCATTTCCACTCCCATTATCAACCATAAATGGATGAAGACACGCACCGAACCAGCGGTTTTCATATCAGTTCGCTGTCTGCTCCACCAGTCCGTACAGCTGTCAATGAAACAAATGGGAAAGAAGAAGTGTCGTTTCACAGATTGTGTTGCACCAGAGAGGTTCTAGAACAGAAGAGCAGCTGTCATTACGTGCAACCGTTACGCTTATTCCATGTCATTAATTCATCACATGGAATGTAAACCATCGTCAGCAGTTTGTAGCGTTCATATCTAAACCAACTTTACAAGGTGTGACACAACTAAGGATAAAATAAAAAGAATATTAAGAGCAAAATAAAATGTTGACTCCAGTGTAAATTAAAAGAATGATAAATTAATCACACAAAAGTAATCCATCAATGTTACGTTTATAAATGTGCCTTTGATTGGCATTTTACAAATCTCTGTGTGAATGCAAGACAGAAAAAACAATCACACAATCAGTGCAGCTGGTTATCAACCTAAACAATATTTTACTAAAAGATTCCATCTCTCACCTTATATTTCATCTCCACCTCGTCATATCACCATCAGATCACTTTCAGAAAAACATATGTACGCCTGGTCTGAAGAATATGTGAGGTGCGCACATTCTCACCACACATGGAAATGGCGCACGCATGGTTTTTGTGCATACGCATCGTTTATGCATCCGGCCCCTGGACTCTTTTGCATTCTTTCCAGTCAGACAATCTGGTCTGTACCCTCAGCAAAATATGCTGATGTCATGTGGTGTGTGGTTATGTGTTTTGGCAGGGGGGACAATGTTGCCTGGCTGGGAAAATGAAAGTAAAATTTCAGCCTGTGCTGGAGAGTGGATGTACACAGCGCAGACACACAGACATGAGTTTTATTTATGAGGAAACAAATTTATGCAGCTTCTCCAATAGGTAAGATGAACATGAATTTGCTTTTAATTCAGGTAAAATAACACTCTGCTCAGGCAAAACAATGTTACCTTTATTGAGGTGACAATTTCAGTGCAAACAAATTGAATTCTTCCTCAGAAAAGAATGTGTTAGGCCATGTGAGGAGAGTCGATTTGTCGATGCTGTTTGTTGCTGACAAGTAAAGTTCTGAGGAAAATAAATCCCTTTTCATTATGGTCAATTTACAATACAACTTCTATCTTTAGCAATGTTAATTATCATGTCGTGGTTTCATGCTTTTCTTGGAAGGATGCCCAAATGATCAAATACTGCAGTGTTTCTGGTCTGTACATTGCTTACAATCTCATAATAGTCCCCTCAAATGATCTCCCAGTATCTGCACAGTACAGGGATTCATAATTGTTTTCATTTCACATGCCACCAAATAGAGGCACATTGAACCATTTGATCAGATTTAGTCACAGTGATGCAGAAGGGAGCTTTGAATCATATAATTGCCTCCCTTGAGACAGCAGCGGTGAGAGTGAAACCCCTGATTAGAACAACCATTCTTTTGCATTTGTTCAGTGATGGGATAATTTCTAGTAAATTAGATTACAGCAAAATTAAACCATTCTTCATCTTGCTGTGAATACCCCTCAGGTACCTGAAGATGATTTGACAAATCGAAGGCACATTTTTACCATTTACTTTAACATCACCTCTCCTGTCTTTCCCCACTTGTTGAAATCTGCCCTCAAATCCTGCAGAATCCTACAGAAATCCTGCAGTAGAGCATGAAGCAAATAGCATTTTTCCACTACCCGAACTTAATGAGGAGCTTCCCCTCACATGAACGTTTAAGAACCTGTTTAGGCTTTAGATTCTGCTTTGCATTTTTGCTGTGTTTTGCAAACCAGAATGCTTTGAATATAAATCTTTGAAAAAGCAATACCACTTTCAATATACTGCAAAAAAACACCAGCACAAATGGTGTGAGTTTAATAAACTGTTTGGTTGCTGTAGGACTCGCAAGAATGGAACAAATGCAGCTTATGCTTTTACATTTTAATAGACTTTTAATAGACTTTAATCGACTTAATAGACTTTTAAAATGTTGATATCATGAATTAGCCTGGCATCATGTTACACTTATTGTTAACTAGCTGAGTACTCTCCAGCACTGTGCAAACAGTCCACAGTTTACAGAGACAAATAAATGACAGCAAACATGTTGGATATTCTAAATCTGAATATCGCCTCTATATTGAAGCACACTACCTTGCAGGGCTTATCTAACCTGGTTTATTAATTACTCTGTTTACTGTGTTGCAAATGAGCTATTGCATTTTTTTCCTCTGAGAGCACCTGGACCTTGGATTTATCATCATTTCCTGAGCAGTGCTGAAATTTGAGTTAAGGAAACGCACCACCAAACCGGGCAAAGAAGTCGAGACAAAAACAGAAGTGTGACAATGGCTACACCTTAAGTTACAGGTGTTTAAGTTCTTGTAGTGGAAAAGACCTAAAAGACTCTCAACAAAAACAGCCAAAGAAGGCATAAAACTAAGGAAAAAAACAAGAAACTTTGTGATTATTGTGCTGTTTCGGTGGGAAAATTTGAAAGTCTCCCGGTCCTGCAATTTGTTATCCATTTGCATGCAAAGATGAAGAAGACGTTAGTGCATTAATATACCTAATAAAGAAGCATCTTGATTATCCTAAATGTTAAAGCAAGGTTTTCTGCTTGCAACACAGTCCAACCAGATTGAGGCTCTGTTTGGCAAAGATGATTTAATTTGAGTGGAATCCCAACCTGATTCAGTGGTATTACTCATTTCAAATTAATACAAATCAAACACTCTTAGCTCCAACTGTTAGTAAAATGCTTTTGTCTTCCATCAGTCACCAGTCACTATCCACAAGATACAGTTCAAACAAGTTTCCTTAAATACCTGGACAACTTTATCTGTCTTGCAGCATATAAATGGCATCTGCAGGTAAAACAGCAGATTTCATTTTTCACTTGAACAAGGTCATTTAGTGCAAATAGACAAATCCTTTTATCATTTTTCTAGTCTTTCATACAGAGCGCCATGCAGTGTGGGATCATGCTGTTATATAATATCCTCTTATGCCATATAATGGCATATAAAATAGCATCTAAAAGCAGAGGTGATAGTATGCCTGTAACGCGAAAGATCCAACTGAGCGATATCTGATAAAGTGTAGATGAACGTGTTTGCATTATAGAATGTGCCTTGACAGTCTAAAAGTGATCACAAAGCCAGGAAAGCTCTGTGGATTCAAACAGAGATACAAAGTGAGAGAGACAGGCACTGAGCAGGCTGACAGATGTTTAGCTCAGGGGTAACTGGGGAAGCAGGAGTTCATATTATGGAGACCTTCCTCTGTTAAATACTGGATAAGTCTATACAGCAGGAGAGATCTTCAGCTTACAGTCCCGTGTGTGTTTGTCCACGTGCCTGCATTAATCAAGTTTAAATGTCAGCAGCATCAGTCAAACTGAAGGTCAGACTTTTATAATGACCTTTAGACCCTCATCAACCTCTGTGTCTGTCTCCAAAACTCTCCTGCCTCTTACTTCTCTCTTTCCTCTTGTGTTTATCTTTTGGTTTTGTCTTTTTTTAATGCCTCTAATTCACCCAGGATTTTTTATCTATCTCTCAAATCAATGATTCTAATCAAATAAAATAAAATGAAAACTAGAAAGATTTAATAAATATCTAGCACTGTTATCAGTAATCCCACATGTCCCAGTTTGCATATTGCCATCCAGCTTTATAAAATGAGTCTGTGTTTTGGTCTGGCTTGTCTCTCGCTCCCTCTCACTGACCGTGTTTTGTCTGGCAGCTCCAGATAGACAGCTGGATGTCTGATATGGACGAGAAGTGGAGGTATTCCTCCCAGACAGTGTCTGTAGTCAGTGTTTCCAGGAAGAAGACGTTGGAAAAGGCGGGCAGGATCCCAGCAAACTCACTTTACACAAACCATTCATTGATCAGACTAACCAGCAGTTTAGGTTTCCACCTGTCTCTGCATGTCTCTCCCTCTCTCCTTCTCTTCATCTCTCTCTCCTCTACTTGATCTTCTGTGTTCAGTTACGTCTGTCTCTACTCTGTCCTCACTTCTTGCTTCTCTAAATGTAATTCAGTTAAATTACACATTCCCATAGTGAAGTAGTCATGCATTACAGTACGTAGAAACATATAAAAAAAGAAAAATGGTTTGACAAGTTATAAAGTGGATAAACCAAAATAAACCAAAAATGTCAGCATTTTCAAACTTTTGCAAAAGAAAAGCTTTTTTCCATGCATTTTGGGTTAATGTTGCCCTTTTTCCATGTATCCTTCAGCTGTTCTGTCTCATCTGACTCACACTTCTATTATTTCTGTGAAATAAAAGCCTTAACAAGACTCCAAACATTCCAATTTTAAAGTCAAGACAGAACTCGACAATAGAGGAACAACTTGTATATCTGTTTACAATGCAGCCAAAAGGATTAACATAGTTTAGTAAAGATGTCTGTCAATAATTTGCCTTTTTCCATCACGCAACAATCTGATTTCCAGCTGCACATTGCCTGAGTAGTGTTACAATAAAATTCACCACGTGTTTTGCCGGTGGAATTGTTTTTTGGTTTGCATTAGGAGAATTAGCATTAACATCTCTGATACAGTGTTTGGAGAGTGAACAGTAACAGTAAGGCTGATATCAATGAGATAGAATTACAAACAGTGACGCAGTCACTGGATTATGTGTCTGAATCATTTATTTGATCCCTCTGTGCATGTGAAAACAATCTGAATCCAGCACGGGAATGACGGCCCCCGCCACTAACTATGAAAACAGCAATATAAAGAGGTAATTACTGAATGTAAATGTACTGAGTGGCTATTGCTGAAAAAATAGTGACCATAAACAGTATGAAAAATGGGGTTTGATTTCTTGAAAATTATAACTGTAAGGTGGTTTAAATATGCTAATTACCCATTACAGTAAACTCATCTAATTTCCTAACTTTCATTCATATTTGCAAAATACTGCTATGTTTTTGTATGTTTGAGAAGTAATTCCTATAAGACTGTCACGAAACAGATGATTACAGAGGGAAATGGCAGGCAGTGACAGGTGAAGACAAAGGTAGAGGATGATGAGGGAAAGAGAAGCGTGGGAGAGAAGATGAGAGAACAACAAGAAAATCATATTCGTCTGCGCTGTATACAGCCCTCCCTAAAGAATGCATGCATTAAAATAAAGAGACTTTCCCTGAATTAGACAACTGACAAGTCTTATCCAGGCTCAGGGAACACAGTCTGACAGGAACACAGCAAGATCATACAGATGAAAGAACATAGGAAACAATGATGTAACAGCAAAATGTCATATGGTATATTCACAATTTGACCTTTTCCCATATAAATAACCACCAACAAAAATAAATTAGATTTGCTGTAGCTTGGCTGAAACCTGCTTCTGAATACCTTCAATGATATGTAAAGTATGAGGGGATTTACAGGGAACAAAGACATTTTTCTCACCTCGTAGGAATGCAGTAAAAAGCCTGTTACATACAAGGGAAATTGGTCTTAGTGCTGATTTTAATAGATTTCTGATGTTAACGAATCCCCATGGCTCATGTCAGATCAGTGTCGATGGAGTCCACTTTCAGCACATGAGGTTCTCTCTCTCTCTCTCTCTCTGCCTCTTTCTCTTCACATTGACCTAATGACGTCACTGCTGTTAGTTCACCCTTCAGCTAACATGATTTATAAAACCATGCTGTATTTAAAAATAGCATAACCCGTACATTAAAGGTTCCACATGATGTCAAAATGTATAATAATGACAAGCACTGAGGAGACAAGCAGCCCCTACACTGCATTTCAGGGTAATTTTCTGATACATCAGCTAATCAAACAACTCTCCACGCAGCCAGACAGGCCACAGCGGGCCCTGTTATCATGACTGAGCTGTTTGTTTCTTGCAAAGTAGCATTTCGGTCAGGAGAACAGAGGGTTTTCTGTCACTCATTTCAACTTGGTTTGGTAGTTTGGTGACTCACTGTGAAGGTGAGTGTGTCTAATTAATTGAGGAAGAGAAGATGGCAGCCTAAGTATTTATCTCCCTCCAAAGCTTGGCCTAACAATACAAAAATAATTATCTGGGCCGATTATGATGAAAGAGACTCTACTTCATTTTGAGTAAGGAATGAATCTATGTTCTGGCACAGTCACAGAGATGAAGATAAAAGCAAAAACAAGAATACCTTAAGTAAAGAGACAAACAGCTAGGGAGGAATCCCGCAACAAAGAAATGCCGAGAGAAAAGAACTAAGAGGATTTCGAGGGGAGGTAAAAGACTTTCAGAACAAAACAAAACATGAGTCAGCTGATATAAAAAAAAGAGTTTGGGCAAGAGAAACATGAACTACAACACACAGCTGAAAGGGGCAAAAGCATTGAAGACAGAGTGGACAACACAGAGGTACGAGAAATAATTCTGTTGGAGGTAATAAAAACGCTGACACAAGATTTGAAAGAGACTGAGAGGAGAGTGGAATATCTTGAAAATAAATCACACCAAAACATCAGGATATACAAAATCAAAGATTCCAATCCTGCCAACATGATACAAATTGTGGAAGCGCTGATATACGAGGTCCTGGAAAACTTTATGCAACAGCGCTCCATTCAACTGCTGCAAAAAGTCCAGAAACACCAATTAACACAGTATCATAGTGTGTTTTTCACTTGATGAGGCAACAAGTTTTGAAAACTGAGTAGGGGAAGAGGGAATTTGCATATCGTGGAGAGCAAATCTACTTTGACCAGGACTATACAACTAACTTGGGTGATGGAGGACAAAGGGCAAAACATCTATGAAACCCCACAGGAGGCTTAACAGTCACATGGAATCTCTTCAACAGGAGACGACCCAGGGGAGCAGGAAGACAGACTACAGAGTTTGGGATGGAAGAAGGTGAAGTCCTGTGCTCCCCCTGGACAAACTCTGAAGATACAATCCTCTGATTAAGCTACATCCATAGCCTAATACAAAAGAGGTAGGCCACTCAATGATGAAAAGTGAAAATGATAAAGACTGTGCCAGGGGATCGGGAGAGGGAGGGGGGAGAAAATTATAAAGGAGAACTCTTTACATAAGAGGCAGCCTGAGGGATAGAAGAAGAAAAGTGAAGTTAAAAGTGAGAGAAGATTTATATGTAATTATGATTGGGATTACTGTTGTCCCTTCTGGTTTCGCTGTTATTATTATTATTATTACTATTATGAGTTTTTTTTCTTTATCTAACGACAGTATGATAAGAGAGGATAAACACAGAAAAGGGAATTTAAAGGAGCACTTTTTTGTCAGTTCCCTTCTATTATAATATTATAGCCTATTTGCTGTCTTTTCTCTTCTTTACTTTCTCTCATCCAACTCCTTTTTATTTCTCCTTTTATTGAAAAACCTTCTAAGAATGATATAGTAGGGAGTTTAAAGGGAATCATTCAGTCTCAAATTGAATTTTGGAAGAATTATGCAATTTTGATTAAATGTTAAAAGTAGGATGAAAGAGGACGAGGGAACAGAGATGAATTTTTTCACCTAAGTTATATAAAAACTGAGTATCAAAAGATTCTGTAGAAGGTAAAGGATCCTGGAACCCATGCAGTAGAGCCTGCGTGGAAATCCAAAAAAGCCATCACAGGGATCTGTGTAGGTCATTGGTTTTTTTCTTTTCTTTTTTGGTCTATCTTTTCTTTTTTTTTCCTAGTTTTTATTCTCTTTTGTGTGGAGGTATAGACAAAAAAGAAGTAAAAAATTGGTGGGTACTGTCATGAATAAAAATTGTAGTGAAAGGCTTAAATGGAAAGTATCAATAGATGGAGAAGAGGGTAAAAATAAATACAAAATGAGTGAAATAACAATAGTTTCACAGAATATTAATAAAGAAATACATTTTTACAAAGCCTGAAAAAAATGGGTGATATAAAATTTTTACAGGAAACATCTTAATAAGGAGGAACATCGTAAGTTAGAAAAATTGACATCAGCTCAAGTATTTGCATCATCCCACAGTACAGCTAAAAGGGGGGTAGCTATCCTTCATATCCAACATATCTCATTTAAGGTTGAAAAAAATGTAAAAGACAAAGAAGGGAGATATGTGTTAGTAAAAGGAAATGTAAAGAATAAACCAGTGACGCTTCTGAACATTTATAATCCACCTGGATACGATTCAGAAGTTATGGTGAAGATGCTGTCTATGCTGGTTACAGAGGCAAGAGGAATAATCATCACAGGAGGAGACTTGAATATGGTTATGAACACAAACGATACACAGAGCAAAGGGAAACATAAATCTGAAAAAACTGTGGTATTGAGACAGAGGTAAAAATAGGATTAATAGACATTTGGCGAACCTTGAATCCACAAGGAAAAAGATATACATATTACTCTGAAGCACACAAGATATATTCATGACTAGATTTTTTTTCGTTTTTAAAGATGACAATAAGAATGAGGAAATGTGAAACTAGCACAATAAGTCTGGGAGATCATGCTTCAATAATATTAACAATAGTTTTGGAAACAGAAAGAGGGAAAACACTATGGAGAATAAATAATTCCCTGCTTGAAGATAAGGGATTTAGTGATTAAGTTCAACAAGCTATGGGAAGCTACCTTCAGAACAACGACAATGGAGAAGTAACACCAGTTGTATTGAGGGAAACAGCAAAAGCAATGAGACGTGGAGAGATAATATCATATGCAACCTGGAAAACACAAAAGGAAATAAATACAACAAAAGGAGAGATAGGAAGGTTTCAAAGGGAGCATGAAAATACAGGAGATGAAAATATAAGAGGGGAATTAAAAAATGAGAAATAAATTACATACATTGTTGAATGATGAAAGAGGAAAAAGCTCTCACCTTTATAAGACAAAAATATTATGACAACAGCCAAGAAGTGTTAAAGCTTCTGGCAATCAAGTTAAAAAAAAGCAAAAAGAATGAGCCATAATGTCTAAGAAAGTAATAACAATGGAGGTAAACAATACTTGAACATATTAAATTAATACAACCAATAACTGTTAAAGACATTTTATTAGCTATGCAAAAAAGTAGGAAGGATAAGAGCCTGGGAAGTGACAGATACACAAAACTTTCAAGGAAACTCTAAGTCCAGCTCTGTGCAAATGATTTAATTGGGTTTTGGAAAAAGAAGTATGGCCTCTCACATGAACTCTTCAATTATAACTGTTATACCAAATGAAGGTAAGGACCGCACTAAATGTGGCTCATACAGAACCACTTCTTTATGAAATGGAGATCAAAAATTGTTTACCACAATCATGGCTGATAGACTATTGAAAATAACCTCATATTTTATTATATCTGTATCAAACTGCTTTTATACATGCAGGTTATTGTCAGATAATGTTGGATGTAATCTGAATTTGTTAGATTACTCAATTTCTGGTTACAAATTAAATACTCATAAACCAGAAGCAATGACAATAGGAGAGCCAAATGAAAAGAACTTAACAAAAAATATTACTTTAAATAGGAATGCACTAAATTGAAATACTTGGATTAAGATTCCAAAAAATCCGGAGGAGCTATTTGAAATTAACTATTTAAGATCAGGTTACAGAAGAGCTGAATTGACAGAAATTGTTAAATCTATGCATTGTTGAAAAGATTAAATCTGTTAAAATGACAACATTTCCCAGGTTTTTGTTTTTTGTTCCAAAACCTACCAACTCATACATCACCCAAGTATTTCAAGGAATGAGATAATACCCTCAGAAAATTCATATGGGAAGACCAAAAAACGAGTGTAATTAAAAAACTTAAAGCTGTGGAAACAGTGATCTCATAGCCTTTGGTATCTATCAGGACATAATCAGGTCACCAAATTACTAGTGATGATTGCTAGAGGCACTCAAATACTGACGCTTGCCACCAGCAGGTTCATCTTTCCAATAGCATGCCTATCTGCAACAATTTTAATGAAAATGTTTGTTCGTTCCCTAACTGCCATTTTATCCACATTTGCTGCATTTGCAAAGATGCCCCGGGCATCAGCCGGGCCCCCTCACAGCAGGAGAACTGTTGCAGTTCGAAGAAATCATGAACAATCTTTCCTCCACTCCAATAAATGTTCAAAGTCTAGCAGCAGAGCTATCTCCTCATCCTGATTCTGTTTGTATATCATTTTCCCACTGGTCTTTCTCAGGGGTTTCATGTCGGGGTTCTCTCACCCCCTACAGTTACTTACTTGGCTAAAAATCTTCAGTCTGCAGTTAAAGAGCCAGAAATAGTTTCTCAGTTGCTAGAGAAAGAGGTTAATAATGGATATGTCACTGGCCCATTTCAGTCACCTCCATTCCCCATGTCTTGCACAAGCCCAACAGGAGTAGCCACAAGGAAATATTCAGGTAAAAACAGATTTCAATCTAATAGCCTCATCCCACCAGTCCCTCTCTCTCCATTATGCTACTGTTGAAAACGCCATTAAATTAATAAAGTTAACTTGACAAGGTGCTTGGCTTTCCAAAGCAGATATAACTGACGCTTTTAAAATCATTCCTATACATCCCTCTCAATGGCATCTTTTTGGCATCAGGTGAGAATAAAAATATAATTTTTCAGTCCACCTGACTCTCGGGTGTAGGAGCAGCCCATGTATATTTAACTTATACATGCGTTTCCAATGCTCTTTGCTGGATCCTGTTAAACAGAATCAGGATTCCCTCCATTTTTCATTTGATGGACGATTTTTTTCTGAATGGTCCCCCACATCACAGCTCAGCCTCATCTCTGTCTAAACTGAAACATTGTTTTCAGGCCAAGATACGCGCCTATAGTTCCTTGGCATTACTCTAGATATCATTGAAATGAGAACGTCCTTTCCACTTCATAAATTACAACACATTCATGAGATCACTAAGTCCTTCTGAGCCGTTCAGAACATCAAAAAACAACAGTTGCTCTCCCTCCTCGGCCATCTAAACTTTGCCATATGTGTCATCCCTCAGGGGCGCTCTTCCATCTCCCACTTATTGGACTTGGCTTCTTCTGTGCCCAATCTGGATGATCTCATCTCTTTAGCTGAAGGGTTCTGCTCCTCGATCTGAGCCTCTGGTCTCATCTGCTTGATCATTGGAATGGCATCACTTTCTTTTGTAATGAGCTGGTGCATTCCTCTGATTCACTGAAGTTTTTCACGGATGCCGCCCACATCCATGGGTTTTGGGGAGTTTTCATTAAGGGCAGTGGTTCACTAGCCTCTGGCCACCCTCTTTCTCACATTTCAATCCCTCTTCCGTCCTGTATGAGATTTACCCCATTGCTGTAGCATGCTATATCTGGGGCCAGCATTGGAGGGACAAACACATCTCAGTGCTATGTGATAACCAAGCACTTGTTGGCACTTGGTCATCTATCACTCACAACTTCATCATTACAGCCGTCACGAGCCTGGTCATTACAACACATTAGCTGATTCACTCTCCCGTTTTCAATTTTCAGACCTTCAGGAGCATCTGTCCAGAAGCCAGCCCAGTGCCTACTCAAGTTTCCCCTCTTCAATCTCTTACGCTGTACTAAACCAAAGCCCCATGCTTAGATATTTAGAGTTCCATAAATACTATTTGTGCTTTCATCTGCTATTGCATGGATGTTCAGTACATTCGTGGGTTGGTTGCTGGGATTCAATTCAACATTAGATGATATGACCCCTCTTTTCCTAGCTTATTTTCCAATCCGGCTATAAAAATTCTGTTAAAAGGCATCTCTAAAGTTTCTCCTCCTGTTCCCAACCATAGACAGCCTATCACTCTTTCTCTTTTGCATAGGATGCAATCAGTACTCAGGGATGGTGTTTTTTCTCCATATATTGACGCTTTGCTTATTGGCTTTTTATGCATTTCTTAGAAATGGCAAATGTACTTCTTCTCAGTTGTTCGACCATAATACAGATATTTTCTTTTCTAATCTGGCTTTTCATCCTAGCCACTTTAGTTTATGCCTTAAGCACTCTAAATGTGGAGGTGCTTGCTCCGTAATCGTGGCTCGCACTGATTCCTCTTTTAGCCCTTTCAAATCTATGATAAAATACTTACATATTAGAGCTAACACTAGCCCTCTCTCTCTGTTATTCCTCACCCCAGGAAACCTCCCTGTATCTAAATCCTGGTTTAACTATCATTTAATTCCTCATCAAAAGTAAATTATCCCCACAGCATTATTCAGAGCATTCTTTTAGGATTGGTGCGGCTACTTCTGCTGCTAACCAAGGTATTTTGTCTCCCTCCCTGCAACAACTGGGATGGTGGTCATCCTCTGCTTACACATCCTACGTCAGCATTGTTCTCACAAATCAAAGATCTCTTAAACCTTAATCTGGTAAGTCATGCATAAAACTGGTGGTGGTGGTGTCCCGGTTTATGGGTGTCTCAGCTTCATTGTTTATGACACTGCTGATCACAGTTAGTGTATTCACACTTCTTACCACATCAAAGACTTTCATATTCTCAGCATATGTGCATGGTAAAGCGCTCCCACGTTGTCATCACATGGCATGTGTATAAAGAGCCCATTGGACTCGTATCACTTTGCTTTCAGTCTATCATGACCGCTCACTTTTCTCTTTAATGTGCATGTGCAACAAAAAAAGTCTTCGGGACCTCACGGCACCCACCACATAGTCATAGTGATTGCAAGCTCACTCGTGGTCTATCAGCTCATTTATCATTTATTCAGCATATAACAAGCGCAAACTATTATATTATTAGGATTATATTATTATTGCTATTTCTCTGTCTAATTTTTCCTTTGCATATTTTACTCCGATCCTTTGCTGCCTGGTAAGGTAAGAATCAAAATATATTGTGTTGGTTTGTATGTTCCTCTCAGATCTCTTTCTTTTCTTCAGGGGATAGCCCATTCTACTCTCACCCTTATAAATATGATGATATCACTATGGGGTCTAATCGCCAGAGACCTTCTCACTTCATCTTTTATGTATGTTCAATAAAAAAAAATTTAAAAATTGAAGTCTCTCCTGATTGAATTAATGTCATAGTGGGTGAGCTGCACCTACTTAAAGCGTTTGCGTTGGAAGCGGATGTTGATAGAAAACCATAGAAAGTTAATGTACTGTAGCTTTAGTGGAAGTAAATGGTCTGTCTCTGGCAGCTTGTGACCACTGCTGACTTCGAAACTTAAAATGTACTTTGTTTGCCAGCAAAAACTGCAACTTCAGTGGTCTGTTTATTCAGTGAGCACTGTGTATATACATTAGTGTATGTGACTGTGAGAAAATGAAGAACGGTGCTACTCCTAAAAGTTTCCATTTGTTTTGAAAAAGTCAGACTTTTAATCATTATTCAAAAGACTTTTCACACCAATGAAGTGATGTAATAAACAGCAACACCTGTAACAACATAGGTCCCAAGTCACCAGTCGCATTTATTTTTCATTATCTTCCCCTCACACACACACACACTGGAATTTTTTTTTCCCGCTCAGGTAATTTGAATAACATCAAAGTTGCTGATTTTGTGCTGACGCAGATCAAGTGCAGTGATCATCGTGCTATTGAAGTGGCAATTTCTGGTTAATTCTTTCCTGTTATCACTTGTTAGGTAATTTTGTGGCTTGCCGTGACATTTCTGAAATTTTACTATATTGAAGGGCCCACACACTACAAAAGACATGCAGGAGCTCTCCATTCTGGCTTCATGAGTTTCAAGAAACATGTTTTTTTAATGCAGTTTTTTTTCTCCTCTCGTCTAGACCATGTAAAACTTGTCTGCTTGTCTATTTACAGCTCCACCTCTGCAAGTAGAATCCTCTGAAGCCTTCACTGTTGTCTGATCACAGTCCTCACTAAGCTCCAGTGACATGGATGGGAGTAACAGTTTCTTCCCAAACTGCCAGGTCCCCTGTTCATTTCTCCCTGTTTCCTCCAGGTCCTTTGACTTTTTGCTGCCAATCCTGTCCTGATCCTTTATCTTTTACCCCCACTGGTAATCAGTCTTGAGGAGTTATGTCCATGTACTTGAGAAATCTATCAAGTCCAATATTATTGGCAATAATATAGGCAACATTAGTTAAACTAAATGTTTTCATAGGATTTGTGGTTACGTAACATTTTGTGGTTGTATAAATACATTTATGTGCATTTGTTTTTTTGTCAATTTATGCTGTTATAGTCATACATTAATATTCTGTGCAAAAACAGCTGCAGTATACAAAACTTATTTTAAGATGATTACAGTTAGTTTCAGGTACACTACTAAGATTTATTTTTCACGTACTGTCTTGTTCAGTAATGCAGGATAAGAAAATCAGTTATTGCCTGAAATGGGTATATACAAAATGTGAGAAATAATATTCTTAATCAACATGTTATAAAGCTTATATTTTTAATCTCTGTAGATCTTTTACATAGCAGACATTTTGACTTGTAGTACAAAAAGCACAGGTGTTATTCATAACGTTAACAATGGCTCTGTTCTATTCAAGTGTCCCAGTAAGACATGACAGAGAGCCAGAATGAGTAATGCCAGGACCATGAAACTGCAGCAGTTAAATGGAATTCAGCCATAATTAGTTTTGTTATTTATACCTGTGCTTTTCCTACTGTGACAAAATTTTGCATTCTTATCACATATTCTATGTGAACATAACACACAAGGAACAGTTTGACATTTTGGGAAATAGGCTTATTCACTTTGAAGATAGAGCCAGCAGGTCATTAGCTTAGTTTAGCATAAAGACTGGAAACAGAGGGAAACAGTTATCCTGTCTCTGTCCACAGGTTTTGTTTTTTTTTTAAGATTGGGTGCTGGAACTATCTCTTGGCCAGGTGCAGTGACTTTCAGGAGGCTTGTTGTCACTGTAAGGACATCCAGGAAATCATTGCTGCTTCCTACTGCTTCCAGTCTTCAAGCTAAGCTAACCAGCTCCATGTCCATAATTAACGCATAGACGTGAGAGTTTTCATTATTTATTATTATTTATTTATTTATTCTTCTTCTTATTTAACTCATGCCAAGAAAGAAAATGAGTATATTTCCCAACCATCTGAGCTCCAGTGAGTCTTTTTACCATGAGTTAGATAGAAACATGTCAAACTATTCCTGGCAAGAACATGGCAATAACACTCATGCCAAGAAAGTTAATAAGCGCAACGTCCCCTGGCTAAGAAGTAGTTAGTAGTATAACTGCCCGCAAAACAGCAAATTGTTTTGTTGATTAGTAGGCAGATTCTGCTACCTTTTGACAAGAGTCAGGGTAGCCGTTTCCCCGTGTTTCCAGTCTTTATGCTAAGCTAAGTTAGCTGGCTGTTAGCTTCATTTTCTCCATCCAGAAATGACAGTGATGTCATGTCATTTCACTCTTGATAAGGAAGTGAATAAGCATATTTCCCAAAATGTAACTATCCCTTTACAGACTGTATCTTTCTTGTCCACTTAATATGCAAATTTTCAAAGCAGATTTAGGTGCATTCGATATTGGATTATCAGTTTAAGCAAGGTTCACCTGGTTGGTCAGGGAAACAGCAGATGTCCTCTAAGATTTTTTAACAATCACAGTATATTGGTCACAGATACCTCTGCTTAAGCCTGCACTTGGTTTATCCTGCTTGGCTCTTAAGCATCCTCTGACACTGGAACAGCCAGATGCAAGAAATTAAGTGCTCCTTGTGTCTTTTCAAGCATTCAAAATTACTTAGTCACTGCTGTGTCTGTCTGTGTGTGTTTATAAAGGTATTGCAATTCTGTCCCTTCTCTCCAATCTCATCTCATGAATGCACAGCTGGCACAGAAAGGACACACTGATAATGCCCTCCATCCATTATGCATGTGTTTATGAGTCTGCATCCACGATGCTGTAGTTTTATGTGTGTTAAGTATACATATTTAAACACATACAGGTCGGTGGTGGATTTTTCAAGGTAATGGCTCTATTCCCTGCCTGACAGAAATTTAATGTCTTAATAGACAGATTCCATGTGAGAAATAAGTTACTTTAATAGACTTTTTTGTTTCTGCAATCTGGCAGCATGCTCCACAGCTCTGCTGCATGTACATTTCTTAGGAAACACTTAATTATACACAAATAGCAGATTTTTACAATGTTGGGAATCTCATCTTGGTGGTTTTATTGAGCGCTAATTTGTAACTGACATGGTTCAGGTCTACTGCTGTTTCACAATAGCAGCCAAAATTAAAATTTCCACTTGCAGTATTCAACCAGTGAGGTGTCTAAACTTTATTTTATTTTTGTAGTACACTCTTACAAATGTATTGAGCAGCAATATTAAGCCCACAAAAATTGCTAGCATCATAAGATTGATTCATTTGTTGTTTCATTTGCTGAGATTTTCTTTCCATTGCCAACCAAATGGGCCTGAAAAGACAAAACCAGGAAGTCTCATATGTCAAAGCTGGTTGTATTTCCTCTTGACTCCAAATAAAGTAGTGTCTCATTCTGTAAATGATACAAAATGAATATTTGAGATAAATCTAAATGCCTTGAGGAAATTGGTATCTACATTTGGTGGTCTACACAGGTGTCGCTGCAGGGGTACTGAAATTGTAAATTTAAGATTTGATTTTCTTCTCTGATTGGATGCACAAACTGTTGAAGAATCTCTCTGTGTGGTTTCTGATTGTTAAAAAAGAACAAATCTTTTGGGTGAAGAAACTGAACTGAATCACTTCTTGAAATTTCTCAGTCAGTTCAGCTGAACGCTCAGTCAGTGGTGAGCAAGCGTGTTTCCTTCGCAGGAATACACTCGCTGAGTGAGTGATTCACGTCATTCATTCGCAGCAGGAATGGGGTGTGTTCAACAAAGCAAATACACAGCTGATTCGGGCTGCTAACATTTAGCTGCAGTGATTCAGCACCATTGGTCTTGGACTGCAATCCAGATATATGACATCATCTTGACTGATATTATATGCATAGGCTTTACAGTGACATTTAACATGTCCGCATGCAGTATGCACACACACACAATGTTACGGTTTTGAAAAGAGGACAGCTATAAGGATACACTCATTGAATGGAGTGTGTGTAGTTGGCGAGCTGGACTGAACGTTCGGCCATGTTACAGGTCAGTGAGTGGGGCTACACAGTCGGAACTCCAGTTAAGCACTGAGCGATTCAGTGAATGAATCTTTTGAAAGAATCTTTTTAATGAACTGATTCTAATGATTCAGTACACTGAAAAGTACTGCTTTGCCCATCACTAGTTTCTGGCACAGCTCACACTCTCTCAGAACAAAACTCATTTCTGTGTCAAACTGCTGTCAGAAAATCTTAGTATCCTGCAAAACATAGTAATGAAAATATGACAGAAAGAGACATATTTGTATTATTTTGGGATGTATCCCTTTTTTTAAAGTGCCTTTGAAATTGTTTTCAGACAAAATTATACACACAAACACAAACACATTCTGTCCTTGCCCTTTCCTTCTCCTCCTCCTCACCTTCCTCAGCTACTTCTCTTTCATCTTCTCTTTCTTACTCTCCTTATTTCATTCTTCCACTGCATGGCTTTCCTCTTGATTTATGACTTGTAGCCATGCTCATATGCTCATGTTGTCTTGAGGCGAAAGGAAAGGATAGTATTTCATCTGAGGGCTTGGAGGTTACACACACACACACACACACACACACACACACACACACACACACACACACACACACACACACAGTGCACCGACAAAAAGAATAACACAGAACACATCCTGCATAAACAAGTAAACACATGCTGCGGCTAATAACCTGTAAAGCAATTAGATTCTATTCTTACCTGTCTGTCACCAGCTTGTCTCTTACATACTCACAAAATATGTACATGAATGATACTATTACGCACCCACACAAAGACATGCATGTACATTAATAATGTATGAATGCTTACACAAATGTATACACTGCCTTTGTTTTATATGATTTGGTGAATATCAGTGTCAACCAGGACTGTACTTCAGCACAGAGGAACCAATCAGATTCCATAAAAAACAAAAGCTTTTAAAGGCTGATCATAAATAAATGGCACAAGTATATTAAGTAACACACACACACTGTACATGTGCATATACACAAACAGACACATTCATGTCCTTTCAAATACATACACCTGCCAACATACAGTACACACCATATGCTGTTCTTACCCATTCACTTTAGGTGTTAATCATGGCTCCCCTCTGATGTATGTACCGTCTTACTCTACGCTTTTGCACATAGCATGTTACACCTACATATATGAGCAAAAATAGCAGGTACGCCCTTTCTGATCTTGCATGCATGACCTATTGTAGCACCTTGCATCACTGAAATAGAACCAATAATTCATCTTCCTCTGCTTCTCTCTTCTCCTTCTTTGAGCATTGCTGACATTTTTTCACAAAAGTGAATATGTAAATATAAGGAATATCCAGAGTATGAAGATATCAGAGGAGAAGCCGTAGTTAGTTTTCTGACACATCATATGGTTATTATGCATGTCTGTGTGCACTGCAGGTACGCCGCTAACCCGGGAGAGCGGTTTGACTGATTTGACATTTGAATGGCAGATAAGGAATAGTTTAAACAACTGCTCTAAAAATAGGAAGGTGATGAGAGATCCGTGACCCTTAGACGTTATCTGCCAAGTGAAATGAGTCCTCCCTGCATAGTGTGGGTGATGTTCATCATAGAGTTTAAACTAACAGCCACACATATTAAGCCTCCTGCTGCAGGCTGCATGAAATGCTGTAGGTGTCATGTTGGAAAATGTCAACAAGAAAGTGAATGAGAAGCAAAAGCCCTGACAGCATAGTAACTTTATAACCTTTACTGTGCTGTAAAAGAAAGTTAGTTTGCTTCATTTTTTTTTCACTACGTGTCTCCTGCAAGGAAACATTTCGTTGTTTGGTATGACAGAATGCCACACCTCTCATGGTGACTTGCCTCTCCAAAATGTCTTCAAAAGTGCTATATGCGGGTAATACTTTTCCTTTTCCAGTGACACGACAGTTTTTAGACACGCAGCTCGGTTACAAAGGCGCGATTGAAAATGTAAAGTGAAAATGAATAAAGTCGTGCAAAAAGAAGCTTAAGAAATGCCAAAAAGATAACATGAAGCTTCTGTGATTAGACTGCGGCAGAAAACTTGATTAAATAGAACCATGAATCGGAGGGAAACAATGGAGAGTAGAACACTGGAGAATTATCTTTTATGCTCTATATTACACTAAAAGAAAAGTCTTATAATTAAGTCTCCACATTTTCTCAAATCATGCAATATTTCTTGTATATGCAGAAGGGATACAACTTGAAATGTGGTTAATTGTCACAAAACCAAAATATAAATTGAATGTTTGATATTTCTCAAATGTGGTGAGGTTCACTAAACTGTGTATAATAATACAAAAGTCTGACATTCAACATTTAACAACAATTCAGATAAATATTTGATGTGAAAATATCACTGATGGACTCCACAGAGAGCAGTGAGTGCATGTGAGTCAGAGCGGATTTAGTTCAAATGTGATTAACTTCATAACACTCAAATAAAGATGATTGGATACTGACAATGTAGTCATCAAGCCAGTCGAGAAGAGGGATCACCTGTGACACTTAATTGATTTCTCAACAAGGTGGTGTTAATTGTGTGGTTGACAGGCAGCTTGTTAAACACAGGGCACAGCTGACAGCTTTCTGAGGGTGGATTCATGTCACATGGGAGCGACTATCACAGCGACTTCACAGCTCAAAGCAACAACAAAGTCAAAATGTTCAATATGAAGCTGTCATGATGCCTTTTGGTGATAATTTTAGCTTGTTTCCACATATGTGGAATGGTATGGTGAGTGATGCATTGTACTAACAGCATAGTTTTGATTACAAGATGTGTGGTAAAACTGATTAAAGTAGTAGCCTAACATCACTTTGTAGTAGGAGTTCCATAAAGCCAGTGAAAGAGCCAAGCAGCATCGTGATATTGGCCATTTGCTAAGCCACGCCCCCTTTAGTTACTGTTGCTATGCCTGTCCATTCTCACACGGCACATATGCAGTTTAGAAAAGTAACGGTGGCAAGTTTACCACCTGAAATTTGCAGTAATTTCACACAGAAGTAAACAAAGGCAGCCTTCTCATTTTTAACTGATAACTATTGATTTTGTTTGTTTCTAGTTGATTTGTTCTAAAACAAGACAGGGTCTTAAATATGGCTACATACTGTAAAGATTGAGGCTAAAGTCCCTGTCAAAAAGTAGGCATCCTCACCAGCTGATGATCCGTTTAACTAGAAGACATGGAAAAAAGTAGCAATGGAGTAGTATTTCATTGCAGGATAGAGCCAGTTATCCCTTATTCCTATAGTACAGTATTATAAATAAAAATTTAACTGAAATGTCATTTGTTCTAACATTACCTTTGGATGGTTTGAAAGCTTGCTTGAAAAACATTCTTGGATGAGCACCACGGTGGTTCAATTTACGCTTTAACATTCGAATTTTTGAACTTCAAATGCAGTGACTAAGTAATTTGATGCAAACCCTGTTTGGATGCTTAGCAAGTTAGACTATGTTGGATCGAAATAACATTTTTTAGTTCATTTTTACCTGTAATACTGTCCTGTAATATTAGGGTTGAAAAAATGTTGCTCCTTATTTACATGTCTTCTACATCAAGTGCCTATTTACATGCTTCTTGCTTTAAGATGAGTCAGCTGTAAACATTTTAAAGTCAGCAGAGACAGAGTTTTGAGCCAACTCACAGAGTTAGAATTAGTTAAGCAGCTAGCCAAAGCTGATAAAATATGCCTGTGACAGTCATTTAAAGCATCTGTTGTTGCTAGAAATGATAAGCTTGCTTTTGTCTTCTTGTGTCTGAAAACAAAGACCCATTGTTTGAAAAACTAGGATGAATTTTGGAGTGGTAAATCTGACCCATAATCATTACAGTAATGAACAGAGAGCTTGACAAGCATAGAAACAGTAACTAAGGGGAATGGGGTTTAGCGAACCCTCACTTCCTTTCGTTTTGATGTATTATTACAAAGCACGTTGGAAATTGTCAGAAAAACGCCTCAATTATTGTCACAAAGTTGTCTTAGTGAAGGAACACTCAGTCGTATTAATGAGTCTGCAGCTTCAGCTAATGAGCCATGTGAATGGAAACATGACATGTTGCCAAGAAATATCTTTAGCATCATAAATGTGACAATCAAAAGACTTGAAAAGACAAATGCAGCATAGAGGAACAATGTGAAGACATGCTGACTGCACATCATAAGTCTATGGGTGGTGCTGTGATGAAATGTCCTGCTGTCATTCATGCTCTGTCTCAGTGGAGCTGGAGCTGCTTTTACTGTATATAAAACACTGTTAACTGTTCCAGCAGTACTTCTCTACTTTATTGATCTATCTCTTTCTCACATCATCATTACATGAGCTAGAGAAGCCAAACACAAGAAAGGACGATTCTGGATTCACATGTATACACACCAACAAAGGCACTGCAGGCATGCATAACAAACTTACGTGTGCAGCCATAAATCAATGGGAGTTTGAAGTCAATGAGCCATTAATAAAGACTAGAAAGGCTGCATGTGTGTCTGTTTTCAGCTATTTTAATCATTAATCTGAAGTCCTTGTGTTCAGAATATTTTTAAAGTGTAATTTTGCCCACAAAAAACAAAAAAAGGCTTTCTTTTCTGTGTGGGATTAATAATCAAACATTTAATTACTTAGCTTACAGCACATTTCAAGCTTCCCCAGCAAATTAATTTGTACATGTGAGTGTGTGTGTGTGTGTGTGTGTGTGTGTGTGTGTGTTTGTGTGTGTGTGTGTGTGTGTGTGTGTGTGTGTGTGTGTGTGTGTGTGTGTGTGCAGCCAGTTTTCACAGTTAAAACAATATTCCTTCATTTGAAACATTCTGTTGAATGTTTTAATGTGACTTATTGTCAATGTGTCTGTGTGTATGTGTGCACACATTCATAGCCTGATTTTCTGATAACAGAACCTCATTATTTCTACATGGTAACTGATGCTGTGAAGCACAATTATCCTCTAAATGAGAAGGAAATTAATGTTTTATAATTAGCTAACCACCGACCGAAGACAGACTATTTGTGTGCGTGCGTGCGTGTGTGTGTATGAAACAGAATACGATTAGCACAAAACTATACATTGTTAAATATATTCATTCTTCAGTGGCGGGTCACAGCAGCAGTAAATCTACTACCACTTACAGAGAAAATGGGAAATGAACAAATCACCATAATTATCCACATGCCTTCCAAAACACAAACAAGTATCATTCCAACTGCTTTACTATTCGACTGGAAATTCATTTTATCCCATCAGTTTGCTCTACATCCAGAACAAAAACCAATGAAATGACAGGATGTCACAATAAAGGACTCCTTCTTGCAGAGGAGCAATTAAAACGTATTTTATCTCTGGACAAGTCTTATGCCTTGAGGTAGTACACTGCTCATAAGATATCGGATGTCATATTTACAAGAATTTCTGTGACTAAATTGGAGCATTTTCATGACCTAAAAGTGTCATTCCACACCTCTTTGGTATTGGATTTCCAGAACAATCTGATTTCTGCTACAGTCATGCTGGAAATCCCAAACTAATGCAATACATGTTTAAGGTTTGGAATAAAACACTGGGTCCATATTGGTGCAACACATTTAGTTACAGGAGTTACCAGTACAAAACGTATTTATGTCAATAATCAGCAACTCTGTTCATATCATTGTCCGGCATTAGCTCAACATGCATTAGCTCTGCCATCACCCTTGGATGTGATTGGGACTATAATCACCTTAACATTATGGTTTTAACTTCTCCTAAAACTTCATTTTAAAAGATGAAAAGAAAAAATAATCAAAAGCAAGCATCACGCTACATACAGGAATACTGGCTAACTCTTTACAAGTCGACAGGTGGCTGCTAGCAAACTGCTTGTCTTTTAACAATGGTCTCTGAGGTTACTATACATTAACATGTATGGAGCTTTTTTGACTCCAAATGACCCTTAATGCTAACCATTAACACTTTTGTTAGCCTGTGAATTTCTAAAATTATTGCCAACACTAATCACTAATGCTAATTGCTTAAAGGTGACATACAGTATTATACCCCTTTTCCACAAGTTAACACAGTTCCCTGGGGTTTTAATAAAATGTCTCTGACATGCTTTGGTCAAAATACCACAAGGATTAAGCACCACAGCAGCCTTCTCACCCTGTCTAAACAGCCCTGTTCAGAATAGCTGGTTTGAGTGCCTGGTTCCTTTAACCCTCTGGAGCCAATGGGGACAGCTTCTTCATGTTTTTAAAACATCGCCAAAACTGTTTACTTTGGGCTAGAGCAATAATTTTTTCTCCTGAATCCGTAGACTTCCCTCTGCACAGTGTGCACCATTATTTCTGCCTATGGGTCGATTACACTAGGAAAATCACTGTGTAAAGTTATAAAAAACGTGGATGCAAAACTGCATTCATTTACTATGTACGCCATGTTTGCTTGTTATACAGATATGTTTTCAGCGTAGCTGTAATCTTTTTCATCAATAACATCATCGCACAAGGCTTCCAGTCAATCAGAACATTGATATTCTTTGACAGATGGGGTAAATAAGCCAATCAGAGCTTGTTTTCCATATTTGTAAAACTAGAGTTGTATACAGTCGAAATTATTCAGTCTGTCAGTGAGAAAAGTCAGTCAGTCAGGAGTAATTGTCTTTTTTTTCCAGAAAATGTTTAGAAATGAAAGAAAAAACAGAAAAAGTTCTGTGCTACACACAGAAGTGTGCTTTGGAGCTGATTCTCCAAAGCAGCATGTTAGTTGAGTGGAGTTGTGTTACACTGACGATGAGGACAATTTTATTGATGGAACTGATCTACAACAGGACATGTAAGTATTAGTTAATTTAATTATCTACTTATTTTGAGGGGTAACTATATGTAGACAAAATATAGAGAAAGGAAATGTCGTTTTCCAACTACACTGTATCAGATTTCTTGAGTTAGGTGTGTGCAGGGGCAGATCTAGGATTTTTCTAAATTGGGGGCCACACGGGTGCAAGTACATGTCCCTCCCAGTCCCTCCCAGTCCCTACGCCCATGGTGCAGACACTGAAATGTACAATCAGAGCCAAGTGTCAGGGGAGCAGAGCCCTGCAACACAACACTCTGCCCAACTCATACCAGCCACAGCCAGCCACGGGATGGAAAACTGAGAAGGTTCTGGACACTTTGCCACAGCCACACCCAAGATTCATACCCAAGAGAAATCCCGGTGTCCAGCAACCACTAATTGGAAAGGGCCCCCTGCAGCTGTTCAAATACTTTTTTGATCACAGGACTGTTCAGATAATTTGTAAAAAATCAGAACATTGCAAAGGGAAAACAATTCAAATGGACTGATCATTCACAAGACAGATTCCTCAGCATTTCCAGAAACCTGCATATGAGTGATCTAGCCAAAGACCTTGAAAATGACCAGCCTGTTGTTGGGGCAGCCTGATAATAAGCAATAGCAATAATCCAGCCTAGAAGTAACAAATGCATGGACTAGTTTTTCTGCATCTTTATGAGACAGGATGTGCTTGATTTTTGCAATGTTACGTAGCTGAAAAAAGGCAGTCCTTGAAATTTGTTTTATGTGGGAGTTAAATGACATATCCTTATCAAAGATAACTCCCATATTCCTTGCGGTGGTGCTGGAGGCCAGGGTAATGCCATCCAGAGTAGCTATATCATTAGATAATGTGTTTCTAGGGTGTTTAGGGCCAAGCACAATAATTGTTTTGTCAGTTTCTCAGTTTTGTCTGAGTTCAGTAGCTGAATTGCAGGTCATCCAGGCCTTTATGTCCATAAAGCTATAATATATAACTATTCCATATAAAAATGTCTAAAAACAACTAGACCTATGTTATATATTTTTTTCAGTTGTGTGCTTACATTATTCCAAATGTTTCCAATAATTTTCAAACTCAGAGAAATCTGTCATTTTGATCAAGGTAATGGTCCATTTAATTTGGTCACCCATCAATGACATCATACCCCCTCTACCAAAGAGTATACGCGCACAAGATGCATGCGTCAGCGTTTGGTTGTCCGCCACAATGGCATCTACCAAAGAGTATACGTCTACAAGATAATGCGCCAATACTATGTGACCTTTAACTAATCACTTCCTTCAGACTGCAAATTGCTTCCAGCACAAACGCATATATCTCAGCCTTACATGTAACCTTAAATTCACAGTACTATCTGTGACCCAAAGAAATGTTTGGAGAGTGTCTCAAAGAGCATACTGTATTGTACTGTATTGTGTCACCACAACAGTCCCATTACAATACTCTTACCCGTGCAAAACATATTTATGACAGTAGTCAGCAACACTGCATATCATCATCAGCTCTGCTATTGCTCTATAAACTGAACCAGGCTCTAACTCCACAGGAATGATGCACACTGATATTGCAAAGCTCAGAACATTCTCTGCTTACCTTTTTTTAGTCTTCACACTATACAGTCAAGTTTATGACAAATTTTGTTCTACATTTATTCTACAGTCTGCTACATTCTTCTTAAATTGCCCGATATTCCCTTAGAGTATATTACGTTCCCTGGCTTCATGTTTCTGAAATACCCATCTTAAAATTTTATAATGTCCCAAAAATGATCACTGGGAATTGTGACATTTTATATTACAGAAAATCCCTCACAATGCTTTGCAAAAGGAGGGTAGTTGGTAGGTCTGTAGTGCTCAACATGAACACAAGTACAGTATCTGGAATAAGAAACCACACAGAGAAAACACTGACAGGCATTTGGTAGTGATGAATATGAAACATGCACAAGCACACAACTACACATTTACACAGGACTAACAATAACAAATACATGTACAAAATGTACATCTGAGGAGAATCACTTATCTTTACACACACATCTCTATTACACACACAATCACCAGGTACGTGCCTGTGTTCAAAGTCCGATAGTGTGTAAGATTTCGACACCTCTTTTGATTAAAAGAGATTTCCTGCAGTGCAGATACTGCAGCTGTTTGCTTCCCCGCTGTGTCAAACCCCAATACACTGCATGCACTCAGTGTGTGTGTCTGTGTGTGTGAAAAGGTTGAAATGGTTCTATACTATTTTTCTGGCTGAATGCTTCAATCAATTCAACTCCAGCTGGAAGTGCTGCTGTTACTGACTTTCTGATGGAAGCAATACAGCTGGATCCATCTGTCTGTCTGTGGAACTCATAGCCTGCTGACGCAAGTCGATCTGTAGGTGAATCCCAAGTGTGTGTGTGTGTGTGTGTGTGTATGTGTGTGTGTGTGTGTGTGTGGGAAGGGGCTGTACATTTAGAATTCTCAAATTGCCACACTCTTTGGACATATTGGGAACTTTGAATTTCTTAAAGAGCAGCAACTGTTCGAAGCAGATCGACACTAAGTGAGAACTAAAGAGGAGATTCTTCTTCATGTCAGGTTTTTCCATCTGCACCTCTGTCACATTGGATGGGGAAAGTAGGTAGTGGAGATGTATTTATGGAGACAGAAACTGCCGCTGTGGCATCAAGTGCTACAGATGCACCCAAACAAACCTCTGAGTCAACTAGTTTGAGATGACTGTCTTGGTCTGATAAAAGTAGAAGTCGTGCAAAAAGGCATCTCCACTCCGTCCCTATACTGCAGGCAAAAACAATTGCAAGGGGTTACATTCACTCACCGAAACACAGTCTCCCCGTTCAATGAAGGAGGAAAACTCTATATTCATAACAGTATTGAGGAAAAAATAAACTGAAACAATAAAGCTGACAGATTTAACATCAGATATCAACTTTCTGTTCTGTCTGTAGCTTAGTCTTACAGGGCACAATAACTAAAAGCAGTCAAGTTCTGATTAGTCAGTGGAGTTTGGAGGTTAAACCAGTCTTTAGGATGTGTTTGACAGGTTTCTATGATCCACAATCTAACAGAGACAACAAAAATTATATGTCACCAGTCTCCAAAATATATAGATGTGATGTTGACTAAGCCTATTTACCTTTAAGGTTTCTTTTACCACCCTATTCTAAAGAATAGATTTGAGGACTGAGGCACAGCACATGGAGAAGCATGCAGGCAGGTTAAAGCTATACTCATTCAAGCCCTGAAACCAGCAGTATAGTTCTTTTTAGCAGTTTCCCCTTGATCATGATGGACAACAAAATGTACTTACATCCCAGTCAAGGTGCAGGAGGTAGATTAAGCCTCAGTAGTAACTGTCTCACTCAAGTGGTGGCCATAGCCATTTTCAAATGAGCTTCATAGCATCAGAGGTAGAATCACCTTTCAACAGCAGGATCACACATGAGTCTGTTTGAGTTAACCCCAGGTTATCGACAGCAGCATTTTCAAAGCATGTAGAGGGAATGTTCTGCCTGCCGAGCCTCCTAATAAGTTTCAGTTTTGACAGTCTGACTTTAATGGTTCCCAAATCAATTATTTTAATCAGACGAGGCCAACTCCTCATCTTTTATCAGCATCTATCAGGATAGAATTTCAAGGACTGCCAGCCACTGTAATTAACACCATCCGGCACAGCCTCAGCTACAGCTACTCACAGAGAAAGCAGGCTGCCCTACTGAGGGATTGCTCTTGTCACATGGTAAAGTAAAGGCATCCCAATTTGCTTTAAACTTTTAAACTTCTACTTGAGCCATCTCCTCATGTCACAAAGACTTAGGGTCGCTTCTCACAGTTATTTTAAGAAAAGTGCCACATAGCACGCACCATCACACCACAGTGGGATCTCCCTTTTATGCTGAGAGCTTTGGGCAATCAACTGTCTGAACCTTTTGCATGAATATCCCTGAAACAAAAACTGTCTCATTGCTGGCAGCTAATGTCAAAAGTAACATCTTACGTTATGATCATGAAAACCTAAAAGGACTGACGTCAGAGTTTTCATGGACAGTGCGATAAACAACCTCTATCAGAGCAATATGGCAGCTGTTTATACATCACAGTATTGGATAAGTGGGGAAACCCATCTCCAAATGGCACTACACTAGCTATGTGAAGGCTTAACACACAAACACATAGCCATGCCCACAACATTTAATTATATTAACTTATTACTCTTGTTCTTTGCAGACTCTTACCTTTGTGCCTTAGAGAAGGTACTTATGTTCCTATGAAATATATCACCATGATTTTATTCACCCTCTGTAGAGTCGTTGTCAAGGTGCTTATATGGAATATGAGGAATTATATCTGGATCCAGCAGCTTAGTCTCTAAACAATAGTAAAGCTGTTACAAGGTGAAGCCTAAACCAAAGAGAATAAATGTTAAGAATTGAACTCTAGATAAATAGGGACAGATTAACCCCTTATCTTCATATAGGGCTCACTGAACACTTAAAAGAAGGGGACCTTTGGCCTGATTTACATGCATGTTCATTCATGTGTAAACCAGTGGTGAAATGTTTAAATCACATTGAGTATTCAAACAGCTGAAACACTGATATCACTAGTTATCAATTTGCAGGAAACAGTAGACAGCCATCAAAATGTTTAGGTCACAAACTGAAATGTGTGGAAGTTAATGCATGAAGTATTCTGCCCAAGCATTTTATCCCCTTAAATTACCTTATTAATATTAACATATACATGTACCATGTGGTGCAACTTATGGGACCATCCATGTCTCTCTCTTACCTTGAGAGGGCCCTGTCCTTCAGGGGTCACCCCCTCTGGAGAGCTTGTTGCTGGGTGTAAATATTCAAGTGAGTCTCAGGCTGAGACCAACTGGAATTGGAATATGAAGCATGAATATGATTGGATGTTCCTAGTCAAACAGCTGAGAATGAGCTGATGACTGTCAAGCATATTTTAAACAGCTGATGCCAATCAGCCAACATGGTGTTATACTTTATTTAACCTTATCTCAACCTAATGGGAGCCCTAATTTTTAACCCCAAAACACTTCTCAAACCTCAAAAAGAAGCAAGGAGCTGCAACATCTGCTCACTGGGTGTTTTCCTCATATCTTTCTGATTTTATTACCACATTTTATCCTCAAACATACATTAATATCAAAAATTTGAATGCACAGAATGCCATACAGCTATTGCCCCAATGAGCTGCTTTCAGTTCCATCCTGAGGATATTAATGATGTGTAGAGGCACTCCTGCTGGAGGCAAGCTCATAGGATTCCCAAAGCATTTTACATCAACTTCAAGGACAAATTTACAGTATATTAAATAGCAACCAATACATTCAATGACGCACAGTGAGGACGCGGATCTTTGGGGAAGCCATTATTTCCTATCCTGTTAAAATGAGCTTCATTGACGGAGATAAGTGATTATGCCAAGGCTGAATTGAGGATTAACACTTGTACAAATTAAAGATAGTATACTGGATTACACTGTATTGCTTTTTCTTTCTAGGTTTTAATAAGTGAAGGTGAAGACTTTTGCCTGAGGGTGATAGACAGGGAAAGGCTGTATAGTCATCAAATCATAAAGGTTCATTGCATGCAATGAAGGTAATTAGGCCTGGGAGTGGGACAAAAGGAAAACCCATGGAATATCTGACTTGAAAGAGTCAATCTCCTGGAGAGCATGAATGTGCTCAGTCAAGTTTTATGTGACTTATGTACAACTACAGTTTTTGCCTGATGATGGTGCTATAGGAAAGGTCAGGGAGTGACATTAAAAAGGCTTCATCTTATGTCTAGCCATTCAATCCTTCTCATGGACCAAAAATGTTGATGAAAGCTTATCTTACATCTATTCTGTTCCACCCAAACATCAAAAATTAAGATTCTCCTCAGCACTTTTTCTTAACAACGTAGCGACATAAAAACCCCTGATAGTTTGGGGATTAAACAAGACTCAGCTACAATGAGAACAGCCTATTTCATTATCTCTCTATTATCTAGTCATTGTGTGTGTCTGTAAAACAGTATCTGATTTTCCCTGGGTGATGCCTACACAGTGGAGAATTTGATCTGAAGATAATTATTGTTTCTGCTCAAACAGCATGGCTTCTTGTTTTTATTAGAAAATGTAGCACCTGTGACTAGTTTCTATGTGTAGCCTTCTGTGAGAGAGAGGATGAGTGTGTGTTTGTGTTTGTGTGTAAAATAAACCCCCCTCTTACAGACAATGCCTGCAAACTGACACAAGAAACAGAAATTATACTTTTTAAATATAGAGGGGAATGGACTGTAAGAAAAGCAGGACACACACATATGCATGCAAGCACAAACTTGGCTGAGGGGCAGAATGGATGATTCTCACCAATGGCAGGGAAATTACTCTCTGCAGGACAGTTGATTGGCCCCCTGCTGAACGGAGCCCTTAAGTTCCACCATCAAATCACATAAAAGTGTTGACAGCAGCAACACTAAAACTAAAAAAAAAAAAAGCTCTTCAAAGTTAGATGTTGAACCGAGTGATGTCTCTGTATCACCTCATCACATTCACACCAAAATTTTAACAAATCAATAATGTATTAGACTATACGAATATAGACTAGAATCAGTCAAATCAAATTTAAATGTAGACTTTACAACTTCAAATGACTTCAATCGTCAGAGCCTCTGGGGATGACTTACATGACTGGTACCTAAGAATAAAAATGACACCAAGAAAGGGTAAGTGGAGTGCAACTGCAGGTCATGATGAATATTGTCAGCCAACAAGCCTCAAATATAGATGGTCTTGACAGGCTAATTGGTTAGCTTACTCCAGTTTAGACATACGGATAGCTTGATAATTGAATGTTTAACACCAAATATATTTGAGGTGTTGTTCTTTATTTGTGTCATTAGAAACAGTTTTGTCCTGTTGTAACTTAAAACGAAATGTGTAAAATACTTATACATACATTTTTAATTATAAAGTTTATTCCATTGACTGCTATTATAAAAAAGTATTTTGCCTGTAGCACAGCTTTTAAAGTACGATTGAATTGAAAATTGAAATTAAAAGATGAAGCACCTGAAATAGAATGAGCACTGATAAAAGTTCAAATCTAAAACTGATTTAACTCTGTTTGCAGAGTAAAGCATTCAACACCAGGATCTGGGCCAGAGCGTGGTAACCATAGACTGTATGTAATGATGGACATAGCACAGTGTGACGTTATCACCTTTTCCTATTGCCACAATGAGCTGCTTTCAGTTCCATCCTGAGGATATTAATGATGTGCAGAGGCATTCCTGCTGGAGGCGAGCTCATAGGATTCCCAAAGCATTTTACATCAACTTCAAGGACAAATTTACAGTATATTAAATAGCAACCAATACATTCAACGGCGCACAGTGAAGACGTGGATCTTTGGGGAAGCCATTATTTCCTATCCTGTTAAAATGAGCTTCATTGATGGAGACAAGAGATTATGCCAAGGCTGAATTGAGGATTAACACTTGTACAAATTAAAGATAGTATACTGGATTACACTGTATTGCTTTTTCTTTCTAGGTTTTAATAAGTGAAGGTGAAGACTTTTGCCTGAGGGTGATAGACAGGGAAAGACTGTATAGTCATCAAATCATAAAGGTTCATTGCATGCAATGAAGGTAATTAGGCCTGGGAGTGGGACAAAAGGAAAACCCATGGAATATCTGACTTGAAAGAGTCAATCTCCTGGAGAGCATGAATGTGCTCAGTCAAGTTTTATGTGTCTTATGTACAACTACAGTTTTTGCCTGAAGATGGTGCTATAGGAAAGGTCAGGGAGTGACATTAAATTGGCATATAAGCATTCAACACCAGGATCTGGGCCAGAGCGTGGTAACCATAGACTGTATGTAAAGATGGACATAGCACGGTGTCACATTATCACCTTTTCCATTTGAGACAGGACCGGGGTGTTGCCTTTCATGCTTTGGAAACATGCACCGCTACCTAGGAACAAAGCTAACACTAGCTTACTGAGCCAACTGTCAATCACAGCTGTCAATCAACGCCCACACAGCAGATATCAAAGCTACTATACATCTTCAAATCTTATTAGTGGAGAAATAATTGACCAAAAATAACCACCAGCACACTTATTACAGGGCCTCAATTTAGTGATTGAGACCATAATGACTTGCTGAAAAAAATGACTGACTTAGTACTTCTAGAGAGAAGTTGAGACTTTTTGAATGGGAGTCAGTTGGAGCATCTACGGCTGTCTGTGGCGTTGTACTTTAAGGTACTTCCATATTGGCTTTAGCCTCATGCTGTTGACTATAATGATAATACAGATGTAATGATATTATATCATCATAAGACCACGCACATAAAAGCTGTATCATCAACATGTTAACTCTTATTTTCAACGTCCATGTTTCTGTCCTTATTACTGTTTGAATCCAGCACACAATACACCTTCAGTGTCCTAGTGGGAGATCCCCCCCCCACCATCAAAATGCTAATTTGTGGTTTGTATTTTGTTGTGTTTGTGTTTTTTGTTTTTACATATAATATTAAATAATTTTGTTCTGTGAAGAGTAAATGTTGTTTAATTGGATCTAGGTAAATTTGTTCTCTGCTACAGTAGGTCCTTTGAGCCATGACGGTGATGGTGAGCCAAGATAATAAACACAGCTCAACACACTAATCCCAGCTGGTTTCAGTACACACAAGAAAATGTCACAGTCTGTAGCAGAAGAGCTCAAATATATGTTTTGCACCATTTTCCCGTCTACAAAGACCTCTCCACTATAAACTTTTGTGCAGTTAAGCAGTTAAAAACCCATCTGTTCAGGCAGGCATTTAAGTAGCATGTAGTATTTTATGTGTTAACTCTTTTATTAACTCTTTGATTTATTCATTTATTGTTTTTTTGTGTGCCTGTGAAGCACACACTTTGTGACTGGTGTCTGTGAAAGGTACTGTATAAATAAACTTCACTTATTTGTGGCACTATCTTTTGATGAGAGGATTAGCAGATTGATGGAATGTAATTGACACCAATTACAACCTCTGCTAAAGGTGGGATGGAAGATGAAAAGTGAGATGAAAAGAGAAACTTATTAAAAGAAAAAGACCTCACACATTACAGAAGTGGTGACAGAAAGATGGCATATTCTGACACAGATACATCATGAAGTCTGGAATTTAAAAAGTCCCTTTTGGTCTTTAATAAATGTTCTGTGGTTACAGCATCTACTACTGTATCATTATTTCCCATATATTTATCTACTAGTCACTCAAAACAGGCTTTATTTATAACCCAATAAGACATAGCAGTTTATGATTGCTGTTTTAAATTAACAAAACAAGTAAATTACAAATGCTTTGGGCAATTTAAAACAAATTTTTTTGTGGTTATATCTGTACAACATTGTTTATACTCATATATGTAACCGATCCTACAGTGATCACTGAAAGCTCTCTGATTACTAAACAAGTTTAACATGCAGTAAAATAAAATCCAAAATTTCTAAAAAAAAAAAAAAAAAAAAAAAGCCAAAAACTTAACTCAATTTACTTGATTATTTAAACTGATGATACTCTCTGTTGTAACACTGGTTAATGCTTGTAATATAATTTTCATAGTGCAGTAGTGGCACTCCAATGAAGATAAATTAGCTCCAGCAAAGCAGAAGCTAAAGGGTAGTTTGAGAGTCCAACTGGCACATAGACTCCTTGACAACTATTCAGCCCACATAGTTACAGTATGAAATTCACATTGCACTTCTTATCTGATGCACCTTTCTGCTTTCATGATTCATCATTGCAGTTAATTTGTATCTCATGCTTTTCAGCACTATGAATGCTCACAGAGAAGATCTGAGACATTGCTATACTGTATTCCAGTTTATCATAAACGACTCCATACTGTTGATGTTACCAGTCCTGGTTGTAATTAATATCATATGTATTAGATACGGTATCCATCAATATTTAGTTTGTTTTTAATTTTACCTTTAGTTTGCGGGCAGAATTTTTGTGTAAAAAAAAAAAACAGAAAAAAAGGAGTCAGAATAAATGTAGTTAACATTCAAGAGACAAATAAAAATTCGACATCAGCATTTACTGATGCGAGGTTGTAACATAACCATTGAGGGTTTCTTATAAACTTGAAATTTGGAATCTTGAGCTGTTCTGTAAATACTGCTTTACACAAACTGGACTGCAAGAAACAGAGAAAGTAGAAGAGAAGTGCCACTCAGTGTGCCAGCATATAAATAAGGGGAAAATAAATAAAAATAAAATTACTAAATGTGTTGCAGTTCTTATAAGAGGTTTTGGAAAAAAGCATCTGCGAAATCAATTCAAGTCTTGAACCATCAAACATCGCACAGCATCTCTTCAATCTTCTTCCTTTGTAATCTTCAAGTCTGCAGGTTGTCACACTGACAAAACAGTATAGCACTTTATTTCACAAATTTTACAAATGTGATAGCAGCATGAATTAGTAGATGTCATATCTCAATTTTAAGACAAAGCTGAGAAAGGTCAGGTTTTGGAAAGTAAAAACTTATTGTTGGATTAAGTTGGATTAGGATAGATCAGAGCCGGCCCTACGCATAAGTGAACTAAGCACCTGCATAGGGCCCCCAGCATGAGGGGGGCTCATGCTGGGAAGGGCGAGGGCTGACTAACACTGTCTCAAAATATGGAAATACCCCTTAAGTGTGTTACCATTGCGGCAACAACCTGTACTAGGAAAAACCCCAAGGGGCCTTATCTCATTGGTCACATCAAAGAGCTGCAGCGCAAGTTTGTTTGCATTGACTAACATTTCACAAATAGAGAGGAATTATTCATCCAGGAGTGAAAAAAGAAAAAGGAGGAAGAGAAAAGAAAGCAGGAAAGTGGTAAGTGGAGCAGATAATGACAAATGAAATGATGATTGATAATATCAAATGGTAAGCCAAAAAGTTAGTTAGCAAAGATACTTGATGTCATGTAACATGTACTGTGTAGCCTTGTTAGTGTTTTAGGCGCTATCTAGCAAACAGAATTTAGCTTGCTAGGTAGTGTCATGCGGACTGCAACAAATTGGAGGTACGTGGATGTCCACAGAACCTACGCGTACACGCTCTGATGATGAAATTTGCATAACAAAGACCCACCAGACCCTCGCATAGGTCTACTCACGGACAGGAAAAGTATAATTTCTCTTTATGGAGGGCCCCCAAAGAAAATCTTGCTTAGGGCCCCTGTTGTCTAGAGCCAGACCTGGGATAGATATAATACGTTACTTAATCTTGTAATTATTTTGTAGTGGAAAAACATGTTGCCAGCTAGGTTTATTTTAGTAAAGTACATACTTGCAATTTAACATCATGCATATTTCCAGTTACTGAAATAATTCAGGCTGGTTTGATTGGACACTTAACACATGACTAAAAACCTCTGTCCTTAGATACTGGAACTTGTAATTTTCAGCCACAGTCATGCCCCTTTTGAACAAGTTTGATTTCCTAAAGGCACTGACTACATCCTCCCAGAACATCCCACTTAGATCAGTAAATCACATATGTTATCTACAAACTGTTACACTGCAGAACATCTTTCTGTTTCTTTCTCAGCTGCCACCCAGAGGCTTGGGCTGTGAAACCCAGCAACACAAACACTGATTTTGTCTTGAGCTATGCAATTTAATGTCTGGATTTTTTGTTTGTTTTTTTAATGAAAATTTTATTGAAATCTTAACCTCAGAAATAAGACAGACAGGGATTGATTCACTTAATCAGAGAACCATCAAACCTCACTCATAAATTAGAGAAATAAAATTTGAAAAGAACAAAAGAGAGCGAAACCAAAACACAGACCACCACACTGGCATTTTCTCCGAGGATAAGCACAACAGTCTATTTTACTTACTACTTATTCAGTAGATAGTATGTCATCCTCTCATAAGCAGCCAATTGTGCCATTGTTGTAGACCATTCTTCGTAATGGGGCAGGCCTTTTCTTCCTCCAGTGTCTCAGCAGTATCCGTTTGGCTGTTGTAAGAGACAAAATAATCCATCTCTTTTTGAAGGAGGAGAAGCCAGAGTCCTGGAGCTCAGTAGTTAAGTCCAAGATACACAGTTTTGTAGAGATTTGGAACATTTTCTTCAGGACTTCAAACATAATCTCTTGGATATTATTCCACCAGTCCTTTAGTGCTGGGCATGTCCAAAGTATATGCACTATAGAGTAACCATTTCCTTCACATCTTCAGCAAGAAGGTTCCATTTATGTAGTTGTTGTGGTGTCTGATGCCTGATGCCATCTGTGTATTGTTGGATAAACCTATTTCCCATTTCCTTTTAAAATTGTATTAATGTTATTCAAACATGACTTACAATCCTCAGGAGATATGTCTACAGCCAGGTCCCCTGCCCAGTGTTTCTTGACCTTGAGCAAGAGGTCACCTAATTGTTCCCATAGTAAATGATAAATCTTGGGAGTGATGCCCCTACATGATAATGCGATATCCAGATAATAGTGTGAATTCCTCAATACAGTTTAATAAGGTAGGTATAGATTTTGCTGATTGCATTAGCAGTAGTAACATATCATCTGCATACAGTAAAAGTTTATGATGACTATTGCCCACAGTGACTCCATGAATATCTATATTATTCCTCAGCCTCTGTGCTAATGGCTCTCTGTCCCTGTCAGAATGTTGTGAAAGATTACGATCAGCAAAAAAGCTGTCAAACTTTTGTTTATGTAAATCATCCTGTGATGAGTAAAGAGTGTTATAGAATGATCTAAATCCATCATTTATCTGCTTAGAGGAGGTAGCGATATTTCAATCTGGCTTTCATATACCAGCTATATGGTTCATACTGTTTTGTTGTTCTAAGTGGTAGGCCAGAGGCAGACCAGGCCTTTCACCCATTTCCCAGTTGGTTTGAAATAAGCCATACTCTGCTTTCTTATGATACAATTTATTTAACTGATATTTAGAGGCAGTTCTTCTTATTCTTGTTCAGTGTGGATCCGTCCTTGGTTTTATAGTATGAGGTTTCAAGTATTTTAAGTTCACTCTCTAAGATTCACTTAGATTCTAATTCTCTAATCTAAGTTAGGCACATAAATATTATAAAGAACTAATGTTGTGTCCAGTAATTACCCGTTTACTATTACATAGCGGCCATCTGAGTCAGGTTACTCTTCTGTTTCATTAAAATTGTCTTATTAACCAAAATGTAGACCCCTCTACTTTTGCCAGTTCCTTGGCTTGAAAAAACCTTCCCCACCCGAGAGCATGCCAGCTTTAAGGATTCTTTCCTATTTTAATGTGTTTCCTGAACAAAGGCTATGTTGACTTTAGATATGTCAACATTTTATTTTTTTAACAACATTATTTTTTTAACACAATCTAACTGACATTTTTAGGTCAGTTAGATTGGCCATGGGAAAGTGATTGTACATTGTGTGTGTGCTATAATGTATATATTATTAACAAAACGGTGGCGAACAGGTGTTACAAATATAGAAACCTAAATTATAATTGTACAGATCCAGCCAAGTTCCAAGGGCTGGGACTTGAAAACGTAAACCAAGTCATAGACTCTGTAACTGAAAAACCTGAAATGGTCACCCGAACAACTTTTCGTCAACTCACCAATTTACATCTGTAGTACTCCCTGACAGCTGTATTAGGTGGGGAGTAATAAAACTTAAATGTGGTCTTTGTCGGCCTCTATTGGATGGTAGCTATTATAGTGACAGTATTTATCCAGGAAAAATCTGACTTTCTGCTTAGATCAGTAAGTAAAATAAGCAAAATTAAAAAAAGAAATAAAATATTAACAGGCTCCATTAATATGTACTAGTACAAATTACTAATATTTAAGATAGAGAAAGGAGCCCACCAGTAGTTTTTAATTTACCCCACAGGTTATGTACTTAAATCAGCTCTCCTTGGTAATCTTCTTCCTGATGAACTCCGATGCGTCCTCGGGCGAGCTGAATCAATGACATGCACCATTGTGTTAATCTCCAGAGTGCTGGGGAAGCTGAGTGTGTACTCCACTCCCCTGTTCCTCGAATCAGTCTTGACTTGTTTGAAGGAAACCCTCCGATCCATGACTTGCTTGGAATAGTCCGGGAAAAACATGATCCTGACTCCTTGCCATACAGTACGATCTGTCCCTTCTCTGAGGCTGTTCAGAGTATCTTTCACCTGATAGCGGGCATGTTGACCATGACGGGCCACAGCCGGTCTCCCTCTCTCTGGTCTTGCCTTGGCGGGCCGGTAAGAACTCGATGAGCTTGCTGTATCTCCAAGGGTGGGAATCGGCGCTCCAGCATGACTGGAATCTCATGCTGTGAAATATATAATTTCCTTTTTTCAACTCCAGTATTCCCAGGATTTTAACATTGCAGCGCTGTCCTCTGTTATCCAAATCATTGATGTGCTCTCGTAGCTTTTGCATTTCTTCTTGGATAGCTTCGATTTCATTTCTTTTGTCTTATGTTCAATATTCTGTGTGGACACGCAAATTGCTCTTATCTCCAAGGCAAGAAAATTCAGTGTGGGCTCACCGGGGGTTGCACATGGTGCAGCTGTTGC